>NC_135752.1:40345403-41047903 GCF_041903045.1 Epinephelus lanceolatus | reverse complement strand
GAGGGGAGACAGGGTTATATTCAGTGATGCTCTGCTGCAGCCGCTCTCCGCCCTTTTACTCTTCACTGTTTATAATTACTGATACAACAAAAAAAGATGGTGTCCCAGCTGTTCCTGCGCTCTGTGACCTTCAGCAGAGTGACGCAGTTGAGATGAGGATCAGCACCTCTGAGTCAGAGGCCAAGGCTCTGTTCCAGACACAAGATGGATGGCTTTATCTGTCCGCTGCGAGAGGACGAGTTCAGTGTCTCATTGATGTGGAAAGAGACAGTGAGACGGACTGCTGGTGAGACTTCAGCTGCAGTCACACAGGAAGTCAGACTGACGTCCTCTGTATGTGAGAGGCTGCTGCTGCTGTTTGGGAAACGAGTCAGAAATATTTTTCACTCATTTAGCGGACGGATGGTCAGAAGAGTTTTCAGGGATTCTGAAAATATAAAATGTTTTTTAAGTGCTAACGTACTAACTCATTCCTGTACCACTCTACTGGACCCCAAAAGACTTTTACCTATTGACTTACATTGTGACAGAGGCGCATGTAAATCAGTCACAAACCCAGACAAAAGACCCAATTCATGACACGAGATTTCATCCTTTGGGTCTGATGACATTTTGAAAGTCTGGAAGTGCCACACCATGAAATCTTTTTATCCCCATTCAGGTTAGCGTAGAGCAAACAGGAAGTTAACTGCTTGGCCAGCAGAAGCCTGTAGTGCGCATGCTTTATGGGCCCAACCATGCAGATCTGGGTAATTCTATACCCAGAACTTTTAACACAGGTATGAACGGGGCCCTGCTTCCTACACTGTATCATGTTCTCTTTAAACATCCATGGTCGCATATTTAATCAACAGTCCTTCCTCCCTGGTTGGCAATGTGTAGCGTTCTATGCAGCAGTGATATTATGTTGGTAGTGAGAGCTCAGTCCTCCTGCTCATGTTTCTTCATGGATGCACATGGATGATTGTTTGTCAGATCGGAGGTCTGGTGTTGGGAGCAGCAGAGTGGTGTGGTGGGTCAGTTGCCAGACGTCAGTTCTCACAGTCTTACACACACTGCCAATCAACCAAGGGAAGAGGGTGTGAAACAGAGAGCTGGCTGACTGACTGCAGGCCATCAGTCTATCTAATTTTTAGAGAAAAGTTTTCAGGGTGAGGGTTATTGGACAAAAGGGCTTGTGGTCCAATGCAACATTTTTCAGATTATTGGGGATTCTGAATAATGCGCCATTGGCACCAGTTCATGCCCACTTTCTCCTGACCCCCACAACTGCGTTTCAAAGATACGCTGGGAGGAAAGCTTCACACTGGTGTTCTTATTCAGGCTGTTCTCATAAACTGCTCCTACATTTTCCTACAAAGAGTAATGCACCCAAATTTGTACATATTCCACATATTCATGAGCCAGTAATTCATGAAAAACCCCAAATTTTGGAAGGCTGTGATCACGTGACTAGTGTGCTGACGGAAGTAAAGAAGGAAGCAGTCGTTAGCGGTCCAGTAAGGAGGAAGGTTGGGGTGGTGGATGGGTCACAAAACACATGACTTTCCCCCAGAGACCAGTGTTCAGAACCTTGCAAACTTCAAGGCTGCTGTCAGCCCTAGAGTGGTCTCCTCTGGTCTGAATCAGGGACTCATGTTGTTCCAAAGTTGTATAATTGCCTAGAGTTGGTTGGTGTTCTCACGGCAGCGTTTACAAGAGGACCTGGGGCCTCATGTACAAAGACTTGCGTGGATTTCCTACTGAAACATGGCGTACGCTTAAATCCAGAAAACGTCGTACACACAAAAACATCCAGATGTATGAATCTGTGTGTACACATGAATCCAAGCCCATTTCCTTTGTACATCCCAATCAACGTGGAATTGAGCACACGTTGGAGTACCCGACCCCTCCCTGTCCACGCCCCCATTTAAATATGCAAATCATATGTAAATGAACCCTGCACCTGAGATTCCCCTCTCTGCACGATCAGAAAACTAAAACAAAAGAATGAGTAAGACGGGAAAAAAGAAAAATTTCACAGAATGTGAAGTGGAGACGCTACTCACTGAAGTGGAGGCACACAAAAATGTACTTTTTGGCACACTGTCCTCCGGCATCAATACTAAACGTATGTAGAGTGAGTGGGAGAGTGTGTGTGAGCCTGTCAATACTGTGGGGTCAGATATGAAGCTATGAATCGTGCGTTGAACCAGGCCACCTCGCCACAATGTTGGTTAATTGCATTTGCGCATCACATATGATCTGTACACTGATCGAATGAAAATGCTTCCTGTTGACAAACAAATTCATCCTGCGATGGCGCTTTGTGTGTGCAGTCGATAGCTCCGGTAACATTAGCAAAACCGGCTCTCGCTCTCAAATTGTGCTTTAATGTTGGCCTGTTCAGCTGCATATGGGAATTTGATATACCTGGCTGACATGCGGATAATTCCCACACAGCTGGCATGGCTCGGCTCAGGGTCGACTGGCACAGTCCCGATCGGTCGGCCAGCTCCCTCTGGAATGCCCTGGAGCTAGGAGCCCCAGTGGGGTCAACCTAAAGCGGCTGATGAGCCAGTTGTTATCATGTGCCAGTGCCATCTGTCTCTGAACACACGCTCTCTTCGTATTGCACCATTTACAATGTCTTCATACTGCTAAAGCAGCCGTTGTCGTTAACGCTATTTTCTGCACCACTTTTATATCCACTCATCTAATTGCAAACACGTGGGTGTGTTAATTGTTCATCAGTGTTAATTGTTAATGTTTCTCTGATGTGCACATCACTCTGAGGACTGACTGTTTTCACATTTATTTATTATAACAGTTTCCCAGCATCATCTCTAAGTGTCACCAAAGGATCAACAGCTGTAGAAACGTGCGTACGCCAGCCATGAAGTTGGCGTGAGGCAGCGCACATTTCCACGGTCATTTCACTCTTGATACATCTAAACTTTGCTGTGGAAAAGGACGTACGCCACGAGAAAGCTGCTCTTGACTGGTCAGAATTTCCATGTGGGAAAAATCCAGGAAGTAAAGCAAACGTTGAAGAGTACACTTGCAAGATAAATGTGACACTTTCTAATGTCACAATGGAGGGACAACTACGCAGGTTGATTTTAGCGCTGCTCATCGTGGACTATATTGCTGTCATTGTTCATTTTAGTCAAAGCATACAGTTTGAAAACGAGGCGCGGCTCCAACTAGAAAACAATGTTTTGATGCATTGGATGTGCTGAATGTGCATATTAAGGCAGTACAGGAGGAGGTGCACATTAATAATCCTCCAGGACTGTAACATGCTCATGTTTAACCCAAACAATGTGTCATGTGACTGCAGTTGCTTCACATCCAGGTCGAACACCTTCTCACCACAAACCAACCGCACCAGAGTTCCTTTGGAACCGGACTGAGGGGGCAGACGAACTTGAGTTTGACTGAACCTAATTAAACAGGGCAGGTGTGAAAGCACCCTAAGTCATTTTAAGATACGTCAACACCATATTTCTTTTCTTTTTTCTCCGTAACTTCACGTTGAGGACATAAAATCATTCATGGGGTTCTAATTAGTGGGATATCGTACGAACCGTTATAAGTGCATTCTCATAGGATATATCATACAACTGGTTATGTGCTGTTTTTATATGACAAAGCTTTAACGCATGACCTGATATCTGTTGCATCTTTCTTCTCCTTAGCCCTGCAGCCACTGACAATGGAAGGAGTAATATTAATTTACTGATAACAAGTCTCAGTGAAATCCAATTAAAAGTGTAAATTGGACTTTGTGGTGGAGCTGTGAGAACAGCTTCATTAAATTACAGTCATCCGTGTGGAACTGCAGCAAAGCCTCGCTGTCAGGAGGAACTTTCTGGGTCCAGGAGGAGTTGAAAACTTTAAGGAAATCCTTGAAGCAGGACGTGGGGAGCAGTGGAAAGAGAAAGGGAAAAAAACACCTCAGTATTTGCTGCAGTTCCTCCATAGCCTGGGGCGTTTCTCTCAACTCAAACTGAATGAAAGATTAAGGCTCACCATGGTGCTCTCCAGCTCTCCAGCTCTGTGTGAGTGTGATTGTTATCGTACAGACTGCCTGTAAATCTGAAGCTTCAGCCTCCTCATAGAGTCGTGTGTTTTATTCACTCCGGCAGGTCCCTTACATAAGCGAGGCTCCCAGCTGTATGGTGGCACCACCTCAGCACCTTGAGGTAAAGTGTAAATAATGAGCTCTCAGGAAAGTGACATAAAATCAGCTTCACCTCGGCCCCCAGAGTTTCACTGTAAGTGGTGGTAACGACTGCGAATCAATTCTCAAATCATTCTTCTCTTTGTAAAAGATTTACTGCTGAAGGCTTCAAATATCCAAACTATCAAATATGTGTTCCTGGTTGTCTGTCCGTTCATCCATTTGGCACAAACGTCTGATTGGTCTAAACGAAGAACTGATTATAGTGGTCAAAGGTCAAAGTCACTGTGACCTTGTGTGTTTTGTTTTTTTTTTCGTTTTCACAAGTGTGACTTCTAAAGAACACCCTGAAGTAATGTCCTTAAATTTGGCACAACTGGTCAAGAGCACTGTGGCCTTGCATCTGTCTCATTCTTGTGAATGCAGTATCTCAAGAACACCTCAAGGTCATTCCTTAAACTGTGGCATAAATGTCTGAGTGGACTCAACAATGAACTGAATGAATTATAGTGGTCAAAGGTCAAAGTCAGTGTCACACTCACAAGTGCAATTTCAAAAGAACACCCTGAGGTAATTTTCTTAAATTTGGCACAAACGTCCACTTGGACTTAAGAATGTACTGATCAGATTTTGGTGGTAAGGGTCAAGGTCACTGTGACTGTGCATTCATCTGGAAAAAATAATAATAAACATATAAATAGAGAAAATATTTATGATGTCAGCCTGTGAACCCTTTTTATGGCTGTCCAGCTCAGTTAAATTGGTGTACGGTCATTTCTTGTTCGTCCATTATACCGACACACCCAAGATAAACTTTTTTGTTGCCCAAAGTAGGCGCAGTTCCACGGCAGCCCTGAGACATCTGTAGGTTCCAATCAAATATAAGACCATCCAAAAGTGCCCGTCTCTCACTGAGTATTTAAACAAATGAGTTAAGGCCATCTTTCTTCTTAAATGTGTCAGAATATCATCTGACGGTTAATGGCCTCTTCGTTTGCGAGGACAAGGAGGGCGCACAATTCCTTGTCTCCCCAGTTGCTCATCTTTACAGTGTCTGTCAGGTTTGTGTTTCCCTCTTGCTACTAGCTGCTCGCTAATTCCTGCTATCAGCTGTTTCCTGTTTATCCACCGCCAGTGGCTCGCCATCAACAGCTCCTCCCACAAGTCATCAACAGCTCCTCCCACAAGTCATCAACAGCTCCTCCCGTTGCAGAAGGCCGCCTCGGTCTGTTTAAACCAAAAGGCTTCCTCCAATATGTCTACCCTATGAGGGGGAAAATTGGGCGCCTCAGATCAACTCGCCAATCCGGCTCTGTGTGTCTAAACGCTCGCAGCTTGCCGGCAAAAACATTCGCCGAAAATCTGGCAGTGTAAAAGGGGCTACTGTTTCAGGTTCAGTTTCCTGTTTTTATCCTGTCCCTGGAGCTGTGAACCAGGAACTCTACACAATCCTCCAGGTTCATTCAGAGGTTCAGCTAAACGCCACGCCTCAACTATTTTCTCACCCGTCTCTCTCCGAAGATCCTCTGACACAATTATCCTCCACAGAGCTCTGAGATTTGACTCGCTCCAGCTCCATCTCACCCTCCAAAAAAATCAATACTCCTCAAATCACAGTGATAGTTTGCAGTAATACCTGAAATATAGAGTTATTAAATACAGACAGATTTTCTGAATCAATAAAGGCAGTAAATGTTGGAAAAAACTTTATGTCTGGCTGATGTGGGCACAAACTGTCAAGCACATCTTCAACTTTATTTTTACTGAGCTGTGTTAGGCAGGACTTATACTTCTGTGCTGAATCGACGGCGTACCTTCAGCGTAGGCTCTGCATGCGCCGTAGAGCCTACCCTACACTGTAGCCTGACGTGCTCCTCCCCAGAAATGTAACTCCACAGTGTCACAGTGACACAGACCTCCTGTCTGTCTCTGTGAGCTGAAACCATTTCCCTCAGTGGAAACAAAGCTTTGATTTACTTTAATTTCACAGATAAGAAACAATAAATTGTGAAGACAATAAAGCCTCCACACACTGTGTGTGATTTATCCTGGCTGAAATATGAGCAGAGCAAATCTCTGCTAGCTGCTAGGCTAATTTATACAATGTAAAATGCCATAGGCTTGTGCTAATAACTCAGGTCGTCCTGGTGAGTAAGCCTCATCACTTTGAGGTGCAAAACCCTTTACACATTGTTTACGATGTTAACACCAACAGCTGTGTTGACACAGTGCTAGAGAAGCTAAGAGTTAAAAAATGCCTAAAATTAAGCTGTTTACTCACCGGGGCGGCCAGGAGGAGGACCAGAGGGTGGGCACGATGTTCCCACAGCAACGCTTCCGTGGTTCAGGACGGTATTACCAGCAGTATTAGAGTCCGCCAGGAATGAGTCCTAAAACCAAGAAATGAGTTAGCATGTTAGCACTTTCTGTTCCCTCGTCCCAAAGTCAATGTGTTTTTGGTAAGATGTCTGAAATAAGGTCTGTGGTTAAAACAAGCTGAAGAGACGTTCACCTTTCGTTCTACGACATAAAATTCATCGGAGGAAGACAAATATAGCAAAGCTATAACATGACCATAACGACTTTTCTTTTCTTGGTTAGTATCAGAGAACAGCAGAATGACTGTAGTGAACACTGACAATAAGAGAGGAGAGATACCGCTGTGTCGACTCTGCAGATAAAGAGTATAAAAGCCATTTCAAATATTCAGAATCAATACATAGATATAAAGACACTGCACTGAACACAGCGTCTCAGTACATCTGATTTTATACGCCTCACACAGAGACAGAAAACAGACTCATACTCACAGTCATCCATCTCAATACAGTTGTCGCCCCCTTCATATTGATCTTATTAGAGGAGCGATGTCTGCTACAGGTGCTGCCCATACACTGAAACTCCCCTCAGCAAAGACATCCATCTTCATCTGTCCGGCTCTGCAGAGGAAGATGAAGACAGAGGAGGAGGACGGAAGCAACGAGGAGTAAAAATATTGTACATGAGCAGAAATAAAGAGTTCTCAGGAATTACGGCAGACTGATCATGTAGCAGGATGGTTTGGGAACACACCCATGTTAAAGTGGAAATCTGCCTCAGCTCTCTGTGATCACCAGCACTTCAAACTTTAGTTCTCATTCACAGATTGTTCTGTTTCTGTCACTGAGGACGCGGGTATAAAATAGTGGTTTATTTGCGGCTGCTGTGCATCAGTATTTAGTGACATCAGTGTGGTCTGACAGAATCAACACGGTTGATGATGAGACTGAATTTATTGGCATTCAGAGGGAACTGGGGTCAAACTCTGACGTTGAGAAAGACCCACGTGCAGACGGTAGAGGCAGGTCATTTCAGGTAGTCTTTATCACGCTGCTGTTTGTTAAAGTGTTCACTCCTCTGATAGGCTGGGTTTTAATCAGTTATTTAATGCTATAAAATGGGAAGTTTACAACATGATTGACAGCTGTGTGAGCCAATCAGTGGACTCGGATTCAGTGGTGCTGGTCACAACTGGTCAGACGGGCGTATAGGCGGGAAACTTGATACTGCGGGGTCGCTGCAACGCAGACTCTAAGTCAGAATGACATCACCAGATGGCAGTGGCTGTATCTGGGATATTTTAGCGTCACTTCTGCACAGTGGCGGTAAGTTGAGACGTGTGGTCCATCTTTATTTACAGTCTAGGTTCAATAATCATAAAGTGGTGTTCATTAGTGAAGACTATCTCTCTGAACAAAGCCTGTAAGTATCACAAACATTTGTTTATCACAGACTTTATGTTCGGCAATAATCAAAGATTCAATGGAAACAGTCGGACCGTGGAGACGTTGGATTTTTCCTACTCGGGCGTTGACAAGATGGGAGAAACGGAGAATCACAGTTGTAAGCAAACAATATCTCATTTATTTATGCAAAAGAAAAATAAGCGTAAGCTTTTTTTCCACTATTAAAAGTGATTGTTGACCATAGGTTGATTTCTATGCGGTTGATAATTAATCTATAGTTTCGAATTTCGCGTTCATTTCTGTATCAGCTCTTTCAACAGTACACTCAACTTGTCTCAGTTCAGTTGGCACAGTGACAATCAACATTAGAGATCTTCGCAGGAAGATATTGCTAGCTCTTCTGTTAGATGACTTCGTCACCGACAGCACGCTAGCTAGCCGCCCCATCTGGCCAGGTCCATCAATGACGGAACCTCGCGGCGGAACCTTGGGGAAACGCTCCCTTAAAACAGGAAAAATAGGTTGTGCACCCAGCGTAAGGCTCGATCCCACAGAAAGTGTTTTGCGGGTTGTAAAACACGAGGCGCACTGCGCTACCTATTGCTAAAAATTGAATGCCACCAGTAAAGAAAAAAAACCTTTTTATTGTTGCCAGGCAACCAGCCCATCACCTCCTCACCCTAACCGTCCTGTGTGGTCAGTCTACAGTTTGTGTATCCTGCAGTAATGAGTGTGTAGCTGCTGCCATGTTGAGGCAGAGGGTGCTGTCTGTAGCTCTGGTTGAGGGTGAGAGGCTGTCAGCAGATAAACAGAGATCTGTGTGGGTACATGAGACCCTAAAAAAGAGGCTGGATCATGGGGAGTACCACCAGTTGGTCCAGGAGCTTCTCCTCCATCATGGACGTTTACAGGTGCGTAGCAATGCAAAAGCTGTGTCATTAAAAACGCAGCTCCCCCGTTTACTGTCATTTGTTTACTTGCAAGTCTTGCTGTCTCTGATATGGTGGCGCCGTTACTTTAGCCACTTCTGTTCATTAACTGGCTGAATTATTTGGAGGTGTATTCAGAAAATTTATCCCAATCTTTACCAATGCTGTATCATTATTTGTTTATTTTCTCACCGCTGTCCATAATGTCCGTATAACTTCCAATAAGTTTCAACACAAAATAAATGTAATAAATTTTACTCCGAGCAAATTCGAAAACAGTTTTCTAACATCAGCAACACCTGTGCTAACTGGGATGAACTTAAACACCATTGTCTGCCTCAGCCAGTGATATGAGCCACCTAGTGGCGTGGCGGGATAATACATTTCACACAAATCAAGCGTAAGGCTCCAACAATGTCTGTGGCTGAGACCACAAGAGAACTCACCAGTGAAACTAATGGTGCTGGCAGCTGATCGTCTCGGTCCGACAGGTCGCTGCTGTTACCTGCTGGGCTCTGAACGAGCAGCACCTCGTTAGCTCATTTCTTGTGCCGTAATTGTTCGGCCCTGCTCACTGAGGTACGGCGCCGTCTGGTCTAGATCTCCACTTAAAATCAGCACCAGCAGAATCAAATTAAAAGCTTCCTGCTGAAAGGAGAACTGAAATATAGAGGAAGTGATTTTCTTCTGTCTGTCATCAATTGAATCAGAAGCAGTTGAGAGTCATTTCACTGTGTTATCACTCGACTCTGTCCAGACAGGCCGGTCACCTTGGACAATCCTGCAAGTCAAACAGAGAGACAGACAGATGTGTGATGACGATAATGGAGCTGTGTTAATGGAAAAAGCCCATCGAGAGCCGTCTGCAGGCCGCAGATGTGACAGTCACACTTATTGGATACAGCCACCCCTTCACTTTCACCTGATGGAAACCCAACATGTCGAGTCTCGTGTCTCTGGTCGCTGAATGCTGTCAGGTGGCATTTTATTTTTACATTAATCTCCAGCTGAATATAAAATATTCTGGAGTAAATGAGATGTGGATTATGTTCACTGCGACATTTTGTTCCCAAGCAGGAAATAGTTTGGTATCATATCAGAGTGAGAAGGCGTCGAGAAGAGCCTGAGACGCGTTAATGTCTCGTCTCGTCCTTCAGGTCGGTGTCACTGACCTCGTATTTCCATCCGTCCTTCTTGATGATGTCATAGATACAGCCAACAGATGGCACTAGAGGACAGAGTCAAAAGTTTCACAAGGTGACGGTGGAGGAGGAGGTCCTCCACCGTATTGTACCTTTAAATCGAGGCAGCGTTGTCGACTGTGAGGCCATTAAATACATCCCAGCACGTGGATGGAGAATTCTTTTCACTATTTTCAGCATATATTATTATATATTATGTTATATATATCACTATCTATCACTTGAGAGTACCTGAAGAAGTGGTGCTCCTTCATCATGTGAAATTATACCACATGTTCCTGAACTGTATGTGTAAAAGTGAAACCTGTAAGAATGAGTTTGGCCTGTGATAAATCCTCAGAGAGCAAAGTATCCCTCTGCAGCAGTCAGGGTGACAGCAGGGCGAGAGAAGGGCAGACTGGCTGTCCAACATACATCAAACTCTCTCTGCATGAAGGCCCTGGAGCTCTGCGGTGCTTTGACCCAGAAGAGACTCCAGAACAAACTCTGACTGGTCCGGCTTGATGGCTCGATCTCCAGAAGGTAACTTGGTGTCAGCTGTAGCAGCCTCGAGGCACGATAACTCACGCTCCATTAAGGAGACGAGAGAGAGACGGGAGTAAAGGCTGATGGGAGACGAGGGCAAAGCCAGTCAAGGATCTGAGCTGGTAAGAGATTTAGTTTGTGTGACACCTTTTAGTGTCAGCTCCTAAATGTTTCATCCTGTCTCTCCGCTCCTGTTGACCCTCAGACAACACAAAGCTCCAGCTGTCTCACACCAAAAACATGTTTCATGTTTCAGTGACATCAATAAATAGCTTCTTTGCATATGATGTCATACATCCGAGCACTGTCCAGGAGGAGGGTAAAGGCTGCTGTCAGCCCTAGAGTCGTCTCCTTTGGTCTGAATCAGGGACTCATGTTGTGGTATTATGTTGGTAGTGAGAGCTCAGTCCTCCTGCTCATGTTTCTTCATGGATGCACATGGATGATTGTTTGTCAGATCGGAGGTCTGGTGTTGGGAGCAGCAGAGTGGTGTGGTGGGTCAGTTGCCAGACGTCAGTTCTCACAGTCTTACACACACTGCCAATCAACCAAGGGAAGAGGGTGTGAAACAGAGAGCTGGCTGACTGACTGCAGGCCATCAGTCTATCTAATTTTTAGAGAAAAGTTTTCAGGGTGAGGGTTATTGGACAAAAGGGCTTGTGGTCCAATGCAACATTTTTCAGATTATTGGGGATTCTGAATAATGCGCCATTGGCACCAGTTCATGCCCACTTTCTCCTGACCCCCACAACTGCGTTTCAAAGATACGCTGGGAGGAAAGCTTCACACTGGTGTTCTTATTCAGGCTGTTCTCATAAACTGCTCCTACATTTTCCTACAAAGAGTAATGCACCCAAATTTGTACATATTCCACATATTCATGAGCCAGTAATTCATGAAAAACCCCAAATTTTGGAAGGCTGTGATCACGTGACTAGTGTGCTGACGGAAGTAAAGAAGGAAGCAGTCGTTAGCGGTCCAGTAAGGAGGAAGGTTGGGGTGGTGGATGGGTCACAAAACACATGACTTTCCCCCAGAGACCAGTGTTCAGAACCTTGCAAACTTCAAGGCTGCTGTCAGCCCTAGAGTGGTCTCCTCTGGTCTGAATCAGGGACTCATGTTGTTCCAAAGTTGTATAATTGCCTAGAGTTGGTTGGTGTTCTCACGGCAGCATTTACAAGAGGACCAGATCAAATGCCTTGTGTGAGAAAGCTGCTCTTGATTGGTCAGAATTTCCATGTGGGAAAAATCCAGGAAGTAAAGCAAACGTTGAAGAAGAGTACACTTGCAAGATAAATGTGACACTTTCTAATGTCACAATGGAGGGACAACTACGCAGGTTGATTTTAGCGCTGCTCATCGTGGACTATATTGCTGTCATTGTTCATTTTAGTCAAAGCATACAGTTTGAAAACGAGGCGCGGCTCCAACTAGAAAACAATGTTTTGATGCATTGGATGTGCTGAATGTGCATATTAAGGCAGTACAGGAGGAGGTGCACATTAATAATCCTCCAGGACTGTAACATGCTCATGTTTAACCCAAACAATGTGTCATGTGACTGCAGTTGCTTCACATCCAGGTCGGAACACCTTCTCACCACAAACCAACCGCACCAGAGTTCCTTTGGAACCGGACTGAGACCACCTCTTCAAGAAGGTCTCAGTCCGGTTGTTTTGGTGTGTTCACACCTGCACAAATGAACCACACTGAGGGGGCAAACACACCTGAGGTCAACTGAACCGAACCAAACAGGGCAGGAGTGAAAGAACCCAAAGACTACCAATGCTGAACAAATGACTGTGACGTAGGCTGTTTTCAGCTGTTCCAATCAATCAGCCTGGGAGTCCTGAAAATATCAGGACGTACAGAGGAGAAGTAAAAACATCTAACACGTAGTTGGTGAATAAGGCTGATTGTGATAACCCCAGGCTCAGAGATGTAACTGTTGTTATTTCAGATCTTTTTCAGTTCATGAACTCTAACGTTTAGTTCGTCTATGAAACTCTAGTTCAGTGTTTGGTTGAACTCAAAGATCCTCTCAGGACTCAATGTCCAGTTTTTGCAGTGAGTACATTTTGCTTTGCAATTAGCATTAGCTTGATCACAGCTGTAAAAGCACCATGCTAACCAAGCTAGCAGCTAGCAATAGAGTTAGCTTCAAAACTAACTCTATTGCTAGCTGCTAGTTTGGTTAGCAATAGAGTTAGTTTTGAAGCTAACTCTATTGCTAACCAAGCTAGCAGCTAGCAATAGAGTTAGTTTCAAAACTAGATGCAGTCTATTACTCCAATCGGGAGCGTACCTATGTTCCCCGGGTCCTATGTTCCCCGCTCTGTATGGGACCGGGGAACATAGAACCCTTATTAATAATAAGGGTTTTATGTTCCCCGCTTTTCCCCAAAAGGACCCGGGGAACATAGAACCCTTTTTTTTTTTTAAAAAAAGGGTTCTATGTTCCTAGCCTACAAAGCTTTTGGGGTCTGTTATTTTTAAAATTTTATTTATAATATGTATTTATTTATCCATCCTGGAGACGGGAAGAAACTTGACCCACAGATAACTTCTTCACTTCTGTAAAGCTCGCCACCACCTTACAGGCAAAACAGACCAGCCTGGTCGGCACACTGGGGAAAACGACACGGGAGCTGCCACCGGGTGCAGGACGTCTTCGTCCATTTGTGGATAAATATGGAGTGGAAATTAGTTCGTACATTAACTGAGAGTTATAAAACAGAATCAAGCGTCACACGGCTTTACAAATATGCCGAAAACAGTGTATACATATTTCTGGCTTTGTGTGTGCCTGACAGTTTTATCATATCAGTGAATCTACACAGTTTTCCCACTAGCCTAGAGTGGAAAAGAATCATAAAGGGGCCGCTGCCACCTGCCAAATATGCCCGGGGTTGGAGATCTCAGGGTCGGAAGTAAACACACGTTTTTATCGATATTTTCTGTTGCGCAGTGTTATTGATAAGGCGCGATGAGTCCCACCGTGTGGATATGATGCTGTGTATGCTCATCACTGGTTGTAGACTGTCACTCAGCCCCCTCAGCCTCAGTTTTTCTTGATTATGCTTATGGACATACTGTGCAAGATATCTTTGTGTAGCTTTGTTAGTGTCGGCTATATTTGAATTTTTGATAGTTTGGAGACATCATCAGGCTGTGGTCGTTTGAGCCCAGGTCAGGGCAGACTGTTGATAAGTGTTGATATGGAGCTTCCGTCGCTGTCCGTGGTGCTGAAAGGCTGGTTTGCAAGGTGAGTGTTAAATCAGCGAACGCATAGACCTACAGTATGTCGCACAATTCAGCAATTATGGAAATTATGGTGGAAAAAATAAGCCGTAAATGTTATTAGGACCCGTTAAGGAAAAGCGGGGAACATAGAACCCTTTTTCTTAAAAAGGGTTCTATGTTCCCCGGTCCCATACAAAGCGGGGAACATAGGACCCTTTTTTTTTTAAAGGGTTCTATGTTCTCCGATTGGGGAACATAGAACCCGGGGAATATAGGGATGACCCCCATTAGCACAACACCAGGTGTGCCGCACTGCCTTTTTTTTTTTTAAATTGAATGCCATTAATAAAAACTTTTTTTTTAAAAAAAACGCTTGCTGCGTCTCTCAGGCAACCACAGACTCACCACCTTACTCCTTCCTTCCTGTGTGGTCAGTCTACAGTTTGTGTATCCTGCAGTAATGAGTGTGTAGCTGCTGCCATGTTGAGGCAGAGGGTGCTGTGTGTAGCTCTGGTTGAGGGTGAGAGGCTGTCAGCAGATAAACAGAGATCTGTGTGGGTACATGAGACCCTAAAAAAGAGGCTGGATCATGGGGAGTACCACCAGTTGGTCCAGGAGCTTCTCCTCCATCATGGACGTTTACAGTACTGCACTTATCTGCTGTTTTCTATTCACATGGTGCTAACTGTGCTTTGTAAAGTCGTATAGCTCTGGGTATCCAGCAACCACTACCACCAGTTTCTCCTCCATTGGTTACCAACTGTACACTTGTTGTCGTGACCATCTTCTGTGTATTTTTCATCTTATTACGTTCGCCTTGTTTTTCTGACTCACTAAGGAGCAGCTCTGATTTGTCGCAGCCAAACACAAGGTCTCCAGACTCAGTGAGCATGTGCAGAAATGAAAGGAAATATTGTTTATGATTTGTCTTTTATAACCTCAGCCTGCCAAGGCCTCTGTGAATCTGTCTGTGACACATGTTTGAACTCCTGACAGGAGCTGAAGGTGGGAGTAACATGGTGCCGTGCTGCTCCTCAGGGAGGTGCTGCTCCTCAGGGAGGTGCTGCTCCTCAGGGAGGTGCTGCTCCTCAGGGAGGTGCTGCTCCTCAGGGAGGTGCTGCTCCTCACACACTCACTGACGACTGACTCGAACAAGGTGAAGCCAGCTCTGAGGGATGGAGTCCATCAGCTGTTTTATCTTCTGATGATGATGATGATGATGATGATTCATTCATTAAAAACTGCTGATACTTTAACTACATGCAGCTGATAATACTTGAGTACTTTAACCAGTGATACTTTAATTACATGAAGCTGAGAATACTCGAGTACTTTTACTCTACTGAATGTTTAAATTGAGAACTTTTCTTATAATGAAGTATGTTTACATTGTACTTCTACTTGAGAAAAAGTATTCGAGTACATGTTCCACCCCCAGACACTTGTGAAGAGTTATACTCTATAAATGAAGTAGTCGTACTCTTTGCATAGTTACGTGTATAAATACTCGCAGGAAGTGGAGGCTTTGACTTGAAGTGTTGCTAAAGTGACTGATTTCTATTTCTGGCCGGCGCTGACATCGAGTTCTTCACTGTAGCGTCTCTAATGACTTCCTGTGACCGCGCAATGAGCTGCTGGAAACTTAAGAGCCTTCTGAAAAACCATAATGCCTGCTGAGATGGCGTTTCCATGGCGACCGTAAAGGACAGTGATGCTCAATTACCCACACTTCCTTTCGTCCACGGGTCCAAGAGTGTGTGTGCGCGCTGATGTGTCGGTGTCTTATCGTTTGTTTGTGAAGGCACACATCATGTTTAATGACTTAATTACCTTCTCTGGTTCACTGTGTTACAGCTCCTCCTCCTCTTCCTCCTCCTCTTCCTCCACTTCTTCTTCTGCTCATTACCACCCATTTACCTCTCAGAGGTGGGGAGGGAGGGCTGGAGGGGCCAGAGAAGAAGAGGAAGGAGACAGTGTTTTACTTCAGAGGAAAAGTGACACATCAGAATGAGCTCACTTCACGACGGCAACAATCAGCATCATTAACCCTTTCATGGTCTGCTGGACGTGAACCAACCAGGTCAGCAGGAGGTTAATCACTCTGTGAGATTTAGAGAACTGTTAGTATTTTATTCCAGGCTGGGGGAGCTGTTCTGTGTGGAGTTTACATGTTCTCCCTGTGTCAGCGTGGGTTTCCTCCAGGTGCTCTGACATGTTCTCCCTGTGTCAGCGTGGGTTTCTTCCAGGTGCTCTGACATGTTCTCCCTGTGTCAGTGTGGGTTTCCTCCAGGTGCTCTGACATGTTCTCCCCGTGTCAGCGTGGGTTTCCTCCAGGTGCTCTGACATGTTCTCCCTGTGTCAGCGTGGGTTTCCTCCAGGTGCTCTGACATGTTCTCCCTGTGTCAGTGTGGGTTTCCTCCAGGTGCTCCGACATGTTCTCCCTGTGTCAGCGTGGGTTTCCTCCAGGTGCTCCGACATGTTCTCCTTGTGTCAGTGTGGGTTTCCTCCAGGTGCTCTGACATGTTCTCCCTGTGTCAGCGTGGGTTTCCTCCAGGTGCTCTGACATGTTCTCCCTGTGTCAGCGTGGGTTTCCTCCAGGTGCTCCGACATGTTCTCCCTGTGTCAGCGTGGGTTTCCTCCAGGTGCTCTGACATGTTCTCCCTGTGTCAGCGTGGGTTTCCTCCAGGTGCTCCGACATGTTCTCCCTGTGTCAGCGTGGGTTTCCTCCAGGTGCTCCGACATGTTCTCTCTGTGTCAGCGTGGGTTTCCTCCAGGTGCTCTGACATGTTCTCCCTGTGTCAGTGTGGGTTTCCTCCAGGTGCTCTGACATGTTCTCCCTGTGTCAGCGTGGGTTTCCTCCAGGTGCTCCGACATGTTCTCCCTGTGTCAGCGTGGGTTTCCTCCAGGTGCTCCGACATGTTCTCCCTGTGTCAGCGTGGGTTTCCTCCAGGTGCTCCGACATGTTCTCCCTGTGTCAGCGTGGGTTTCCTCCAGGTGCTCCGACATGTTCTCCCTGTGTCAGCGTGGGTTTCCTCCAGGTGCTCCGACATGTTCTCCCTGTGTCAGCGTGGGTTTCCTCCAGGTGCTCCGACATGTTCTCCCTGTGTCAGCGTGGGTTTCCTCCAGGTGCTCTGACATGTTCTCCCTGTGTCAGTGTGGGTTTCCTCCAGGTGCTCTGACATGTTCTCCCCGTGTCAGCGTGGGTTTCCTCCAGGTGCTCTGACATGTTCTCCCTGTGTCAGCGTGGGTTTCCTCCAGGTGCTCCGACATGTTCTCCCTGTGTCAGCGTGGGTTTCCTCCAGGTGCTCCGACATGTTCTCCCTGTGTCAGCGTGGGTTTCCTCCAGGTGCTCTGACATGTTCTCCCTGTGTCAGCGTGGGTTTCCTCCAGGTGCTCTGACATGTTCTCCCTGTGTCAGTGTGGGTTTCCTCCAGGTGCTCTGACATGTTCTCCCCGTGTCAGCGTGGGTTTCCTCCAGGTGCTCTGACATGTTCTCCCCGTGTCAGCGTGGGTTTCCTCCAGGTGCTCTGACATGTTCTCCCTGTGTCAGCGTGGGTTTCCTCCAGGTGCTCTGACATGTTCTCCCTGTGTCAGTGTGGGTTTCCTCCAGGTGCTCTGACATGTTCTCCCTGTGTCAGTGTGGGTTTCCTCCAGGTGCTCTGACATGTTCTCCCTGTGTCAGTGTGGGTTTCCTCCAGGTGCTCCGACATGTTCTCCCTGTGTCAGTGTGGGTTTCCTCCAGGTGCTCTGACATGTTCTCCCTGTGTCAGCGTGGGTTTCCTCCAGGTGCTCCAGCTTCCTCCCACAGTCCAAAGACATGCAGGTTAACTGGTAACTCTAAATTGTCCGTAGGTGTGAATGTGAGTGTGAATGGTTGTCTGTCTCTATGTGTCAGTCCTGTGATAGTCTGGTGACCTCTCCAGGTGAACCCTGCCTCTCACCCAGTGTCAGCCGGGATAGGCTCCGCCCCCCATGACCCCCAACAGGATAAGCGATTAAAGAAAATGAATGAACTAATGTTAATATTCCTGCAAAGACTCTGATGCGCTTGTTTTAATCTTTTTTTTTAACCATGCTCTACGGGTTGTTTAAAAAAAGAAAGTCCAATAATGCTAAGAAAAAAAACTGTTATAACAGACTGGTTTGTTTGTTTGTTTGTTTTGTTTTGCCTGTAAAGTGATTGACAGGTTCACATGACACAATTTTTTTGTCTGTTCCCACAGTCACCATTTCAGATGAGGCCATTGTGGAGTCATAAAATCTTGCAGTGACTTGGAGGACAGACGTGACAGACTACACGATGGTCTGTTACCAGTCATTGTCGTCTTTCATGACGTCTGTGATGTCATCAGGTTATTCTTGTCCTATTTTCATTATGGTGGACATGATAACCCTTAACCCTATGGGCCCGAACGACGCATAGTGCGTCCAAATTCACACCTGTTCTTCTCTATTAATTTTCTCCGCGACCGTGTGTCATAGTGAAAAGCCACGCATATCACGTGAAACAGCAGAATCATATCTTTCCGAGAAGGCCAAGCACTTGTCAGTAGTCCAATGTTTTCACAGCGAAAAAAAATATATAAATTTACACTAAAATGATGTATAACAAAGCTTTCATACAGCTCTGCACACACATTACTCTTGGATGGATTACTCGGGAATGCAGGCTCGCACAGAAATGCCACACATATCACATGAAAGCGCAGGAGCAGAGCTTTCCAATGATACCACACACATCATTGTGCTGTCATCCCATCACACTATAAATCCAGATTAATTGTCTACAAAATAAAAACCTGACGAATTTCTTTACAACCCATTATACAGATCTTGTTATCAGTCACTTCATATAGTGAGGAATATCGTATCTTACCACGTCTTAGGCTTGTGTGTGTTTCTCCCTGTCTATCCACATTTGTAGTCCGGCTTTCAAGATGCAAATATCTCCATATTGTCCAGTTGACACTCCATCAAACTTTGTATGACAAGACCAGCCACTTCACCTTTGCGCACCCAGACAACTGCAGCCTAATTATGCATGCATGACAGGGCCGTAGTCACCATATATATTGAGGGGGACACGTGTCCCCCCCAATGCCCAAAATGTCCCCCCAGTATATAAGTGAAACTGAGAAACAACAACAAACTTTGTTTACTGGAAACAAAGTGGCAAATATTATCTTGGAGGACATCATTGCACTTGGTTGACTATTTTCTATGATCTTAGATGTAAATATTGCATGTTTCTTTCAGATAAAACACATTTTTGACTTGTGAACGAGTCAATGGAATTTCTTGCAATAATGAAAAAATACTGTCAATCATGTCCGCCTGGCACAAACCACATGTTTTGGACAGCTGTGAAGTGACAGAATGTCCCACCATCATGGTTCTTATATTGCCAGATTCCAGAGAGTCTCCCTTCTTCATATATGGCAGAATATGTCAACTTCCAACTTGCTATGCTGAGGTACATAGATATAAATTGATATAAAAATTAATATAAAATACAGGCACATAGAAGGACATGAAATGATGGCAAATCTGGTTAGCCCAGATTGTCCTGAAAAAAACAAGATATAGCATGTGTATATAGCCTTTATAATGATATATGAGCTTAAAACTAAAGGCAGCAAAATTACCCCAAAAACGCCTAGGGCCCATAGGGTTAATACACATAACCTTATTCATCCCTACAACAGGAAATACTTTTTCCCTAACCTGATATGAAGTGTGCGCTGCACATGTGAGCATTTTTGATGATGGCCTCCGTCCAGTCCTTTGGTCTTATCACATTTAACCATAGTTGTCTTTGTTTTTGTTGACGGGCAGTGGCGGCTGGTTTTGAGCCATGACTCCTTCTATTCTGGCTCCCAATAACACAACAAGACAAACACATTTTAACACTCCTATGGAGCCTACAGCCCTGTGGGGGAGAGGCAGCTGCACCTCCAGCTGATAACATGATGTCATCGTGACGTCAGCCCTAAAAGGGTCTGTGTGATCCGCCATCCTTCTACTACTGTTTACTTCTGTTGTGCATTGTGCAGCGCCCTCCGCTGGAGACGCATCTTTGATTACAGTGGTTCTGCTGAAAAACTGGTGGAAAGGTTGAAGAACTGGAGCTGCAGACACGGCTGTGGTCTCAGTCCAGAGTTCCTTCAGATGTTGCAGTGAACACTACAGACTGGGACCAGAATGAATTTACGATATGATTAAGTGACTGTTTCATGATGTACTGATTTGTCCTGGTGTTTGAGGACGTCCACAGAAAGGCTCCAGAAATCACCCTGAAGATTCTCCCTCCACCTGGCTGATATCAAAGCTGGTGACCAGGTGAGAGCTGAAGCAACGTGCAGCTCTTCAGGCTCTCCGTGCACGCCCACACGATGTTGATCGCACCTGAACTCCAGTTGTGTTGTTCCCATGTGGTGCACTTAGCTGTCACAGATGAAGCACAGCAGGGAGAGCGTCTGACTGACAGCTGAGATCAGACTGCTGCTACAGAGGAAGAGGAGGAGGAGGAGGAAGCAGACAGACAGCGAGGTGGGAGGAAAGCTGCTCAGCCCATCACATCGACTGAAGGCTGTGTGTGAAGTTTGGAAGTCAAGAGTCACTAATGAGAAGCTGCAGAGGTGAGAAAGAAACAATGACTACAAGTTTACATTTACGTTAAGTGTGTAACGTGATGATGCCCAACCATGCTAAACCTAACCTGCGTAACTTGACATTACGTACGTACTGTGATGACGCCAAACCATGTTTATTTCCTTAAACCTAACTTACGTAACCAAGGCGTTGTCAGATATCATACGTTGTACGTTGATAAGCTGCTCCTGTGCCTGTCCGAGGTGCTCACTTAGACTCAGCTTCTTGCTGAAAGCTGAAACTGGAGCACTTTGAATCTTCCGAGTTATTTTAAGAGGAAAGAGGAAACGCAGAGCCACGGGGTCAACAGTAACTGACAAGGTGTAATTAGCCCGTCTTACTGTGCAGCTCCAGACGAAGGACGCCTCAGATCTGCCTCACTGTGTGCCTGAAAATCCAGAGGAAATAAGAAGTCTTTATATGAGTTATTTTTGGGTCATTCTGTGGGTTTACTGAGAAAACGTACGTTTTAAAACAAGATCCTCAGAGATTATCATTATTTTTAATGCTTTATGAATCATGTCTGTTTAAACTGAAGACGTATCAGAGAATGATGGTGAAAAGGTCCGTGAGTGTGTTTAAAGCTCGCTGGGTTATTCATGTCTGCTGTGTGTAGAAGGTGTTGACACGGACAGTGAGCTGCTGCTGCTGTCTGACTGTAAAGGTCACAGGGATCAGCGCAGTGTTGGTCCATGTTACTGACAACGTCACATGAAATCTGTCTGTCTGTGACTGATCTCTCCCACACCAGTCAGTCGCATGTAAAACTTATTCTTTAGTTAAACGTTTTTTAGCCATTGGCGTGGCCGGTCCACCACTTTGGTCCAGACTGAAATATCTCATCAGCCTCTAAGGGTGCATTCACCTCTGCTCTGTCCGGTTCGGTTCAATCAAACTCAAGTTGCTTTGCCCCCTCAGTGTGGTTCGTTTGGGCAGGTGTGAACACAGCAGTCACACTCGGGTGTGCACCAAAACAAGACAACTCTCGGTCTGAGAGCAGCCTTAAAGGTACAATACAACTACAATACTACAACCTCCTTCACCATCGCCTCGTTAATTGGCATCTATTGGCTGAGTCTATGACATCATAAAGGATGCATGGAGGTATGAGAGCAGTGACGTTAATAAAGTTTGGGGAGAATAAATGAGCCTTGAAAGGGTCTTGTAGTTCAGCTGAACGCTGAACAATACTTTTAAGGTGACCACCATGAACTAATCTATCATCTCAGGCTGCTGTCAGCCCTAGAGTGGTCTCCTCTGGTCTGAATCAGAGACTCATGTTGTTCCAAAGTTGTATAATTGCCTAGAGTTGGTACCTGTTCTCACGGCAGCATTTACAAGAGGACCAGATCAAATGCCTTGTGTGAGAAAGCTGCTCTTGATTGGTCAGAATCTCCATGTGGGAAAAATCCAGGAAGTAAAGCAAACGTTGAAGAAGAGTACACTTGCAAGATAAATGTGACACTTTCTAATGTCACAATGGAGGGACAACTACGCAGGTTGATTTTAGCGCTGCTCATCGTGGACTATATTGCTGTCATTGTTCATTTTAGTCAAAGCATACAGTTTGAAAACGAGGCGCGGCTCCAACTAGAAAACAATGTTTTGATGCATTGGATGTGCTGAATGTGCATATTAAGGCAGTACAGGAGGAGGTGCACATTAATAATCCTCCAGGACTGTAACATGCTCATGTTTAACCCAAACAATGTGTCATGTGACTGCAGTTGCTTCACATCCAGGTCGGAACACCTTCTCACCACAAACCAACCGCACCAGAGTTCCTTTGGAACCGGACTGAGATTTAACTGAACCGAACCCAACAGGGCAGGTGTGAAAGCCCTGGATGACATAATGTGTGTAAGATTATTCACAGGAAAATTTCATTACACTCCAAAACTTTTAAGAATGTGACTATTTCCATGACTTTTCCAGGCCTGGCAAACAAGACTGTGGAATTCCATGACTTTACCAGGTTTTCCATGACCATGAGAACCCCATATGTTACGGCATGCAGAAGGTTGTCCATGGGAGCTTAGTGTGACAATTTCAGAAAACATAACAAAATGGCATTACCTTTCCAAAATTTTCAATGATTTTTACTGGTTACATGACTTTTCCAGGTTTTCCATGACCGTGAGGATGCTGAATCTTAGGTCTATATTACGTGTAAGATTAAATCTTGGGTGGATAATTACACACAATACATTTCAATGACTTTCACAACACGTTTAAGCATTTTACTATTTTTACGACTTTTCCAGGCCTGGAGAATAATTAAATTACATGACTTTTCCAGGTTTTCCGTGACCATGGGGACCCTGTTATTTTCTGAGTTAACTTGTTGAGTATTGGATCAGTGGTTGCAGCTCTGATAAAGAGTAAACCATCACAGCAGTGAAAAGAGAGCAGCTCATTGCACCACAGTGAACACAGGTTATAGTTGTAACTGGCGCCCTCTGGTGGCTGTAACGTGTCTGAACGAACACATAAGTCGGTCACTTTGAGGACCAGATGTGAATGAACACACACAGCAGACACACATATATTAAGTGTAGGTACTTTATTGTTGGAATAAGAGGAGTTGAGTGGAGCCCAGTGGAACATGGTACAGTACATGTGTCAATGTAAACTGTCTGAGAGTAACGTTTGAGTCCCGAACCACATCTGATCCCTGTGGAACATGTTAAGCAAAGACTACTGAGGTCATCAGGTTGGTCAAGTACTGAGGCAGAACAAGTCAGACCACCACTCAGCACTCCAGGAAGTAGACAGAGCCGAGCTTCCTGCAGAGTGAGGAGGGTCTGATGCTGTGAGGACACACACTATGTCTAATAACAGAGGGATGCAGGAGTTAGTGGGGGAGCTTGTGGGCCACCAGTTTGTAGTGGGAACCACAGGACGGGCAGCGCTGGGCCTCGCCCTCATGGAGCCAGAACCAAACCACGGCCGTGTTGTCCTCTTCACCTGCACACAGGAAACAAGGTGAGAGACGCACAGAAGGACAACATGAACAGGAAAAACATTTTAACTGCGTGAGCAACGACAAATGTGACTGTGGGTGTTTCCAGAACATGTGGCTTCAGCTGGTGTTTGTTAACCCTTTCAACTCTGCAAAAGAAACACTGTGTCACTGCCTACACTGGTATTTAAGCTATTAAGTTATTGAAGCCTGTGAAACATGATCATTGATAAAAGTATTGAGATTCTATCATTTAAAAAATCTGACGTTTTTTAAATCAGATTTTACGTTTACATTTTGATCCAAAAGATTTTAAATGTAGAAACAATATATTTTTTTTTAACACTCCGTAAATTATTTAATTTTAGAGACGCGATTATTTTTATGAGCATGTGCTAGAGTCATCACTCCTTCCTCTGCTGCTGTCGCACATTTTCACCTGGTAACGTAATGTACCGATCATCAGCGTACAATGTGAAGAGAATTTATTCATGACATTACTTTACTTTAGTTTCGTAAGAACAGTCTAATCTGATAGTTGTGTTTCCTTTACTCAGCTGAGAATCAGGATCTTTGTCTTCTGGTTCCCTCAGAATGAGCTGTTTATATCTACACAGGGAGCAGGTCCTCGTCTACACAGATCACCATGTTGCTCCTCCATGTTTCTACAGTAGCCCGGAACAGACAAACCAAACACTGACTCTAGATAGAGACATTCACGCGTTCACGTCAGATACCGCAGTCAGCTGCGCCTCAGATGAACCAATCAGTGTTGGAGAAACAGATTTTTGTAACGTGAAAAATCTTTATTCAGTGTTTCACCAGTTTAAATCAGCTGTGGTCTCATTTATAAAAGACAAAGCTGAACGCCACTTCCCACGCAACTGTTGTTATTCAAACTGACCTGATGGGAGGAACTTTGACCCGTGCTTGCCAACATTCTGGAGACAGGAAATAGGCGACGCAGATGATGAGGTGGAGCATGATTGCAGAGACTGCTGAATATTTTTAAGCGCGCGCCATTTTTGGCTTTTGTCTGGGTGCACATTTTGAGTTTGGCTCCTGCGCACTGTTTTATCAGTAAGTGTTAATTTTGACGGCTATTTTAGATTTTGTCTCGACACAAAAAAGTTTGTTATAGTCACATTTAAGTTATTTTTATCCTTTATAGTTTTAGTCAGTTAAAATTTAAAACATTTTAGTCGACAAAACTTCATAACGTTTTATTAGACGGAAAGTTTGAATTGTTACTGTCGAAAATTCCTGACATTTGAGTCTAGTTTTAGTCATTGTGTTTTCTATGTGTGTTTTAATCTTTAACTAATCCAGAGCACGGCTGTTCTTTGTCTTCAATGTGCGACAGTCCACCACTAACATTTATTGTCTCGTCTCATCACTGAAAATGAAACGTAGGTTTCGTCTCAACTTTTTATTGTCAAGATCTATTTTTAGTTCATCGTCTCGTTCTCATCACCGAAAAAAGGAAATTCAGACGGTTATAAACGAGACGTCTGCTCTGTGTGTTTCTTAGAGGAGGAGCCCTCTGAGGAGAATTCAGCTCCTCAACAATCAACACTGAAGGAACTCTGACCAGGACAAGTTTCAGATGGTTGTAATCTGTAATCTGTAAGCCTCACTGATAGACACACTCAATCTGACACACTAGTTTTAGTTCACCACAATAACTTTGATCCAAACCGGTCAGATAATATTTAACTACTTACAGACACATCCCACAATCCTCTTGTTGGTGATGGAGGGGACGAGGTGAGGGTCAGCCTTGGAGCCGGCGTACTCCTTTGGTTTCATCATGCTGTAGGGATCCTGCAGGAGACGAGAGGATTCAGTCAGGTCAGAGACACGACCACGGAGCATCATCTACATCTGAACACGACTGGGTTTATATCTGACATAAAGCAGAACTTCACTGAGGCCGATCCAGGTGATGTGGTGTCGAGGAATTATTCTAACTAATATGAGACTTTGCAGTTCAACAGTGAGCCACACACCAGAGACTGACACTGGTGCAGCTGGGACAATCCCAGTTTACCGCTGTGTGTGTGTGTCGTATATTCACAGGAGAGAAAAAGTGAATAGTGAATTCTGTGTAACGAGAGCTGAGTAACGTTAGCATGTATGGAATTCAGTAAAACATGACATCATCACAGGCGTCATGTCTGAAGGGTTCTGATGTCACGGTGAGTTTAATGAATCCTATCTATAGTTAATGTGATGGTTTAACATCTTTCCCAACATTTACAGGCTGACCCCGCCCTCGCCCTCGCCACACCCCCTGACTACGACCACGCACTGACGGTAACTACGCTCTGTGATTACAGGCCGCAGATAATCGATCTTACCGATCCCTCCTTCATGGCGTTCATGATGACTTTCTCCAGGCCGGTGGCTTGTTCCTCATCAGTGGGGATCCCTGCCGAAGAACAAGTTACATCTGATTAATTAAAGGAGCGAGACAGAGTCCTTACTGAGCCTTCCTTCCTTCCCTTACTGAGCCTCCTTCCTTCCTTCCCTCACTGAGCCTTCCTTCCTTTATCATGATCTACAGAACTGTTTACTTGAGACTGGTGGTGGTCGGGCAGTTTGGTCACGTTTGTTAGAAAATATTGCAGGTTTCAGGCAACAGAGAGACAAAGCAGCGCTCCTCGTAAGTTATTAACAACTTACAAAACAGTCCACCTTCCACCCTCTCTGTCAAGCTGTCAACTCACAGCAGCAGCTTCATCATCAGCAACGCTGAGTTCGCTTCAAGTCCACGGTCGGTTCACTGAACCTGTGCGATGTGAACACAGAGCGCTCCGGGTTCACTTCACTCTTTGCTGTTGTATTTAGCCGTCTAGATCACATGACGCTGACCTGGGACACTTGAAAAAAGAGACGAAAGATCTACACACAGATCTGGTACTAAAAGGTGGAGCTAGAAACCCTGCAGTCTGATTGGTCAGTAGAGGACGCTCACTCTGGTTTTATGTAACCTCTGTTCATACATCAGTAAACTACAACTATAAAATGAAAGAGAAAAAAATAACTTCATTCACTGGGCCGACTGCCGGCAACTTTTAAGGTGGAACGTTAACTTGTAATGTTACTCAATGCATGAGTTGATGACGTGAATCCATCAGCACACTTTAAATTTAATCTTTTTAGGGACATTTTATTAAAAAAAAAAGAAGAATGTTTTACATAGTACGAATATTTTCCGGTCATTTCATTAACATTTTTTTGACAGATTTCAACACAGGTCTACAAATATTGATCCATATCCCATAATAATCAGACTGTGACCCTCCCTGAGTCCAAGGACATTCATTTATTTATCTAATGGCTCTACACCATCACAGTATTATTAACGCCATCAGTGGACGAGTGTGAACACATGAATGTGGCAGACCTGACAACATGACCCTCATCCATGTCACGGCAACATCAGCTCTTCTGACGTCATTTAGAGTAACTTCAGTAACTGATTACACTACACGAAGAGTAATATTAATACTGTAATACTGATTTTAAATGAAGCTAACTAGTAATAGATTACATATGGAGAGTAACCTGCCCTACACTGTGTGAGACCTGTGACCTGTACAGACTGGTTCACTCTGAGGAGCTAACCGGCTAACGTCCCGTGTTTTAGTCGCAATTAATACTGAAGTTAGAAATATGTAATGTAACTCAGTGTATAAAATATAAACACAAGCAGAGATGCAGCTGACACAAGTTAACGAGCAGCACTCATTGACTTTAATTCATTAAATGACTGAAAATGACGTTTGACCTCTCGCAGTTAGCGAGGCAGCACTGCTAATGTTGCTAATGCTAACCGGTTAGCTAGCGTGTGGAGGCCGGATTTAAGTCTTCTTTCCTCGGTGTGTGCGGTTTCATGACTCGGTGTCGGTGCGGTCCTCACCTCCAGCCGCCATGCCGCGGGTCACAGCGGGCACCGGGGCCGCCCGGAGGGTCGTAGCGGCTCTGAAAGCCGAGCGGAGCAGTAACCTTGCTGCCATGACTCCTTCTTCCTCTGGGTATAATCTGGTCGCGCGCTGATGACGTATAACAAAAAAATTTCTTCTTCTTCTTCTTCTTTTTTTTTAACGGCAGTAGCAAACTATGATAGTGCATTACTGCCACCCTTCGGTCTGTGTGATTACTGTATAGGCTTACATACTACTTTTTGCATAATAAAAGGGAAAAACAAACAAACAAACAAACAAAAAACACTCATACCCGTTATATATATATATAATATATATATATATATATAAAAATATGTTTAACACTTTCTTCCTCTTTACAAACACTGCACTCTCCATTTCTGTGTTTCCCTATCATACATAATGTTTTACTTAGTCCTGTGTGTCCTAATCTTAACCTTGATAAAATAACCTCCTCCCTCCTGTTCCTGCCTCCCTGTCTCAGTCCCCCTACAGAGGGGTTTATAAAAAACAGATCTCTTCCTTAACTTTCATTATTACAACGTTTCTGCCATATATTCTTGATTTCTTTCTTTATTAAACTTTTAGTTTCTGCTTTACTCATCTTAGTTGTTGCTGTAATTTTATCATATTTAAGAGCTTTCTTTGCATACCTGTCTGCAAGTTCATTTCCTCGCACTCCTACATGCGCTGGTACCCAAACTAATTTTACATGCAACCCTAATCTTTGAATTTGAAAAAGTAACACAAATATTTCATATATAAAGTCCTGTCTGCAACCTGAAATGCCTGATTGCATATTTTCCAATGCTGACAATGAGTCTGTGCATATTATGGCTCTTAATGGTTTTATTTCCTCAACCCATTGCAATGCTAGAATTATTGCAACAATTTCGGCAGTAAACACTGATACATCATTACTTATCCTTATAGCTTTCTTTAATTCTAATTCAGGTATCACATAAGCTGCACCTACCTGACCTGTTTGTGGACTTTTTGATCCATCTGTAAAAATTTTAATATACCCATAATAGTTACCTAGATGCATTGTAGTCATCTCTCCACAGTTTTTACTCTTCTTAATTTTTTTTCCCCAATGATATATCTACCTCTACTCCTGGTAACAACCATGGAGGGATATGTGGAAACGCTGCAGCTGAACAAAAGTCTTTGCCTATTATCCCTAACTTCCTTGCTTCTTCCTCTAATGTCCATCCTATATATTTTTGCTTACTGTTACTATGCTCCCATGATGGTTCCAGAGCCCTCCTTGTCGGATGATCTTCTTTATGTCCTTTAAAATTTACCCAATATACCAAACTTATTTGAAGTCTTCTTAAATCTATTGGCAATTCCCCCATTTCAACTTGCAATGCAGGGATTGGGGTAGTCTTACAAGCCCTGCAATATATCCTTAAAGCTGCACTTTGTATTATTTCTATTTTATCCAAATGTATTTTAGATGCAGATCCATATGCTATACATCCATAGTCCAATGTGGATCTTATTAACCCTATGTATAGCATTTTCATTATTTTCTTATCAGCTCCCCACTCTCTACTTCCTACACTTCTAATTACATTTAATATTTTTTTACACTTATCAATTATCTTACCTATATGCACCTGCCATGTAAGTTTGGTATCAAACCACATTCCTAAAAACCTTATCACATTCACCCTTTCTAAAGTTTTCCCATATATTTTGAACTCAAATTCCTGTTGTATTTTCTTTTTGGTAAAGAATATAGCTTTGTTTTTCTCCACTGAAAATCTGAATCCCCATTTCATAGACCATGACTCTACATTATCAATTACTCTTTGTAAACTCTTCACAATATATTTTACATTTTTCCCCCGTTTCCATAATGCTCCATCATCAGCAAAAAGAGATCTTCCTACATCACTTGCAACTGAACTCTACATATCATTCATCATGATAGAAAATAAAACTAGACTAATCACACTTCCTTGAAGTACTCCATTCTCTACCGACAAGCACTCTGAAAAACTTTTATTTATTCTTACCTGTATTTTCCTGTTACTTAGAAAATCTTTGATCCAATTAAACATGTTTCCCTCTATTCCTAATTTTTTAATTTTTATCAATACTCCCTCTTTCCATAACATATCATAAGCTTTTTCTATGTCAAAGAAGACTGCAGCAACTATTTCTTTATTAGTTTGTGCCTTTCTAATATCTGACTCTAGATTTATTATTGGGTCCATCGTACTCCTCCCTTTCCTGAAACCACATTGGTATTTTGATATCAAATTCCGTACCTCTAAGTAATATGTTAGTCTTTCTACTATCATTCTTTCCATTATTTTCCCTAAATGCGAAGTTAGGCAATAGGTTGAAAGTTTGTTGCTTTGCCTGACTCTTTCCCTGGTTTCTTGATTGGAACTATCACTGCTAATTTCCAACCATTTGGAAGCTTTCCCTCAGTCCCTATCTTGTTGAATAATTCCAATATATACATTAATGTATCATCATTTAAATGTTTCAGCATTGCATAACTTATTTTATCTTTTCCTGGAGAGGTAATTTTTGCTTTCATAATTGCTCTTTTCATTTCATCAAGTGTAAACAAAGAGTTTAACGTATTTTCTTGAGCTTTATTGCTCTCTAGATATTCTACATTCTGCCTTTTCGTATTTTCTCTTGCTTTCCTTTCTTCCTCTTTAAGATTTGCATTACTATGAACTCTTGCTAGAATTTTAACCATCATACTTGCCTTTTCCTCATCATTTATTGCTAATGCCCCTTCATGCTCCAGAATTGGATAATTCCACTCTTTCCTCACTCCACTCACTTCTTCTTTTTCCTCTCGGCGCTTTATAGCGGCCGGCATCCATGTGTTGCATTACCGCCACCTACTGGATTATATCTGTCCCACAGTGCACAGTATTTAATTAATCTTTAATGTAATAAAATAAACTATGAACTGATTTTAAGACATTTGCAGAACATAAATCTGAACATTGGATAAAGTTCACATTTTATTTTGTTGTCACATTAAAGTCAAATATTTTCACAGATTTTTATTCAATAAACCAGAAATTACATTAAAAACAAAAACTTGAATTAATAAAAAATGTTTCTGGGGCGAAAACATTTAAACATTTTCATAATCAGTGTGATGTTTTGTGGTCGGCGATTTCAATAAAAACAGAACATTTCCATGACTTTTCCAGGCATGAGAAATGTGATGATGAAATTCCCTGACTTTTCCAGGTTTTCCATGACCCTTGGGAACCCTGTTTGTTACATCATGTGGAAGATTATTCAGCGAAAATGTCATTACACAAGAAAAATGTCCATGACTTTTGCAAAACTTTTAAGAATGTTTCCATTCCCAAGACTTTTCCAGGCCTGGCAAACAAGACTGTGGCATTCCATCACTTTTCCAGGTTTTCCATGACTGTGGGATCCCTGTGTGTTATATTACATGTAAGATTATCTATGGACAATTTTATTACACAAAAGACATTTCCATGACTTTTCCAGGCCTGGAAACTGTGATTATGAAATCCCATGACTTTCCAGGTTTTCCATGACCACGAGGACCCTGTTATTTTCAGTCAGTTAGCTTATTGATTAATGGATCAATGGTTGCAGCTCTGATAAGAAGTAAACCATCACAGCAGTGAAAAGAAAGCAGCTCATTACACCACAGGTTATACTTGTAACTGGCGCCCTCTGGTGGCTGTAACATGTGTCTGAATGAACACATGAGTCGGTCACTTTGAGGACCAGATAAATCAATCAGTCAATCAATCAATTTTATTTATAAAGCCCAATATCACAAATCACAATTTGCCTCACAGGGCTTTACAGCATACAACATCCCTCTGTCCTTATGACCCTCACAGCTGATCAGGAAAAACTCCCCAAAAAAACCCTTTAACGGGGAAAAAAACGGTAGAAACCTCAGGAAGAGCAACTGAGGAGGGATCCCTCTTCCAGGACGGACAGACGTGCAATAGATGTCGTACAGAACAGATCAGCATAATAAATTAACAGTAATCCGCATGACACAATGAGACAGAGAGAGAGAGAGAGAGAGAGAGAGAGAGAGATGCAGGACAGACGGTAATGACAGTAGCTTACAACAACATGATTGAAAGTAATAATATTATAGTTATAGTTCTGGCTACTGTGGTACAATATGTTGAAAGTATGTATTAATATCTGGCAGTATACATGTGTGACAATAGTCATATGTGTATAATAACAGTAGAAGTATGACTAATGACTAATGATGGCAGCAGCAGCAGGAGGCATCTGGCAGGACCACGGCAGCAGCACAACCACACACGTCACGCTGTCCAGGCACCGCTGTGATATGAGTTAATCTGAGAGACAGTGGAGCACAAAGGCTCCGGAGAAGAAGCCGAGTTAGTGACATCCAGAATGGCCGAGTTAGCAAGATGCAGTAATAGGATGAGAGAGAGAGAGAGAGAGAGAGCGAGAGAAGGTGCCCGGTGTATTATAGGGGGTCCTCCGGCAGACTAGGCCTAAGTCAGCCTAACTAGGGGCTGGTACAGGGCAAGCCTGAGCCAGCCCTAACTATAAGCTTTATCAAAGAGGAAAGTCTTAAATCTAGTCTTAAATGTGGAGACAGTGTCTGCCTCCCGGACCGTAACAGGAAGATGATTCCACAGGAGAGGAGCCTGATAGCTGAAGGCTCTGGCTCCTGATCTACTTTTGGAGACTTTAGGGACCACGAGTAACCCTGCGTTCTCAGAGCGCAGTGTTCTGGTGGGATAATATGGCACTATGAGCTCTCTAAGATATGACGGAGCTTGACCATTTAGAGCTTTATAAGTTAACAGTAGGATTTTAAATTCAATTCTGGATTTTACAGGGAGCCAGTGCAGAGAAGCTAAAACAGGAGAAATATGATCTCGTTTCTTAGTTCCTGTTAGTACACGTGCTGCTGCATTCTGAATTAGCTGGAGAGTTTTTAAGGACTTACTAGAGCTACCTGATAATAGAGAGTTACAGTAATCCAGCCTAGAGGTAACAAAAGCGTGGACCAATTTTTCTGCATCGTTTCGGGTCAGGATAGGCCTAATTTTCACAATAGAGCCAGAGCAATGCCATCTAGAGAAACTATGTCATCAGATAAAGAGCTGCTGTTGTCAGGTGCTCTGACATGTTCTCCCTGTGTCAGCGTGGGTTTCCTCCAGGTGCTCTGACATGTTCTCCCCATGTCAGCGTGGGTTTCCTCCTGGTGCTCTGACATGTTCTCCCCGTGTCAGCGTGGGTTTCCTCCAGGTGCTCTGACATGTTCTCCCTGTGTCAGCGTGGGTTTCCTCCAGGTGCTCCGACATGTTCTCCTTGTGTCAGCGTGGGTTTCCTCCAGGTGCTCCGACATGTTCTCCCCGTGTCAGCGTGGGTTTCCTCCAGGTGCTCTGACATGTTCTCCCTGTGTCAGTGTGGGTTTCCTCCAGGTGCTCTGACATGTTCTCCCCGTGTCAGCGTGGGTTTCCTCCAGGTGCTCTGACATGTTCTCCCTGCGTCAGTGTGGGTTTCCTCCAGGTGCTCCGACATGTTCTCCCCGTGTCAGCGTGGGTTTCCTCCAGGTGCTCCGACATGTTCTCCTTGTGTCAGCGTGGGTTTCCTCCAGGTGCTCCGACATGTTCTCCCCGTGTCAGCGTGGGTTTCCTCCAGGTGCTCTGACATGTTCTCCCTGTGTCAGTGTGGGTTTCCTCCAGGTGCTCTGACATGTTCTCCCTGTGTCAGTGTGGGTTTCCTCCAGGTGCTCCGACATGTTCTCCCCGTGTCAGCGTGGGTTTCCTCCAGGTGCTCTGACATGTTCTCCCTGTGTCAGTGTGGGTTTCCTCCAGGTGCTCCGACATGTTCTCCCCGTGTCAGCGTGGGTTTCCTCCAGGTGCTCCGACATGTTCTCCCCGTGTCAGCGTGGGTTTCCTCCAGGTGCTCCGACATGTTCTCCCCGTGTCAGCGTGGGTTTCCTCCAGGTGCTCTGACATGTTCTCCCCGTGTCAGCGTGGGTTTCCTCCAGGTGCTCCGACATGTTCTCCCCGTGTCAGCGTGGGTTTCCTCCAGGTGCTCCGACATGTTCTCCCCGTGTCAGCGTGGGTTTCCTCCAGGTGCTCCGACATGTTCTCCCCGTGTCAGCGTGGGTTTCCTCCAGGTGCTCCGACATGTTCTCCCCGTGTCAGCGTGGGTTTCCTCCTGGTGCTCTGACATGTTCTCCCCGTGTCAGCGTGGGTTTCCTCCTGGTGCTCTGACATGTTCTCCCCGTGTCAGCGTGGGTTTCCTCCAGGTGCTCTGACATGTTCTCCCCGTGTCAGCGTGGGTTTCCTCCTGGTGCTCTGACATGTTCTCCCCGTGTCAGCGTGGGTTTCCTCCAGGTGCTCTGACATGTTCTCCCTGTGTCAGCGTGGGTTTCCTCCAGGTGCTCCGACATGTTCTCCTTGTGTCAGCGTGGGTTTCCTCCAGGTGCTCCGACATGTTCTCCCCGTGTCAGCGTGGGTTTCCTCCAGGTGCTCTGACATGTTCTCCCTGTGTCAGTGTGGGTTTCCTCCAGGTGCTCTGACATGTTCTCCCCGTGTCAGCGTGGGTTTCCTCCAGGTGCTCTGACATGTTCTCCCTGCGTCAGTGTGGGTTTCCTCCAGGTGCTCCGACATGTTCTCCCCGTGTCAGCGTGGGTTTCCTCCAGGTGCTCCGACATGTTCTCCTTGTGTCAGCGTGGGTTTCCTCCAGGTGCTCCGACATGTTCTCCCCGTGTCAGCGTGGGTTTCCTCCAGGTGCTCTGACATGTTCTCCCTGTGTCAGTGTGGGTTTCCTCCAGGTGCTCTGACATGTTCTCCCTGTGTCAGTGTGGGTTTCCTCCAGGTGCTCCAACATGTTCTCCCCGTGTCAGCGTGGGTTTCCTCCAGGTGCTCTGACATGTTCTCCCTGTGTCAGTGTGGGTTTCCTCCAGGTGCTCCGACATGTTCTCCCCGTGTCAGCGTGGGTTTCCTCCAGGTGCTCCGACATGTTCTCCCCGTGTCAGCGTGGGTTTCCTCCAGGTGCTCCGACATGTTCTCCCCGTGTCAGCGTGGGTTTCCTCCAGGTGCTCCGACATGTTCTCCCCGTGTCAGCGTGGGTTTCCTCCAGGTGCTCCGACATGTTCTCCCCGTGTCAGCGTGGGTTTCCTCCAGGTGCTCCGACATGTTCTCCCCGTGTCAGCGTGGGTTTCCTCCAGGTGCTCCGACATGTTCTCCCCGTGTCAGCGTGGGTTTCCTCCAGGTGCTCTGACATGTTCTCCCCGTGTCAGCGTGGGTTTCCTCCAGGTGCTCTGACATGTTCCCCCTGTGTCAGTGTGGGTTTCCTCCAGGTGCTCTGACATGTTCTTTCTGTGTCAGCGTGGGTTTCCTCCAGGTGCTCCAGCTTCCTCCCACAGTCCAAAGACATGCAGGTTAATTGGTGACTCTAAATTGTCCGTAGGTGTGAATGTGAGTGTGAATGGTTGCCTGTCTCTATGTGTCAGTCCTGTGATAGTCTGGTGACCTGTCCAGGGTGAACCCTGCCTCTCACCCAGTGTCACCTGGGATAGACTCCGCCCCCCACGACCCCCAACAGGATAAGTGGTTAGAGGAAGATGGATGGAAATAAAATAAAAGTTTTGGACATAAAATGAAATAGAATAAAATGTAGAAAAGTTGCCTTTTTGGGGGCTAAAGGTGCTTGAAACTCACAAAACTTTGCAAGTGCATCAGAACTGGTGATAAATGTTATATTTCATGGGTCTCTTGTTCAGGTGTGACAAAATGACTCGATGCGCCTCCCACAGGTTTATCACAGCTGAGGCCGCGCCCTTTAAATATGACAGAGATGAACATATTTGGTTCACATATGTCCAGATTTTTATATGAGCCTCTTGAAGACAAACACTGAACCCAACAGGAAGTCAGTCTTCTCTCTCCTCCATCATTTAGAAATCAGCTCTATCAAATCAGGTCTCCTACTCTGAGTTGTCTTCTTCATGTGTCCTGTCCACTGCGGACGCGTGTTGTGCCGCAGTGAGAATCATGCGTGTCAAACAGACGGTGCTCTATAGTCACATGGATTAAAGACACCTGAGATGCAAATAATTTTCAGGCACGGTCTCATTCTTTCAGCCACCGCCCTCATGACCACACCTTACCTGACATTCAGACTGACTAATAAATCATGAGCCTTTGTTCTCAGTTTCCTTTGTATCAGGACATTCCAACAACGCCCACATCACTGCTGACGATGGGTCAGTCAGCCTGTTGATCTTGAATTCATAGAGCCGTTGTTATTGTTGTTTATTAAATAGAGATGATGTGAAGGTGATGAAGAAGACTCCGATGACACCGTCTTGCTTGCATAAAGAAAAGGTTTATTACAAGAAATACAGCATCTATCAAGCATCTAGAATGCTTGGAGAGGTTCTCAGCCAATGTGAATTGCTCTGAAAAACAGCTCCAAATACCCTGCTTATATAGACCTGGTGGTGTTTGTGAAATGTGAGACAAAGTCAAACAGACAACAGAGAGTCACCCTAGTTGGACTTCACCAAACCTTGACCCTGGGCCATAAATATCTTCTTGACCCTGACCATATATGTTTCTGACCCTAAGCCCCATACTGGTCATCTGTTCCAAAGCTTCAGACTGAATGATAATACACTACATTATGAAACTAAAAAGATGATCCAGCAGCATTATGTTTGATACCAAATGGACAGAACCTTGAGGAGACTGGCTGCACTGAAACACTATGAGCCTTAAACCCTGTTTGCTTTACATTTGAACTGTGATCTTCATTTAATGACGTAAAACATGCAGTGAGAGCAGAATTATCCTTTAACATCTCTGCAGTTGTTTCCAGCCTGTTGTTGACTGGACTGTAATTTTGTTTGTTGGTGTAGGAGATTTTTGGAGCCATTTACAGGGGTCATACTTTAACAAACTCCCACAGATTTAACGTTGACATTTTATGGCTCTCATGCTCGGGTGTGACAATGAGAACAGTTCGACAACATGTCCAAACAATTTTCAAAGTCAGTGCCCTCACCTTTGATTTTCACAAAGATTATTGAAATTTGGTCGGTATATGCAACGCAACCAGACATGCAAACAAAAGCCTGTTGGAGCTATACCCTAACCCAACAGGACGTCAGCCATTTTCAATTTACTGAGGATTTTTTGTGCCTTTTTTCTGTTTCCAAGTGCTGTAATTTTCTTACTCTTCTTTGTAATATGAACTTGATATGAACCATGGAGGCAAGGAGGTCGATACCTTCCAGCACTTCGTGCCACTAAAAGATTTAGTGCTGCTGCGCAGTGCAGAGATACATGGACAACAGTTGTCTGACTGAACCAGTTTGTTAAGGTTGGAAAGGTATTCACGGAGTCAAACTTTCTGGAGCAATGACTCACAAGCGAAACTTCTTCCAACTGAAATACGTACGAGCTACGTTTCATCAAAATGATCCATCCTGCCAACTGGACAGATAACGTTGCCCTCTGAGTGGAGCCTTCTCTGAGACAAGTGTGCAGAGACCATCTACAAAGTGCGACACCACAAAGAGACATATTCAGTAAAATTCAGCTTCACTCTTAGAAAATAGTTGATGTGCCTAATGTTTAAAATTTAGTAATGAACAAACTGTTGTTGATGAATTAAGTCCTAATATGAGTCTAATATGAGTCAACTCTCAAATTATTCTGTGGCCCATACATCATTTAGATAAACTGTTCATTGCACATGATGTCAGCTGTTTTCTGATTTCGTCCCACACCATACAAGTGTTAAAAAAGTTACTGCATGTGCTCAGGGATGGATGCAGCAAGAGGGGGGAGGAGACCCCAGGCAGGTGCACTGGACCAGTTTCAGACTAAAGTACCAGTTAATCAGGGACAAAAGCTGCATCCCCCAGTTGGGAAAAGGCAGATTTTTGGTGATGGTTCCGGTTAGGGTAAGGTAAGTATTGGTTAATTGCCTTCCTCTCAGTCTGGTGGTTGAGCTGGTTTGATTTAGACATGAAGAATGAGACCATTTAGGGTTAGAATAATGGGGTAAGCCAATCAGAGGCAGAAGAAGGCAGAGTAGGGCGAGTTCACACCTTTGCCAGCTTAAAAACATCACCTGCTGGAACTGTCCTCCCTTCCTGATTTTTCTGATTGTTTGAAGTCACACTGTTTCTCTGAAATCACGTGACAACAAAATCCCCAAAACACCGTTAAACAAGACAAATTCAGGAATGTTTGCATGAGATAGGAAGACCTTCTGAAAAGACCACGGTACACACTGCTGTTTTACTTTAGTTTCTACTGTATAGTCTGATGTTGTTTTTTTAAACTCTCTTTTACTGATATTTGCACTGGAGGTTGCATTCAATTTTGTTGGGCATGTACAGTGTTAATGAAGATATTACTGCAGTCTGTGGAGTCAGTCAGCTGTTTGTGTCTGAGAGTGTTTCTGTGAAATCATGTGACCACAGCACGTCCACCCTCTCTGCTGCTATATAAACAGCTGTCTGCGCTCTCTGCCTCGTCAGCACCAGAGACCTTCAACACAGGTAAGAACACTTTGAAACAGGAAGGATGAGATACTTTAAAATCTGATCATATAAAGAGATAGAATTGTCTTAAAAATGTTTGTGTGAACACATCGACAATCTGTGTGTAACTGCGTAATCTGTAAATATGAAACGCCTCCTAGAAATATTTTAAAAAAAAGACTTGTTAACTTACAAAAATATTTTGAAAATATATAATGGACCTGAAAATTAAAAACAAAAATGAGTGAATACATTAAATTAATTTACAAATAAATGAAAAGCTACTCTTGTAGATTTCTACAAGCGTGTATGAACTGTTGTTTGTTTGCTGTAAATAATCAGCGATAAGCACCATGCATTCATATTAATGTGACACAGTGAGCATTAGTGTTTATTTATTTATTAAAGGTATATTATCTTGTAGGCTACATACTATCATATACATTTCTGCTTGTGTATAAAAGGCTTGTGTGGGCTACTTCTAAGGTGCAGATGAGAAATACAGATAATAATTACGTTTGCATAGCAAACAACATTCATGCAACAGCGTGTAGGGGAGGAGGGGCTGCATGGGTCTGTGTGCGTGTTGGAGGAAGTGTGTGTGTGTGTGTATGTGTGTGTGTGTGTGTGTGTGTGTGTGTGTTCAGTGTAGTGATGGCTTGTGGAAAGAAGCTGTCTCTGAGCCGTTTCATTCCCAATCAAAACACTAAGAACTGCATCACCTTTTTAAGACTGGACTTCAAAATTGTTTGTAAATGCAAAATACTTGAATTTTAAACATGCTACTAAAAATGCAATAAATAATGATTAATAAAATGAATTGTTAGACAGCCCTACACTTGAGCATTTGGTTGATTCCTCTTTTTGTTAAATCTGATGATGTTTTTAATGAATAGCTGTGGTTGATTTTAAACTCTGTGTAGGAGGTGGGTGCAGGCTGAAGGGTCGCTCTTTATCATATTAGTTATGATATCGTATCTACAGTATCAGGAGGTGTACGTCACTGACTTGTATTTCTTTTATCCAAAGAACTCATAACGTGGTCCATCCTCAAGCTTCCTGTGAACCTGTTACCATGGCAATGTGAGTAATACCAATATTCCTAAAACATCAGAGTGTTTTAGTGTTCAATAGTTTTATTCCAGAAATGTGTACGTGTTAGCATGGAGTCTGACTGTACGCATGTTTAAGTGACATCAACTCAGTTTAGGCCATTTTGGTTTAAATATTTTTTTTGGCATTGATCATGCTTTTTGGTGATGAGACTGATTATTGTGAATGATGAACTGATTGACCTAATATCACTGCTTAGTTTGTAAATATGTAGTTTGGATATATTGGTTCATGTTTTGTTGTTAGTTTGACTAACATTCTTTATTACAGGCCACAATGGATAGAGTGATGTTTCATTATTCCGTTCGATGTTCAGTACATGTCCGTGAAGATTCTCAGTCATCCAGGTCATGGTAATCTGAAGTGCTATATCGTAGGCAACTGGACATGCCTGAGTTTCTTGAAGACGTTTTGCCTCTCATCCAAGAGGCTTCTTCAGTTCTAAACGACTGGTACAGAGTCGCAGGCTTTAAACTCTGTGTGGGTGTGAACCCTTACAGAGTCGTTAGGGTCACATGTGAGTCGTTAATGTTAAGGTCAGGTGGGTGCAGGTGTGAATGGGTGTGAAGTCGTCTGGGGAGGGAACTCAAGACTGCATTGTAGGTGGGTGATAAGTGGTGTTGAAGGCCACCTGTTCTTTTTAACAATGGTCCATCCAGTTTGACATAGATGGTTTCTTTTACTCCTCTTTTGTTGGCCAGAGAAGACAAATGGTACAAAAGACCCACATGATGGAGGGATGGGCTAACAACTCACATGTGTAAGGTTTCACAACCAGACACAGTTTAAAGCCCCCAACACCACACCAGTCCGTTAGAACTGAAGAAGCCTCTTGAATGAGAGGCAAAGCATCTTTAAGAACTCAAGCAAGTCCAGTTGGCTGAGAATGTAACACTTAGAATCTATGTTCAGTTGTGTTTGACTCATATATTTACTTTTCTACAGGAACGTGTCATCCAAATATGATAACATCCCCAAAGTTCTGATCCATTCAGGATCTCCTACTCTCTACCAGCTGAATCCAAAGAAAGAGAGTATTGGCACTCTGACAAAAATGACTCTTGGTGAGAAAGATCCAAACAAGAAAAACAAAACCATCTTGCTTGTGGGTGAAACAGGAGCAGGAAAATCTACTCTGATCAATGCTTTGGTCAACTACGCCATGGGAGTGGAGTGGGAGGACGATGTCTGGTTTCAGATCGTAAAGGATAAGAAGAAAAGTCAATGTGAAAGTCAAACATCAGATGTGATTGTGTACGAGATCTTTGGTTTTGAAGATAAAACTCTGCCCTACTCTCTGACCATCGTCGACACTCCTGGATTTGGGAGCACTACTGGGATTGAACATGATGCCATCATCAGTCAAAGATTATTTGACTTGTTCCGCTCAGACGATGGCGTCCATGAGATCAATGCCGTGGGTCTGGTGATGAAAGCGAGTGAGAATCGACTGAGTGATCGACTGAGGTACATCTTTGATTCAGTCATGTCTCTGTTTGGAAAAAACATGGAGGAGAACATTGTCGTCCTCATCACACACTCAGATGGTCTGACTCCTGAAAATGTTCTACGAGCTCTAAAAGACGCAAAAATCAAATGTGCCAAAGATAAAGAGAATCAGCCTCTTCATTTTATGTTCAATAACCACCAGAGCACAGAGAGAACAACAGAAAAATAAGTTTGCTTTAAAGAGTGTGTGGGATGTGACAATGGAAGGAATGAGTCAGTTCACTGATTTCCTGAGAAACACTGAACCCCAGAACCTGATGAAAACCATCGAAGTGTTGAGGGCACAAATCAGACTGACAGCCTGCATCCAAAACCTGCAGGAGAGGATCAAGCTGACTGAACTAAAACAGAGAGAAATCCATCAGACTCAGGAAGCTCTGAAGAAATATCATGAAAAGATGAAGAAGAACGAGGAGTTCACTGTAGATGTTGATGAGCCTTACAAAGAAAAAGAACCTATCCATTGTGGGATGTGGTGGTTTATTTTCTTTCAAGGAGCTGTCTGCTGTAAAAAGTGTGAGGAGAACTGTCACTATCCTGGATGCACAATGGCCTGGAAACCAGAACACTGTGAGGTCATAAAAGATGGCCGCTGCACTGTTTGTACCGGGAAGTGTCCTGCATCAGATCATGTGAAAGAAAACTGGAAGTTTGTGACCAAGACAAGGAAAGTTAAAAAGACTCTACAAGCTGTGAAAGAGAACTATGAACAGAGTAAAACAGGCAGTAAGAAGACATCAAGTCTTTTGGAAGATCTGAAAAAGAAAAATGAAGAACTTCAGAGAGAAACGGATCAATTCCTGGAAGAGTCCTTCTATCATGTCGTCAAACTGGAGCAGAATGCCCTGAAAGTTAATGCAGTGTCCACTCACGTCGACTTGGACCTCCTGATTGAGAAGATGAAGGAGAAAGGAGACACAGAGAAGGTCCAGAAACTGGAAGAGATTAAAAGAGGAATGGATGAAGATGAAGGAACCAGATCAGTGTGGCGCTACATGTCTGGTGCACTGACAACAGCTGGTAAAGTATTGAAAGAACAAATTCCACGGGTGACTTTTTAAACTTAATACAATTTTGGGACCCATTGACTGTCAGTCTGATAGTCTGGCAAATATTTTGGGCTGAGCCCGCGGATATCTGAGCCAAGACTTCCTCTTCTGTGCCCAAGTTATTTTGGCTAATATAAAACATGTAAACAGATATCTGCCTATGAATGTGGAGATTTTCTTTCAAAAGCTAAATCATTGTAAGATGATAGTCAACGGGCTCTGAGTTTGTTTTTCAGTCTATGTGTTCTGCCTCTCCACACAGACCTACCTGCTGCTCAAACATGATTGGTCAATACTATTCAGACTGCAGATGAAAGCCAGAACGCTCCTGATACCAAAATCTTGACCTGACACCTCCAGATTCTACAAACATATATAGATATATGTTTATAGATATTAAACATGACAAAGTATGTTTTTTATTATATTTATATGAAGTGTGAGGCAAGGAAAGGTTATTTCTATAACGCATTTTGGTAACAAGGCAGTTCAAAGGAGAGGGAGGAGGAAATCAATCCAGTTTAGTACTGTGCCAGAGTCCCAGTTTGCCAGTCAGTCTGGTAATATGTTGTGGTCGACCGTGTCAGTTGTGTCACTGAGATCCAGAAATACTGAGACTGAAGTTCTGCCACTGTCTGTGTTTTAAGTGAATGTCATTGAAGACTTTAACAAGGGCGGCTCACTTAATTTGTCCGTTCATCTATTTTTCACATTATTGTTTAATTTCTATTTGCTTATGGAAAATTGTAAAACATTTTGTCATAGATTTTGTTTTCAGAGGTCATTTTTAATTTAGTTTTATGCTTGTTTTTGTTGGAGATGAAAATGTGTTTTTTATTGATGAAATTAAAACCTGTACTGCTGGGAGGAAATGAAGAAAAGGAAGAAAATAACAACATAGAAAAGACAAGAAATGAAGTCCAATATCTGTCAGCATACGTCTTGCTTCACTTCATGTTTGAACAAAGTGCTTTCACTAGTTTCACAGTGTACAGCAGAAGCAGATACATCCAGTATGTACACTGTGGTAGTTGATGAAATAATCTCAACTCAATGTTCACTTGTTCTGGAGCTTTTGACTGAATCACACAGCAGTGTTTCACCTGTCAAGCCAACATGGATGAGAAGTCGTGGAGTTGCTCAGAATCATGGGAAGTAGACTCACTCTGTTGATGAAGACCATGTGATTCAGTCAAAAGCTCTGAATCAAGTGAGTAAGTGGACCTTGAGTTTGTTTTTGTCAGTTTTTATGAGCCACCAAGCTCAGCGAGTACGTCAAAGTCCACAGTGCATTGTGTTCATGTGGAAAGCTCTGGTTTGAGATGGAGTGAGGACGCCCCCTGCTGGTTAATGTTGAGTACAACAGCTCTCTCCTTGCTCTATATCACAAATTAAGGTCACATGGTGTTGGACAGAAATACTTTTATTTATCTGTAGTTTCTTTGTGTTGGTTCATTGTTTTTAATCTTTTAATGGATATGAAGCTGTCATTGATTCTGATGTTGACAGACATTTTAATAAACTCTTGTTGTGACAGTAACACAACACTGACATATATAATAAATACAGTATAAACATATAAATCAGTTAAACATGACATTTTCTTCTCATATTAATCAGTTTATATGGAACATGTCACAGAACTAAAGTCAGATTGTCGTATGTACTCTGATTTTTATTACAATCAATATTATTACATGTTAGTTACCCGCTGTCTTCATGTGTGTTCATGCTTGTAACAACTAGTTAAAACATGTCACATGACGCAGGCCACGTGGAAACATTTTGTTCCATTTATTTTGTCCTTTATGTTGTTAACAAGCCATATTGTCAGTGATGTCATATATTGTGTTGTTTTCTGTGAATCCTGAATAAAATCTGTGCTGATGAAGTCAGTTTGTTCAGAGCGTCTTCACTGGACCATCAGCAGGTTTTTGGCTCTGTTGAAGTTTCTGCTGAACTTTGTTTGTCTTTGTTATTGAAACAGTTTAAGTTCATTGTGAGCAGCAGCTCTGACACAGATTCACTGGACAAACACACACCACCATTAAAACTGATGCTTCATTCAAGTGTCATGAAGACTGTTGGTGATGGTTTCTGTAGTGACCACTAGAGGGAGCCAACACTGCATCACTGTAGGGATGATGTGGCCTGACGAGACTCTGCTCAACTTCAACACACACACTGTGAAAAAAGAAAACCTCGAGTAAACACAAATCATCAAGGCCACATGATGCAATAGATTTTTGAGTCTTCTCAACTTTTGACTGTTGCTGACTTTACAAAGGTTCACAGGTTTAGACAAGAGTTGTGCCAACTGGGATCTTCTTATTTACCTCATTATTTCCGCCATTTTGAATTTTTTGAAAAACACTTCAAATGGATCTCTTCCTAGGAAGTTTGAGCGATCTGCATGAAACTGGGTGAACATAATCTAGGAACCAATATCTAAAGTTCCCTCTTGGCAAAAGTTGGAAAACTTACTAAAACTGAGCTTCTATAAGGCAATGAATATTGCGGAGGGCGTGGCTCATCACATAAAGGTGTATAACATCTCAAGGGTTTCACCCATCACCACGCAACTTTGTAGGCATATGACCACACATAATCTGAGGGGACCCCTCCATTATTGACCCCATCAAACAAAATGGGGGCGCTAGAGAGCTCATTTCTTATCTAGGCCTAACTGCCACATGGATTTTTACTAAACTTGGTAGATATGTAGAACAGGACGCCTCAAGGTGACTGGAGAAATTTAACTCTAATTGGCAACTGGGTGGCGCTATAACAACAGAAAAATGCTTCAAAATGGCTAAAATGCAACCGATTGCTGTGGCTCCCCCTGTGGACCAATGTTGGTGTTGTTTTCTAATTGTTGGTATGACTAAGTCATGGTATGGTATGCTGTACATAATCACGGAAGCTGTCAGTGTGTCATTCTGTCAGTCAGTCATTCTGTCTGTCCCACGTTTTTCTACTCACTGACGTGGTCAATCTACTGTACTTTAAATAAAGCAATTGTACTATCAAGTTCACAAACACTCTGTCTGAATACATTGCTCTTCTTAATGGGTTCAGTTGACTGTTTAATCTGCAATTTCCTATGACCTGTATCCCAAACACACAACATGCGAAACTGTCCGTGGGTAACTGTGCACTCAGTGGGTATGGACTAGTGTTACTATATTGTTGACAGTAAACAAAACACTCTGAGTTTTCTCCATGAGTGAATATAGTGATAAATCCTGCTGGACCTCAAACACTAAAATAGCTACTGACAATGCCAAAAACATTCATCCTGAAAATCAGCTGTGTGAGTGAAATGTTTAAAGAAATCAGAAAAACAGATGATTAGAAACTTCTAATAATGTTAAACTTTATTTAAATAGAAAAGATGAACAGTTGTTAGAAAATATCAATACAAAGGTATAAGAAGCTCATGGATCCAAAAACTGAAGCTGAAACACCGACTGTACCTGTGAATTATATATTTTTATAGTTTAGTTTTTTATCATGTAAATCTCGTCACTGTGAAACCTAAATCTGAGGACATTGTATAAACTGTATAAACTGTCACATCCATCCACCTCATGTTTATTTAAAAACCCCTGTACATGAATCTTTCTATATTGATCTTATTATTCCAGCGCCCTCTGCACTCTGCACCATCCTACTGTTTACATCTACAGCTACATTTATATCTGCTCATAGTTAATTGTTGGTGTTTGTCTTTGTCCATCTTTGTTGTCCTTGTTTTTATTTTTGTGTGTATTTTTGTGTTTGTAGGTTAAATTCAAACAGCAACCTCCAGGACTGAAAAATAAAACCAACACTGAAGTGACAAATCCTGCAGTGAGTCAGTCCCCACAGACCCCCATGTTAACATGTAGAAATAAACATGTTTACAGCCTGGTACAAAAAACATTCATGACAACTGTATGGGGCTGAATTTAGATAGAACTCACCTGTTTACATTTTATTAACACTTAAATGTTACGCATCATTAAGGGCGGGGCCTCTTTGAGTGACAGACTGTCGATTGATAGTGAACTGTCAGATCCACCCCTCACTCCTCCACCCTCTCGTCACTTCTGGCTCCAAAAAAACAAGATGGCGATGACCAAAATGCCAAACTTCAAAATGGGTTTCCCCAAACCAGTGGGTGACGTCACAGTGGTTACGTCCATGATTGTTTTTACGGTCTGTTGTTACATAGAGTCAAATTCCTTCCACGTGTTTTCACGTGTTTGGCCGATAAAGTTATTCAGAACTTATCTGATTGTTAAATAATTCAGGAGAGTGAAATGTTTGTAGACTGAAGAACAGTGAGAATGTCAGAATAATAAAACTTGTGACATGGAAATTTAAACGAGTGAAAATACAACAGGTATTCTGTCAGTGTTATTTGTTCCCCACTAACAACAATAGTGACTCTGCTGATGATGATGATGGTAACACAAATACACAGTATCATCCCCCTGCAGAGCCACAGAGACACAATTTTAGTTGTGCGCATGTGCTGTGCGAGTTTCAGTGCCACCATTTTAGACGTACCCATGTGAGCTCAAGAGGGCGGGGGGCAATCAGAGGCTCACAATCCCAAAAAACTTATCAGTTTTTAATTCAGCCAATCACATCACAGTAGTGGGAGGAGTCAACATTTCAACAGAATATCTTTACAAAACAAGACATTTAAAGACGTCACCTTGGACTGTGACAAACTGTGCTGCACATGTTCACTGATGTTTTATAGACTCAGTGATTGATTATTGAAAAACATCATCATAGATTCATCACTAATCAATATAATGGTTATTCACTGCTGAAATTCAGTCTCCTCTGAATGACTCTGCTGATGTTAACACGTCTACAGGAAATAACAAGAAGACTCTGACTGCATTAAGCTCATAGGAACATCTCAGCCTGGTTGTCATGGTAACAGAGACCACGGTCCTATAATTAGTAATTTCTCAGCAGCTTCTTATCTAATTAAAGTTTTTCAGTTTCACAGAAATGCAGTTCAGAGAAGTGAGGCCGCTCTCTGCTCCCCCGCCTTTACATGCTCGCAGTCTTCACTTAGCAACAGTTGTCATGACGCTGATGTGCAGATTGGATACTTTCACACAGACACACTGAGAGAAGCCCAATAGAGACAGAGTGCATTTAACTCCCGCCCCCACCGTTGACTTTGTATTACCTGAAGGTGCCTCCTTGTCTTTAACGTCTAGCAAACACAAACTACCTAAAAGCTGCTCTGTGGTGGGATGCACTACCAACACTGTAAAGAATTCATAACTAAGTTTTCACAAACTGCCGAACCAAAAAACTGTGCTTTAAAACAATAAGACGTGAGGCATGAGCAGGAGGATATGAGGAAACTGTGGGATCCTGACACTCAGTATGCAAACATGCAGCCAGCATTTTGCTAAGTTGGCCAGACAAACTGTAGAGGTTGAAGCTAACTAAGCTATGTAATGCCTGGTTTTGATCTTTGGTATCTTAATGGGGATTTTACCTTGTGATTCAATAAAATAGTTGAAAACATCAAAGTATGTCACTACTGGCCGTTCAGTGGGATCTTTTCTACAAGATAAGCAAAGAAAAGAGAAGAGACGCTGAGGTAAACCCACAATGTTCTCATTGTAACTTTTCTTCTCTGAGAGACGCAAGGTGTTAAAATAATTCTTTGACATGATGAAATATGATGTTTTCAGCCAGGTACAGGCATTCTGTTAGCGTTTCAGCCCTCACTTCCATATCTTGGTGTCACTAGTTTGGTGGTTTTTACAATATGATGCGTTGCATTCTGTCTCTATACTTCTCCAGGCTTTCAGCCTTAATGGCATCATGACAGGTTTACAACACTCTCTCTGAGGTTAGACTTCATTTTGTTTTAACAGTTTTGTGCACATGAGCATTTTTACACAACAATTACAATAACAGACACAAAGCGACCACACAGAGATTCAAAATGATCAGAAGGAGAATCTTTTTCCTGCTATAGTTTTATACTACCACTGTGCAGGAAACAAACTAAAGACACAGATATGTGTGTCAGCCCAAAGTGAGAACTGAGACTGGACACCAGTATGAAAACTGGTCAAACTGTGTGAATGGCCAACAGAAAAACCTGATCGTGTGACTGAGCACCTGTTTACACCTGGTAGTAACATGTGTCTTGGATGATGCAATCACATGTGGACAGCACTAAATATAAGTGTAAACAAACACTAAGATGCATTGTGATCAGTTGGAAAAATCTGAGGACATCTGGTGGACAGGTAGAGAACAACAACAGAAGGGCCTGGGGAAGTGGAAATGTAGTTGTAGGGAGGTACAGAGAGGCAGGATGTGACAGATATATTTCAGTAAAGCTCCACCTCTTCCTGTGCGCAGATACACACTGAGGACATAACGTGATGATCAGAGTGGACAGCGGACACACAGGAAGAAAGACGGACGGGCAGAGAGACGGTCCACCTGAACATGGATCACCTGTCGGTACTGGTGCTGGTGCTGGTGCTGTGGAGCTCAGGTAGGACTCTGCTTAAAGATGATGTGTTATTATTAATATTTGTACTGAACCTTTAAATCAGAGAACAAACTGATCACACACACCAACATCAAGTTTTATTCTGTTCTTCTTTCAGTCAGTTATTAAACGATTATCCAACATCCAATCAGTGTGTTTATATTCAGTGACTATCTCAGATGGACCAGTCGGTTCATGTACAGGCCTCACTTAAACAGTCAGTGGGACTGCCCGAAATAAGAAGAACACACTGGCTGCACAAATCTGATTTTATCAGTTTCACAGAAATGAACTTCAGAGAAGTGTGACGATCATCTTCACTGGACAAAAACTTTATTTAGTTTTTGAATCTATTTTTAGTCCAGTTTTATTTCTGCAACATCCAATAAATGTATGAATTAGTATAACTGAGTAATGATCTGTCTGTGCAGTGGTTCTCATCAGTAGTGGGGGAGTCCGCCATAGATTCAGACTCAGGACAGATGTGTAGGAAACGATGCTGCGTGTGATGCAACATCTGATTGGTATCAGCCTCGATGTTTCCTGTTCACTCTCCTGCAGCCTGATCAGAGCTGCTGAAAGTTACGCAACATTTCTTGTGTGTGTGTGTGTGCACACGCATGTCTGTCTCCGTGTGTGTGTGTGTGTGTGTGTCTTTCTCCGTCTGTGCGTGTGTGTGTGTGTGTGTGTGTCTGTCTGTCTCCGTGTGTGTGTGTGTGTGTGTCTGTCTGTCTGTCTCCGTGTGTCTGTGTGTGTGTGTGTGTGTGTGTGTGCTGGAGGGAGGGGGGGGGGGGGGCATGGGGGGGGGTTGATCAGTGTTTGTTGGCAGTTCTTATGGCCCAGGGGTAGAAACTATTGCAGAGTCTGGAGGTGTGTGAATTAATTGACCTGTAGCACCACCTGGAGGGCATCAGTTCAAACAGGTGATGGGCTGGATGTGAGGGGTCTGGTGTTGTGGATGTGATCCTGTTGTGACAGCGGGATTTGGATATGTCATCCAGTGTGGGCAGAGGGCAACCAATGATTGTTTGAGCTGAGTTGATCACTCCTTGGAGGGTTTTCCTGTCAGCTGCCTTGGAGCCAGCATACCACACACACAGAGACAGTATGTGAGGATGCTCTCCACAGAGGAGCAGTAGAAGGCCAGCAGCAGCCTCTTCTCCAAGTTGTTTTTCTTGAGAACTCTCAAGAAGTACAGCCGCTGCAGTGCCTTTTTCACCATAGCTGTGATGTTGGTGGTCCAGGAGAGATCAGCTGAGATGTGGGTGCCCAGGAACTTGAAGGAGGTGACAGTCTCCGCACTCTCTCCTCCGATGAAGAGAGGGGCGGGGTCATCTCTGTTTTTCCTAAAGTCTATGATGAGTTCTTTTGTTTTTCTTGATGTTCAGAGAGAGGTTGTTCTCTGAACACCAGGTAGACAGCCTTCACACTTCGTCCCTATAGGCAGACTCATCTCCACTGGAGATGAGCCCAATGATGGTGGTGTCATCTGCAAACTTTATGATGGTGTTCGTGGGATGGGATGGACTGCAGTCATATGTATAGAGAGAGTAGAGGAGGGGGCTCAGCACGCAGCCCTGGGGAGAGCCGGTGCTGAGTGTGTGGGTGGAGGAGAGGTGTGAGCCAATTTTGACAGTCTGTGGGCGGATTGTGAGAAAGCTCAACTGGACAAACACAGGGGGGCTTTTATTGTGAAGCAGTCACAGGAAACACTACGTGTTTGACACTAAGGTAAAAAAAAGTGTGTCAACCAAACAAGACAGTGGCCATGTTGTTCATCTTGTTGTCAGTGGATTAATCTGATATATGATGGTGAGTAACAGACAGATTATCAGACGTGTCTTTGTGGTGGTTTCACGTCTGATGGTGGTTGTTTTGTAGTGATGGCTGAATGAAGCCTTTTGAAGCTTTGCAGCTGTCTCTCTGTTAATGCTGAGAAAGATTCAAAGCTTCATGGCATCAAAGACAGTAAACACAGTGACACCTGGTGGCTGAAACACCACAACACAACCACCATTTTAATAGTTTTAGTCTCGTGTGCAGTAAAAGTCCAAGAATCATGTCTGTTATTATATCTGTCATAGGTGTGATCAGAAGTGCTGCATTAAATGTAGATGGTTTGGTGTCATATGTTACAGTAAAATAATAGTTGACAGGCCGACATATAACAAAATATGTAAATGTACCTTACTGGTGTAGTTAGGCCCAGTGTCACTGTGGGCTCATTATGTCTATATGTATATAAAAATATATATTCACAATTTCCCCTCAGGGATAAATAAAGTATTTCAGATTCTATTCTTATTAATCCAGAAGCAATTTAGTAATCACTATTTTCACAGTTAGTTTTACTTTGTAATTTGACATGATTTTAAAGTGCCACTACTTCACGTGTATTGTCTTTGAGTTCTACAACCAGTCTGTCTCATCCTCTGTGCTCAGCATCCGAGCCTCCCACCATCATCCCAGAGCTGACCTGTGCCACTGGTAATGGTGAAATGTACCGAGGCAGGATTGCTGTGACTGAATCTGGCAAAACATGCCAGAGCTGGTCGGCTCAGACGCCTCACCAACATGACAGAACGCCAGAGAACTACCCCCACAAGTACTGTAACTGAAACATGTTGTTTTTCATTAAAGAGGGACATATGGTCTGTTGCCTTTATTGTTGAGTTGACCTGTGTTCATCATTCTTACTGTCTGTCATTTGTCAGAGGCCTGGATAACAACTACTGTCGTAACCCTGACAATTGGACGATGCCCTGGTGTTACACCACTGACTCTGAAACCCGCTGGGAGCACTGCAAGGTGCCAAGATGTGACACAGGTACAACTAATCAATGATGATGATTCTTTACCCATTTACAATAATGATGACGGTGATGATGAAGGTCAGTGGAAACACGTGTGTTCAGAACAGGCCGATTGCTGGGCCTGTGGTATTGCAGCTTGTAGCTTTCTGGAGAAGGGCTCATACAAACAACTTCATGCTCAACACAACACTTCCTTAGATCCTGACCAATACACCTGGGCCCCAAACAGCTAGAGATTTATTATGAAGTTTACACATGAAAATATTGAATCATGTTGCTATTCTGACTCACTGGACCCTGAAATAATTTACAACCCCCCAAAGCACTTAAAAATATGCAAATCATGATATGATGCATTATTATTCTCAAACTATCCAGAATTGAAAGCTTCCCCTTGAACAGATGTTAGATTGCATGTGTTACAGTCTCAGTGAGGGAAACGGTGAAAAGTAAAGCAAGGCAGCATTTACCCTGGGCCCCTAAAACACTAAATAAAAACACACCAAAGTCACTTCTACTCAGAGACACCGCTGAAATATACTTTGCAGATGTATTAATTAATCCAAATAGGTGTATTAGTTGCTTGCTTCGACATAACCACCATGGGTATAAACTAGAGCATGGCTTTAATTAGAGGAGATATTTTGACAGCAGTGACATCATTAGTGTCAAACTTAAACAGTGGACATAGATGAAGACATGCTCGACTCAGTTCACAGAGCTCTGGAGCCTCGCCCTTACTGCTGCACAGATCCTGTTCACTTGTGTATTCAAAGATTATTATTACTAAATGTGTTCTGTGTCCAACTTGTGCCAAATTCAACACTGCACGTCCTTAGTTTGTCCTTATTTATTTAGTTTATTGTTCATCTTTTGTTTATTTGTGTCATATCAGTGATGTGACACATCTATAGTCTCAAGTTTCATTCCAAATATTCAAGTGTCATCTATATATTTAGATTTTATTCCATATATTCTGACTTTCATTCCATGTACTGCAACTTTACATTATATCAAGTACAGGCCAAAAGTTTGGACACACCTTCTCATTCAATGCGTTTTCTTTATTTTCATGACTATTTACATTGTAGATTCTCACTGAAGGCATCAAAACTATGAATGAACACATGTGGAGTTATGTACTTAACAAAAAAAGGTGAGATAACTGAAAACATGTTTTATATTCTAGTTTCTTCAAAATAGCCACCCTTTGCTCTGATTACTGCTTTGCACACTCTTGGCATTCTCTCCATGAGCTTCAAGAGGTAGTCACCTGAAATGGTTTCCACTTCACAGGTGTGCCTTATCAGGGTTAATTAGTGGAATTTCTTGCTTTATCAATGGGGTTGGGACCATCAGTTGTGTTGTGCAGAAGTCAGGTTAATACACAGCCGACAGCCCTATTGGACAACTGTTAAAATTCATATTATGGCAAGAACCAATCAGCTAACTAAAGAAAAACCAGTGGCCATCATTACTTTAAGAAATGAAGGTCAGTCAGTCCGGAAAATTGCAAAAACTTTAAATGTGTCCCCAAGTGGAGTCGCAAAAACCATCAAGCGCTACAACCAAACTGGCACACATGAGGACCGACCCAGGAAAGGAAGACCAAGAGTCACCTCTGCTTCTGAGGATAAGTTCATCCGAGTCACCAGCCTCAGAAATGGCAAGTTAACAGCAGCTCAGATCAGAGACCAGATGAATGCCACACAGAGTTCTAGCAGCAGACCCATCTCTAGAACAACTGTTAAGAGGAGACTGCGCCAATCAGGCCTTCATGGTCAAATAGCTGCTAGGAAACCACTGCTAAGGAGAGGCAACAAGCAGAAGAGATTTGTTTGGGCCAAGAAACACAAGGAATGGACATTAGACCAGTGGAAATCTGTGCTTTGGTCTGATGAGTCCAAATTTGAGATCTTTGGTTCCAACCGCCGTGTCTTTGTGAGACGCAGAAAAGGTGAACGGATGGATTCCACATGCCTGGTTCCCACTGTGAAGCATGGAGGAGGAGGTGTGATGGTGTGGGGGTGTTTTGCTGGTGACACTGTTGGGGATTTATTCAAAATTGAAGGCACACTGAACCAGCATGGCTACCACAGCATCCTGCAGCGACATGCCATCCCATCCGGTTTGCGTTTAGTTGGACGATCATTTATTTTTCAACAGGACAATGACCCCAAACACACCTCCAGGCTGTGTAAGGGCTATTTGACCAAGAAGGAGAGTGATGGAGTGCTGCGGCAGATGACCTGGCCTCCACAGTCACCGGACCTGAACCCAATCCAGATGGTTTGGGGTGAGCTGGACCGCAGAGTGAAGGCAAAGGGGCCAACAAGTGCTAAACACCTCTGGGAACTCCTTCAAGACTGTTGGAAAACCATTTCAGGTGACTACCTCTTGAAGCTCATGGAGAGAATGCCAAGAGTGTGCAAAGCAGTAATCAGAGCAAAGGGTGGCTATTTTGAAGAAACTAGAATATAAAACATGTTTTCAGTTATTTCACCTTTTTTTGTTAAGTACATAACTCCACATGTGTTCATTCATAGTTTTGATGCCTTCAGTGAGAATCTACAATGTAAATAGTCATGAAAATAAAGAAAACGCATTGAATGAGAAGGTGTGTCCAAACTTTTGGCCTGTACTGTATATTTGTAATAATGTCCTAAATGACATGCCATAATATAGGGGTAAAAATGGGTACAAACTCTCCTGATGTGTACTTCACAACTGGTTTCAAGTTTCAAGTCATTTATTGTCATATGAACAACAGCTACAGAGAAGAAGTCACTGGCAATGAAGACGGGTGAATGAAGTAAAGATAAATGATGAATACAGATTACAAAAGTACAGATATGTGATGGTTAAGATTTGACAGAAAGACTTTGGCGCTGAAACTCTACAGGGAGATTTTGTAAATTGAGGGGCGTCTTCCCTGAGCAGCAGCAAGATAAATCTCCCCATAGAGTCCAGACACTGGTGGTGACTCTGATGGACTGATGAAAAGATAAGATGATGAATCTGTGAAGACTAGGTGTTGACTGTTAGGTGGGGCGTGGCTACAGAACTAACTACAGAAACAAAGAGAATCATATTTAAAAAGACAGCAGCAAGATGGCCAACAGTGAAGGTGTGTTGCTGTGCTATTGGTTAAAAGTGACCATCTGACAGAACAGCTGATTTCTTAATTGACAGCCTCAGACAATGACAGCAAGCAATTGTAAGTGAGTGAGTGAGCATGCGTGTGAGGAGTCCTCCCACAGATCTGTGTGGAGAGTTGACTCTGACTGTGTTCACTCTGGATCTGCTCTGACAAAGTGTGCAACATCACATTCCTTTTCCTACAAGCATACAACCTCAATCCTGATACCATTTTTAACATGTATTTTTCATAATATAATCAATATGTACAAGTAATTGCCTTTCAGAGTACACAGCATGTGCTTTAGCTCACATTTGTTTTAACGAGCCATAAACTGTCAATGCTGTTACCTTTCCACAGTAACAGGATTTGACATGTGAGTAGCAGGGATGATCATCATAGATAGCTTTACTGTCTTTAAAGGTCAGCCTTATCAAATGAAAACATTTTTAAAAGTCATCATGTGAGTGTTATTCAGCTAATGTCCACAATATGATGAAACTGGTTACTTGATTTACTGTGAATGAGCCCTTTGATATGTTTGTATGGTCTGGTTGTTCTAAGTCCTGTTTAACTGCTACAAAACCCTTTTTACTGTTGGTTACTATGTTAAATAAATGAAATGCTGTTAAATCCTCCTAAATTAATAACACTTGAAATATGACTCACTGTGTTTTAATATGTTAATTACCAACATAAAAACAATCTGTCTCAATAACAAAAATGATTCCAAAACACTTGTCAATAATGCGTGCATGGAACTGCAACAACAACAACGACATGAGACCTCTTAGAAATGTGACGTGCTTCACTGATACAACAATACCAATCAAGTGCAGAACAATACCCTGTGACTTGGGAGGGGAAACTTCATAGTAGTGTGTAGACAAAGATGTTCAGTGTAGGCAGTAAAATGTGTATCAGCTGTTACTGTAACAGGGCTGGCAGTCAATCCTATTGTTGGTGTTAATTTCATAAAAATGTCAAAAAATGACGATTAAAAGAGACTTTCAACTCTTATCATTATAATTTAAACTATACTATATTTTGGACAGGGCCATTCTTTTCATATTTCTCTTCTAAAAAATTATCTTTTTTCCTAATAGACATGTGATTGCCATGCAAAATCGGGGTGCACTTGATAATCTGAATGAAAACAGGGATTTAAGTACTGCTCATAAATGTGACATCTATTACATAAGTCTAATTAGGAATATTAGATATAGTAATACTTTCTGTGGTAACAGGGTTGGCAAAACCATCAAAACAATAAGGAGAGAAACAGTCATAAAATATGAAATTCCACAGCCTGAGATGGCACAATACAGGTTATTGTAACTTTCAACTGTTTTTAATCTCAGGCTACTGAAAAAATAGAATTTGAATTTAATTAAAATTTTAAATTTCCAGAGTTGAAAAGGCACCGATTTCGTTGAATGACCCATAAGCTGTTGGTGATGAAGTGATGTTGGAATTGTTGTGAGTCCAGTTTGAATCAGTGAATTGTTGTTTGATGACATCTTTTTATTTAGTGTCTGGTGTCTTTTATCTCTCTCTATTTTATCTTCTATTATCTCTCCAGACTCTGTCAGGCTGGTGGATGGGACCAGTCTGTGCTCAGGCAGACTGGAGGTGAAGTCTAACCAGAGGTGGTCCTCAGTGTGTGAAGCTGACTTTGACCAGCAGGATGCAGAGGTGGTCTGTAGGGAGCTTGGCTGTGGGGCTCCTTCAGTCCTCCAGGGGGCGCTCTATGGAGAAGTGGAGGCTCCAATGTGGACCAAAGAGTTCCAGTGTGGAGGCCATGAGTCTGCTCTCCTGGACTGTAGAAGCTCAGGCTCAGATAGAAACACCTGCTCACCTGGCAAAGCTGTTGGACTCAAATGCTCAGGTAGAAGAGGAGCTGCAGCTTTGATTTGGTTCATTTCTCTTCTAATGAAACTCACTTTGTTCTTTTACTGATGACTCTCTGGTTTCTGTTCAGAGCCTGTCAGGTTGGTGGGAGGAGACAGTCACTGTGCAGGAACACTGGAGGTCAAACATGGAGAATGGAGACCAGTGAATGGTTATTACTCTGACTGGACCCTGAAGACAGCAGGTGTTGTCTGCAGAGATCTGGACTGTGGCTCTGCTGTTTCTGTAGGAGAGAGAAAGGAGTCCTCACGCAGACCTGTGTGGAGGATCAAGTCTGACTGTGTTCACTCTGTACCTGCTCTGAGGGAGTGTGCAGCATCAGATTCCTCTTCCTTCCTCTTGTATCTCACCTGCTCAGGTAAGCCCATCAGTGACATCATCTATGACAGTAATGTCCCCAGGTTGACTCACACATGTTCCAGCTAGAATGGCAGCAGACTGTCTCCAGCAGCCATGATGGAGTCTGATGAGCTGCTGCCTCAGTAAATCAGCTGCTGAATGCACCAAGATATATATCTGTATATATGAAACATACATGTGTGCTGCTTCAGGAGTCCCCTGGGCCAACCACCAACCAGCCTGAAAGGACTCCTTCTTCAGCTTGACAGCTTTCTGAGCCACTGGTTTCCAGCAGCAGGTTCTTTGGTTGCCACCATAACAGGCACCAATGACCTACTGGACACAACTTTGATCAGCTCAGGTCAGCTGGGGGCTCGTCAGTATCTCCAAACCCACATGGCGTCCTTCACCCAGGACAACTCCTTAAAGGAGAGTCCAGCCCCTATCCCTTTGAGATTTTAGGGATCATTTTCAAAACACATTTTTTTATTGTGGCTTACAGATCATCTCTGAAAAATAAGACAGTGAAAACTGTTTCACTTCTCTGTGTGGAGCTCAGCCCTAATTAAAATATATAAATACACTCAGAATGTCCCATCCAATATATTGATTAAAAACAATCTAAATGTTCTTTCTCATATAATTTCATACACAGCTGGAAAAAGCAGATTCTTCTCTCTGCACTGGCTCCCTGTAAAATCCAGAATTGAATTTAAAATCCTACTGTTAACTTATAAAGCTCTAAATGGTCAAGCTCCGTCATATCTTAGAGAGCTCATAGTGCCATATTATCCCACCAGAACACTGCGCTCTGAGAACGCCGGGTTACTCGTGGTCCCTAAAGTCTCCAAAAGTAGATCAGGAGCCAGAGCCTTCAGCTATCAGGCTCCTCTCCTGTGGAATCATCTTCCTGTTACGGTCCGGGAGGCAGACACCGTCTCCACATTTAAGACTAGACTTAAGACTTTCCTCTTTGATAAAGCTTATAGTTAGGGCTGGCTCAGGCTTGCCCTGTACCAGCCCCTAGTTAGGCTGACTTAGGCCTAGTCTGCCGGAGGACCCCCCCCCCCCCCATAATACACTGGGCACCTTCTCTCCTTCTCTCTCTCTCTCTCTCTCTCTCGTATTCTATTACTGCATCTTGCTAACTCGGCCATTCTGGATGTCACTAACTCGGCTTCTTCTCCGGAGCCTTTGTGCTCCACTGTCTCTCAGATTAACTCATATCACAGCGGTGCCTGGACAGCGTGACGTGTGTGGTTGTGCTGCTGCCGTGGTCCTGCCAGATGCCTCCTGCTGCTGCTGCCATCATTAGTCATTAGTCATACTTCTACTGTTATTATACACATATGACTATTGTCACACATGTATACTGTCAGATATTAATACATACTTTCAACATATTGTACCACAGTAGCCAGAACTATAACTATAATATTATTACTTTCATTAATGTTGTTGTAAGCTACTGTCATTACCATCTGTCCTGCATCTCTCTCTCTCTCTCTCTCTCTCTCTCTCTCTCTCTGCATCTCTCTCTGTCTCTGTCTCTCTCTGTCTGTCTGTCTGTCTCTCTCTCTCTCTCTCTCTCTCTCTCTCTCTGTCTCATTGTGTCATGCGGATTACTGATAATTTATTATGCTGATCTGTTCTGTACGACATCTATTGCACGTCTGTCCGTCCTGGAAGAGGGATCCCTCCTCAGTTGCTCTTCCTGAGGTTTCTACCGTTTTTTTTTTCCCCCTGTAAAAGGTTTTTTTGGGGGAGTTTTTCCTTATCAGCTGTGAGGGTCATAAGGACAGAGGGATGTCATATGCTGTAAAGCCCTGTGAGGCAAATTGTGATTTGTGATATTGGGCTTTATAAATAAAATTGATTGATTGATTTGTTTTCTAAAATCAGTTTTGTTTTTGGACCTGAAATATTCAGTAAAATGTGTCAGCTGACATAACGACTGTCAGCGAGTCATGATTGAGAGTTTAAAGTTTGCAGTACAGTGGCCACAATGATGCATGGCAGAGCCTGTTGACCCTCTGAACTGGGAGTGCATGCTGGACTGTTAGGGCTGTCACCAGTCAGTCAAGTCAAGTCAGGATTTATTTCTAGAGCACATTTAAAATGACGGCAGTTGACCAAAGTGCTGCACATTGGGGGGTACAGAGTTAAAACAATATCAATAACAAAAATAGAATAGATGTAGAAAACAACGATAAGAAGCCAGAGCAAACAGTGCAAACATTAAAATAGCAATTTAAAAAAAAAACAACAACAACAACTTGAGATCATCATGCTCAGGCTGAATGATACACCAGGTGGAAAAGAAAGGGTTTTAGGGAGGATTTAAAAGCCTCAAGGGACTGGGAAGATCGAATGTGAAGGGGGAGGCTGTTCCAGAGCCTGGGGGCAGCCGCTGCGAAGGCTCTGTCACCTCGGGACTTTAGTCTGGTTTTTGGCACCACCAACAGTAGTTGGTCCGAAGACCTTAAGGTTCTGGTTGGGGTGTGGCGCAAAAGGAGCTCAGAGAGGTACAGAGGGGCCAGACCGTTGAGGGCTTTAAAAACAATTAAAAGGAGTTAAAAATCAATACGAAAACGGACCGGGAGCCAGTGGAGGGAGGCTAAGATTGGCGAGATGTGGTCGCGCTTTTTCTTGCCCGTGAGGAGGCGAGCAGCAGTGTTCTGGACGAGCTGTAGTCGGTTGAGGGAGGACTGATTCAGGCCAACATAAAGGGTGTTACAATAATCTAATCTGGTGGTTATGAAGGCATGGATCACCCTTTCAAAGTCTGCAGCTGAGAAATAGGGCTTGGTTTTGGCTAGAAGATGTAGCTGGAAAAAGCTAGTTTTGGGGACATGTGGCCTCCAAACAGGATAACCTCTGTCTTGGGCTCATTAAGATTTAAGAAATTAGAGCTCAACCAAGATTTGACATCGCTCAAACAGTCCAATAGAGGTTGCATTGCTTCCTTGCTTAAAGACCTTAGTGGCAGGTAAATCTGGACGTCGTCAGCAAAACAATGGAGTGAAATCTTGTGCTTTCTAAAAACATCACCTAGAGGCAGCATATACAACAAGAAAAGAACAGGGCCCAAGATGGAGCCTTGGGGGACTCCGCGGGTCAGTGGGGCTGCAGCAGAGGAAAAGTGACCTGACTGTACAGAAAAAGTCCGATCTGTCAGATAAGACCTGAACCAGCTAAGGGCGGAGCCTGTAATGCCCACGGACTGCTCGAGGCGGTGTAGCAGGATCGCGTGGTCAACTGTATCGAAGACGGCTGACAGGTCTAAAAGCATCAGGGTGACAAAGTTACCTGAGTCGGCAGCTAAAATCAAGTCATTAAAGACTCTCAGCAGGGCAGTTTCAGTGCTGTGTCTAGGTTTGAAGCCAGACTGGAACTTTTCATGAATGCTGTGCTGGACTAAAAAAGACTGCAATTGGTTATATACTGATCTCTCTAGAACCTTGGATAAATAGGGGAGCTGAGATATGGGCCTAAAGTTTGAGAGGATGGAGGGATCCGGATTTTTCTGTTTGATTAAAGGTTTCACCACAGCATGCTTAAAGGCTACGGGGACACAGCCTGAACTGAGACTGGTGTTGATCAGCAGTAAGACAGTATCTCCAACTGAGTCAAATACTTCCCTGAGAATATGGGGGGGTATACTGTCTGAGGGGCATTTTGTAGGCTGCAGATGATTGACTACATCTGAGAGTTGGGAGAGAGACAGAGGCTCAAAGTGGTCAAGCATAGCAGGGCAGAGGGTAGAGGAGTCTGAGATGGGCCTGACACAAGTGAGGGTGGGTCTGAGGGCAGAAGCTTTTTTAGAAAGAAAGGAGTCATTACAGAGGGAAGGCATTGGCACAAGGGGGGAGACATCACAAGGATTAATGAGAGAGTTAAGAACATTAAACAAAACTTGGGGCTTATGGCTGTTATTAGAGACTATGGCAGAGAAGTAGGCAGTTTTGGCAGTTTTGACAGCTTTCTGGTAGTCAGACAGGCAGCCATGGAGAATTTGTCGGGAAACAAGGAGCTTATCTTTCTTGCATTTTCTCTCAGCGTGTCTACATGCGCGTCTGAGGGCGCGTGTCGATTCATTTACAGTTTTTCTCAATTGCTAAAACACTAAACCCTATTGTCTGAACCAAATGCTCAGTTGCCTGAACCCACTGATTGAATCAGTCACTCTTTTGGCAAAACCATAAGCACTTTTCACCTGTTTAGACACAACTTGCCAACACATTTTCTTTGTGATGCACCTGTGTTGCATAATGGTGAGCACAGGTGGCAAAAGTCAAACACAATTAAAGCACAGGTGTCACCGGTTGAACACAACAACTCAAAATTGATCACACTTGTGGCTAATGATGCGAGGGAACATATATAAGCCAGTTCAGAGAGCACTGGTTAGGAGCATCCCATCTATGTTGTTGTTTGGGACAATGTGAGTTTTCACAGAGCTCTCCAGGTTAGAGAGTGGTTCAATATGAACCAAGGTTTTATCAGTCTTTGCCTTCCACCGTACTCCCCTTTCCTGAACCCCACTGAAGAATTCTTCACCTCATGGTGGTGGAAGGTATATGAACGCCAACCTTACACCAGGGTAAATCTCCTGCAAGCCATGGAACTAGCCTGTGGTGACATAGGTGTGGAGGCATGCCAAGCCTGGATACGGCATGCCAGGGGTTTTTTCCCCCGTTGCCTGGCCAGACAAAATGTGGCCTGTGATGTGGATGAAGTCCTGTGGCCTGACCCAGTACGGAGAAATGATGCTGTGGCTGAGTAATGCACTTCTCATTTGTATATCTTTATTTTTACGTAGGCTTACTGTATACAAGTGCTAAAGCACTTGTGCACAAGATTTCTGTTTGTTTTTGTACTGTACAAGTGCTACGAATAAATGCACAGGATTTCTGATTTTTGTATTTTTTTTGACAACATAGTTCAGTTTTGAGCACAGATTGAACTGTTTTGAGGTGAAAGTTTGTTTTGCAAGAAGCGTCTGAGGTTTTGTGAATGTAGCTTGAAAATTGGGTTTTGTGTTCACAGTTTAGAGAAAAGGAGAGCAGCTTTCCAGAAATGTGTCTTAGCAATTGAGAAAAACTGTAACCATGGCTGACTAGATGGTGTAGTGTGCTTTAGCCTGAGAGGAGCAACGGAGTCCATGATCTCAGTGCATGTGGAGTTGAAAAGAGACAATATGTCGTCAGCACTAAGAGAACATTTTTCATCTAGTGTACATAACGGGGAGTCAGTAAAAGCAGCAGAAAACTGTGTTGCAGTCATGGGGGTTATAGCGCGCCGGCTGTGCACAGGGGCGGTAGGTTTATCCGCCGAGCCCGGCAGAGATAAGGTGAACAGCATGGGTAGGTGGTCGGATATATACATGCTGTTGCGCAGATTTCATTGACAGAGACAGACAAACCATAGGACAGGACAAGGTCTAAAGTATGCCCCTTTTCATGTGTAAGGTCAGTTATGCACTGGGTAAAATCAAAAGAATTAATCAGGTTTAAAAATTCCCTGGCCAGAGGACGGGATTCGCAACATACGTGGATGTTAAAGTCACCAGAAATTAAAATGTGGTCGTATTTCACTACGATCCCAGACAGGAAGTCCGCAAAGTCATTTATAAAGTCTTTGCTGTATTTTGGTGGACGATATACAGTGACACAAAGGACGGGAGGTGAAATATTGGTGACAAATTAAAAAAGCTGCAATTCAAAGCTGCAATAGCTTGGCACGGGCTGGGACAGATGGCACTGGAGACTGGATTTGAATACAGAGGCTATGCCGCCGCCACTGCCCGAGGAGCGGGGTGAGCTAAAGACAGAGCAGCCTGGAGGAAGGAGTTCCGAAAACGGGGTATCGTCACCAGCAGGGATCCAAGTTTCCGTCACAAACATAACATCCACTTTGCGGGAGCTGAAGAAGTCATTCATCAGGAAAGTTTTATTAATTACTGACCTAGCATTAAGCAAGACCATGCTGAGGTTTCGCTCCGGACTAGGTGATGTTGCAGCGCGTCTCAGCGGGCGGAGATTGCCATGCTGAACGCCGTGGTCCCGACGCCGGCACAAGGCCGACAGCAGAGCGGGAGCAGAGGGTCCAGCCACCGGTGAGAGCAGAGGCGACAGCTCCGGAAAGACGGGGCGGACCCATCTCCAGATCGAGAGCCAGGCAGGAGGAGCAGATCCCAAGTGCAGGCCAATCGGGGAAGAGGAAGAGGCCGACAGGTAAGCCTTGAGTCTGACGAGCACACCGCCATGTTTTCCCCTTCTTCTGAGGCGCTTTTTCCGGGAAAGGAGGCAAGAGAGCCACTGGTGGTACTGCCTGGAGGCGGGACGCGTCCTCTGGAAGTGCTCCCTTCGGGATGAGACACAGGCCAGTTGGTGCAGGTGATCGGGGATATCCGCCAGCACAGGGGAAATTGTTTGCTGGTTAGACATTGAGCGGTCTGACGGCAATAGAGTCTCAAGCGTGGCTCTGATTTTGAAGAGAGCTTGGCAATCATATACCAGCAGAGCAGATGCATCTCGGCAGGCGTAAAACAGCAGAACGGCTTGCCATCACGGGCGCCATCTTTCTCCAAGGAAGAAGAATGGGGCAAATACACAGAAAAACTCAGGGACACTTTTATTTTGTAGCCACAAAGGCAATGAAAACAAGCATACCCAACAACACAGTGCAGGAAGATGAGAACATATTGAACTGACCAAAGTTAGCACGCACAGTTAGCAATGGACTTCACAGCACATTATTCACACCTGGGATTGATTTGATGAAGGAACAGTTGAATGCTTGTGATCAGTGGAGCCTTACAGACTAAAGGACTATAAATAATCAGGGATTGGACACATATTCATACTGTAGGACTGCTTCAGAGGTAGGGAGTCAGCTCTTTTATTGTCTCTGTTGTTTACTGCACTGGTAATCTGAATGAATTATTTGGTGCTCATGGTTTCAGTAAAATGAACTCAGCAGTTGAACTGTGGAGAATCTAACTGAGCTAACGATGTGTAGCATGTTCACACTGACACAAGTTTGTCTTCTTACTAAAACTTTAAACCTTTCATTCATAATTTCATGGGGACATAGAGGGAGAGTGGTGCTGAGTAGGACTAGTGTGCAGCTGTTAAGTGTTGGCAGCTTGTCGTCCTTTACAAGCTTCAAAACTGTATTTATCATCTGAATTTGGTGACAAGAGTTTCATACTGTGAAAGACAAGACTTTATTTAAAATGAAACAAAAGCCCAAAATGGTCAAAAATGGAGACATCATGAATAAATGTAACAAATTCTCATTATTATTAATATTGCTGGTTCTAGTATTATGGTGTACTGCAGTTCTACATGTGGTTTGTGTCAGTGGTGTTGCCTCAGCAGAAGCTGTTGGTGATGAAGTGATGTTGGAATTGTTGTGAGTCCAGTTTGAATCAGTGAATTGTTGTTTGATGACATCTTTTTATTTAGTGTCTGGTGTCTTTTATCTCTCTCTATTTTATCTTCTATTATCTCTCCAGACTCTGTCAGGCTGGTGGATGGGACCAGTCTGTGCTCAGGCAGACTGGAGGTGAAGTCTAACCAGAGGTGGTCCTCAGTGTGTGAAGCTGACTTTGACCAGCAGGATGCAGAGGTGGTCTGTAGGGAGCTTGGCTGTGGGGCTCCTTCAGTCTTCCAGGGGGCGCTCTATGGAGAAGTGGAGGCTCCAATGTGGACCAAAGAGTTCCAGTGTGGAGGCCATGAGTCTGCTCTCCTGGACTGTAGAAGCTCAGGCTCAGATAGAAACACCTGCTCACCTGGCAAAGCTGTTGGACTCACCTGCTCAGGTAGAAGAGGAGCTGCAGCTTTGATTTGGTTCATTTCTCTTCTAATGAAACTCACTTTGTTCTTTTACTGATGACTCTCTGGTTTCTGTTCAGAGCCTGTCAGGTTGGTGGGAGGAGACAGTCACTGTGCAGGAACACTGGAGGTCAAACAGGGAGAATGGAGACCAGTGAATGGCTTTTACTCTCCCTGGACCCTGAAGACAGCAGGTGTTGTCTGCAGAGATCTGGACTGTGGCTCTGCTGTTTCTGTAGGAAAGGGAGAGGAGTCCTCAGACAGACCTGTGTGGAGGATCGACTCTGACTGTGTTCACTCTGGATCTGCTCTGAGGGAGTGTGCAGCATCATCTTCCTCTTCCTCCATCCTGGATCTCACCTGCTCAGGTAAGCCCATCAGTGACATCATCAGTGACATCATCTATGACAGTAATGTCCCCAGGTTGACTCACACATGTTCCAGCTAGAATGGCAGCAGACTGTCTCCAGCAGCCATGATGGAGTCTGATGAGCTGCTGCCTCAGTAAATCAGCTGCTGAATGCACCAAGATATATATCTTTTTTTATTCAGTAAAATGTGTCACCTGACATAACGACTATCAGCAAGTCATGATTGAGAGAAAAGGGCCTTTAAAGTTTGCAGTACAGTTGCCACAATGACACATGGCAGAGGCTGTTGACCGTCTGAACTGGGAGTGCATGCTGAACTGTTAGGGCTGTCTTCGGGGGGCCAATACACAGAAAAACTCAGGGACACTTTTATTTTGTAGCCACAAAGGTAACGAAAACAAGCATACCCAACAACACAGAGCAGGAAGATGAGAACATATTGAACTGACCAAAGTTAGCACGCACAGTTAGCAATGGACTTCACAGCATATTATTCACACCTGGGATTGATTTGATGAAGGAACACTTGAGTGATTGTGATCAGTGGAGCCTTACAGACTAAAGGACTATAAATAATCAGGGATTGGACACATATTCAGACTGTAGGACTGCTTCAGAGGTAGGGAGTCAGCTCTTTTATTGTCTCGGTTGTTTACTGCACTGGTAATCTGAATGAATTATTTGGTGCTCATGGTTTCAGTAAAATGAACTCAGCAGTTGAATTGTGGAGAATCTAACTGAGCTAACGATGTGTAGCATGTTCACACTGACACAAGTTTGTCTTCTTACTACAACTTTAAGCCTTTCATTCATAATTTTATGGAGACATAGAGGGAGAGTGGTGCTGAGTAGGACTAGTGTGCAGCTGTTAAGTGTTGGCAGCTTGTCGTCCTTTACAGGTGTAGCCCTGTCTAAAATCATTCCGACTACAGCGCATACAATCAGTTACACAGCATAGAAATAGTTGCATGAAAAAGAACAGTTCATAATACTAAAACGGGTTAAAATATGAACTGGATAAATGCATAAATATCATATTTACAATTTATAAAGTTAAATAAATAGATATAAAAAGATTTATGTTCCTTTAAAAGTCTGTTATTCAGGAGAAAAGGAGTTTGTTTGACCTGATGTCAGTCCAATCCAACTTTATTTGTAAAGCACTTTAAAACAACAACAGAGTACCAAAGTGCTGTACAGAAGAATAAATAAAAGACAATAAATAAAAGACAAAACAGCTCGCAAAAGGTATAAAATACAAGTAAAATAAATTAAGAGACATGAAACATTTGTAAAAAATAACAGCTATACAATAAAAACAAACAATAAAATAAAATAAAACAAACAATAAAACAAAATAAAATCAACGTCTTACAGGGTGTCAAAGGCCAGGGAGAAGAGATGCGTTTTAAGAAGAGATTCAAAAATAGACAGAGAAGACGCCTGTCTAATGTGCAGAGGCAGATCGTTCCACATTTTAGGGGCTGCCACAGCGAAAGCACAGTCCCTTCTGAGCTTGTGCTTAGTTTTTGGCACACTCAGGAGCAGCTGATCAGCTGACCTGAGAGAGTGGGTAGGTGAATACGTATGCAGCAGCTCAGAGAGGTAGGGCGGGGCACGACCATTTAGGGATTTAAAAGCAAATAAAAGAATTTAAAAATGAATCCTAAATTGTATGGGCAGCCAGTGGAGTGAGGCTAAAATGGGGGAAATGGGGGGAAAGTGGTCATGTTTACGTGTGCCAGTTAAAAGACGCGCAGCAGCGTTCTGAACCATCTGGAGACGGTTGATGGAGGACCCACTAACCCCCACATAAAGTGCATTACAGTAATCCAGCCGAGTGGTGATAAAGGTGTGGATTACTGTCTCAAAGTGCTGCCTTGGAAGAATTGGCTTTATTTTGGCAAGCTGCCTCAGTTGGAAAAAGCTTGATCTAACGACTGCCTTGATCAAATTCAGACAAAACTGAAGTTATTGTTCTTGGCCCCAAACAACTCAGAGACTCTTTATCTGATGACATAGTTTCTCTAGATGGCATTGCTCTGGCCTGTAGCACTACCGTAAGAAACCTCGGAGTAATATTTGATCAAGATTTGTCTTTTAATTCTCATTTAAAACAAACCTCATGGACTGCATTTTTTCATCTGCATAATATTGTGAAAATTAGGCCTATCCTGACCTGAAAAGATGCAGAAAAATTGGTCCACGCTTTTGTTACCTCTAGGCTGGATTACTGTAACTCTCTATTATCAGGTAGCTCTAGTAAGTCCTTAAAAACTCTCCAGCTAATTCAGAATGCAGCAGCACGTGTACTAACAGGAACTAAGAAACGAGATCATATTTCTCCTGTTTTAGCTTCTCTGCACTGGCTCCCTGTAAAATCCAGAATTGAATTTAAAATCCTACTGTTAACTTATAAAGCTCTAAATGGTCAAGCTCCGTCATATCTTAGAGAGCTCATAGTGCCATATTATCCCACCAGAACACTGCGCTCTGAGAACGCAGGGTTACTCGTGGTCCCTAAAGTCTCCAAAAGTAGATCAGGAGCCAGAGCCTTCAGCTATCAGGCTCCTCTCCTGTGGAATCATCTTCCTGTTACGGTCCGGGAGGCAGACACCGTCTCCACATTTAAGACTAGACTTAAGACTTTCCTCTTTGATAAAGCTTATAGTTAGGGCTGGCTCAGGCTTGCCCTGTACCAGCCCCTAGTTAGGCTGACTTAGGCCTAGTCTGCCGGAGGACCCCCCCCCCCCCCATAATACACTGGGCACCTTCTCTCCTTCTCTCTCTCTCTCTCTCTCTCTCGTATTCTATTACTGCATCTTGCTAACTCGGCCATTCTGGATTTCACTAACTCAGCTTCTTCTCCGGAGCCTTTGTGCTCCACTGTCTCTCAGATTAACTCATATCACAGCGGTGCCTGGACAGCGTGACGTGTGTGGTTGTGCTGCTGCCGTGGTCCTGCCAGATGCCTCCTGCTGCTGCTGTTATCATTAGTCATTAGTCATACTTCTACTGTTATTATACATGTGATGATCCCTGTGTCATCTAGGGGTGTGTCTGCTGTGAGTGTCTCAGGCCTGTCTCTGCCAAGCTGCCTTGATTGCAACTCAGTGCACCTGGGCCTGGTGCACTGAAGCTGATAAAAGCTGTGGTCACTCATTCACTCACCCTCTGCTTCTTCCTACAGGCAACCACTCTGGTCTGGTTTGGTAATGTTTTAGTTTCTTTGCTTTGACGCACTCTCCAACACTTACACATACACACTCTCCCACACCCATCATTCAATACTCACACATAGTACTGATATCACTGACATTCACACTCCATATGTTATTCTTATTTAGTTATTTGCTAATTTGGTCTAATTTGGTTTGATTTGCTTCTAATAAAATATCTTTCGTTAACCGTTCATCATGGTGTGTCTCTCTTTTGTTATGGCCACTTGAGCCGGGTCGTAACACATGGGGGCTCGTCTATTGAGTTTAGTTTGTTAAACGTTTGTTTTTTGTGCCTAGGCAGAGGTGGGCACATGGTGTGTTGGTGCAGCTAATTAGCTGATTTGATGCAGCTGTGTGTTGGTTTTGAGCTGCATGTTTGTCTCCAGAGCTGTTTTGGCTTTTGTTTGCTCTGGTTTTGGGAGATGCATCATGTGTTTTGTTTTGCAGGAAGCATTGGTGTCTGTCCTGGTGTCGGAGTGTTGACTGCCATTCAGTAAGTGAGTGTTGCTGTCTTGATACACAGTGCAGAGGTTTCCCTGGTAGGTTTAGTGGCGTTCCCCTTTGGGTTCCTTCTGTTTGTTTTTTTTCATAGTGTTGTGGTGTCGTGGTTAGTGTCAGCGACAGCTGTCTCGGGGGCACATCCGCGTGACTTTGGGGGGTTGCCTGCATGCAGGTCACTCTACAGGTCCGTTGGGCTTCAGTGCGTAAGTACCCACCACAATCCGCATGAAGACTAGGGGTAAGTATAGATAAGTTTTAGGTTAGGCAGTTAGGGGAAAATTCTCTGGCAGGTGATGAAGTTTGCCCCACTGTGTGTCCGTCAGTTAACTCTTTACTTTCTGATTGGTAGGTTGTGAATTATGGCTTCCTTAGCTGGCTTTTTTGATGTGCCTACGGAAATATTTTTGCAGGGCTGTACGAAGGAGCAGTTACTGAACATAGCTGAACATTATGGAGTGGTGGTTGCAGGGTCAAAAAGGAAGGATGACATTAAAGAGACAGTGTTGTCATATCTGTTTGATCAGGGCATATTGCAGAAGAGTGATCTTGGTGCAGCTGAGGCGGAGTCAGTAGCTGCACAGGGGTCTGTACCAGCAGGTGTGCAGGCAGGTTTGTCTTTTGAGCAACAGAAAGAGTTATTGGCCATGCAACTTCAGCAGGAGCAGTTGAGGTTGGAGAATAGGGAGAAGCAAAAGAAGTTTGAGTTAGGGAAGCAGCTTGAGTTGGAGAGGTTGCGGCAAGGCACTGAGAGAATGAAGATAGAGTTGGAGCAGACCAGGTTGCAGCTTATCAGGGAGGGCAAGCTTTCTTCAGGGGTGTCTGGATTAGAGGGATCTGGACCCTTGGCTTCTGCGCCGAATGGTACTGATGTCATGGCTAACATGCGTTTGGTGCCGAAGTTTAATGAGCAAGACCCTGATATTTTTTTTACTCTCTTTGAACGTGTTGCGGATACAAAGAATTGGCCAGATTCAGACAGGGTGCTGATGCTTCAGTGTGTCCTTACTGGGAGAGCTTAGGAAGCTTATTCAGCCATTTGTGCACAGGATGATTTGGATTATGAAATCGTGAAGTCTGCTGTGTTAAAAGCATATGAGCTGGTCCAAGAAGCCTATCGCCAGAAGTTTCGAAATTGGGTGAAAGGCGATAAACAAATGAATGTTGAGTTTGTCCGTGATTTGGCGTCCCATTTTCATCGTTGGTGCTCAGCTGCAAAGGTTGATGATTTTGATGGTTTGTGTGAGCTGATGGTGATGGAGCAATTCAAGAATGCTATCCCCCAGCGTGTTGCTGCTTATGTAAATGAACAGAGGCCATCCACCGCACTGAAGGCTGCTGAGTTGGCTGACGATTTTGTACTAACACATAAAGGCAGTTTTACAGACGGGCGCCCTGTAGGGGGTCGGAAAGATGCAGATGACAGCAATGTTAACTCCCATGGTCGTGCTAATTTTCCAGTGTCTCGTCCCTCACGTAAGTCCGCATCGACGGGGCAACTTGATGGGGCCAGGGTCTGTCACTACTGCCGGGGGGAGGGTCATTGGAAGGATCGGTGTCCACTGTTGAAGTCTAAGTTAAAGTACCATGCTCCAGCTATGCTTTGCTCTACAGTTTCAGTTAACAAGCCAGTGTGTGTGGAACCGAGTGTAGGCTCAGTTGCAGTGTCAGATAAGGTATCAGTTGGTATGGATTCAGTTACTGGGTCTGGTTTTGAGACCTTTATTGCTGACGCTGTTGTGTCATTGGTTGGTAGTGATATGCGTGTTCCAATCAAGCTACTGCGTGACACGGGTGCTAGGCACTCATTTATTTTGGAGTCGGTGTTGCCTTTTTCACCTGAATCAGAGACAGGGGACTTTGTATTGATGAAGGGGATGGAGATGGGCTTGATTCCGGTGCCGCGTCATACATTGGTGCTGGATTGCGAGCTGGTGCAGGGCACTTTTCCTGTTGGCGTGCGCCCCGTGTTGCCACTTGATGGTGTGGTTATGATTTTGGGCAACGACCTAGCTGGTGGTGCCGTGTGGGCCAATGTGCCGCCACCTGTGGTGGTGTCCAAGCCATTATCGTCTGGGGTGCTGGATGAGGGTGGTCTTGGATTTCCTGAGGTTTTTCCAGCCTGCGCCGTGACGCGTGCACAGAGCCGTAAACTGTCTGCTCCTGACCCGCCTGTCCCGGAGTGTAGTAAAGTTGTGGTGCCTGATATGGTGTTGCTGCCTGACCTTCCTCTGTCTACTTCAAAGGAGGATTGGGTTAAGGGTCAGAAGTCTGATTCATCTTTGTCTGCCTTGTGGGATGAGGTGTTGCCAGCTGGCAAAATTAGGGATGTAGCCCAGGGTTACTTCGTTCAGGAAGACCTGCTGGTGCGTAAGTGGATGCCCTGTGATGGTGACTTGGTTGGTAAGGCAATTTTTCAGGTGGTGGTGCCAAGTGGCTTTCATGATTTGGTGTTACAAACAGCGCATGATAGTTGCGGACATCTGGGGATAAAGAAAACTTATGACCGTCTGAACTATTCAACAATCGAGAAAGAAGCATTGGCCTTGATTTGGGCACTCCAACATTTTGAGGTGTACGTTGGTTCTGGAGGTAGCCCAGTGGTGGTCTATACTGACCACAACCCCCTCACATTTCTTTGTTCACTAAAGTGTCCGAACCGGCGGTTGATGAGGTGGACCTTATTCCTTCAGTTGTATGGGTTGGACATCAGGCATATTAAGGGCAAGGATAATGTTGTGGCGGATGCCCTTTCAGGTGCTCCGATGGAGTAGTGTTGTCTTTGACCTGCATCTTGACTGCTAGTGTGCAGCCTTGTTGTTGTGTTTTTTTTGTTTTGTTTTTTTGTGTGTACCTGTTAGCAGTTATCACCTGTTAGCATTGGTAACTGTCTTGTGGAACTTCGGGGATCCCTTCTGGGCCCCTGTCTTAAAGGGGAGGGTGTGATGATCCCTGTGTCATCTAGGGGTGTGTCTGCTGTGAGTGTCTCAGGCCTGTCTCTGCCAAGCTGCCTTGATTGCAACTCAGTGCACCTGGGCCCGGTGCACTGAAGCTGATAAAAGCTGTGGTCACTCATTCACTCACCCTCTGCTTCTTCCTACAGGCAACCACTCTGGTCTGGTTTGGTAATGTTTTAGTTTCTTTGCTTTGACGCACTCTCCAACACTTACACATACACACTCTCCCACACCCATCATTCAATACTCACACATAGTACTGATATCACTGACATTCACACTCCATATGTTATTCTTATTTAGTTATTTGCTAATTTGGTCTAATTTGGTTTGATTTGCTTCTAATAAAATATCTTTCGTTAACCGTTCATCATGGTGTGTCTCTCTTTTGTTATGGCCACTTGAGCCGGGTCGTAACAATACACATATGACTATTGTCACACATGTATACTGCCAGATATTAATACATACTTTCAACATATTGTACCACAGTAGCCAGAACTATAACTATAATATTATTACTTTCAAAAATGTTGTTGTAAGCTACTGTCATTACCTGCATCTCTCTCTCTCTCTCTCTCTCTCTCTCTCTCTCTCTCTCTGTCTCTGTCTCTGTCTCATTGTGTCATGCGGATTACTGTTAATTTATTATGTTGATCTGTTCTGTACGACATCTATTGCACGTCTGTCCGTCCTGGAAGAGGGATCCCTCCTCAGTTGCTCTTCCTGAGGTTTCTACCTTTTTTTCCCCATTAAAGGGTTTTTTGGGGAGTTTTTCCTGATCAGCTGTGAGGGTCATAAGGACAGAGGGATGTCGTATGCTGTAAAGCCCTGTGAGGCAAATTGTGATTTGTGATATTGGGCTATGGCTTTATAAATAAAATTGATTGATTGATTGATTGATCTGATTGTCGAGCCTGAGATCAGAGTCCAAACCAAACATCATTAACCTGGGAGTTAAAGTGATGTACTGGGCCAAGGAACCCAGGTCTAGACAGAGGGTCTCAGTGGTACCACCAAAAACCATCACTTCAGTCTTCTTTTTGTTAAAATTTAAAAAGTTCAGAGCCATCCAGGCCTTTTTGTCGTCAAGACACTTAAGTAATGGACTGACAGAGTATGCTTCATTGTTTTTAAGAGGCATATAAATCAGAGTATCATCCGCATAGCAGTGAAATAAAATACCATACTTTCTCAGTACGGAACCAAGCAGGAGCAAGTACAGAGAGAGGAGAAGAGGGCCTAGGACTGAGCCCTGTGGGACACCACACGACAGAGGAGCAGAGGAGGATGCAGAGTCACCAAGGCTCACATAAAAAGTTCGATCTGCGAAGTACGACCTGAACCACTCCAGTGCTATGCCACTGATGCCCACCCACTGCTCCAAACGTGAGATCAAGATATCATGGTCCACTGTGTCAAAAGCAACAGTCAAGTCTAAAAGTACAAGAATAACACAATCACAGGAATCAGAAGCTAAAAAGATATAATTAAAAACTCCTAAAAGCACTGATTCTGTGCTGTGCAATGTTTTAAAACCGGATTGGAAAACCTTGAGAATATCGTGCTCCTCCAGGAAGGACATTAACTGACGGTAGACAACCTTTTCAAGGATTTTTGACAGGAAAGGCAGTTTGGAAATAGGCCCATAATTAGCCAGAACTGCTAGACCTGTTTTTTAATTAGAGGTTGCACTACTGCATGTTTAAAAATTTTCAGGGACCACACCTGAGGACAGACTGCTGTTAATCACTGCAACCACAGATGGACCCACAGTGGGAAAAACCTCCTTGAATAGTCGAGAGGGGACAGCATCATTGGGAGAACCAGAGGGCTTCAAAAGACCAACAATCTCCTGTAAAATGGACAGAGTCACATCCTCAAACCTGCCAAAGACAGTTGAGCAGGGGACAGAGACTGAAGGGTCATAAGCAGAAGGTGAGATTAAAGCCCTAGTGCAAGTGACCTTATCCATAAAAAAGTAAAGAAAATCTTCACAAACAGCAGGGGAAGCCTCAATACAGACAGTCTGCGGAGCATTAAGAACAGAGTTGATAGTCTTAAACAGAACACGAGGCTTGTGAGAGTTTGACAAAATAATATCAGAGAAATGTTTTCTTTTAGCATCTTTCACAGTTGTCTGATAATGATGCCAGCAGTCCCTTAATATTTGAAAAGACACCTGCAGTGTGTCTTTCTTCCACTTGCGCTCAGCTCTACGGCACTCGCATCTGACAGCACGAGTCGTGTCATTTAGCCAGGGTTCAGATTTAGTTTTAGGCTGACTGGTTTTTAATGGAGCCACAGTGTCTAAAACGAGGAGAGCAGCGGCCGCAGGGCTGGAACACCTCATCCAGGCCGACGACAGGTACCAGTCAGGCGTCGACAAAGTCCAGTGAGCGCCGAGAAATAAAGAGGTGAGACACCGCTCCATACCTAGTCCAAGAAGCCATGGAAGTGCACGCCAAATAGGCCTTCAGCCTTACCAGCCAACCGCTGCGTTTACCCGGGTGGCGGTGGTGCTTACGCCGGAGAGGTGGAGCAGGGGCGTGGCAGAGGTGACCTGGGATCCCCGATAGGAGCGGGGGCAAAGTTTTCTGTCCACCATGATCAAACCCCACCAGATCTTTGGCAGAAAGTTGAATAGTCACCAGTGTTTGGCGATCACACACCAGTAGCGAGTTGACATTTAAACTAACAAGTGACATAAACAGTACAAACACACACAACACTGGCAGAGACAGATGGCAGGCCACACACACTGGCGCCATCATTCCCACCACCACCATCAGTGTAATCAGCCATGAAATCTAACCTGTTATCAGTCTAATGTCAGCCATTCTGTTTCTGTATTGTTAATGGGTTTTAACAAACTAACAGCCAATCCAAGCCATTTCTTCGGTTAGGGGCGGGACAAGTGGCGCAGGGTAGTGTTGAGCCCTGCCAGAAGAAAAACAGACGTACAGTTGTCCGGAGAACAGAGAGAAAGGCAGCGTGTTGTGGAGAGCAAGTTTTATCTTCCACAGCCCTGATTTTCCAAACCTAGATAAGGGATTAAGCCGGGATATGTTGGTTATTCTGTCTTAATTTAGCTTTGATTCGGTTGTTCGAAAGCAGTGGCACATATGTTACCATGGAGATTTATTCTGTGCAGTTAGGCTCTTAGTTTATCCTGGTGCCTTATGTGTCCAGTCAGCTGTCACTGCCATCGGAAATCAATGTGTTTTACAGTTATTCCATGTTGTTATGTATTTGACCCATTTTTAAACAAACAAAATACATTTAGCCTACAATAATGAAAAAAAAACATTAAACATTTCAAACATTATTTTTGGGTAACACTTTACAATAAGGTACACAAAATTAGAGTAGTTACTGAGGAACTAATGAGGAACTGAGGAACTAATGAGTAGTTACTGATGAACTGAGGAACTAATGAGGAACTAATGAGTAGTTACTGAGGAACTAAGGTAAACAAAATCAAAAACCTGCTACTCAATCAGAACGAATGAGTAGCAGGTTCTTTCAAAATGAGTAGGTAACGAGTACTGAATCATTACCTACTCATTTTGATGTCTCACTTTACTTTAGGGTACACAAAAAGGGTAGGTAACAATTAAGTAATAGTTAGTTCCTCATTAGTTCCTCAGTAACTACTCCTCTGAAATTTGATTAGGAGTTAATGAAGAACTGGCCATTAATTAATAGTTAGATCCTCATTCATTCCAAATTTGTTTCATAGTAACTACTCTAAATTTTGTGTACCTCAAACAACTGTACTGTGAACAACGGTGTGATCAGTATACAGTACTTTACACGCAGCCCCCATGATAAATTCTTTAAGCTTAGCCTACCTAAAATGTGACACACTACCATATTTATTTCTAAGGCATCATCGTACAGAATAACATGGATGGTCATATTAATGTGTATGTGGTCTGAAAATAATGAATAAAATTATTCAAGAATCCTGCTGTCTGTGATTTTTTTTTGTTAAGGAACTAATTGTAAACATGATGATGAAGTAATGAAAGACTACTCATTATGTGTCACTTTACTTTAGGACATAAAAAGGTTAACTAATGGACAGATTATTGAGTAATGGTTCAATTCAATTCAATTCAATTCAATTTTATTTATAAAGCCCAATATCACAAATCACAATTTGCCTCACAGGGCTTTACAGCATACGACATCCCTCTGTCCTTATGACCCTCACAGCTGATCAGGAAAAACTCCCCAAAAAACCCTTTAACAGGGAAAAAAACGGTAGAAACCTCAGGAAGAGCAACTGAATGACAACTGTATGACAACTTTATGACACAATGAGACAGAGAGACAGAGAGAGAGAGAGAGAGAGAGAGAGAGAGAGAGAGAGAGAGAGAGAGAGAGAGATGCAGGTAATGACAGTAGCTTGCAACAACATTATTGAAAGTAATAATATTAGAGTTATAGTTCTGGCTACTGTGGTACAATATGTTGAAAGTATGTATTAATATCTGGCAGTATACATGTGTGACAATAGTCATATGTGTATAATAACAGTAGAAGTATGACTAATGATAATGGTGAAGTAACTAGTTCACTAATTATTAAGTTGTGATTAACTCCTCTATGAAATTTGATCATGAGTTAATGAAGAACTGACCATTAACTAATAGTTAGGTCCTCATTCGTTCCTCATTCATTGCTCATTAGTTCCTCATTCGTTCCTCATTCATTGCTCATTAGTTCCTCATTCGTTCCTCAGTAACTACTCATTCGTTCCTCATTAGTTCCTCAGTAACTACTCATTTGTTCCTCATTAGTTCCTCAGTAACTACTCATTCGTTCCTCATTAGTTTCTCATTAGTTCCTCAGTAACTACTCATTCGTTTCTCATTAGTTCCTCATTAGTTACTCAGTAACTACTCATTTGTTCCTAATTAGTTCCCCAGTAACTACTCATTAGTTCCTCATTCATTCCTCAGTAACTACTCATTCTTTCTTCATTATTTCCTCAGTAACTAGTCATTTGTTCCTCATTAGTTTCTCATTTGTTCCTCATTAGTTCCTCATTCGTTCCTCATTCGTTCCTCATTCGTTCCTCATTAGTTCCTCATTCGTTCCTCAGTAACTACTCATTCGTTCCTCATTAGTTCCTCATTAGTTCCGCAGTAACTACTCATTTGTCCCTCATTAGTTCCTCATTCATTCCTCATTAGTTCCTCAGTAACTACTCATTCGTTCCTCATTAGTTCCTCATTCGTTCCTCATTAGTTCCTCAGTAACTACTCATTCATTCCTCATTAGTTCCTCATTAGTTCCTCAGTAACTACTCATTCGTTCCTCATTAGTTCCTCAGTAACTACTCATTCATTCCTTATTAGTGCCTCATTAGTTCCTCAGTAACTACTCATTCATTCCTCATTAGTTCCTCATTAGTTCCTCAGTAACTACTCATTCGTTCCTCATTAGTGCCTCATTAGTTCCTCAGTAACTACTCATTCGTTCCTCATTAGTTCCTCAGTTACTACTCATTTGTTCCTCATTAGTTCCTCATTAATTCCTCATTTGTTCCTCATTCGTTCCTCATTAGTTCCTCTGTAACTACTCATTCGTTCCTCATTAGTGCCTCATTAGTTCCTCAGCAACTACTCATTCGTTCCTCATTAGTTCCTCATTCGTTCCTCATGAGTTCCTCAGTAACTACTCATTCGTTCCTCATTAGTTCCTCATTAGTTCCTCATTCGTTCCTCATTAGTTCCTCATTAGTTCCTCATTCGTTCCTCATTAGTTCCTCATTTGTTCCTCATTAGTTCCTCATTAGTTCCTCAGTTACTACTCATTAGTTCCTCATTAGTTCCTCATTAATTCCTCATTCGTTCCTCAGTAACTACTCATTTGTTCCTCATTAGTTCCTCATTAGTTCCGCAGTAACTACTCATTTGTCCCTCATTAGTTCCTCATTCATTCCTCATTAGTTCCTCAGTAACTACTCATTCGTTCCTCATTAGTTCCTCATTCGTTCCTCATTAGTTCCTCAGTAACTACTCATTCATTCCTCATTAGTTCCTCAGTAACTACTCATTCGTTCCTCATTAGTTCCTCAGTAACTACTCATTCATTCCTTATTAGTGCCTCATTAGTTCCTCAGTAACTACTCATTCATTCCTCATTCGTTCCTCATTAGTTCCTCAGTAACTACTCATTCGTTCCTCATTAGTTCCTCATTAGTTCCTCAGTAACTACTCATTCGTTCCTCATTAGTTCCTCATTCGTTCCTCATTAGTTCCTCAGTAACTACTCTAATTTTGTGTACCTTATTGTAAAGTGTTACCTATTTTTGTCCTAATTATTGGTGTGATAAGCACTGTCAGGTGTCTTCAATGAAGTCAGTGATGAGGGCAATATATAAAGTCCCATGCACATGTGTGTTTCTTCCTTAACAATGGCGTGTCCGTTCTTGAATGATGTTTTGGATGAAGAGGCACTAATTCTGCGAAGGGCATTCTGATGGGAGAGAGTGCTTCAAGACAGGTCGGACCCATTGCTTTTTGATGACGACCACCTGTACGAGCAGTACAGGTTCACAGGGAAGGCATCCGCTACCTCTGCAGACTGCTGGGTCCGCAAATCCAGCGCTGCACAGCACGGAGCTGTGCAATGACCATCACACGGATGGTTTTACAGCTGTTTTGTTTCTCGTTCTTAAAATAGCTGCTTTATTTGCAGATTTTATAAAATAGCTGCTTTTATAGCAGGAGTTTATTTTAATTATGTTTATAGAAAGTATAAAGTGCTTAAGATAAAAGCACTCAGCAGTGTGCAGCTGCTCATTCACCTATTGTAAGACACACACTAATGCCTCAGTCTACCACAGAGGGTGCATACAGTATTGGGAGCAATCTGGGGTTCAGCATCTTGCCCAAGGACACTTTGACATGCAGATATCCTCACCAATAAAAGGATTAATTGTTGGAATACACATACTGTACAAGGAGGTGTATTTGGCATTGGTAGCACACAATTAGTGGTTATTAGGCTTCATAACTGTATGACCTTCCCAAATTACATTCCCAGTTTATTTTTCTGTTTTTTTTTTTTTGTTTTTGTTTTTTTTGTTTGTTTTTTTCATTGTTGAATTTGTGTGGCAATTACAAGACAACGACAGTGACAGTGGGAACAAACAAGAAGGAGTAACAGACAAAAACATGCAGATACAAAGATAATTTGGGTGGCTTTGGTACAGTACATAGGTGTGTGTGTGTGCGTGTGTGTGCGCGCATGTGTGCATGTTTGGGTAAGGTGAGGCATATGCATAGTAATATAAAATATATCTATATATCACAATAAAAACAGAAGGACTGTCCTGATTGTAAACTTAAAGTTTCAAAAAATGTTCAAAAATGCAGTCCAAGCTGAAAAGTCCGAGGCACTCCGGGGTAATATTAAAAATCCTTTATTAAGCACAGGGAAATCAACGCGTTTTGACTCAACGAGTCTTCATCAGGATATGAGCTAGTCAAATTACAAACAGGTGTTTAAATCACATTAGGAATGTGTGAAAAGTTCATGTGACTGGATCATGTGACAAATCATTTCTTTCAAGAACAGAAAGAAAGAGAGAGAGAGAAAAAAACCAAAAAACTTTCAGTTTACAATCAGGACAGTCCTTCTGTTTTTATTGCGTCTATTCATTCCCTGCCTTTGAAGAGCACCTGAGCAGTTTTTTGTCTCCTGATGGTTTTGACCCAGTGCAGCACTCACTTTTTTTATTTTTTGCATATCTATATATCGATTGATAAAATAACACAATATAACGTAACACAACCTAATATAATATAATATAATTTTTTTTTTTTTTTCCTACCTGTCTGCATTGGTCTTCGTAGCTTAGCACCACTAAAGGGTGTAAGCTTCTTATGAAGACTGATGCACTGTTAATCTTGCAGTCAAGTATTTTATACCCATACTGTGCGTGGTTGTGACCGTCACCCACCCTCCCTGGAGACTAGCCTAACAGCCTTTATTGGAAAAACTTCCTAATATGAGCCAGAGAGGGCCGTGATACACCAAAGTGTGTCAAGGGGAAAGTAAGGAACAAGCAGGGGGGATTGAGGGGCAGGTGCTTAAGTCCTGAGTTATATAGCGACAGTGCATGTGGAGAAGAAGGAGGAAAAAACAAACAAACAAACAAACAAAAAAAACAGAGGAGAAACAGGCAGTTTAACTGATGTATTGTGGCCTTGAGGTGGTTGTGCTCCATGCAGATTATCGAAAATAAACATATACATGTCTACTATACTGTACTGAAAAACAAAAACAAAAGAGAAGTCTATACTGAACACCAAAAATGTGAGAGTCTTGGTGGAGGGGGAAAGCCCGATTGCAGAGAAGAGTTGCCAGCGCAGTGTGGTAGGTTTGAGAAGCAAGTGGGCCCCTTTGGAGTGATCCCATCGGTTCTTTGCGATGCGTCACGGAGCTGAAGTATCGACCATGCATGCGTGTATTTGAACCCTCCCAATGTGTTTATGAAAACCATCACCAGGGTCCAGGGCCAGCCCTGCGGGGGAAGGGGGGCGGTATGGCACCCCAAGACCGCAGGAGCGCCCAGACCCCACGACCAGGGAGCCGCAGAGGCCGCAGGACACCACGCAGGCCCAAGGACCCGGGGCGGCAATGGCCAGCACCCCCAGAGAGCCAGAGACACACCCCAGACGGGCGGGGCAGGAGGGCCCCACGAGCCATACCATGTGTATCTACAGTGTGTCTAAACCCACCACCCCCCCTCTTACTATGATTCTCCGATCCCTGACGGAGAAACATTAACCCTACACCGTGAATGTGAATGTGAGTGCCCATAAGTGTGATGTGGTGCATTAAAATTGAGGGACATAGGAGACAGGTGAGGGCAAGGCTGATGGCTACAGCACACTGCTGTCCTGCAGCCCGTGCAGCCATAAGGCACCTAGAACCTGTTCCCATCTGTTCCCCAAGATGTAGGTGTGTGTGGTGCTTTAAAATTGGAGGACAGATAAGGATGGGCTGGGGGGCAACATGGAGGGCTACCGGACACCACTGTCCCATAGCCTGCCCCATCATGAAGCCCCCCAATCCATCAGTGGTCTGCACCTCGAAGAGTGAGTGTATGTGGTGCATTAAAACTGTGGAATGTGTGGTGGGTGAACTAAATGTGGTTTAGGAGGCCAGGCCAGTGTAGGCCCGGCCCGAGGGCTGGAGGGATGGATGAGAGGAGCTAGAAGGTGGTGCCAACCAGACCCCGGTGCCGCGAGGCCCCCAGCGCCCATGGACAACGGGCCAGGCGGGCCCCAAGGAAACCCAACGGGCCCCCACCTAACCCCGCCCCCCTGGCAACTGCAGCGTCAGGCCCCCACAATGGTCCCAACCTGGGCCACACCGCCCGCAGCAAATCGACCCCCAGCAGAAGGACAAGGCGCGCCACTAGGGTGCAGGAGAGTTTTTGAGTGACTGTTGACCAAAAGTGCTGGACAGGTGAACATAACCAGAGGGCATGAAAGTAGGTGTCTGCAGTGTTCTGAGTACACTGAGTGCATGTGTCAGATTGACTAAGGCCCATTCTATTCATCTTTTGTTGGGTGATGTGTGTTCTGTGGAGTACTTTAAATTGGATAAGTTGTATATTAGTGTGTCTTGTCATCTTAAATGTATTTTTGCATATCTGAATCCAGAAGTCAGGGTCCGGTGATACACCCAGCTCCTTTTCCCATTTTAAAATTGGTAAATGTGTAGAACTAGTCTCTGACAGTAATTTATAAATCTTAGAAAGGTTCTTCTTATTACTCGGAGAAAGCTTTGTAATATGTTTGGCAAATTCTGGTGGCTGCAAAGTTTCCTGAGGCGCTGGAATTCTCCTCTTGATTGTTTTTATCAATTGTAAATATTGTAGAAAATTTCCATTTCTTATTTCAAAAGTCTGAAATAAGTTTGTGTATGTCATAAGTATATTGTCTTGGAAAAGGTGATGGAGATGAGTTTCTCCCTTCATCTCCCATGTGCTAAAATGGAGAGGTCTTTTGTTAATTTCAAAATCCGGGTTGTGCCAAATTGGAGAGAGCAAGCAAGGTTCTGTCGGAGAGTTTGTGATTTCTAGTGTTTCCACCAGGTAGACAAGGTGGAAGCAATCATTGGGGTTCTTAAAACAGTTATGACGTCTGAGTGTAGTGGTGATAAACGGGAGGTCAGAGAGTTTTATATTGTTGCATTCCGCCTGTTCTACTTCGAGCCAGGAGTTGTAGTCTTCATTAGGATATAACCATTTCAATATTATTATATAATATATTGTATTAATATATTGTAGCTGGTTAGCTAAATAGTAATGTTTAAAGTTAGGAGCGTCCAACCCCCCTTCCCTTTTTTTTTCTGAAGGGTGCTTAGGCTAATTTTTGCTGTTTTGTTCTTTGAGTAGAATTTTATAATTGCAGAATCTAATGACAGGAACCATTTCGATGTGGGTGTGAATGGAATCGTGGAAAAAAATAGTTAATTTGGGGAAGAATTTTCATTTTAACTGTGGCTATTCGTCCCAGGAGGGAGATGGGAAGATTATTCCAGCGCTTCAGGTCACCACAGATCTTATCTAGCAGCGGGCTAAAGTTCAGGTGGACCAAGTCTGATAGTTTAGAGGAAATAGATATCTTATGTTGCCCACAGGGAGAGAAAATTTTTGGTCTGCAGGATTCCAAGAGTTCTCCATTATTGGCAGTATTGTCGATTTGGACCAGTTGATGGAGTAGTCCGAAAGTTTAGAAAAATTTGTGACATTAAATACTTCATGTAAAGACAATTTCGGTTCTTGTAGATAAAGTAAAATGTCGTCGGCATATAAATTAATTTTGTGCTCTGAGTTGGCGGAGTGGATACCTATGATCTTGCTGTGCCGACGGACTGCCATAGCCAATGGTTCGATGAATATTGCAAACAGTAGAGGTGAGAGTGGGCACCCTTGTCTTGTTCCTCTCTGCAAAGTGAAGCTTTTAGATGTGATCCCGTTGGTGGTGACTGTGGCCTTAGAGGAATTATATAAGGCTGATACCCACTGGATAAATGACTCTCCAAAGCCAAATCCACTCAGGGTGGCAAATAGGAAGGACCAGTTGACCTTGTCGAAGGCTTTTTCTGCATCAAGTGTCAGAAGAGTTCTTAATCTGATAAGTAAAGTACAACGCGTTAACACAAAAGCAATTATTGTTTCGTTATTACTTGAGTGTCTGCCATTAATGAATCCCATTTGATCATTATGAATTATTGATGCAATTATTTTCTCCAGCCTAGAAGCAAGTGCCTTTGAGATAATTTTGATATCACTGTTGATTAGTGATAGAGGACGATAGCTAGAAGGAAGTGTGGGGTCTTTGTCTGGCTTTAGTAATAATTTGATTGCTGCTGTATTCATGTGAGGTCTTATACCTCCGTTCTTTTTGATCTCTGTCACTGTCCTGACGAAAAGTGGTGCTAATATTGTCCAGAAATGTTTTATAAATTCGGCAGGAAAGCCGTCTGGACCTGGAGCCTTATCTGTTGGCATTTTGTCTAATGCGCTCTGCAGGTCATTAATAGTCAGGGGGGCGTCTAACATATTACTGTGCTCTGTGAATAATTGAGGTAAATTTAGGTTATCAAGAAAAGCCTGAATGTCTTCTGGGTTTGGATTGTTTACTGTTGAATATAAGTTATGGTAGAAAGAATAGAAAATCTGATTGATTTCCTGGGGAGATTGTGTGTAATTTCCGGACGGCCCCTGTATTGTTGGTATCAGAGATTTTTCTTTATTGCGTTGGAGCTGATTAGCCAAAAATTTTCCTGATTTGTTACTGTGTTCAAAGTTATTATATCTTAGCTGCTGTATGATAAATTCAGTTTTCTTTGATAGAATATTGTCCAGTTGCGATTTTGTACACTGTAATTGGGTCCATACTTGATCACTTGGATTGTTTGCATATTCCTGTGTTAGTTGTTTAATTTTTTCCTCAATGTTTTTTTCTGCTTGCAATTCCTGTTTCTTCTTGTAGGAGGAGTATGATATAATTTTTCCTCTGATTACTGCCTTCCCAGTTTCCCATATTAAAGATGGAGATAAATTTGGAGCGTCATTATCTTCAAGAAAGTTTGCCCACTCCCATCTCACCATTTTGTCAAAGTCTGGGTCTTTGAGTAAAGAGATATTAAAGCGCCATGTTGGGGACCGTTTATGGGTAGTTTCTATTTGCAGATTGAGTGATATTGGTGCATGGTCGCTGATAATGATCGGGTGTATTTTTGTGGTAATTTTTTGTGAGATGGAGTTATTTAAGAGAAAAAAGTCAATTCTTGAAAATGAGCGATGCACAGGAGAGAAGAAAGTATATTCCCTCTTTGATGGGTATTTGAGTCTCCAGCCATCGCCAAGCCCAAAATCATCCATATATTTCTGTATTACCTTAGCCGATTGTGATTGCTTTGTGTGTACTGAGTTACTAGATCGGTCTAATGAAGCATTTAGGACTGTGTTAAAGTCTCCTCCGTATGACGATGACAACGCTGTTTTGGAGGGAAAACTGGAGGGATTCCTTTGCGCATGTGTCGGCGTCTGTAGCTGCCAGCCTGTGCTCTCCCTAACCCGTGATTTTAAACTGATTTATTTTAGTTTTGGAGTGACTTTTAAGCTATCTGCTTGGACATCAGTTGTTTTTATTTTTGTTTTTATTTATCTCATTTAATCGGACGTTATTTTAATCACTGGATGTCCAAGCATTAGGGGTTTTAACAGCCAGACACGGCCTGCTTGACAGGTGGGAAAACTTCCGCCAGCATAGCCTATATATGGCTACATCTATGCACGCCGATGTGGACCCCCAGCTTGTAAAAGCAGACAAAAAGATTTCTGACCTGAAAGAGGACATTCGCCGGCTCTCTGGTGAGCTAAACATCAAATCCTCCATGCTGACCACCCTCCAGGAGGTGGCTCATGAACAGTCGCTCCAGATCGCCTCACTCACGGAGGCCCTCCAGGACATGGTGCATTGGGATCCCAGTGCTTGGCCTCCACTGTCCTCCAGCTCAACACAGAGTCGCTGGTGGCCTTGGGTGGAGGTGGTCGGGAGGGGTAAAAGAGGCCCTGGCTGTGCTGCCTCACCTCCGGGCCTCAGCCTGTCAAACCGCTACAGCGCCCTGGCATCGGACGGAGATCCAGACACTGGCCCTGCAGACGCTGCCGCTGCGGCTCCTTCCCCGCCGACCGGTGCTGTTCCAGCCGCTCCCCGCTTGGAGGAGTCGGCCTCGGCATCTAACGGTGCTGTGGCTCCCTCTCCGCCGGCCGGTGGTACACCTGCAGCGCCCTGCACGGATGGATCCGCGTCTTCCTTGCTGGCACCTGTGGACCAGAGTGCTACGGCTGCAGGACCCGACCATCGACTCCCATCCCGGACATCGGCTTCCGCGGCGCGTCGGAGGCTCCTAAAGGAGGCTGTACGGAGACGCTCCGGGGGACTTCTCTCCCACAGCCGGGATGGCGCTGCTCCTGCCGGGGCCGGGACCGGGACTGCCGAGTCGCCGCCGCTCCTGCCCCCCGGTCACGCAGCATGGACCGTCCACCTGCCTCATGTGAGTCACCCAATCCCCATCGTGTTCCTCTTCGTCCTCTTTTCCCCCCTTCCACCGTGTTGTTTGGAGACAGCATCATCAGGAATATTCGTTTTTCAACGCCACAACTCACTGCTTTCCTGGAGCCACAGTTCCGGTCATCGTTGACAGTCTTCCAGAACTGCTTCATTCACTCCCTTCCTCCATAAATCGGCTGATTTTCCATTTGGGCTCAAACGACACGGCCCGTCGGCAATCAGAGCAGGCAAAAATGGATTTTGTTGCTCTTTTTAACCTTTAAAAACTGTGGTAAGTCTGTTTTTATCAACACTGTCCCGCGGGGCAGAACGCTTCAGCCGGCTCCTCTCCCTCAATTCATGGGTCCAGGCTGCCTGTAGCACCTATGGTTTCACTTTTATCGACAATTTTAACTTATTTTAGAACCGGTCCTCTTTTTACAGGGCTGACGGGCTTCACCCGAGCAGGCTGGGCAGCCGCATGTTAGCGGCTAACATTCAGCACGCTGTTCAGTGTGCCCCGTGTGACTGACGTACATTGGAAGCACACGCCCCCCCTGCTTTCCTCTTTGGTTCATCCCCAACCCACTCCCACGTCCATATCCATCCCAGTCAGAATTTCAAACAGATTTAACAGAACAACTTCACTATGGATCAATAGCAACCCCAAAAACTTGGTTCCCCTCACACCTACTCCACGCTCACCACATTGTGATGATGAGCGCACATTCGGCACAGACATTAACCTGGCCGTGCTGAACATGCGCTCTCTTTTTAAATAAAACTTTTATCATAAATGACCTGATTTTAGATAACAAGTTGGACAGTATTCTTTTAACAGAGACATGGCTTGGCACTGACACACCAGTTGTTCTCACCGAGGCCTGCCCACCAAATTTTAATTTTTTATTTTCTACTAGGGGGGTAAAAAAGGAGGCGGAACTGCTTCAGTCACCAGAATTTCACTGCACTGTACTGAGGTTTCTTTTAACAGCTACTCATCATTTGAGTATCATGCCTTTGTTTTTGGCAGCCCTCCTATTCTTTGTGTCACAGTTTACAGACCACCCCACCATTCCACCTCTTTTATCACTGATTTTTCAGAACTATTAACAATCATACACACCACCTATAACAGAATTTTAATAACTGGTGATTTTAATTTACATGTTGATAATACCTCGGATCGAATGTCCAGAGAATTTTTAAACCTTTTAACCTGCATGGATTTTAAACAGCACGTCACACAGCCAACTCACAACAGAGGACACACCCTGGACCTGGTCATAACCTATGGCCTGTCCACTGGTGTGTCCTCTGTTGTTGACCTGGCTGTGTCTGACCACTACTGTGTGTATTTTAACATCACCAGTTTTAGCCATCAGGAGGCCCCGGTGAGAACGGTGAGGAAACGCTACCTAACTTCTGAAGTGGCTGCAAATTTTATTGAGATTTTACAGAGCACTCCCGCTGAAATTTTACCTGCACCCTGTGATTTTATTGTGGACAATTTTAACAGTAAATTAAAGTCAACACTTGACTCAGTGGCTCCACTTTTAACCAAAACAATAAAAACAAAACCTACACCCCCGTGGAGAAATGATAATATCAAAAGACTGAAAAGAAAATGCAGGAGTGCAGAGAGGAGGCGGAAAAAAACCAAATTGACAGTTCATTTTGAAATATTACGCAAACAACTCAAAACCTACAATAAAACAGTCAAACAGGCAAGAATATCCCACTTTTCAAAATTCATTTCCGATCATAAAAACAACCCCAAATTTCTTTTCTCCACCTTCGATCTTTTAACCAGCACCAATTTTAATAAACCATCCAACATATCAACAGATGCCCTCTGCGAGGACTTTGCAGACCACTTCAGAAGTAAAATCGATGATATCAGGTCCAGTCTTTTATCCCAACAGAATGTAATTTTTAACACACCTGGATCATTGCTTTTACCTGAGGAAACACTGGAGAGTTTTGTCCTGGTTGATGCAAGGACACTTGGTCGAGTTTTCTCCCAGATAAACCCAACAACCTGCCTTTTAGATCCAATTCCCACATTGCTTTTAAAGACATTTTATGGATTCTTTGAGGAACAGATTTTAAATATAGTAAATTGCTCTCTTCAGACGGGTGTCTTCCCCGCTGCCTTCAAAACAGCAGTGGTGAAGCCCCTTCTGAAGAAGAGTAATTTAGATCCCAACATTTTTAATAATTACCGACCTGTATCCAACTTACCGTTTTTAAGTAAGATTTTAGAAAAACTGGTTTTTAACCAAGTAAATGATTTTTTAAAAGGAAACAATATTTTAGAGAAATATCAATCTGGTTTTAGGATGAACCACAGTACCGAGACAGCCCTTTTAAAGATTTTGAATGATATCAGGTTGAATGTTGATTCACAAAAACTCACAGTATTGGTACTACCGGATCTAAGCGCCGCCTTTGATACAGTAGATCACCACATTTTATTAAACAGACTCAGAAACCTGGTGGGCCTCTCTGGTACTTTTTTTAACTGGTTCAGCTCTTATCTCACAGATCGTTGTTTCTTTGTAAGTATGGATACATGTTCCTCCAGAACGCATGAAATCAGGTGCGGGGTGCCCCAAGGGTCAATTTTAGGTCCAATTCTTTTCAATCTATACATGCTTCCCCTTGGGGATGTCATCAGGAGGCACGGCATCAGCTTCCACAGTTACGCAGATGACACACAGCTGTACATCGCCGTATCTCCTGATGACACAGGGCCAATTGATGCCCTTTTTAACTGTATTTTAGATATCAAGTCATGGATGGCAGTGAATTTCCTGCAGCTCAGCCAGGACAAAACAGAGGTTTTAATTATTGGTCCTGAAGGCCAGAGAGAGAAACTTTTACCAAAACTACAAGATTTTAAACCTTCACAATGTGTAAAGAACCTGGCCGTCATTTTTGACTCTGAGGTTAGTTTTATTCCACACATCAAAAATGTAACAAAGACAGGTTTTTATCATCTTAAGAATATAGCCAGAGTCCGCCCTGTTTCTCTCTCAGGCTAACACGGAGGTGCTGATGTATGCTTTTAGCTCTTGTCGTTTAGATTACTGTAATGCCCTGCTCTCTGGTCTTCCCAAAAAGACCGTCTCTAACCTGCAGTTACTCCAAAACTCAGCCGCACGAGTGCTGACGAGGACCAGAGGGTGGGAGCACATTTCACCAGTTTTACAATTGCTGCATTGGCTCCCCGTGTGTTTCAGGATCAATTTTAAGGTTCTTTTATTAGTTTTTAAATGTCTTAACGGTCTTGGGCCATCTTATTTATCTGACCTGCTTTTATTATATCAACCCTCGCGGATCCTGAGGTCCTCCGGCACCGGCCTTTTAATTGTTCCAAGAGTTAGAACAAAAACCCACGGGGAGGCTGCATTCAGCTATTATGGCCCTCACTTATGGAACAGCCTGCCGGAGAGCATCAGGACTGCAGAGACTGTTGATATTTTTAAGAGGAGACTCACCTTTTTAATTTAGCTTTTAACTGATTTCTTTTACTCTTTTAATTCTTCTATTATATGTTCTTTTTACTTTCTATTGCCTTTAAATGATTTGTTTTAAATCTTTATGCATTTTAGTTTCTAAATCTTCATTTATTTATTTATTTATTATTATTATTAATATTATTTTAATCTTTAACTCTTTAATTTTTCCTAATCTCCACACCACGTGTGGAGATTAGGAAAAATGGTCTGGTCTGTCTGGGTCGGGGTGGTCTCTGTGGCGGCGCTCCCTGTGGCCGTGGGCTGTGGCACCTCTCAGTGTGGATGGCTCCCCATAGGTGGTTCTTTCCTCACCTGGTTCCTCAGTGCCCAGCCATGTTATTGACTATATTGACTGTGTGTGTGTGTGTGTGTGTGTGTGTTTATATGTGGGGGTGGGAGGGGTGGGTTTTCAATATGTATGTATTATTTTTTTTGTTTTTATTCTGTGAAGCACTTTGTGCTGCATTTTTAATGTATGACAAGTGCTATACAAATAGTTTGACTGACTGAATTATAGTTGTCGAGCTGTCTGATAGGTTAGATAGTAGAGAGAAGACTGTGTGAAAGAAGGCTGGATCGTCATTATTAGGGGCATACAGATTAACGATTGTATATAATTTGTTAAAGATTGTTGCCTGAATAATGATGTAGCGGCCTTCTGGGTCTGTTACCGTGCTGTTTAAAGTAAATGGTAGTCTCTTGTGGACCATGATAGACACCTCTTTGTCTGCTGTTATAGCAGGATGAAAAAATTTGATTAAAATTTGGATCTTTAAGAGATTTTTCTTCTGACTTTAGCAAGTGGGTTTCTTGTAGGAGAAAAATATCTGTTTTCAATTTTGTGACAAAGTCCATCACTTTAATTTTTTTCGCCTGTGAGCGGATGCCATGTACATTCCAGGAAACCAAGTTTACGTGTGACATTGACAAAGTGGGGGTTTTATCATACTGTGTGTGGATATGGAGAATAATCTGTGTGTGTTTCTATGTGAGTTTCTATCTGCGTGGATTTTGCATGAGTAGATGTAATTGTTAAGTGTATGTATTACAGTCAACCGATGTGTCATGATAAAGCACCGTAGAGTTATGGAGCAGAGCGTTAGAATATATACAAGCATGTTCAACAACCAGAAGCACCTGAGCCTTGAAGTATTCACAAACCTGAAAAACAAAGGGGTTACATGGAGTGTATTTGTGTGTGAGGTGAGGGAGGGGGATTGAGTGAGAGGGATAAGAACAACAGTCTTGAAGGAGTTCCCAGAGGTGTTTAGCACTTGTTGGCCCCTTTGCCTTCACTCTGCGGTCCAGCTCACCCCAAACCATCTGGATTGGGTTCAGGTCCGGTGACTGTGGAGGCCAGGTCATCTGCCGCAGCACTCCATCACTCTCCTTCTTGGTCAAATAGCCCTTACACAGCCTGGAGGTGTGTTTGGGGTCATTGTCCTGTTGAAAAATAAATGATCGTCCAACTAAACGCAAACCGGATGGGATGGCATGTCGCTGCAGGATGCTGTGGTAGCCATGCTGGTTCAGTGTGCCTTCAATTTTGAATAAATCCCCAACAGTGTCACCAGCAAAACACCCCCACACCATCACACCTCCTCCTCCATGCTTCACAGTGGGAACCAGGCATGTGGAATCCATCCGTTCACCTTTTCTGCGTCTCACAAAGACACGGCGGTTGGAACCAAAGATCTCAAATTTGGACTCATCAGACCAAAGCACAGATTTCCACCGGTCTAATGTCCATTCCTTGTGTTTCTTGGCCCAAACAAATCTCTTCTGCTTGTTGCCTCTCCTTAGCAGTGGTTTCCTAGCAGCTATTTGACCATGAAGGCCTGATTGGCGCAGTCTCCTCTTAACAGTTGTTCTAGAGATGGGTCTGCTGCTAGAACTCTGTGTGGCATTCATCTGGTCTCTGATCTGAGCTGCTGTTAACTTGCCATTTCTGAGGCTGGTGACTCGGATGAACTTATCCTCAGAAGCAGAGGTGACTCTTGGTCTTCCTTTCCTGGGTCGGTCCTCATGTGTGCCAGTTTTGTTGTAGCGCTTGATGGTTTTTGCGACTCCACTTGGGGACACATTTAAAGTTTTTGCAATTTTCCCGACTGACTGACCTTCATTTCTTAAAGTAATGATGGCCACTGGTTTTTCTTTAGTTAGCTGATTGGTTCTTGCCATAATATGAATTTTAACAGTTGTCCAATAGGGCTGTCGGCTGTGTATTAACCTGACTTCTGCACAACACAACTGATGGTCCCAACCCCATTGATAAAGCAAGAAATTCCACTAATTAACCCTGATAAGGCACACCTGTGAAGTGGAAACCATTTCAGGTGACTACCTCTTGAAGCTCATGGAGAGAATGCCAAGAGTGTGCAAAGCAGTAATCAGAGCAAAGGGTGGCTATTTTGAAGAAACTAGAATATAAAACATGTTTTCAGTTATTTCACCTTTTTTTGTTAAGTACGTAACTCCACATGTGTTCATTCATAGTTTTGATGCCTTCAGTGAGAATCTACAATGTAAATAGTCATGAAAATAAAGAAAACGCATTGAATGAGAAGGTGTGTCCAAACTTTTGGCCTGTACTGTATATATATATATATTTATTTATTTTTTCAAGAATAGTGCAGCCCCAGTATATATATATATACATGCATACACACATCTTTTGGTCTTTTTTTTATTTTTATTCCTTTTATGATACAATTAAGCTATGGTTCTACTTTGTTTTGTGGTTTTAGGGGCACTTATCTCACTTAGAAGAGCCATGGGGTGGTGGCTGAGTGCCGGAACAGCTGCCCATCTATGTATAATTTGTCGACCACAAGAGAGGTCCTATTTCCCTTCTGCCTGTGCTCTTTTAAAATGGGATATAACACTTTACGCCTCTCGTTGATTTCCCTGGGGAACTGATCGTTCATACCGAACGAAGTGCCTTTTAGCTCTCGTCCTTTACTCTTAGCGAGCATTTTCTGCTGATAATGTTCGAATTTGGCGATGATCGGACGAGGACGCTGGCCTCCTCGGGGTCCAAGCCTGTGGACGTGGTGAAAGGTGATGTTGTTGACAGTCTCCGTCGGGATCTTGAGGGCCGTCACCATGAACTTTTTTACCTGGACTTCTGGGTTGTCTGGTGTGCTCTCCGGGATGCCAGAAATGATTAAATTGTCTCTCATGCTTCTGGACTGCACGTCAAGGACAGTTTCCTTCAGGAGTTTATTCTGAATTTTTGCCTTGATATCATACTGTTAGCATAGCATTGTAATGCTTCCCAGTTAGAACAGACTTCACGTTAATGCGCCATGAAATAGCGTTTGGTATTGTGGCTCAACTGAGTTAATATGCTTAAAGGAGATGGACGCTGTGGAGAGAGAGAGGTCGGAGTGGTTTTCCCGCTCTTCCCGGTGGACGGACCCTGCTGTTTTCTTCCTGTGATTCTATGAGGCCGTTTACTAACTGCTTAACTGTGAATGCCATTGCCCCGGTGACTGCTGTCACTCTATTTCCCCTGCTATCCCCTACTAACAACTCGTTTTGGATTCGTGAGTACCAGTGTTGTGTGTAACGCGTTACTTTGTAGTAATGCGTTACAGTAACGTAACTACTTTTATTGGGTAAAAAGTAGTGTAACGCGTTACTACTGAAAATATGGTAACGGAATGTAGTTGCTTTGTCAGTTGGGCACAACGTTACTTTTCCCGGGGACCCTCACAACTGGGAAGCACTGGGGAGTACGAGTTTCCTAGGTGCACTGGAACACACCATCATTCCACACTGACGCTGGTAGCAGTAGCATGCAGAGAGTAGTTGGTCATGGCAAGCGCGGCGGAGCAACCACAACAACCAACGGTAACTTTTGAGGGATGGAGGTATTCCCATTATTTCAAACTGACTGAAAATAAGGGGAAGAATGTGAGTGTGAGGTGTACACTGTGCCCTGGCCATAAACTTTTGTCCACTGCCGTAAACTCAACAGCCAACCTCACTAAGCATTTAAAAGCAAAACATGCTAACGTGAGGTTTGTAGCTCAAGATCCCTGGGGAAATGATGACACGTCGAGTCCAAACCCACATAAGCAACAAAAATTTCATTTTCACCAGGTATCTAAACAAGAGTTGGACAAACTGGTCGCTTCGTTCATTGTCGAAGAAATGCTGCCCATCAATACGGTTGAATCTCCCACTTTCAGACAGATACTTAGCAAGATACCGGTAACAGGAGACAAGCGCCCACCATGGCCAGATTGTAGAACTTTCACGGGCTATCTGGATGAATGTTATCAGAAAATGGAGAGGGAATTAAAGAAAACGTTCGAGGGTTTGCAGTATGTGTCAACCACTGCGGATATATGGAGTAGCCATAACAGAAGCTTTTTGGGAATAACTGTGCACTGGATCAATCCACACAACTTGAAATGTGAGAAGGCTGCCATCGCATGCAAACGAATAAAGGGCAGGCATACATATGATGTTGTTGGCTTTGAAATGGAACATATTCACTCAGTGTTTGGCCTTTCAGGCAGGATCACCGCCACTGTTACAGACAACAGGTCTAATTTTGTTAAAGCTTTTAAGACGTATGTACCCTCTCCCTCTGAGCCTGACGAGGAGGAACACGCAGCCACGCCCCCTGAACGTGACGAGGAGGAGAATGAAGAGCAAGATGTAGTTTTCACAGATGTGGGAGAGTTGCTCGGGACCACAGAAGGACAGTTTTCTCTCCCCCCACATTTCAGGTGTGCTTCGCATACACTCAATTTGATCTCATGCAATGACATTGACAAATGGCTGTCATCCAGTGACTCAAAATGTGTGTATAGGAGTGCAACGGCAAAGTGTGCTGCTCTTTGGACAAAGGCAAGCCGTTCCACCTTGGTCTCTGAGATTGTTGATGAAGTCTGTGGGAAAAAAATGATTGTGCCAACATCAACAAGGTGGAATTCCTTCCATGATGCCTTGTCTCGTATCAGTGACATCCTGGCCCAAGATTTGAATGCACTTTGTTCTAGACTGGACATCTGAGCCCTGACAGAGTGTGAACATCTATTCCCAAAGGAATACTGCAGTGTTTTGAAACCCCTGACAATAGCACTGGATATATTGCAAGGAGACAGCTACTATGGTGCTCTTCTACCAACCCTGGAGACCCTGATGTCCAGGACACTGGCACTCCAAAATGGACTGTCGAGGATGACAGCTGACCTACCTGGTGTGATTGTACAGGTAAGACAGTTTATATAATACATAAATGTGTAGGCTATGGCATAAATATAAATGTGTATAGGCATATTTCTTTTTATTCTTTATTCTCTATGTTGTTATTGTCACTGTGTGTAATGCTGCTGCTGCACTGTAATTTCCCAGCTTGGGGTCTGTCTGTCTGTCTGTCTGTCTGTCTGTCCATGTATATTGGACATTTCTTCATAAATATTCTAAATTTTGATAAATGCATTACTTGTATTTTTATTAGTTGCTGATTTTAATGTGTTATTGCTCTTAGTGTTTTGTTATTTTGTTTCTGGTTTCTGTAGGACTTTGATATTATTTTAGGAAAATTGCTTTACAAATAAAATGTATTATTATTATTATGCCTCCATTGATAGATTGAGTCGTGTGTCTGAAAATTATGTCTTCTATATCATCTTGTCCTAGGCTATCAAGACGCGATTCGCACCGGTGTTGGAGAGCAGGGAAGCTTTATTGGCTGCCTTGACGTTGCCAAAATTCAAAGCTCGATGGATAGGGGGAGCGGAACGGAAAGAAGAGGCGCATGTGCTGCTCATTGCTGAGTGTCGCACTCACACTCTCCCCCACGCTGAGAAGAAAAACCAAGAGCACAGCAGCGTCAATGAGAAGGACTTTTTCTCTTTTGATGAGGAGGAGGAAGACGCAATGTTCTTCAGCGCAGACTCGGAGGTACTTGAATACAAGAGATCAGGCTCAGAGTTAGAAGTCCTCAACAGTTTCCCCCGAGTGAAAGCTGTGTTCCTGAAATACAACACTGCCACACCATCCAGTGCACTGGTGGAAAGGCTGTTCAGCCTGGGAGGTCTTGTGCTTACCCCCAGAAGAAACAGACTTTCAGATAAACATTTTGAAAGACTGCTCCTGATGAGGTACAATCACACATTTTGTGCTGAATAGGTTACCTGCCACCGCCGCCACCACCCATGCCACACCACCCCACGTAGCTCAAGCCTATGCCTAATATCCTCTTTTCTATCTGCCATCATACTGTGAAGAAGGGCCAGCATATTCAGTGAACATAGCCTGTTAATTCTGAGGCTAGTCATGCTTTAAGTTGTGCTTGATTTTATTTTGGCTAAAATGTCTTTGCCTCCAAGCTGTATCATGCCATTTTATTTTATTTATACAAGCCATCAACATCAAGCCATTTTGAAGTTATTCTTTTTCTGTTAGATTTAGATGAGGCACGTTTTGTTTGGTTTCAAGTGTTCTGTTTATTGCTTTTTCAAAATAAAGAGCACAAAAGAAATACCTGTTATGTCCTCCATAGTAGAACTTTAAGTAGGCCTATACTGTACATATTTAGGAAATGAGATGGGGTTCTACCCAAAGTCAAGCACCATAAAAGTAATGTAAAAGTAATGAGTAACGTAAAAAGTTTTCTTTTCTTTTCATAGAGGGTAACTAAGTAAAGTAAGGGATTACTTTTTTTAAGAAGTAACGAGTAACAAGCAAACACTACTTTTTAAAAGTAACTTCCCCAACACTGGTAAGTACTAACGTAACTGAACTAACTGAACTTGTGTGCACGTGCTTTTTGTTTATGCTCATTTGGAGTGAAGCGGCCATAAAACTTTTGAGGCCTCACCGCACCCCAGCTTCAAATCAGGCCTGCAACGGGGTTAAATGTCCTACTTTCTGGTGTCTGGTTAAGGAATGAATGTGTGTGTGTGGGCTCACAGGTATAAATTGAGTAATTTTGATTATTTAAATGTGATGGAAACAGTGTTTTGGTAATATCAATAGTACTTAAAAGGTAACTTTTTGTTTAAAAGGTATTTTTGTTTAACTTAAAGGTATAAAAGGCATTTTGAAAGTAAAAGGAAAAGGTTTAAAAACTAAAGAGACCTGATATTTCATTTTGTAAACCTTTATTTATAACTTTTTGAGCATTTATATTTTATTTCATAAGAAATGGTCACCAAATTTTATTTTATTTTATTTTGTAGATTAATACCTGTAAAAGGATTATTGCATTTAAAGTACATGTTACGGCTGCAGCCGTATATTGTAACATTTATTGCATGTATATTGTTTTTTATGTGAGAGTAAGACCTCTTCTTTTTCTGAGGATCTGTGCCAGGTGCCGCTCCCGTCTCCTTTTCTCAGTGGTGGGTTCTGGCTGGTCGTGGCTGCTGCCGATTGGCTGTCGCGGGGGCTTGGCCTTTTTAAACCCCGGCAATCTGTCAAAATTCGAGGGTCGTTTTGACAGCAGTGTTCCTCCTCGTCCCGACGCCAAACCTGCCTGTGCCTTCGTAAACTGATTATTGTGTTTTCTGACTGGAGAGCGGTGAGTTTTAGCTGAACGGTTAGATTGTTGTTTGTGTCCTGCCGCTACGAGCGGTGAGCCGTTTGTCTGCAGCCGACCCGTTGCAGCGCTAAACAGCATTTTTCTTTGTCAATTGCACGTCACTTGTAAATATTGGTATATAGCACTAAGCAGTAGGGGTGAGCTGCCATTTATGTTGAACTGTTTTCTCCTGTTTTTGTTTAGTTTAGGAAGTTAGGTTTAGTGATTGTATTTTTGTTTCTTTTCTTTCACATAGGGTTTAGTTAGTACTTTGGGAAAGATAGTTTGTTTTATTTGTTGTTTTGGCCTGTGCTCACCCTGAAGAAAAGCTTCCTTATTTATAAAACTGTGTTTCTATTTGTGTGATGGTGAATAAACTCACCTTTTTTGTCGTGCATTACCTTGTGTCAGCCCATTTTTATGTTACACTTCCTGATCCCTAGACGGGTGCGTAACAGTACAGTTGTAATTTTGTTAAGAGGTAGTTTCTAAATCATAATTGTGGGAAAACTCAGAATAGGTAAATTAAAGATATTCTCAAGGGTCATATTACGCGTAACAGTTCAACAACGAACTCAGGCCCTGTCCCATTGTACTACCCACTCAAGATAGAACTTGCACTCCACCCCCATTTTGTAGCGAAAACGCCTAAAATGACATACCCAAATTAAAATGACTGTAGCGTCTGAACCGCTCTGACTACATGCATGCATGAGGTCTTGGCAGAAACCAAACTCTCTGAAGTTTCTTGTGAAAGTGTCAGAAACACTCTAGGTGATACAGAAACAGAGTAATGGGCCTCTGAAGTCAGTAAAAAGTTAAAGATTTTGCCTAAAATAACATATAAAATGTATTTCAGGATGAATAACTGTCTGTGGCTTCATCTGAACAGGTAAATGACACTGTGGGGCTGTAGGCACACTATCAATAAACACTTGTTGAAGAAAATTTGAAGAAGACTGCTCAAAGTATGACCATTCTACAGTGTTTTGTCCATGAAAAGATCCAGGCGGAGCTCCAACTGACAAGTCGGTCACTCTGCTTCAAAACAGTACTATCAGTGATCAAACAACACTCAGCCAGCTTCAAACATTGTACCTTATTGAAATCAGGTGTGATTATGATAGCTGATGTTGTTTATGACACAGAAACACCATAAAATATCACCAAATAAAGCCATATGAAACGTGAAAGTTATGATCCCACTTTCTAGACGGTGTATCTCAGCCAAAAATAGTGGTAGGAGTGAGACTCTTACCTTTTTTAAAACAGCTACGTGTCCACTGACAGCTCCACATAAGATCGCGAGTAATCCTTTAACTTTTCCCGTCGAAAAACGGCATGACATGACTTGTCACCACTCATCATGATTTTGGACTTTGTGTGTTTAGGCTGCTCTGGTGTGAAATACATAATAAATAAAAGAAAAACGATGTTATTTTTGAAAAGTCGAGAGCTTCCTGAATCCGGTGATACCAAACATCACATCGTTTGATGACATAGTGCGCCTGTGACATCCCATTTAACAGAGGAGGGGGGGAACGCGGATGCTGGTGTCTGAGAGGAGTTAAAGAGGTTAACATAGCTACATGGGACTTGGGTTACACAAGCTTCAAAATTGTATTTATCATCTGAATTTGGTGACAAGAGTTTCATACTGTGAAAGACAAGACTTTATTTAAAATGAAACAAAAGCCCAAAATGATCAAAAATGGAGACGTCATGAATAAATGTAACAAATTCTCATTATTATTAATATTGCTGGTTCTAGTATTATGGTGTACTGCAGTTCTACATGTGGTTTGTGTCAGTGGTGTTGCCTCAGCAGAAGCTGTTGGTGATGAAGTGATGTTGGAATTGTTGTGAGTCCAGTTTGAATCAGTGAATTGTTGTTTGATGACATCTTTTTATTTAGTGTCTGGTGTCTTTTATCTCTCTCTATTTTATCTTCTATTATCTCTCCAGACTCTGTCAGGCTGGTGGATGGGACCAGTCTGTGCTCAGGCAGACTGGAGGTGAAGTCTAACCAGAGGTGGTCCTCAGTGTGTGAAGCTGACTTTGACCAGCAGGATGCAGAGGTGGTCTGTAGGGAGCTTGGCTGTGGGGCTCCTTCAGTCCTCCAGGGGGCGCTCTATGGAGAAGTGGAGGCTCCAATGTGGACCAAAGAGTTCCAGTGTGGAGGCCATGAGTCTGCTCTCCTGGACTGTAGAAGCTCAGGCTCAGATAGAAACACCTGCTCACCTGGCAAAGCTGTTGGACTCACCTGCTCAGGTAGAAGAGGAGCTGCAGCTTTGATTTGGTTCATTTCTCTTCTAATGAAACTCACTTTGTTCTTTTACTGATGACTCTCTGGTTTCTGTTCAGAGCCTGTCAGGTTGGTGGGAGGAGACAGTCACTGTGCAGGAACACTGGAGGTCAAACAGGGAGACTGGAGACCAGTGACTGGCTATTACTTTGACTGGACCCTGAAGACAGCAGGTGTTGTCTGCAGAGATCTGGACTGTGGCTCTGCTGTTTCTGTAGGAGAGAGAAAGGAGTCCTCAGACAGACCTGTGTGGAGGATCAGGTCTGACTGTGTTCACTCTGGATCTGCTCTGAGGGAGTGTGCAACATCATCTTCCTCTTTCTCCATCCTGAATCTCACCTGCTCAGGTAAGTCCATCAGTGACATCATCAGTGACATCATCTATGACAGCAATCTTTCCAGTATGTTCCTTCCTCTGTCACAGTGACAGTCAGTGGTTTCCATTGGACTTAAATGTAAATGACTTCCTAAAGAGAAGTGAGCGTCTGTCTGTTTGTCTCCCTTATTAGAGACATGCTGTTTCAGCCAATGGGTCCACACCATTACCACACGAGTGTACACCTGCGGTGCACCAGATGAATGTAGTCTGCACACCATCAGACAGTTATCATAGCCAGTAGATACACCGGACTGACTGCTGAAGTTCAGCAGAGAGAGCGGCGTTTAAATCACCACGACCACATGACTCATACAAACACAAACAAGTGAAGGGAAATGAATAAGACTTACATAAAATCAAATTGTCAACATTACTGTCTATGCAGGCAACTATTTGTCAGCTCAGGAAGCCACCCTGACTTTTGACCTGTAGACCAACAGTGTTGCTTATTTTGTCAGTTGACAGTTACGTGGTTGCTGCCGCTGGCTGACAGACTCCACTCCATTTACACAGCTTTCATTTGTGTTTGTATGAGTCATGTGGTCGTGTTGACGTGAACGCTTAAATTTAGCAGTGGATGTGGCGTATCTACTGGCTACGATAACTGTCAAAAGGAGTGCAGACTCCACCTATTTGGAACACTGCAGGTGTACCACGATGTACTATTGGTGCTGACCGAGTATTTACTGACCTGCTGCTTCAGCAATCATCTCTCTGTATTTACTGACCTGCTGCTTCAGCCAATCATCTCTCTGTATTTACTGACCTGCTGCTTCAGCCAATCATCTCTCTGTATTTACAGACCTGCTGCTTCAGCCAATCATCTCTCTGTATTTACAGACCTGCTGCTTCAGCCAATCATCTCTCTGTATTTACAGACCTGCTGCTTCAGCAATCATCTCTCTGTATTTACAGACCTGCTGCTTCAGCAATCATCTCTCTGTATTTACAGACCTGCTGCTTCAGCCAATCATCTCTCTGTATTTACAGACCTGCTGCTTCAGCAATCATCTCTCTGTATTTACAGACCTGCTGCTTCAGCCCAACATCTCTCTGTATTTACAGACCTGCTGCTTCAGCAATCATCTCTCTGTATTTACAGACCTGCTGCTTCAGCCAATCATCTCTCTGTATTTACAGACCTGCTGCTTCAGCAATCATCTCTCTGTATTTACTGACCTGCTGCTTCAGCAATCATCTCTCTGTATTTACAGACCTGCTGCTTCAGCAATCATCTCTCTGTATTTACAGACCTGCTGCTTCAGCCAATCATCTCTCTGTATTTACAGACCTGCTGCTTCAGCCAATCATCTCTGTGTCCTCCTCCATGGACGGGGTCTCCGAAGCCCAGCAGCAGGGGTTTCAGGTGCTCAGAGGTTCCAACTTCACCATCAGCTGCTCCATCCAGCCACAGTACCCAGGAGGCTCCTTCCAGCTCACCTTCACCTCCTCCAACTCAGCACACAACTACACCCAACCAGCTGTCAATCACTCTGCCTACTTCCTGTTTCCTGAAGCAGAGCCCGCCCACCAAGGAAGCTACAGCTGTGTTTATCACCTCTATGTTTTCTCTCATAACTTCTCCTCTGAGAGCCGTCTGCTCTCCGTCACTGTCTCAGGTAAGCTGACTGTTTACATGCAGGTTTGGAAAAGATGATTGGTCCACACTGACTGAAAATGATCAGCTGACCACATGTTGTTTCTGGAATGACACTGTGACGACTGTCATTGTGTCACACATGTCATATAGTAACCAAACTTATACAAAGTGTTTCAATGGCAACAGCAACAATTTACTGTAGGACTGAGCATGTTTGGTTACCAGTATAACTCTGGTTCTCTGACAACTCAGTGAGGTGTTACTATGAGACTGATGTGACCAATCACAAAAGCTCCACTGCCACCACATTATACTCTGTCAACACACCCCTTCAACCCAAACTCACCATTTCAAGTGTAGTTCTGACAGAGGAAAGAAGGGTGGTGTGTTCAGGTACCTCATTCAGTGCTCAGAGAACCCAAACGTGCAGGAGGACAGAGACCACGAACCCTCCCCATAGGGGGTGAACGATGGCGTGTGATCACATCTGTTGAAGTGATTCAGCCTGTTGGCCCGGTCCAGGTCCCCCCCTGTTGTCTGGCTACCAGTCTGCTTGTAGCCAGTGATGCTCCTGATGCCACTCCACACATCCTTCATGTTGTTCTGTTGGAGTTTATGTTCCAGCTTCCTCTTGTAGCTGTCTTCATCCTGCTGAATCCTCTCCTCAAGTTCCCTCTGAACCTGTTTCACCTCCTCTCTGTCCCCCTCTCTGAAGGCCCTCTTCTTCTTGTCAGGAGGACATTGATGTCTCTGGTGTCCCAGAGTCTGTTGCTGGAGAAACAGTGTACAGTTTCTGTTTAAACATTATCCACGAAGCCCTTCTGAGCCTCAGGATGTAGAGCCTGTCATCCAGTAATAAGGAGTTCGGTGATTCGATCCCCTGGTCCTCCAGGCTGCATGTCCAAGTGTCCTTGAAAAAGATACTGAATTGGCTCATGTTTAACTGAGTATCGGGTGGCCCCTTGTATCAATGTGTGTGAATGGGTGAATGTGAGATGTAGTGTAAAAGTGCCTTGAGTGCTCAGAAGACTAGAAAGGTGCCAAACCAGTGCAAGTCTGTTTGCAAGTACAGTTTGTGTCCTGAGAGATCGTCAATGTCCTCTAAACAAACTGTCATGAGTTACAGAGCACATCACAGTCCTGCAGAACCTCATTGGTCTCCTGTGTCTCCATCTCCATCTCATCACAGTCTTAGGAGTCACAGGCTGCTGTAGGACTAGAGGCTTATACAGGGGTAGAAGGTGGATCAGGTTCTGGTCTGATCTTCCAGTGGGGAGGGAGGGCTACCATTGGCAGACAGCAGGGGGGAATGAGTGTGAGCACACAAAGACAAAATGGCTGACAACAGAAAAAGCTGGCTGAAACTAAAATGGCCACCAAGAGGTCAGTCAGGACAAAGACACAATAGAACAAAGGAAACTTGTGAATGTTCACTGAGTTCTCTCTCTGAGTGTAGCTCTGTTGAAAGCCAAAGTAGACGATACGTTTGTGTTCTAAGTTGTATAAAAGGTGCCGGGTTAATAAAACAGATGTTGAGTTTTATGCAAGACTTTGTCTGTGTGAAGCATCAGGAAACTAACATCACCTTAGCTTTGGCAAAGCCAACTGACTACAACCTGAGTACAAAGAGATCGCAACAATAAAACTCACAGAAAAACATCAAATTAATACATGTTACACAGACACTGACAAAAGTCAACAGTCTTGCTCAGCCTGTGCTTTTGTACTAATACTCTGCCCAGTTGTTACGTTACCAGTCCATGAATGGAGGGAAGAGTTGCTTTGTTGTGCAGCGTGTTAGCCAAGGATCATCTGTTGTGGATGAGTAAAGCTAAAAGAATTGTGGTTCCTGATGCAGTCCTTGCTGTGCAGTGTTCCAGTGGTGTAGAGGAAGCTGTTCTCTCTGTGTGTCCTTACAGAGTTAGCAGTTCAGCGCTAACAAGGCTTTGTTCTTCTTTGCTTGGAAAGTTAGCTTGTAAACTTTGTGTCTGCTGAAGGCGCTAACTTGTCTGGTGTCTTCTACCATTTAGAAGACTTCAGTGTGGCTGGTCTGGAGGGTTTGTTGGCCTGGTGACATCACAGGGTTGCATGTCACAGTGACCAATGGTAACTGAAAACTGGGTCCATGGGTGGAACTTCACACCGAGGTGTGAAACGTGAAGTATCCTGAGTAACTGAGTTCAAATGGCTGATCAAAGGAGGCCACAGCAGCCCTTTTCTAAGAGGGCTGAACTTACAGGACGAGTCTTTACCTGTTCAGTTTAGAGTTACACAAATGAACAAAAATCATCTGTGGAGTCCAGTGATCCCAACAGACGTGCTGGAGCTTCTGTGACTGGTCACAGCAGAGGGTGATTCCCATAGTGAGACACTGAGCGAGGGTCAAAAGAGAACCAGACACTGAAGCTGTTTGTGGTTTGTTCTAGTTTACACCTGAGTACTGACTGTTTAATGTCACAGATACAGCTAGAGGCTTCACTGTATCGGCCTACTGTCTGGTAGGGAAACACCCACATGTCAGCCCACATAGAAAAGTCTCACTAAAGTCACTTCAGGTTTATTTCTACAGATTATTTGACGGGTTCAACGTGACGTGACAATTGTCCATGTGTTTCAGCACCAGATCCAACACCTTTCATCATCAGAGCCGTCGTCCTGCCGTTGATTCTGCTGTTGGAGAATATGGTCCTTTACTTCTACTGTAAGGTACTGACACGTGTCTGTTGTTTAGACCTGTGACTGACATGAAGCACTCAGTCTGTGTTTATTGAAGTGAAGAGAGGAGTGATGCAGGAAGTTGCATGTGTGTGCTGTCATGTGTCTCCAGGCCAGCAGGGGGCAGAAGGTGGCCAGACAGGAGAACATTGAGCTGGATTATTATAACCTGGGTGTTGCTGCAGCTGAAGGAGGGCCGACTGAAGAGGAAGGAGCTCAAGGAGCAGAGTAGCACCTCCAAGGAGCTCACCTCACATCCACATGGGTTTTTATACGCATGTTCCCTTTAAACCAGAAGGATGGAGTTATGATATTACGTTATATACTATATTTTTCTTACTGTCAACATGAAAAGACCAAATCAACAAGGTGTTAGTCTCTTCATACTGTCTGACTTCCTGTCAGCTCCGAGCCCATTGGTTCCTATTGAAGACGTCAATCTTTAAAAACACAAATATAAAGTTTCATCTGAAAACTAGACTTGAAAGCAGGTATACTGGAGTCGGAGCAGCCGGCGCCGTTCAGAACCAAAGATACACCAACACAGGTCCATCAGGAACAATGTTGGTCAGATAATGTTTTATATTAAATAAAATAAACACCTCAGAAAGTTCAATCAATATTAGAGAACATGTCGTTGTCACCGGAGCAGCTCCAGACTTTATACCCTGTGACATCACAAGATTGATTTTGGATTTAGCAGAAAGCTGTACATGTTTAGTAATGTTTCTGTTTATCTGCCATAGACCACAGGAGTGACATGTATGAATTCTGAAAATGGGTGTGGTTCCCCTTTAATCTTGTGATGATGATTTTGTTTATTTCATAACATTGTTGCTTAATTGTGTAACGAAGGAATTTACTTATTGATGTGCTGGATGTGACGACCTGTAGCTCACCTGGTAGAGTGTTCGCCCCATATAGACTGAGCCCTCTGCAGCGACACAGGTTTGATTCCAACCTCCCACATTTCCTGTCTGTCTTCAGCTGTGCCGTCATTAAAGGCAAAAAATAATAATTAACAAAATAATATCAGTAATATTTGATGATTTTGCTTCTTTCATAAGAATTTTCTTCATTTTTATAAGAATTTTGCTGAAATCATAAAAATGTTTCTAATTTTTGATGAAAAAAATTTGCTATTGTAATTAAAAAAAATTAAAAATTAGAATATATTAAAAAAAAAAAGCCTAATTGTGTAATGTAGAAATTTACTTAGTGGTGTACGGTACCATCATTAAACAAAAAAAATTTAAAAAATGATAAAATATCATTAATATTTGACGATTTTGCTTCTTTCGCAAGAATTTTTTTCATTTTTATAAGAGTTTTGCCTAAATCTTAAAAATGTTTCTTATTTTTGATGAAAGAATTTGCTATTGTAATTATTGTAATTAAAAAACATTGAAAAAATTTAAATATTAAAAAAAAAAAAGCTTATGTAATGTACAAATTTACTTAGTGGTGTGTGGTACCATCATTAAAGGCAAAAAAAAGAAAACCACCAAAAGACAAACAAAACAAAATAAAAATAATGAATGATTTTGCTGCTTTTATAAGAATTTTGCTTTTTTTAGTATTTGTATTTTAGTATTTTATGGTTTTAATCAAGGTTTTGCTCAGTTTAGTGATGACGGATTTTGTGTATTTCATGAAAATGTTGCTTAATTTTTAACTGAAAGGATTTGATACCAAATATCCCCATAACTAATGAAATGATATGAATAAAGATATGAACACGTGTATCAGGAGCCTTCAGAGATCATAAAGAATACAACAAAAATGAGAGGTTTATTCTACGTGCAGAGGACGTTAGTTCAGGACTTCTGTTTACCAATTTCAATCAATAAATCAATCAATCAATTTTATTTATAAAGCCCAATATCACAAATCACAATTTGCCTCACAGGGCTTTACAGCATATGACATCCCTCTGTCCTTATGACCCTCACAGCTGATCAGGAAAAACTCCCCAAAAAAAAACCCTTTAACGGGGAAAAAAAAATGGTAGAAACCTCAGGAAGAGCAACTGAGGAGGGATCCCTCTTCCAGGACGGACAGACGTGCAATAGATGTCGTACAGAACAGATCAGCATAACAAATTAACAGTAATCCATATGACACAATGAGACAGAGAGAGAGAGACAGAGAGAGAGAGAGAGAGATGCAGGTAATAACAGTAGCTTACAACAACATTATTGAAAGTAATAATATTATAGTTATAGTTCTGGCTACTGTGGTACAATATGTTGAAAGTATGTATTAATATCTGGCAGTATACATGTGTGACAATAGTCATATGTGTATAATAACAGTAGAAGTATGACTAATGACTAATGATGGCAGCAGCAGCAGGAGGCATCTGGCAGGACCACGGCAGCAGCACAACCACACACGTCACGCTGTCCAGGCACCGCTGTGATATGAGTTAATCTGAGAGACAGTGGAGCACAAAGGCTCCGGAGAAGAAGCCGAGTTAGTGACATCCAGAATGGCCGAGTTAGCAAGATGCAGTAATAGAATACGAGAGAGAAGGTGCCCGGTGTATTATAGGGGGTCCTCCGGCAGACTAGGCCTAAGTCAGCCTAACTAGGGGCTGGTACAGGGCAAGCCTGAGCCAGCCCTAACTATAAGCTTTATCAAAGAGGAAAGTCTTAAGTCTAGTCTTAAATGTGGAGACGGTGTCTGCCTCCCGGACCGTAACAGGAAGATGATTCCACAGGAGAGGAGCCTGATAGCTGAAGGCTCTGGCTCCTGATCTACTTTTGGAGACTTTAGGGACCACGAGTAACCCTGCGTTCTCAGAGCGCAGTGTTCTGGTGGGATAATATGGCACTATGAGCTCTCTAAGATATGATGGAGCTTGACTATTTAGAGCTTTATAAGTTAACAGTAGGATTTTAAATTCAATTCTGGATTTTACAGGGAGCCAGTGCAGCGAAGCTAAAACAGGAGAAATATGATCTCGTTTCTTAGTTCCTGTTAGTACACGTGCTGCTGCATTCTGAATTAGCTGGAGAGTTTTTAAGGACTTACTAGAGCTACCTGATAATAGAGAGTTACAGTAATCCAGCCTAGAGGTAACAAAAGCGTGGACCAATTTTTCTGCATCTTTTCGGGTCAGGATAGGCCTAATTTTCACAATATTACGCAGATGAAAAAATGCAGTCCGTGAGGTTTGTTTTAAATGAGAATTAAAAGACAAATCTTGATCAAATATTACTCCGAGGTTTCTTATGGTAGTGCTAGAGGCCAGAGCAATGCCATCTAGAGAAACTATGTCATCAGATAAAGAGTCTCTGAGTTGTTTGGGGCCAAGAACAATAACTTCAGTTTTGTCTGAATTTAACATCAGGAAATTGGTGCTCATCCAGGTTTTTATGTCTTTAAGGCAGTTATGGAGTTTAGTTAATTGATTACTTTCTTCTGGCTTCATCGATAAATACAGCTGAGTATCATCCGCATAACAATGGAAATTTATAGAGTGATTTCTAATGATGTTACCTAAAGGAAGCATATATAGAGTAAATAGGATTGGTCCGAGCACAGAACCTTGCGGAACTCCAAAACAAACTTTGGTACGTAAGGATGATTCATTATGAACGTGAACAAACTGAAAACGATCAGATAAATAAGATTTAAACCAGCTTAGTGCAGAACCTTTTAGGCCAATTAAGTGATCCAGTCTCTGCAGTAGAATTTGATGGTCAATTGTGTCAAACGCCGCACTAAGATCTAATAAAACAAGTACAGAGACAAGTCCTTTGTCTGAAGCAATCAGAAGGTCATTTGTAATTTTAACTAGTGCTGTCTCAGTGCTATGATGCACTCTAAATCCTGACTGAAATTCCTCAAATAAATTATTATCATGGAGAAAATCACACAGCTGGTCTGCGACTACTTTCTCAAGGATCTTTGACATAAAGGGAAGATTAGATATTGGTCTATAGTTGGCTAACACCTCTGGATCCAGGGTGGGCTTTTTTAGGAGAGGTTTAATTACAGCTACCTTAAAAGACTGTGGTACATAGCCTGTTAATAAGGATATATTGATCATATCTAATATATGAGTGTTAACTAAAGGAAAGACCTCCTTAAGTAGCCTAGTTGGGATGGGGTCTAAGAGACACGTTGATGATTTAGATGAAGAAATCACTGCGGTCAATTCTTGAAGAGAAATTGGGGAGAAGCAATCTAAATATATATTAGGTCTTACAGCTGTGTTTGAGGTTAGATAGGTACTATCTGAGGACAGGAGGTTATGAATTTTGCCTCTAATAGTTAGAATTTTGTCATTAAAAAAGCTCATAAAATCATTACTGCTAAGGGCTAAAGGAATACAAGGCTCAATAGAGCTTTGACTCTCAGTCAGCCTGGCTACAGTGCTGAAAAGAAACCTGGGGTTGTTCTTGTTTTCTTCTATTAATGCTGAGTAATAGTTTGCTCTGGCATTGCGGAGGCCCCTCTTATAAGTTTTGAGACTGTCTGTCCAGATTAAACGAGATTCTTCCAGTTTGGTCAATCGCCAATTCCTTTCAAATTTTCGCGATATTTGTTTTAACTTACGGGTTTGAGAGTTGTACCAAGGAGCGAACTTTCTTTGCTTTTTTAACTTCTTTTTAAGAGGAGCTACAGAGTCAAGTGTTGTTTGCAGCAAGCCTACGGCGCTATTGACAAAATGATCAAAGTCGGTACAGGAAACCTCTGTTACTGAGGGACTTGGTATTGAATTTAACGACGGAGTAATCTTTTCCTTAAATTTTGCGACAGCACTATCTGATAAACATCTAGTATAGTAACTGTTGCTGAGTGGCGTGTAATCGAGTAAAAAGAAATCAAAAGTAATCAGATAATGATCCGATAGCGAGGGATTCTGTGGAAAGACTTTTAGGTTATCAATTTCAATTCCATACGTCAGAACTAGATCGAGGGTATGGTTAAAACAATGAGTGGGTTCATGTACACCCTGACTGAAGCCAATGGAGTCTAATAATGAGATAAACGCGGTAGCCAGGGAGTCATTATCAACGTCGACATGAATGTTGAAATCGCCTACAATAATAACTTTATCTGATTTAAGAACTAAACTGGATAAAAACTCTGAGAATTCAGATACAAATTCAGAATACGGGCCAGGAGCACGGTACACTATAACAAATAAAAGTGGCTGCGAGGTTTTCCAGGTCGGATGTAAAAGACTAAGAACGAGGCTTTCAAATGAATTATAATCTAGTTTAGGTTTAGGGCTGATTAACAGACTAGAGTTAAAAATGGCTGCAACTCCCCCTCCTCGGCCGCTGCCTCGAGGAATGTGGGTATTATTATGACTGGGAGGAGTGGATTCATTGAGACTAACATATTCATCTTCACACAGCCAGGTTTCTGTGAGACTGAGTAAATCAATATGATTATCTGATATTAATTCGTTTACTAACACTGCTTTAGACGATAGAGACCTGATGTTTAACAGTCCACATTTAATTCTCCTGTTTCGTCTTTCTGTCACAGAAGAGGTTTTAATTTTTATGAGGTTGTTATGCACAACTCCTCTTTGTTTAATTTTAGATTTAAATAATTTAGGTGGTCGGGGGACAGACACCGTTTGTATAAAACTATGAAAACTATGGCTGGGTAACTGCACTAGAAGCTCAGAGAGGCGTATAGGACTGTGTCTCTGTCTTTACAACCAATTAAAGACAATATGAGGACATTTTAGGACAGAATTAAAAACACATACCTGCACAGAGACATTTAGTACCAGCACTACTTTAACAAAGTACTTTAGGGGTTTGTGAAGTTGGTCCAGGAGGATCATTATTGGACGTGGAAAAGACGACACCATGTGACCAGCCTGTTCTCATTCTGCAGTCGTCAAATACCACCGCTTTGTCAGTGATTTTGGTGTCACGTATGACAGTATAATATGCAGTGGGGGGCGTCAGTTTGTGACGTGGCCAGACAGAACCTGTTGTGCTGTGATGATAGGCCACTGAACGGCATCGGGTTAAAACGCTGCCGGTAACGGTGTAACATAAGGAGCATGAAAGACCCTGTAGGGTGGATGGGAGGGGCGGTGGACGGGTCCAACAAATCCTGGACTTTCAGCTGAGACCCTGGTGTTCACTTCCTGTGTGAATGTAGAGTCAAAGCATGATGTTTTTCTAAATCTAACCACGTGCTTTTGTTGACGTCGTGGTGTTGGTTGCGGCGTGCCGGAACATCATCAGCAAGTTATCTAGCTTGTCTATTCCCCACAGACAAGACACTCTACCGGAGTGCAATATAAAGTACAGTACTGTGTTTCACCACACATTCATTTAGAGGGGCGCTGTTTCACTCATTGTAAAATACTCAGAAGAGATGACAACAACAGCACAGAAGAATTACTGAAACTGTTAAACAAAGTGTTTTTATTAAAATGACAATTACAATCTGAAAAAACAGAGGAAGCTTGGCTTCCCTTGGCCTCCGGAAGAAAACGCCACTGCTGATGGATGAGGTCAGTCATTTGTAAACCACATGCACTCAAGTTGTGTTTAAACACGTATGTACAAACACAATATAGACGTTATCCAAAACAACTGGCGTTATTCAAAATGAAAACTATATTTCTTTCTCGTAGTCCCTGGGTGTTCCAGTGAGCTCGATGGTGATGCAGCTCAGCAGAGCGTGCCCAGCGTCTGCCCTGCACCTCGTGCGTCTCATCCATCCAGCAGCAGCAGACGTGTCGTCACTGATTCACTGATTCATACCTCTTGTGTTCATAAACGATGCGTCACATCCAGACGCTGGCGCCCAGCAGCAGCATTTGGCTCAAAAGCCTTGTGATAGGGCTCAAGGGTCGGGGTCAACATCCGTGTGCACATTCTTTAGTTGTGCCACATTGTGCAGCACCGGCACAGTTTGGTTCCTGCGGGTGCGTCTTTGTAACGTCGGGCCCAACGCAGCGCAGAGATCCAGCAGCACCACACGCAGCAGTCTGAACTGGCTCATAAGCCACTCATCATCGTTGGCCAGTAGGAAGTTTAGTATATTTAATGAGACTGAATAAATTAATTGTCCGTCATCAGCCGTGATCCTGGGTTCTTGTTCTGGTCTGTTATCTTGAGGACTTTGTTTTCTGGGTTCTGAGTTTTCTGTTTTTCTTGTTTCATGTTGTTCATTCATGTTGAGTCTGTTTCCTGTTTTATTTTGTAGGTTTATTCCTCATGTGTCATGTCTGGTTTTATTTGCTGCTTTGGTGATTGTCTGCCCCGCCCTGATTTGTTTCACCTGTTCCCATCAACCGTGCTGTCACCTGTCCCTCGTTATAAGACTCCTCTCCTTGTGTGATCAGTCTTTGTGCTCCCTTTGTCTTTTGTCAGTCCGTCTGCGGCAGTCTCTGAGCTCCTTGTCAGCACTGCAGTGATTAAAGTCACAAGAACAAATTTTAGAGAGTCTGGGGAGATGAGTTTTCTGCAAATGCATTTTAATTTTCAAATTTTACATTTCAAATTGAATTTTGGTATCTATTTGCTGGGGCATATTTTGAAAATTAAATCTCAAATGTCTTTTTTTTTAAATTTAATTAAGTGAAATAATGTGCAGTCTAGAAGAAGAAAATGAAAATGCAAATAGATTGATTGATCATTAATTTTATTTATGAGTCAAATAATGCAGCCACATTCTTAAAATTAAAAAGCATTTCTGCAAATGCATTTTAATTTAAATATCGGTCACAAGCTGCTTCCATACAATATACCCATATAGATGATGTAATTATAACCGGACTTCAGACCAAGCACCAAACTTACGCATGAGCTGCGTCTGACACGGATAAAGGTGAGGATGCACCTGTACGTGAGTTGCAGACTCTGGAAAAACAAAACATTACGGTCAACAGTGGTGACATTTCAGCTTGTCACACGCTTTACTGTAAGGACAGCAAAGCAAAGCCGACCATTATAGTTTGCTTTGCTAACCGAAAAAGCAAAACTGACTTGTTGAAACAAGCGAGGAAATTGTCCGAGATGGGAGTTTACATCAATGAACACTTAACAAAAAAGAATGCAGACATCGCCTGGCAGGTGTAACATAGTTAAATTGGTTCAGGTTAAATCCTGCTAAAAATGTGAAGACTACGCCACCTGCTGTCATGAATATGTACCTGCAACGAGAGTTGTAGCGAAGGATTATGGGTAATCCTCAATGTGCCGGAGGATTTGTTTGAGGTAACGTGTCTGTGAATGTCTGTGGACAAAAATAATGTTAACTAGCTTCAAAAGGCCTTACAAAGTAAACTGGCTTTATTTGGTTGTATATTGGTTATCTTGGGATGAAGTCGCCATGTTTTTGTCAAGTCAACCACTCGTTTTTATGTGTTTTATCGCCAGTAAAAGTAGTCTCTGTAGTGTCGCTAGCTAACATTCACCTGTGCCTGTATTTTCCTTTGTCTAACCCAGGTATGTTGTACTGTTTTAGACATGCAGGTGGATTGTTGTTTAATTCATTTACTGTGTATTTTGTGGAAAAATTGTGTTACAGAAATGTTATGGTAAAATGAAAAATACTTAAAAACAGGTCACAGTCCAGAGACTGAAAATTGTTTATTTTTATATTTTATTGTATTTATTTTTTTCTTGTGAAAGAGAGACTTTTCTGTTTTGTTTCATTATTTTATTTACATAAATCCACTATACGATCACTAAGATTTATGGGTAATCCTCAAAGCACCGTTAGCATGTTAGCCGTTAGCCTAGATACAGCCGGGGCGCATAGTAGCGTCAGACCTGTTAAAACGTAAGTGAACGGGCAACCTTCAAGTGCAAAGTTAGTCCACTAAACAAGCTTTTTTTCCACAAAGACCGCCTCATATTGTTAGGATAAATGTCAGAGAACATATAGAAAACGACATGTAAACGTGTTGTCTTACCTTACCGGTGTGCTGCCATGTTTGTTTACCATCTAGCTCTGCTTTCCAAAGCGCGGCCGAAATATATCTGGCGAGCTCTAGATAAAGCCCAGCTGGATACTACTCCAGGTGGAGGTGTCTCATCCTCGGTCACATCCAGACCTTGAAAATAAGGCTGCAACCGGTCCCATTCCTTGCAACAGAGGCATTCCTCTTCTGTGGGCACTGGGGCACAGCATTCACAGGTACACCACCAATCTCCAGAGCTACGCAGCCTTGCAGCAGCCATTCCTCCTCTCTCGTCCTCTACCCTATCAAATTCCTCCTCCACAAAGTCGAAGTCTGGCAAAAAGTCAGCCATTATTCTATAAATCTAGAGGACGAGAGAGGAGGAACAGGTAGAGGACACAGTTTACGGACTCCTCTTTGGCTTGTCTTCCTATGTTGCTCCTTAAAAAGCAAAAAATGAAAATATTTTAATCATTTGCCAGATTAGTGGGGCAGCATAGCTCAATATTTTTCTAGAATCATTCAATTTTGTGATAAAAGCACCAAATTTGGCAGATGTGTTGACAAATATATTTAGAACAAATCTGGATATTGGGGCATCAGAAACTCACCCCCTGGTGGCCACAGCAGGCAATTGAATCCTACCTGCCCATGGACCCGTCCTGTTAACTGGATCCACTCCAAAATGTAATGGCTTCTAAGTTGGACCATGCTACATGCCTCCACCAAGTTTTGTGAAAATCGGTTGGAAAGTTTTCACATAATCCTCATCCAAAAAAATGAATGGAGGTGAATGGGTGGGCACGTGTGGGCGGCCCGTGGACACGCCCCCTGAGTTGGATCAACACCAAAATTTAATGTATTTTAAGTTGGCATGTGTTACATCCCTCCACCGAATTTTGTGAAAATCGGTCAGGCAGTTTTTGTATAATTCTGCTAACAAACTAATAAATTGGGCAGCATAGCTAAAAAAAATTCATTTTTGCGATAAAAGCACAAAATTTGGTACATTTATAGCTTAACATACTGGAATAGAACACTTTGGTCACCCCCCCAAGCTGCTGTTACCATGTTTTCAGCACCACAAATATAATTTAGAGACCAGTTAAAGTGAAAAATATGTTTCATTCGGAACAGGCAAGAGCTTTCGCTATCTTGCAGCCCACCAAATGGCTGCATGTCTCGGACCAGAGATGTCATGTGCCCTTCCAATGTTCCATGCTTTGACAGGCTGTGACACCATATCCAGCTTTGCTGGACATGGAAAGAAGGCAGCATGGTCAACATGGAAGTCGCTGCCAGAACTGACAGATGCACTACTGACGCTGGCAAGTGGACCAGAGGAGATCCCAGATGATGCAATGAGCATTATTGAGAGGTTTGTCATATTTCTCTTTGACAGAACCAGCACTGCTGTACTGAGTTTTTCCGTGGAAAGAGCTTCCTTCTTGTGCCATCTACCTTGGTGCAGCTGCTGGTTCTGTCAAAGAGAAATATGACAAACTCTCAATAATGCTCATTGCATCATCTGGGATCTCCTTTGGTCCACTTGCCAGCGTCAGTAGTGCATCTGTCAGTTCTGGCAGTGACTTCCATGTTGACCATGCTGCCTTCTTTCCATGTCAAGCAAAGCTGGCCGCCCATTCACTTCCATTCATTTTTTGGATGAGGATTACGTGAAAACTGTCCAACCAATTTTCACAAAACTTGGTGGAGGCATGTAGCATGGTCCAACTTAGAAGAAGTGATGCCCCAATACCCAGATTTGTTCTAAATATATTTGTCAACACTTCTGCCAAATTTGATGCTTTTTATCAAAAAAATGAACAATTTTATAGCTATGCCGCCCCACTAAAGAAACTTAGGGGTCCGTGAAATCTAAGTTGTTGTTGCCTCAAAGTTTTTCCTATTCTTCTTCCATTACTAGCAGTTGGCAACCATTGGCAACTAGTGTAGGTACAGCCACCTAGAATTTACTTTTCTACTGAGGCCCATATTGATTGTTTTTCTCTTTAGCCTTTACCTATGATGTTCAAAATGTGTACATCCTAAAAATATTACATAGTTACAGTTGAAATAAAATGTTTACCTTGATGGACAGTCCACTGCACTGCTTGTTGCAGGAAGCAACTGCCGCTGGCTGGCAGTTGGCTGGCAGTTGGCTAGGTGGCTTGTAGTGGTGGTGGGGTAGAAAGTGTTTGAGACACTGTGAATGTGTCTAACTGTATTTTTTAGCTGCAACCAGCATCTCTATAGGTCGCTCTGTTGGTTGGTTGGTTGGTTAGTCGGTCCTTCGGTCGGTCCACAAAGCTTTTCTTGAATAATTCAAAAAGTACTTGACCAAAAATGTTTGAAATTTGCATACTGCAAGTAGAGACCATGAGTAACTATGCCAGAAAAAATGACCAGGATTCATTCATAGGTGGCGCTATACTAAGCATTTCAAAATGAAAATTTTGCTTTTCTTGAGGTTGTGTGTATGCGTGTTGTGTGGATGCATGCATGTATGAGGTCACAGCTATTGCGAATTTGCGCTTGTTCTTAATTTAATGTGAACTGTGAGTGTGTCTAACTGTATTTTTCTTAATTTAATACATATTTACATTTTTAAAATATTGTAATGAATCATTTAAACATTTTGATTAATTTTATTGAATAAATGGTTGCTATGGCAACCAGGGTGCGTTTTTGCAATGCCCCAATATCCAGATTTGTTTGAAATATATCCACCAACACATGTACCAAATTTTGTGCTTTCATCACAAAATGAACGATTGTTCTGATATATTGAGCTAAGCCGCCCCACTACTGAAGAAATATGCAATAAAACAGACTCTGCCTCCAGGCGCACACTGGATCTCTCCCAAGTCCAGCTAGTCACTCAGAGAGGCGTCAAAGACCCACCTGTATTCCGAGGTGAGAGTTCAGATACACTGGCTGTCGATGACTGGGAGGAATCAATGAAAAATTACATCAGGAAAAGTGGTGTTCAGTTGGAGAATCAAGCTGAGGAAATTCTCATACACCTGGGAAGCAGGGCAAAGGATGTTGTGAGATTTGGAATAAGAAATGGCGAAATTGATATACAGCAAAACCCACAGGCCATCTATGGACTCCTGCGAAAACACTTCAGCTCCAGCCATTGCTCTTTTGTGCCCCTAGCTGACTTTTATTCCACCCTGCCAAAAGAACAAGAAGATCCATATGAGTATTGGCTGAGACTGAACAGAGCCGCTGATGTCGCTGTGAGTTGTCTTAAAGAACAGGGCAAGATGTTTGACAACCCCAGTGTTGAAGTTACGCGTATGTTCATCAGACACTGCCCCAGTAGGGATTTAACTCTTACCTTCAGGTCCAAGACGATTGATAAATGGTCAGCTCGTGAAGTCCAGGAAATGGTAGATGAATACCATCTGGAGAAGGGACTCAGGTCGTCTACTGAGGGAAGTAACAAAATCAACGTGAGTAAAATTGAGGTTAGCCCCAATCCTACTTTGGTTAAAGACACCCCTGAACAGAAGAAGGCTGTGAGTCAAGACATTTCTGCCCTAAAGAGGCTGATTGGTTTGCTAGAAAAAGTGTTGCTTCAGGGCCCAGGTTATGCTCAAGCCACAAAAAAGCCAAACACCAAAAACAGACTTCCAAGAGTTGAGGGCTTGAATGACATGCCATGTTCCATATGTAATGACAGCTCACACACTGCCGAGAGAACAGGCTGTGTTTTCTGTGTCATTTACCTGGCCATTCAAGATGCAACTGCCCGGAGGATAGACGTCCGACTCTCCATGGCCAGCAGGGAAACCAAATGATCTGCGTGCAGGGGAGGACAGCTCAGATCAAATGAGTGAGCCTCCCACCTTGGATTTGACAGACATTGATGATTATGAGACATTGTGTCACACTTACAGCAGCATAGTGCCGTCACACAAAACTCTGATTGTGCAAAACATACAAAGACTCTCAAAGACTGATAGCCTATTCTACACAGATGTGACTACTGATAGTGGGCATATTCTCAGAGCACTAGTGGACAGTGGATCTACGGCATGCACAGTTAGTGAGACAGCTGACGCAAACCTCTTACTCTCTATCCAGGGACGAAAATCCCATTTCATAGTTGGGGGGGGACAATAAACAGTAAAATTTTAGAGAATAATTCCAGGGGGGGGACAAGGAAAAAAAGTTGTAGCCTGTCTTTTATACAACATCTTTTACCGCAATTTGACGCTTTAATCTTCTCTCTATCTCTCCAACAGGCAGGCATAGGACCTTTCTTAGCACTGGCTGAGTCCACCTGCACATGTCCAGATTTAATACAAAATGATTGAAATAAAATTAACATGTACACAACGACAACAGTCAGGTGCGCCGTGCTGTCCAAGGCGCTGAGTGTGTCTGGAGCAGAGCAGGTCTCTGTCTCCCCGTGCGCAGTAGTGTGAATATTTATGCTATTAAGTAAACGGAGAAAACATGTATCTCATTGTTTAATAGCAGCAAAACAATAAGGCTTCATTCGTCAAAGACAGAAACTTGATCTCTCTCCTTCTCTCCCTCTTTTTCACCTGGCTCAGGTGTGTGGAATGGATCCGTCATCTCTGGCTGCAGGAGCAAACCGTTTTGTTTGTTTTTTTCGTTTTTTTACCGGCAGTGAGATAAACATTTCCTGCAATTAAACTGGTGAACTGGTTTATAAACAGTGTGCTGTGAGATCTGCTGCTGCGCACCTCAAAACCGTGCGTAATAATCGTGCGTAATGGCCGCTCCTCATCAGTTAAACTGCACGTCTGTCATGTTTGTCTCACTGACAGGTGGAGAGCCTACAGATATTAACTACGAGCCGCTCCGTCACTGACTGCTCTTGTCCTGTCCTCTCCCTCTTCTTTCTCTCCTGTCCTCTCTGACTATCACTAAACTCTGGCTTTTGAACAATGCAGGAGAAATGTTGCAGACAGTTTATATTATCAGCCTGGGCCTGGGGCTTGTTGTAACAGTAAATGGGATGTGTTGTAACATGTGTAAGTTAAACTGTGTCTGCGAGTGAACATCTTACCCTGCACGATGTGGGCAGCCGGGTCCAGCCACGCGCTGCAACTGCTGCCAAGTACTAACTAGCCCCGCCCGTTGGAAAGAGTGTGGGATATACCACTACTAGGAATGGGGGGGGGGGACTAAATCTTTTAAGATTTAAATAGCACATTATTGCGCTTTTATAATGAGCACCGCTTACATTGTGCTTTTAATAAATACTACTGCATTGTTCAAAAATTATTAATTGTGTCTCAAATTATTCTAGGGGGGTACAGCTTTATTGAAGGGGGAGTCATGTCCCCCCTGTCCCCCCCGGGATTTCCGCCCCTGAGTCTATCCCTAACATCGAAAGGTAATCAGCCGAGGAGTTTGTCATTGTTGGCTGTGGAGGTCACCTTGTCACACCGTCTGCCATGTATGAACTCACTGCATCAGTTTACGGCTGCAAGATGATAATTCCTGTACTAGTTGTCCCAGGCCAAAGCGATGAAATGATTCTTGGCAGCAATGCCATCAAGTGGCTTATTTCGCAGATGAAGGAGACTGTTCGTGGCCAGAACATCACACCTCCAGTGAACTGTGCTCTGTATGATAATCTTCCCCGTTTAGTGTCTCTGCTGTCTTGCTCAGATGACTGGAAAGGCGGAACGATGCCAAACAGAATCGGCACAGCAAAACTCAAAAAATGTGTCACTCTACAGCCCATGTCTGAACATTTGATGTGGGCTAAGTTACCTGCATCTGACATCTCTGCAGTGGGAAGTACAGTCATGATTGAACCCACCCAGCAAGGTGAGGCAGCATTCAGTTATTGTGCTCCTCACCTGTGGAACAAACTTCCTGTAGATCTGAGGTCTGCTCAAACTGTCAGCTCCTTTAAATCAGGGCTAAAAACACTATTGTTTACTGAAGCATACTCTTAGATTAAATACTTACCTGCTGTATTCTACTGCCCATACTTTTTAACTACACACTGCTGATTTATGCCTTTTATTATTCTACTTCTTTTCTTATCCTGACTGTTTTTATTATTATCACTATCATTCTCAATTTCTATTTCCCTTTTTAATCGACTGTTTTTATTGTTTTAAATTGTGTCTTGTTGCTTTTAATGTCTCTGTAAAGCACTTTGAATTACCTTGTGTTGAATTGTGCTATACAAATAAACTTGCCTTGCCTTGCCTTACCTTGCCAGTCCAAAACCAGACCTGCACATATTCTGGTGGGTAGAGTTGTCACTTCCCTATGGTGGGATGGCTGGGTTCCAGTCAAAATAGTTAATCCCACCGAGAAGCCACTCACCCTCAAAAGGAATGCAAAGGTTGCAGATGTGTCCCCCTGTCTTTCTGTCCAGGACTTACCTGAGCCTGATCGCATCCAGTCCAGTGCACAGTTCACACAGAGCTCTTCACCTGCACCACGATCAGAGGAGGAGATATCACGCATCTTGACTGACATGGGCTTGCAGGACTTGGACCTCTCATCTTTTGAAGTCTCTCCCGAGTGGAAAGATAAACTGCTGCAGATCATTGAGCAGTGTGAGTCCATCTTTTCAAGGCATAAAATGGACTGTGGTGAGGTAAAAGATTTTGTCCACAGAATCCACTTAGTGGATGACAAGCCTTTCAGACGTCCATACAGGCTGGTCCCACCATGCCATTATGACAAGCTTCGGACTGCCCTGAATGAGATGGAGGAATTAGGGATAATTCGTAAGTCTCAGAGCGAGTATTCATCTCCCCTTGTTCTGGTTGTCAAGCCGAATGGTGATCTTCGCATCTGCAATGATTTCAGGTGGTTGAATGCAAGAACAGTGAAAGATGCACATCCCTTACCTCATCAGACGGACGCCCTCGCTGCACTTGGTGGTAATGTGTTTTTTTCCACAATGGACCTCACATCAGGGTTCTACAATGTCAGACTGCATGAGGACGACAAAAAATATACAGCGTTCTCCTCCCCATTTGGCCTCCATGAATATAACAGGATGCCCCAGGGCCTGTCAAACAGTCCTGCCACTTTTATGCGAATGATGATGTCCATCTTTGGTGATGAGAACTTCACAAGTCTGTTATGTTACCTGGATGACCTTATGGTCTATGCTCCATCCGAACAGGTTGCCCTTGAGAGGCTGCAGATGGTTTTCTCACGCCTCGCTGTCAACAACTTGAAGCTTTCACCTAAGAAGTGTCACTTTCTTTGCCGGTCTGTAAAGTTTCTGAGACACATCATATGTGGAGATGGTGTTAGGACAGACCCGAGTAAAGTGCAGGCTATAAATGATGTGCAGGAAGCTGACCTGATGGAACCTGATGGGGGGACACCATGTGCTAAGAAAATCAGATCTTTCTTGGGAATGGTTCTTTATTACCATCATTTTATTGAGGGATGTTCTGCTAAAGCTAAGCCACTGTTCAACCTTGTAGCTGAGCCTGCTGCACCACACAAAAGAGGGAGAGGCCATAAACCAAAATTCGAAAAATGCCATGTGAAACTGTCTCCACCTGACTGGACTGATGAGTGCAGAGAAGCTTTCAGAACTTTGAAATATGAGCTTGTGCACAGTGTTGCATTAGCCCATCCGGACTTTAATGCACCATTCATCCTGGCAGTTGATGCCTCCTTTGATGGCCTAGGAGCTGTCCTCTCACAGCTGCCCCCTGGTGGAAAAATTGCCAGAGCAGTGGCGTTTGCCAGCAAGACAGTATCACACTCCCAGCTGAACTATCCAGCACATCGGTTGGAGTTTCTCGCTCTTAAATGGGCGGTGTGTGATAAGTTTAGCCATTGGCTGAAAGGGCGATGTTTCACAGTCTGGACTGATAATAATCCTTTAACATACATCTTATCTAAGCCTAGATTAGATGCATGCGAACAGAGGTGGGTTTCAAAGCTTGTAGCATACAGTTTCGACCTGAACTATGTCCCTGGCACAAAGAATGTGGTTGCTGATGCACTAAGTAGAGAGCCATTTGTCCAATCATGCATGAGCCACCGTCTTGTAACTGAACCTTATGCCTCATTACTGAACCAAGTGAGCAGAATGGTGGATAAGACTGTGCAAGATGCATTCAGATGTACTACTAACTGTCAGTTGGTTGTTGATCAGTCCCTGGAGGAAACTGTTGTCACCCCGCCTCCTTCTCAGGGGTCCCTCCCTGCACAGGACATCTCAGCTGTGCTGGATGCACACGATTCTGGTGGTGTCAGCCGAGTGAGAGTCACAGGACCAGCTATTCCCCAGCTTACTAGTGTGAACCAGACCGCCTCTCTGCCAAAGAGTGAACTGGTTGGTCTGCAAGAGCAGGACGCCATCTTGAGCAGAGGTCTCTTTTACATCCAGCGTCACAGGAGGCCCACTAGGCAGGAGCGTGCTGGTGAGTCCCGCGGTGTGATGAAACTACTGAGGCACTGGCCCAAGCTCTCTATCAAGGACGGGATGTTGTACAAGGTAAAGAAGGACAGACAAATGAACATGACAATTCACCAGTTTGTGGTTCCAGACTCCCTAAAGGCCCAAGTCCTCCACGGCCTCCATGACTCTGCTGGCCATCAGGGGCAAGCCCGGACACTCTCTCTTGCCATGCAGAGATTCTTTTGGATAGGGATGGAACGGGATATCATCAATCATGTGAGAAACTGCTTTCGCTGTGTCGTTAGAAAGACCCCAGAGCCTAATGATGGCTGCCAGTGGAACTGGTTCTCTTGTATTTATTGATGATGTGACTGCTGACAAGAGCAGCAGGATGAAAGCTGAAGTGTTTGGGGCACCATTATCTGCTCAGATTCAACCAAATGCTTCAAAACTCATTGGACGATGCTTCACAGTGCAGTTGGACAATGACCTGAAGCATATTGCAAAAGCAACCAAAGACATTTTTAAGGCAAAGAAGTGGAATGTTCTGCAATGGCCAAGTCATATCATCTGACCTGAATCCAACTGAGCATGCGTTTCTCTTGCTGAAGCCAAAACTGAGGGCAAAACACCCAAAACACAAGCAGGAAGTGCAGACGGCTGCAGTAAAGGGCTGGCAGAGCATCACCAGGGAAGAAACCCAGCATCTGATGATGCCTATGTGTCCAACACTTCAGGCAGTCATTGACTGTAAAGGATTTGCAACCAAGTATTAAAACTGACTGTTTAATTGATGATTATGTTAGTTTGTCCAAATACTTATGAGCCCTTAAAGTCGGGGGACTGTGTGAAGAAATGGTTGTCATTCCTACACGGTTCATACTACATTTTTGAAAAAAGCCTTAAATGAAAGCTGAGAGTCTGCACTTTAAGCAGGTATTCATTGTTTCATTTAAAACCCATTGTGGTGGTGTACAGAGCCAAAATGACAACAACTGTATCATTGTCCAAATAATTATGGACCTGACTGTATATGTGGAAACTTTTCTGCAGACTCAGTCTTTAGAAACTTTGGAATCTCTCGAGAAAGTTAAGTTCTTTTAGTCTGAATGATGCTTGACCAATCAATCAATCAATCAATCAATCAATCAATTCTATTTATAAAGCCCAATATCACAAATCACAATTTGCCTCACAGGGCTTTACAGCATATGACATCCCTCTGTCCTTATGACCCTCACAGCGGATAAGGAAAAACTCCCCAAAAAAACCCTTTAACGGGGAAAAAAATGGTAGAAACCTCAGGAAGAGCAACTGAGGAGGGATCCCTCTTCCAGGACGGACAGACGTGCAATAGATGTCGTACAGAACAGATCAGCATAATAAATTAACAGTAATCCGTATGACACAATGAGACAGAGAGAGAGAGAGAGAGAGAGAGAGATGCAGGACAGACGGTAATGACAGTAGCTTACAATAACATTAATGAAAGTAATAATATTATAGTTATAGTTCTGACTACTGTGGTACAATATGTTGAAAGTATGTATTAATATCTGGCAGCATACATGTGTGACAATAGTCATATGTGTATAATAACAGTAGAAGTATGACTAATGACTAATGATGGCAGCAGCAGCAGGAGGCATCTGGCAGGACCACGGCAGCAGCACAACCACACACGTCACGCTGTCCAGGCACCGCTGTGATATGAGTTAATCTGAGAGACAGTGGAGCACAAAGGCTCCGGAGAAGAAGCCGAGTTAGTGACATCCAGAATGGCCGAGTTAGCAAGATGCAGTAATAGAATACGAGAGAGAGAGAGAGAGAGAGAGAGAGAGAGAGAGAGAGAGAAGGAGAGAAGGTGCCTGGTGTATTATAGGGGGTCCTCTGGCAGACTAGGCCTAAGTCAGCCTAACTAGGGGCTGGTACAGGGCAAGCCTGAGCCAGCCCTAACTATAAGCTTTATCAAAGAGGAAAGTCTTAAGTCTAGTCTTAAATGTGGAGACGGTGTCTGCCTCCCGGACCGTAACAGGAAGATGATTCCACAGGAGAGGAGCCTGATAGCTGAAGGCTCTGGCTCCTGATCTACTTTTGGAGACTTTAGGGACCACAAGTAACCCTGCGTTCTCAGAGCGCAGTGTTCTGGTGGGATAATATGGCACTATGAGCTCTCTAAGATATGACGGAGCTTGACCATTTAGAGCTTTATAAGTTAACAGTAGGATTTTAAATTCAATTCTGGATTTTACAGGGAGCCAGTGCAGAGAAGCTAAAACAGGAGAAATATGATCTCGTTTCTTAGTTCCTGTTAGTACACGTGCTGCTGCATTCTGAATTAGCTGGAGAGTTTTTAAGGACTTACTAGAGCTACCTGATAATAGAGAGTTACAGTAATCCAGCCTTGAGGTAACAAAAGCATGGACCAATTTTTCTGCATCTTTTCGGGTCAGGATAGGCCTAATTTTCGCAATATTACGCAGATGAAAAAATGCAGTCCGTGAGGTTTGTTTTAAATGAGAATTAAAAGACAAATCTTGATCAAATATTACTCCGAGGTTTCTTACGGTAGTGCTAGAGGCCAGAGCAATGCCATCTAGAGAAACTATGTCATCAGATAAAGAGTCTCTGAGTTGTTTGGGGCCAAGAACAATAACTTCAGTTTTGTCTGAATTTAACATCAGGAAATTGGTGCTCATCCAGGTTTTTATGTCTTTAAGGCAGTTATGGAGTTTAGTTAATTGATTACTTTCTTCTGGCTTCATCGATAAATACAACTGTGTATCATCCGCATAACAATGGAAATTTATAGAATAGGATACAATAGGATTGGTCCGAGCACAGAACCTTGTGGAACTCCAAAACAAACTTTAGTACGTAAGGATGATTCATTATGAACATGAACAAACTGAAAACGATCAGATAAATAAGATTTAAACCAGCTTAGTGCAGAACCTTTTAGGCCAATTAAGTGATCCAGACCAGACAACACTGGACCTACCGGAGGGTCCAGCAGAGTTAGAGGTGATGAACATTCACATATTTCACATTAATGGCCATCTATCAAACCGATTAAACACTTTATTACTTTACTTTTGTTTGTTCAGTTCATTTAGGGACATGTTTGTGAGGTCTTTTAAGGACACAGGCTGACCTGGCAGACAAACATCCCACCTGTTAGACCATACCTTTGTTTTCAAGTCCTGGTCGCACCAGAAAGTGGCACAGTGAAATTTCTCTGAAGTCCCAAAAACTTTGTGATGTAGTAACTGAGGATGTCGTCTGTCTGGAAGAAAGAAAGAAAGTAATGAATAATGTGAACGTAAGATAGTATGTTCAGTTATTAGTTATGGCAGATAGAATTTCCCTCTGATTTCCTGATGGTGACATATTTAAGAATTCAGAGTGTTCTTACCTGTGTTGATGGTCTATGATGCTGGAGACGAAGACAGAGAGCAGAGAGCTGTTTATATCTCTGCAGAGAGGGTGAACGCCCTGTGGTCACATGATTTCACAGAAACAGACTCAGAGACAAACAGGCGAACTCATGAGCAGAATGTGGACTGTTTCTCTGTACTATATTGTGAACGAATGAATGTTACTGTTTACGATCTGTTTATATTCAAACCTGTAAGTCCAACTAAAGTTATGAGGACTGAAATAAACATGTTTGTTTTTGAGTAAAAACATGCTTGTATAAAGTCAGAGGGCTACACTGTCAACATTATTTAATTCTTTGTAAATATGATTTCAGTAAACTGACTAAATAGTGCATGTTGTACAGTTTATAGTGTTAGTATGTGGCCCAGACCCACTATGCAGCTGAACTTAGTCAAATCAAACATTGTTTACTTTGAAGGACCCTGTTTTTCCTTACTTTTATTTTTATTTTTTTGTTATTACTAACATTCATATCATGTCATTAGCTGCTGCAATATTTGAGCTTCCCTGTATTGTGTTTTTGTAGAACACTCCTCCTTTCATTCACTTCCTGTTTTTCTGAGTTTTAAGGCAAACTGTTTTTCTGAAATCACATGACAGCGAAACCTCCCAAAGCAGCTTTCAACAGCAAGATAATTAAAAGTGCTTTCCATTAGATAGAAAAGGAATTGCCGCAACAAACAAGTAAAGAAAAGAAATCATTCCTAGTATATAAAATAAAAATGATCAGAGGTGATCAGAGAGACTTCTAGATATTTTAGTTTGTGCAGATTTGGAGTCTACGAGCTCAGTTCATCTACACAGCAAGGGAAATATTCATAGTGCAGATTCTCAGACTGGTAACCATCATGGAGACTGGCTCCTTCACCTTCCATATTAATCATCATTTCCATTTTATTCCCAAACTGTTGTGCATAAGCTATCAATATTTTTTACTAATAATGAAAAGTATGTTATGACTATTAACACCTCATCAATTCATAAAGACATCACCCCCAAAGTTCTGATCCATTCAGGATCTCCTTCCATCTATCAGCTGAAACCAAGGAAAGAGAGTACTGGAACTCCGACAAAAATGACTCTTGGTGAAAAAAAGACAAACAAGAAAAACAAAACCATCTTGCTTGTGGGTGAAACAGGAGCAGGAAAATCTACTTTGATTAACACTCTTGTCAACTACGCCATGGGAGTGGAGTGGGAGGACAATGTCTGCTTTCAGATTGTAGAGGAGGAGAGGAAAAGCCAGTCACAAAGTCAGACATCAGATGTGATCGTGTACAAGATCTTTGGTTTTGAAGATCAAACTCTGCCCTACTCTCTGACCATCATCAACACTCCTGGATTTGGAGACACCAGAGGGATCGAGCATGATGCCATCGTCTGTCAAAGATTATTTGACTTATTCCGCTCAGACGATGGCGTCCATGAGATCAATGCCGTGGGTCTGGTGATGAAAGCCAGTAAAATCGACTGAGTGATCGACTGAGGTACATCTTTGATTCAGTCATGTCTCTGTTTGGAAAAAACATGGAGAAGAAGATTGTCGTCCTCATCACACACTCAGATGGTCTGACTCCTGAAAATGTTCTACGAGCTCTAGAAGACGCAAAAATCAAATGTGCCAAAGATGAAGAGAATCAGCCTCTTCATTTTATGTTCAATAACCGCCAGAGCACAGAGAGAACAACAGAAAAATAAGTTTGCTTTAAAGAGTGTGTGGGATGTGACAATGGAAGGAATGAGTCAGTTCACTGATTTCCTGAGAAACACTGAACCTCAGAACCTGGAGAAAACCATCGAAGTGTTGAGGGCACAAATCAGACTGACAGCCTGCTTCCACAACCTGCAGGAGAGGATCAAGCTGACTGAACTAAAACAGAGAGAAATCCATCAGACTCAGGAAGCTCTGAAGAAATATCATCAAGAGATGAAGAAGAACGAGGAGTTCACTGTAGATGTTCATGAGGTCTACAAAGAAAAGAACCTATCTATGGTGGGAAATGGGGGTTGGTGTTTTTTGAAGGAGCTGTCTGCTGCACTGTCTGCGAGGAGAACTGTCACTATCCTGGATGCACAATGGCCTGGAAACCAGAACACTGTGAGGTCATAAAAGATGGCCGCTGCACTTCATGTACCGGGAAGTGTCCTGTATCAGATCATGTGAAAGAAGACTGGATTTATGTGACCAAGACAAGGAAAGTTAAAAAGACTCTACAAGATGCGAAAGAGAACTATGAACAGAGTAAAACAGGCAGTAAGAAGACATCAAGTCTTTTGGAAGATGTAAAAAAAGAAAAGTGAAGAACTTCAGAGAGGAACGGATCAGTTCAGTGGAAGAGTCCTTCAATCATATCATCAAACTGGAGCAGAATGCCCTGAAAGTGAATGCAGTGTCCACTCATGTCCACTTGGACCTCCTGATTGAGAAGATGAAGAAGAAAGAAGACACAGAGAAGGTCCAGAAACTGGAAGAGATTAAAAGACGAATGGATGAAGATGAAAAAACCAGATCAGTGTGGCGCTACATGTCTGCAGCTGGTAAAGCACTGAAAGAACAAATGCCACGGCTGACTTTTTAAACGTAATACAATTTTGGGACCCATTGACTGTCAGTCTGATAGTCTGGCAAATATTTTGGGCTGAGCCCGCGGATATCTGAGCCAAGACTTCCTCTTCTGTGCCCAAGTTATTTTGGCTAATATAAAACATGTAAACAGATATCTGCCTATGAATGTGGAGATTTTCTTTCAAAAGCTAAATCATTGTAAGATGATAGTCAACGGGCTCTGAGTTTGTTTTTCAGTCTATGTGTTCTGCCTCTCCACACAGACCTACCTGCTGCTCAAACATGATTGGTCAATACTATTCAGACTGCAGATGAAAGCCAGAACGCTCCTGATACCAAAATCTTGACCTGACACCTCCAGATTCTACAAACATATATAGATATATGTTTATAGATATTAAACATGACAAAGTATGTTTTTTATTATATTTATATGAAGTGTGAGGCAAGGAAAGGTTATTTCTATAACGCATTTTGGTAACAAGGCAGTTCAAAGGAGAGGGAGGAGGAAATCAATCCAGTTTAGTACTGTGCCAGAGTCCCAGTTTGCCAGTCAGTCTGGTAATATGTTGTGGTCGACCGTGTCAGTTGTGTCACTGAGATCCAGAAATACTGAGACTGAAGTTCTGCCACTGTCTGTGTTTTAAGTGAATGTCATTGAAGACTTTAACAAGGGCGGCTCACTTAATTTGTCCATTCATCTATTTTTCACATTATTGTTTAATTTCTATTTGCTTATGGAAAATTGTAAAACATTTTGTCATAGATTTTGTTTTCAGAGGTCATTTTTAATTTAGTTTTATGCTTGTGTTTGTTGGAGATAAAAATTTATTTTTTCATTGATGAAATTAAAACCTGTACTGCTGGGAGAAAATGAAGAAAAGGAAGAAAATAACAACATAGAAAAGACAAGAAATGAAGTCCAATATCTGTCAGCATATGTCTTGCTTCACTTCATGTTTGAACAAAGTGCTTTCACTAGTTTCACAGTGTACAGCAGAAGCAGATACATCCAGTATGTACACTGTGGTAGTTGATGAAATAATCTCAACTCAATGTTCACTTGTTCTGGAGCTTTTGACTGAATCACACAGCAGTGTTTCACCTGTCAAGCCAACATGGATGAGAAGTCGTGGAGTTGCTCAGAATCATGGGAAGTAGACTCACTCTGTTGATGAAGACCATGTGATTTGGTCAAAAGCTCTGGTTTGAGATGGAGTGAGGACGCCCCCTGCTGGTTAATGTTGAGTACAACAGCTCTCTCCTTGCTCTATATCACAAACTAAGGTCACATGGTGTTGGACAGAAATACTTTTATTTATCTGTAGTTTCTTTGTGTTGGTTCATTGTTTCTAATCTTTTAATGGATATGAAGCTGTCATTGATTCTGATGTTGACAGACATTTTAATAAACTCTTGTTGTGACAGTAACACAACACTGACATATATAATAAATACAGTATAAACATATAAATCAGTTAAACATGACATTTTCTTCTCATATTAATCAGTTTATATGGAACATGTCACAGAACTAAAGTCAGATTGTCGTATGTACTCTGATTTTTATTACAATCAATATTATTACATGTTAGTTACCCGCTGTCTTCATGTGTGTTCATGCTTGTAACAACTAGTTAAAACATGTCACATGACGCAGGCCACGTGGAAACATTTTGTTCCATTTATTTTGTCCTTTATGTTGTTAACAAGCCATATAGGGCTCTAGTTTCCCGGCGTAGCGCAGGTGGCACAGGGTGGCGAACCCCGCACAGAGCTAGTTTCGAGCAGCGCAACCTGAGGCGCGCTCAGTTTGGTAGTTTGGCAGACCGAGGTGCGCTGAGATGGGTGTGGCGGCGCAGCAGGGGGAGGTGTTGACAGATCCAGCTTGGCGCAGTGACAGTTTCGTGCGAAAAGGCTTCGCCATCTGAAACCAGGTCTACTGTCAGCGCAGGCGGAGCGCAGCCGGTGTAAGCCGAAGTTTGGCTGACTGGTGGACAGTGCGCACATGTCACCAAAACCTCACAGGCAGGTTTCCAGAATATCAGGCACATTAACAATGCAATAAATAGCCACAAAACCACTATTCAATGCAACTATCTGCAATCAGCACATAAATGTATCTCTATATCGACTGTCCCGTCACATCTGATGTCAGATCAAAGGGGATTGGCACCGTTTGGCACGTTTGGCACGCGTAATGGAAACCCAACCTGATTTGATTAACACAGCCTGCAAACTAATGAGTTCACATCCCTCTCAGCCAACCACAAACAGCCACAGCATCAGATAGGGAGTATATATTCAGCATCTGTCATCTTAGAAAAGTCAAAAGAAAAGAAACAGAGTGAGACTGCGAGAGAGAAAGAGAGAGCGCGCACGCACACACGAGAGAAACGCAGCATTGATTTACAAATGTGGTGACCTCCTCCCAGGCTACCTTTGCATCATCAGCCCGTGGAGGTCTGCTCGCAGTTCCGTATATTCGGACACTGCGAGCTTGGACCTCCCGGACCAAAACATCAGTTTCCTCCTGGGAGAAGTTTGGTCGTCTGACGCTGCTGCTCTCTTCTGCCATGGCAAATTGAGTAAACTCTCATTACACCTTCATGCGGCGCATTTAAGGGCGAGGAGAGGGGCTCATTTGATTGGTGTGATGTGTGTAAAACCCACTCCACGCCTTCTCTCCTCCCTCTTTCCGACTTGCGCCGGCAGGAGGGACAGAGGTGGGAAAGAGGAGTAGCTGCGCCAGGCGCACGGTGTGCCAAACTTGCAAAATCCGCCTGGCCACACCCAGTTGGTGAAGCACAGGTGCGCTGCGCCCCCGCCTCGCCCGGTCTGCGAAACTAGAGCCCATTGTCATATATTGTGTTGTTTTCTGTGAATCCTGAATAAAATCTGTGCTGATGAAGTCAGTTTGTTCAGAGCGTCTTCACTGGACCATCAGCAGGTTTTTGGCTCTGTTGAAGTTTCTGCTGAACTTTGTTTGTCTTTGTTACTGAAACAGTTTAAGTTCATTGTGAGCAGCAGCTCTGACACAGATTCACTGGACAAACACACACCACCATTAAAACTGATGCTTCATTCAAGTGTCATGAAGACTGTTGGTGATGGTTTCTGTAGTGACCACTAGAGGGAGCCAACACTGCATCACTGTAGGGATGATGTGGCCTGACGAGACTCTGCTCAACTTCAACACACACACTGTGAAAGAAGAAAACCTTGAGTAAACACAAATCATCAAGGCCACATGATGCAATAGATTTTTGAGTCTTCTCAACTTGTGACTGTTGCTGACTTTACGAAGGTTCACAGGTTTAGACAAGAGTTGTGCCAACTGGGATCTTCTTATTTACCTCATTATGACGTTCCTGTCAGGCTAACAGTTAAATTCCAGCTTCAATGCCTTTCAATTAACACAGATTTACTTTTTGTATAAACGTACAGCTCTGAGTTTAAAACTCTGCCTGTCTTTTTTTTTAAAGATATTTTTTGGGGCATTTTTAGCCTTTATTTGGTAGGACAGACAAGACTGAGGGGGAGAGAGGGAGTGACATGCAGCAAAGGGCCACAGGCTGGAGTCGAACCCCGGCCGCTGCGGCAACAGCCTTGTACATGGGACGCTTGCTCTACCACTAAGCCACCAACGCCCCAAAACTCTGCCTTTCTAACTGTAACTGTATTTAAGGTGTGCTCAGTAAATGAATGAGTAAATGAAATAAAGAGCAAACAGCTGAAAATGAACTAAACCTGCTTTGTTGCTTTAAACAAACATGATTCAACATGACTGAAGTAAATCTGGCCTCCAGTTCAATATTCATACAAATTCAACATGTTGTCATCATCTTATCTTATGACGAAAACTCTGTGTGTGTGTGTGTGTGTGTGTGTGTGTGTGTGTGTGTTCCATGTTTTTCTCCTCACTGACTTGGTCAGTCCATGTGAAATTTGGCACAGTGGTAGAGGGTCATGGGAGGATGCCAATGAAGCAATATTACATCAACTGGCCAAAGGGGGGCGCTATAGCAACCCATTGAAATATCAAACTTTGAATGGGCATATCTCATGCCCCGTATGTCGTAGAGACATGAAACTTTGCACAGAGATGCCTCTCCTCATGAGGAACACATTTGCCTCAAGAACCCATAACTTCCGCTTATATAGATTTTCCACCATTTTGAATTTTTTGAAAAACACTTCAAATGGATCTCTTCCTAGGAAGTTTGAGCGATCTGCATGAAACTGGGTGAACATAATCTAGGGACCAATATCTAAAGTTCCCTCTTGGCAAAAGTTGGAAAACTTACTAAAACTGAGCTTCTATAAGGCAATGAATATTGCGGAGGGCGTGGCTCATCACATAAAGGTGTATAACATCTCAAGGGTTTCACCCATCACCACGCAACTTTGTAGGCATATGACCACACATAATCTGAGGGGACCCCTCCATTATTGACCCCATCAAACAAAATGGGGGCGCTAGAGAGCTCATTTCTTATCTAGGCCTAACCGCCACATGGATTTTTACTAAACTTGGTAGATATGTAGAACAGGACGCCTCAAGGTGACTGGAGAAATTTAACTCTAATTGGCAACTGGGTGGCGCTATAACAACAGAAAAATGCTTCAAAATGGCTAAAATGCGACCGATCGCTGTGGCTCCCCCTGTGGACCAATGTTGGTGTTGTTTTCTAATGTTTGGTATGACTAAGTCATGGTATGGTATGCTGTACATAATCATGGAAACTGTCAGTGTGTCATTCTGTCAGTCAGTCATTCTGTCTGTCCCACGTTTTTCTACTCACTGACGTGGTCAATCTACTGTACTTTAAATAAAGCAATTGTACTATCAAGTTCACAAACACTCTGTCTGAATACATTGCTCTTCTTAATGGGTTCAGTTGACTATTTAATCTGCAATTTCCTATGACCTGTATCCCAAACACACAACATGTGAAACTGTCCGTGGGCAACTGTGCACTCAGTGGGTATGGACTAGTGTTACTATATTGTTGACAGTAAACAAAACACTCTGAGTTTTCTCCATGAGTGAATATAGTGATAAATCCTACTGGACCTCAAACACTAAAATAGCTACTGACAATGCCACAAACATTCATCCTGAAAATCAGCTGTGTGAGTGAAATGTTTAAAGGAGCACTAACCACAATGAAATGGACCAGTTAAAAGCTGCGCCTGTTGTCAAGTGGCAACTGACACTGACACTTCAACTGACAATCTCTATTTCAGAGCCAAAGGGGACGTACATGCTTCAAATGACTGGCTGAATGGCTGTGAAGTTTAACATGAGCACTAACCACAATGCACAGGAACTGGCCTCCCCACACACATTCATTGAGAGACGAGCTCGATAAAGACGGTCTGGACTGCTTCAAAGGTGTACCCCATAATGTTCACGGCATACAGAAGGTAAAAGAGGTCTGCAACAGCAGTGCAGAGGTCTGGTAGGTCATGCAGCACGACGGCCCCCTCCAACACAACAGCCACGTCTTGAACGTTTGGTGATATGGCGGCAGCATCATCTTCTACGATGGCGTGGAGGGCAACAGACACACCTCTGAGGATCCAAAGTTCATGGTCAGTGTCCTGAGGAAAGTAACTCAGTCATTTTTGTACCATGCTACAGACTGCTGACATTCAGTCTGTGGAAGTTTTACAAAGATGTGTTAAAGTTTGACTCAACAGCAGCATCTCTTTCAAAAAAACAATGACACTGTTGTTATCACACACCAACTTTGTTGTGATGAGTTTTGTTAAAAGGACAGTTTGATGAAAGATGAACAGTTGTTAGAAAATATCAATACAAAGGTACAAGAAGCTTGTGGATCCAAAAACTGAAGCTGAAACATCGACAGTACCTGTAAATTTTATATTTTTATAGTTTAGTTTTTTATCATGTAAATCTCGTCACTGTGAAACCTAAATCTGAGGACATTGTATAAACTGTATAAACTGTCACATCCATCCACCTCATGTTTATTTAAAAACCCCTGTACATGAATCTTTCTATATTGATCTTATTATTCCAGCGCCCTCTGCACTCTGCACCATCCTACTGTTTACATCTACAGCTACATTTATATCTGCTCATAGTTAATTGTTGGTGTTTGTCTTTGTCCATCTTTGTTGTCCTTGTTTTTATTTTTGTGTGTATTTTTGTGTTTGTAGGTTAAATTCAAACAGCAACCTCCAGGACTGAAAAATAAAACCAACACTGAAGTGACAAAACCTGCAGTGAGTCAGTCCCCACAGACCCCCATGTTAACATGCAGAAATAAACATGTTTACAGCCTGGTACAAAAAACATTCATGACAACTGTATGGGGCTGAATTTAGATAGAACTCACCTGTTTACATTTTATTAACACTTAAATGTTACGCATCATTAAGGGCGGGGCCTCTTTGAGTGACAGACTGTCGATTGATAGTGAACTGTCAAATCCACCCCTCACTCCTCCACCCTCTCGTCACTTCTGGCTCCAAAAAAACAAGATGGCGATGACCAAAATGCCAAACTTCAAAATGGGTTTCCCCAAACCAGTGGGTGACGTCACAGTGGTTACGTCCATGATTGTTTTTACGGTCTGTTGTTACATAGAGTCAAATTCCTTCCACGTGTTTTCACGTGTTTGGCCGATAAAGTTATTCAGAACTTATCTGATTGTTAAATAATTCAGGAGAGTGAAATGTTTGTAGACTGAAGAACAGTGAGAATGTCAGAATAATAAAACTTGTGACATGGAAATTTAAACGAGTGAAAATACAACAGGTATTCTGTCAGTGTTATTTGTTCCCCACTAACAACAATAGTGACTCTGCTGATGATGATGATGGTAACACAAATACACAGTATCATCCCCCTGCAGAGCCACAGAGACACAATTTTAGTTGTGCGCATGTGCGAGTTTCAGAGCCACCATTTTAGACATCCACATGTGAGCTCAAGAGGGCGGGGGGCAATCAGAGGCTCACAATCCCAAAAAACTTATCAGTTTTTAATTCAGCCAATCACATCACAGTAGTGGGAGGAGTCAACATTTCAACAGAATATCTTTACAAAACAAGACATTTAAAGATGTCACCTTGGACTGTGACAAACTGTGCTGCACATGTTTACTGATGTTTTATAGACTCAGTGATTGATTATTGAAAAACATCATCATAGATTCATCAATAATCAATATAATGGTTATTCACTGCTGAAATTCAGTCTCCTCTGAATGACTCTGCTGATGTTAACACGTCTACAGGAAATAACAAGAAGACTCTGACCGCATTAAGCTCATAGGAACATCTCAGCCTGGTTGTCATGGTAACAGAGACCACGGTCCTATAATTAGTAATTTATCAGCAGCTTCATATCTAATTAAAGTTTTTCAGTTTCACAGAAATGCAGTTCAGAGAAGTGAGGCCGCTCTCTGCTCCCCCGCCTTTACATGCTCGCAGTCTTCACTTAGCAACAGTTGTCATGACGCTGATGTGCAGATTGGATACTTTCACACAGACACACTGAGAGAAGCCCAATAGAGACAGAGTGCATTTAACTCCCGCCCTCACCATTGACTTTGTATTACCTGAAGGTGCCTCCTTGTCTTTAACGTCTAGCAAACACAAACTACCTAAAAGCTGCTCTGTGGTGGGATGCACTACCAACACTGTAAAGAATTCATAACTAAGTTTTCACAAACTGCCAAACCAAAAAACTGAGCTTTAAAACAATAAGACGTGAGGCATGAGCAGGAGGATATGAGGAAACTGTGGGATCCTGACACTCAGTATGCAAACATGCAGCCAGCATTTTGCTAAGTTGGCCAGACAAACTGTACAGGTTGAAGCTAACTAAGCTATGTAATGCCTGGTTTTAACCTTTTGTATCTTAAATGGAGATTTTACCTTGTGATTTGGTAAAATAATTGAAAACATCAAAGTATGTCACTACTGACCGTTCAGTGGGATCTTTTCTACAAGATAAGCAAAGAATAGAATAGAATAGAATAGAATAGAATAGAATAGAATAGAATAGAATAGAGTTTATTGCCATTTGCACAGGTACGTTACAGTACAGGCACATTGGAATTCTTGTGCGTCTCTCTTTGTCAGCTTAGTTAAAAAAAATATAAAAATATAAAATAGACATGTTTAATTAAGACCTAAAATAAGTAAGTAAGTAAGTAAGTAAAGTTTATTTATATAGCACCTTTCACAGATACTACATCACAAAGTGCTTTCCAGCAGACAAAACAAGTACAACAAAATAAGACAACATTAAAAACAAAGCACAAAACAAAGCATTAAAAACAAAGCAAGGCAAAAGACAAGGTGTCTGCAAAGTGCAAAATGTAAATAAAACATTAGATAAAAGAAAAATAGTAAGAGATTGATGGGGTAAAAGGAGTTAGTTAACCAAAGGCCTGGCTAAAGAGCAGTGTTTTCAGTTGTTTCTTAAAAGTGTCACATGATGCTGCGGATTGCAACGAAAAGGGGAGGGCGTTCCAAGGTTTGGGAGCAACCACTTGGAAAGCTCGGTCTCCACGAGTGACGAAACGAGTACATGCAACTGACAGTAGGAGCTGATCCGAGGATTTTAGAGTGCGACAAGGAGTGTAAGGTTGAAGGAGGTCTGTGATGTATGCAGGGGCTAGACCATGTAGGGCTTTAAAAGTCAGGAGCAATACTTTAAAGCTGATTCGGAATTCTACTGGAAGCCAGTGGAAGGAGGACAGGATTGGAGTGATATGAGCCCTCTTATTGCTACGGGTTAAAAGCCAAGCAGCAGCATATTGGATAGTTTGGAGACGGGCCAACGAGGATTTATTCAAACAGGTAAAAAGTGCATTGGCATAGTCTAAGCGAGAGCTAGTAAAAGCATGAATGATCATTTCCAATTCAGCTTTGGACACAACTGACCTTAATTTGGCAATGTTCCTAAGTTGTGAGAAACAAGATCAGGTGAGTAGGCTGACGTGATTATCAAATGATAGGGCTTGGTCGAATATGACACCTAAATTACGAAGTTTGCATTGGACACAATTGGTTAAAGACCCGATACAAGACTTCACGTTTGAGATTACAATGTCTGGGGCAACAATTAGAGTTTCTGTCTTTTCATTATTAAGTTGGAGGAAGTTGTCCGACATCCAGATTTTTATGGCCTCCAGACAATCAAGTAAACTAGATAGTTTGTGAACCTCTTCAGGTAAAAATGAACAGTACAGTTGAATGTCATCTGCATAGAAATGATAGGAAATGCCTTAGAATCTGTCAATAATGCGACCTAGAGGCAACATATAGAGGGCAAATAACATAGGACTGAGGACAGAACCCTGCGGTACACCACATGACAAAGGTGCCGGGACAGACATGAACTGACCCACAGACACAGAAAAACTCCTATCAGTCAGAAATAAAAGAGCAGCTCAAATAGTGCAAACACACAAATATACAAATCCACTCATAAGTGGTAATACAGTACAGTGGATGTGGAGAGAACCCTGTATAAAATAAATATAAAAAGATGTAACGAGTAATGACATTCCTAATACTGATCACTTATTGCACATAATATATTGCACATGTGGAGAGTGAGTCCATTACAGTTTTGCACATTTTGTATATGTGTATATGTAGGGACAGGTAGTGTCAGTGATGATGAGAGGCTGCAGAGGGGGGGCTGTCTTCCTGAAATCCAGAATGAGTTCTTTTGTTTTGTCTAGGTTGAGAACAAGATCATTGTCCTCTCCGTAGACAGTGATCTTGTGGACCAGGTCCCTGTACGATGACTCATCCCCCCCTTTGATCAGGCCAAGGATGGTCATGTCATCCGCATACTTAAAGATGATGTTATTGTCCTGAGTGGAGGCACAGTCATGTGTATAGTGAGAAGAGTTTAGGGCTGAGACAGCAGCCCTGGGGGGTTCCTGTGCTCACTGTGAGCTCAGCAGAGACCTTCTTTCCCATCCTCACCACCTGCAGCCTGTCTGTGAGGAAGTCCAGGATCCAGTTACAGGTGGGTGTTGGTACTCCCAGGTCCGCCAGCTTGGCAGTCAGCTTCATTGGTCTGACTGTATTAAAGGCGGAGCTGTAATCCAGGAAGAGTGTCCATGCGTAAGTGTTGGGAGAGTCCAGGTGCTGCAGAATGGAATGAAGTGCCAGTGCCACCGCTTTGTCCACTGATCTGTTCGAGCGGTAGGCAAACTGGAGGGGGTCTGTGTGTCTGGGACCACAGAGCTTATCTGCTTTAACACCAGCTTCTCCAGACACTTCATGGCAACTGAAGTTAGTACAACAGGTCAGAAGTCATTCATTGTGGTGGTGTTAGGTTTTTTGGGAACTGGCACAATAACAGAGGACTTAAAGGTGCGTGGGACTGTTTCCTGTGAGAGAGAGGAGTTAAAAATGTCTGTGTACACCTCCGCCAGCTGTTCTGCACAGGCCTTCAGGACTCTCTGTGCCACACGGTCAGGTCCAACTGCATTGCGGGGGTTCACCTGCCTCAGAGCCCCAAGGACCTGTGTGTGCGTCAGTTGGAGTGCATTCTCATCAGGGTCACAGGGGGCCTTTTGGGGAGTGTCTCTGTTGTGTTGGTCAAACCTGGCATAGAAACTGTTGAGGCTGTCTGATAGAGAGGCATCCCGGGTCACAGTTCTGTTTGCAGATGTTCTGTAGTTGGTGATTGATTGGATTCCCTGCCACATGCTCCTAGTGTTATTTTCCCTGTAGCGGCTCTCAAGTCCTTGCGTGTATGTCCTCTTGGCAGCCCGGATGGATTTTTGGAGGTCATATCGGGACTGCCTGTACTCCATGATGTTTGCTGATTTGAAAGCTGTGCACCGATTTCTGATCTTATTGCTTACAGCAACCAGGGCCTCTGATTGGGAAACACACGAATAGTCCGGGTGGGGATGCAGATTGAAGTGCACCAGTCAATGTAGTTGCTAACAGTATCTGTGTATTCGTGTATATTATCTGTGGCTTCCTTAAAAATGTTCATATCTGTGGCCTCCAAACAGCCCTGCAGCTCTGCCAGTGCATCGTCAGTCCACATCCTCACAGTCCTCACTGTGACTGGGTCTGCTTTGAGCCTCTTGGTGTAGGTGGGCCGTAGCAAGATAGCAAGGTGGCTGCATTTTCCAAAATGCGGCTTGGCGACAGCAGTATAAGCATTTTTAACGTTACTACAGCATTTGTCCAAGATGTTATCTCCCCTGGTGGGGAAACTGATAAACTGGTGAAACTTGGGGATGCTTTTCCTGAGGTAGCATCTGTTAAAATCTCCCAGGATAAGGACAGCAGCATCTATATATGCTTTCTCATGTCTGCTAATCATATTGTACAATTCTCTGAGTGCACTGTCCTCGTTAGCCTAGGGGGAGACATACACTACACTCAGGATAATGCACTGCAGTTCTCTGGGCAAATAAAATGGTCTGATCCTCAGGGTGATATACTCCACATCTTCAGAACATAACTGAGATATTACCGTGTTGTCGGTGCTCCAGGATTATTTGACAAGGACTGCTGTTCCTCCCCCACCAGTTTTTCCGCGGTCCATGGCGTTGCGGTTGGCTCTGTAAACATTGTAGCCTGCCGGTGTTGTAGCCTCATCGGGGGTCCGCTGTCCGAGCCACGTTTCACAGAAGCATAACACAGAGCAGTCCTGTATATACCTCTGAGTAGCCATCCCACTGAGTAGATTGTCCATCTTATTTGCCAGAGACTGAACATTAGCGAAGAGTATGACCGGAAGAGTTAGCCGTCCTTTCCTAACCAGTCGGCGGAGTCTCCGCTCTACTCCTCCCTGCCTGCCCTGCTTCCTCGTCGGCCTCCGGGCGCCAGGAAGTGCCCCTGCTGCGGCTCGGCTTGCTGTTGGTCCAGCGTGAAGCTGTAGGTCCGGGAAGGTTTTGAGGATATTAGTGTCGAAAAATCCTCTGACTCAAGTTGCCGAGTTGTAACAGAGTCTCACGGTCATACTTAACATTGGCTCTGACATAGCAAACATGAAAATACAGTAAAGTTAATACTAGAATGGTAACTACATAAAGCTTGACTCAGAGGTACACTGTGTCGCCGACCACGGAGCACCATCTTGGATCGGAGAAAGGAGAAGAGACACTGAGGTAAACCCACAGTGTTGTCATTGTAAGCTAAAATTAACACAGACTCATGTTAAATGTTTATCGAATGTGTTAGCGTCTGTTTATGAGTCACAAGAAATCCTAATAATCTTTTAGAAGGAGTAGATGTTACTGTAAGCTAGCTCAGGCTCTGTTAAATTTAACAATATGCTGACATAGTAAGACAGTGCTTTGAAATGGCTGTCAGAAATGACAGAGGTAGTATCATGTTTTACTATCTGAGGTGTAACAGGTGGTGTGTTTCACATGTTTAGAATAAGGTAGATATGGTGTTGCACATGGTCAGTAAGTCAGCACTGACGCAGGCTTATAACTCTGATAAAGGCCCGAAATGTAGCTGTAGGGAGGTACAGAGAGGCAGGATGTGACAGATATATTTCAGCAAAGCTCCACCTCTTCCTGTGCGCAGATACACACTGAGGACATAACGTGATGATCAGAGTAGACAGCGGACACACAGGAAGAAAGACAGACGGGCAGAGAGACGGTCCACCTGAACATGGATCACCTGTCGGTACTGGTGCTGGTGCTGGTGCTGTGGAGCTCAGGTAGGACTCTGCTTAAAGATGATGTGTTATTATTAATATTTGTACTGAACCTTTAAATCAGAGAACAAACTGATCACACACACCAACATCAAGTTTTATTCTGTTCTTCTTTCAGTCAGTTATTAATCTATTATCCAACATCCAATCAGTGTGTTTATATTCAGTGACTATCTCAGATGGACCAGTCGGTTCATGTGCAGGCCTCACTTAAACAGTCAGTGGGACTGCCCGAAATAAGAAGAACACACTGGCTGCACAAATCTGATTTTATCAGTTTCACAGAAATGAACTTCAGAGAAGTGTGACGATCATCTTCACTGGACAAAAACTTTATTTAGTTTTTGAATCTATTTTTAGTCCAGTTTTATTTCTGCAACATCCAATAAATGTATGAATTAGTATAACTGAGTAATGATCTGTCTGTGCAGTGGTTCTCATCAGTAGTGGGGGAGTCCGCCATAGATTCAGACTCAGGACAGATGTGTAGTAAACGATGCTGCGTGTGATGCAACATCTGATTGGTATCAGCCTCGATGTTTCCTGTTCACTCTCCTGCAGCCTGATCAGAGCTGCTGAAAGTTACGCAACATTTCTTGTTGCTGTTGCTTCACATTAAAAGAATAGAATAGAATAGAATTTATTGTCATTGTACAGGGTACAACAAAATTATGGGTGCTCAGCCCACACAGTGCAAAAGAAGACAATAAAAACGTACATGACATAAAACACCTACTGGTAGAAAAAAAACAATAAATAAAACAGACACAGTTGTGCAATTTAGCAATAAATATAAATATAAGTGCATGACTGTTCCTGTGGGTGTGTGTGTGTCTGTCTGTCTGTCTCCGTGTGTGTGTGTGTGCGTGTGCGTGTGTCTGTCTGTCTGTCTCTGTGTGTGCGTGTGTGTGTGTGTGTGTGTGTGTGTGTGTGTGCGTGTGTCTGTCTCCATGTGTGTGTGTGTGTGTCTGTCTGTCTGTCTGTCTGTGTGTGTGTGTGTGTGTGTGTGTGTGTGCTGGAGGGAGGGGGGGGGAATCAGTGTTTGTTGGCAGTTCTTATGGCCCAGGGGTAGAAACTATTGCAGAGTCTGAGAGGTGTGTGAATTAATTGACCTGTAGCGCCGCCTGGAGGGCATCAGTTCAAACAGGTGATGGGCTGGATGTGAGGGGTCTGGTGTTGTGGATATGATCCTGTTGTGACAGCAGGATTTGGATATGTCATCCAGTGTGGGCAGAGGGCAACCAATGATTGTTTGAGCTGAGTTGATCACTCCTTGGAGGGTTTTCCTGTCAGCTGCCTTGGAGCCAGCATACCACACACACAGAGACAGTATGTGAGGATGCTCTCCACAGAGGAGCAGTAGAAGGCCAGCAGCAGCCTCTTCTCCAAGTTGTTTTTCTTGAGAACTCTCAAGAAGTACAGCCGCTGCAGTGCCTTTTTCACCATAGCTGTGATGTTGGTGGTCCAGGAGAGATCAGCTGAGATGTGGGTGCCCAGGAACTTGAAGGAGGTGACAGTCTCCGCACTCTCTCCTCCGATGAAGAGAGGGGCGGGGTCATCTCTGTTTTTCCTAAAGTCTATGATGAGTTCTTTTGTTTTTCTTGATGTTCAGAGAGAGGTTGTTCTCTGAACACCAGGTAGACAGCCTTCACACTTCGTCCCTATAGGCAGACTCATCTCCACTGGAGATGAGCCCAATGATGGTGGTGTCATCTGCAAACGTTATGATGGTGTTCGTGGGATGGGATGGACTGCAGTCATATGTATAGAGAGAGTAGAGGAGGGGGCTCAGCACGCAGCCCTGGGGAGAGCCGGTGCTGAGTGTGTGGGTGGAGGAGAGGTGTGAGCCAATTTTGACAGTCTGTGGGCGAATTGTGAGAAAGCTCAACTGGACAAACACAGGGGGGCTTTTATTGTGAAGCAGTCACAGGAAACACTACGTGTTTGACATTAAGGTGAAAAAGTGTGTCAACCAAACAAGACAGTGGCCATTTTGTTCATCTTGTTGTCAGTGGATTAATCTGATATATGATGGTGAGTAACAGACAGATTATCAGACGTGTCTTTGTGGTGGTTTCACGTCTGATGGTGGTTGTTTTGTAGTGATGGCTGAATGAAGCCTTATGAAGCTTTGCAGCTGTCTCTCTGTTAGTGCTGAGAAAGATTCAAAGTTTCACTGCATCAAAGACAGTAAACACAGTGACACCTGGTGGCTGAAACACCACAACACAACCACCATTTTAATAGTTTTAGTCTCGTGTGCAGTAAAAGTCCAAGAATCATGTCTGTTATTATATCTGTCATAGGTGTCATCAGAAGTGCTGCATTAAATGTAGATGGTTTGGTGTCATATGTTACAGTAAAATAATAGTTGACAGGCCGACATATAACAAAATGTGTCACTGTGGGCTCATTATGTCTATATGTATATAAAAATATATATTCACAATTTCCCCTCAGGGATAAATAAAGTATTTCAGATTCTATTCTTATTAATTCAGCAGCAATTTAGTAATCACTATTTTCACAGTTAGTTTTACTTTGTAATTTGACATGATTTTAAAGTGCCACTACTTCACGTGTATTGTCTTTGAGTTTTACAACCAGTCTGTCTCATCCTCTGTGCTCAGCATTCGAGCCTCCCACCATCATCCCAGAGCTGACCTGTGCCACTGGTAATGGTGAAATGTACCGAGGCAGGATTGCTGTGACTGAATCTGGCAAAACATGCCAGAGCTGGTCGGCTCAGACGCCACATCAACACAACAGAACGCCAGAGAACTACCCCCACAAGTACTGTAACTGAAACATGTTGTTTTTCATTAAAGAGGGACATATGGTCTGTTGCCTTTATTGTTGAGTTGACCTGTGTTCATCATTCTTACTGTCTGTCATTTGTCAGAGGCCTGGATAACAACTACTGTCGTAACCCTGACAATAAGAAGATGCCCTGGTGTTACACCACTGACTCTGAAACCCGCTGGGAGCACTGCAAGGTGCCAAGATGTGACATAGGTACAACTAATCAGTGATGGTGGTTCTTCACCCATTTACAATAATGATGACGGTGATGATGAAGGTCAGTGGAAACACGTGTGTTCAGAACAGGCCGATTGCTGGGCCTGTGGTATTGCAGCTTGTAGCTTTCTGGAGAACGGCTCATACAAACAACTTCATGCTCAACACAACACTTCCTTAGATCCTGACCAATACACCTGGGCCCCAAACAGCTAGAGATTTATTATGAAGTTTACACATGAAAATATTGAATCATGTTGCTATTCTGACTCACTGGACCCTGAAATAATTTACAACCCCCCAAAGCACTTAAAAATATGCAAATCATGATATGATGCATTATTATTCTCAAACTATCCAGAATTGAAAGCTTCCCCTTGAACAGATGTTAGATTGCATGTGTTACAGTCTCAGTGAGGGAAACGGTGAAAAGTAAAGCAAGGCAGCATTTACCCTGGGCCCCTAAAACACTAAATAAAAACACACCAAAGTCACTTCTACTCAGAGACACCGCTGAAATATACTTTGCAGATATATTAATTAATCCAAATAGGTGTATTAGTTGCTTGCTTCGACATAACCGCCATGGGTATAAACTAGAGCATGGCTTTAATTAGAGGAGATATTTTGACAGCAGTGACATCATTAGTGTCAAACTTAAACAGTGGACATAGATGAAGACATGCTCGACTCAGTTCACAGAGCTCTGGAGCCTCGCCCTTACTGCTGCACAGATCCTGTTCACTTGTGTATTCAAAGATTATTATTACTAAATGTGTTCTGTGTCCAACTTGTGCCAAATTCAACACTGCACGTCCTTAGTTTGTCCTTATTTATTTAGTTTATTGTTCATCTTTTGTTTATTTGTGTGTCATATCAGTGATGTGACACATCTATAGTCTCAAGTTTCATTCCAAATATTCAAGTGTCATCTATATATTTAGATTTTATTCCATATATTCTGACTTTCATTCCATGTACTGCAACTTCACATTATATATATTTGTAATAATGTCCTAAATGGCATGCCATAATATAGGGGTAAAATGGGTACAAACTCTCCTGATGTGTATTTCACAACTGGTTTCAAGTTTCAAGTCATTTATTGTCATATGAACAACAGCTACAGAGAAGAAGTCACTGGCAATGAAGACGGGTGAATGAAGTAAAGATAAATGATGAATACAGATTACAAAAGTACAGATATGTGATGGTTAAGATTTGACAGAAAGACTTTGGCGCTGAAACTCTACAGGGAGATTTTGTAAATTGAGGGGCGTCTTCCCTGAGCAGCAGCAAGATAAATCTCCCCATAGAGTCCAGACACTGGTGGTGACTCTGATGGACTGATGAAAAGATAAGATGATGAATCTGTGAAGACTAGGTGTTGACTGTTAGGTGGGGCGTGGCTACAGAACTAACTACAGAAACAAAGACAATCATATTTAAAAAGACAGCAGCAAGATGGCCAACAGTGAAGGTGTGTTGCTGTGCTATTGGTTAAAAGTGACCATCTGACAGAACAGCTGATTTCTTAATTGACAGCCTCAGACAATGACAGCAAGCAATTGTAAGTGAGTGAGTGAGCATGCGTGTGAGGAGTCCTCCCACAGATCTGTGTGGAGAGTTGACTCTGACTGTGTTCACTCTGGATCTGCTCTGACAAAGTGTGCAACATCACATTCCTTTTCCTACAAGCATACAACCTCAATCCTGATACCATTTTTAACATGTATTTTTCATAATATAATCAATATGTACAAGTAATTGCCTTTCAGAGTACACAGCATGTGCTTTAGCTCACATTTGTTTTAACGAGCCATAAACTGTCAACGCTGTTACCTTTCCACAGTAACAGGATTTGACATGTGAGTAGCAGGGATGATCATCATAGATAGCTTTACTGTCTTTAAAGGTCAGCCTTATCAAATGAAAACATTTTTAAAAGTCATCATGTGAGTGTTATTCAGCTAATGTCCACAATATGATGAAACTGGTTACTTGATTTACTGTGAATGAGCCCTTTGATATGTTTGTATGGTCTGGTTGTTCTAAGTCCTGTTTAACTGCTACAAAACCCTTTTTACTATTGGTTACTATGTTAAATAAATGAAATGCTCAATAACAAAAATGATTCCAAAACGCTTGTCAATAATGTGTGCATGGAACTGCAACAACAACAACAACAACAACAACAACAACATGAGACCTCTTAGAAATGTGACGTGCTTCACTGATACAACAATACCAATCAAGTGCAGAACAATACCCTGTGACTTGGGAGGGGAAACTTCATAGTAGTGTGTAGACAAAGATGTTCAGTGTAGGCAGTAAAATGTGTATCAGCTGTTACTGTAACAGGGCTGGCAGTCAATCCTATTGTTGGTGTTAATTTCATAATGTCAAATGTCAAAATGATGATTAAAAGAGACTTTCAACTCTCATCATTATAATTTAAACTATACTATATTTTGGACAGGGCCATTCTTTTCATATTTCTCTTCTAAAAAATTATCTTTTTTCCTAATAGACATGTGATCGCCATGCAAAATCAGGGTGCACTTGATAATCTGAATGAAAACAGGGATTTAAGTACTGCTCATAAATGTGCCATCTATTACATAAGTCTAATTAGGAATATTAGATATAGTAATACTTTCTGTGGTAACAGGGTTGGCAAAACCATCAAAACAATAACCCGGCACATGTTATGTGAAAGCAACTTGGAGAGAGTCTGAGAGTCCTGAACGGCCAGCCGTCCTGGTAGGGGATCCTGCAAAGACTCGGCCTACCTGAAGGTTTCTTCCTTTTTTCCCGAATAAAGGTTTTTTAGGGAGTTTTTCCTGACATGCTTTGCAGGTTGAAGGCTGAAGACTCAAATAACAACGAGATATAGCATAGCAGCACGGCAGCTTGCTCTCCACGCCTGACACGTTGCTGATCCAAGAAGCTATTCTCCCTCCAGTGGCACCTATACACCCCTCCCTCCTTATCACAACCCTGCTGGCTCTAACGTTACTGGCTGTTGTCCTATTTCTGCATTTACCCACGCCTTGACTACTGGCACCACCTAGCCGTTAGCTTAGCTCAAGCTAGCCAACATGCTATATCCATGGCCTGTGACAACATAATGCTCACAAAAGCAAATAAACAGATTACAGACCTTAAGGAAGACATCCGCCGACTCTCCCAGGAACTGCAAGATAAACAGGCCATTCTGACCTCCTGCCTGGACCTGGCTCACGAACAGTCCTTGCACATTGTCTCCCTCAAAGCGGCCCTCCAGGACACCGTCCCATGGGATACCTCCACCGGTCCGCGGCCTTCCTCCTCCTCCACACCCAGCCTCCAGACATCCTGGACTGAAGTTGTGATCCGTGACAGAAAGAGACTCCAGGATGCGACTGCATCTCCTCCTCGCCTGAGCCTCTCCAATCGCTTCGAGGCGCTAGCAGACAACCCAGATCTTCTCCCGGTTAGCATAGCTCAAGCTAGCCAATGTGCTAGCCCCGCCGCCAGCTCTCTGCACACGGCTGCTGGTGGTTGTGCAACGCCTGGCTCTGGAAAGGCCGCTGGCCCCTCTCCACCTGCGGCTACTGGTGCTTCACCCTCGGGCTCAGGTAGCTCCACATCTGGGGTAACGTTAGCTGGCTCAGACATCACGGCTGCAACCCCCCTCATCCTCACCTTCACCTTCCCCCCCACCTACACTCCTGGCACACTGCTTCGACACCTCCCCCACCCCCGCTCCCCCGGACATCTCACCACCCCACACCCCCCAGCACACAGCCCCCCTGCTCCAGCTTGTCCTGTCAGGTGAGAGATCAGCTGAGGAGGATAAAGACGAGGAAGGCTGCGGGTCCAGACGGCATCAGCTCCAGGCTCCTGAAGTCCTGCGCAGACCAACTGTGCAGGATAGTTGAAACCATCTTCAACCTGAGCCTGAGGCTGGGGAGAGTACCACAGCTGTGAAAGACATTCTGCGTGGTACCTGTGCCCAAGACTCCGCACCCCAAGGACTTCAGCAGTTTCTGACAAGTGGCATTAACATCACACCTCATGAAGACTCTGGAGCGCCTGGTCCTGTCTCGTCTCCGCCCCGCAGTAGGCCCTTCAATGGACCCGCTGCAGTTTGCCTACCAGCCTGGCATTGGGGTGGACGACGCCGTCATCTTCCTCCTGCATAGAGCTCTTTCTCACCTGGAGAAGCCTGGAAGCTCTGTGAGAATCATGTTCTTTGATTTCTCCAGCGCTTTCAACACCATACAGCCTGTGCTTCTGAGGGAGCACATAGGGGTGGCTAATCACATCACATGCTAGATCCTCGACTACCTCACGGACCGGCTGCAGTATGTCAGGACCCAGGATTGTGTATTGGACTTGGTTGTCTGCAGTACAGGGGCCCTGCAGGGGACAGTGCTGGCACCGTTCCTCTTCACCCTCTACACTGCAGACTTTTCATACAACACCCCCACCTGTCATCTGCAGAAGTTCTCTGACGACTCTGCCATAGTCGGCCTCATCACAGATGGGGATGACAGGGAGTACAGAGAACTGAACCAGGACTTTGTGGACTGGTGCCTGAGGAACCACCTTCAGATCAACGCAGGGAAAACCAAAGAGCTGATGGTGGATTTCTGCAGGTGCAGACTCCTCCCCCCAACACCGGTGAACATCCAGAGAAAGGACATTGAGATGGTGACATCTTATAAGTACCTGGGTGTTCATCTTAACAATAAACTGGACTGGACTAATCACATAACAGCACTATACAGGAAAGACCAAAGCAGACTCTACCTGCTGAGGCGGCTCAGGTCTTTTGGAGTGCAGGGGGTGCTCCTGAAGACCTTCTTTGACACTGTGGTGGTATCAGCCATCTTCTACGGAGTAGTCTGCTGGGGCAGCAGTGTCTCAGCTGCAGATAGGAAGAGACTGGACAAGCTGATCAAGAAGGCCAGCTCTGTCCTGGGATGCTCTCTGGACTCTGTGCAGGTGGTGGGAGAAAGGAGGATGACAGCCAAGCTGCCAAGCCCATGCCTAGTTATTTAAGTTATTTAAGACTAGTTTTTGAAATCTTTAATCTGACTCTTTTTCCTTGACTGCTGTAACACTGGAATTTCTCAATTATGGGATCAATAAAGGTGTATCTTATCTTATCTTAGTCCTACACCTGCGGCTGATGGCTTCCCGCTCCGAAGGCCCCACTGTCCCCGGTGCCGTGGTGGTTGCTGGGGCGCCGTCTCCCCGCTCCAGCTGCCCTACCTTTGGGATCATCGTGGCTGGCTCCACACTGGCAGCTGGCAGTGTACCCGCAGCTCGCCGACCCGGCGGCCCGGTGCCAATGGGTGACGTGGAGCCCTCCTCCCCGCCAGCACCTGCTGATACCCAGAGTGGCTCTGCTGCGGTCCCGGATCACCAGCTCTCCTCCCGGACAACTACCGCAAATTCCTGAAGGAAGCTGTCCTCAGAAGCTCTGGAGGCCTCCTCCACCCCACGCTCCCGGCAGACTCTCCTCCTCCTAGGGCTGTAACGGCCGATCCACCACAACACCTTTCCAATCGTGCCCGGTCACCGATCCCGCAGCCAGCAGATGACCCGGACGCTGGCTCGCCACCATCCAACCCGGCAAAAACCCTTCCTCGCCCGCCCTTCCCTCCAACCACCCTGATCATCGGAGACTGCATCACAAGGAAAATCCGCTTCTTCAATGCCACCACCTGTTGTTTCCCCGGAGCCACAGTCCCGGTAATCCTGGGAAAACTCCCTGGGCTGCTGCAGTCACTCCCTTCCTCCATCACCCGCATCGTGGTGCATGTAGGGACCAACGACCTGGCTCGGGGCGCCTCTGAGCTGACCAAAAGTGCTTCCACCTCCCTCCTGGACTTCCTACGCACTTGTGGAAAGTCCGTTTTTATCTCCGGTCCCATTCCCACACTTGGTCGCGGGAACGCTCGCTTCTCCAGGCTGCACCTGCTGAATACCTGGCTCAGGCCTGCCTGCTACTCTCGAGGCTTCAACTTCGTGGACAATTTTAATCATTTCTGGAACCGTCCTTCTTTCTTCAAACACGATGGCATTCACCCTACCTCCCTGGGAAGCCGCACACTGGCAGCCAGTATTCAGCATGCCGTACATCACGCGCCACGTGCATGACTATTTACATCACATGCCCCCTCCACCGACACACTTCCTCACACCATTCCAACTGCAGCTCAGAGCACAGCCCCACTCACCAGCGCCCCCGTCCGACCATATCAAACATTAACCCTCCCACCTGAGACATTCCCCATAAAGCACAGACCACCCCGCCCTTACTGCACTAAAACTGTGAATTACAAAAACCTATCCCCCATCTTCTGCACTCCTGCCACCCCCTGTGCTACTCAAACCCTACAACACCTGAAACTGGCTCTACTCACCACCCGCTCACTGACCAACAAAAGTGCCATCCTACATGAATTCATCACTGACAATAAACTGGACTTCCACTGCATCATCCAAAACCTGGCACAAACCCCTGGATTACTTCTCCCTAAACCAGACCACACCCACTGACTCCACCTACACCGACAAACCCCGCCCAGACATATGGGGTGGTGGCGTTGCTGCCATCTACAAGAAATGCTTTAAAATATCCACAACCTCCATACCTCCGCTCAGTCCTTCAAACAAGTCACCCTCAAACTGTCTGGTCCCACTTCCCTGGTCATCGCCATCATCTACCACCCTCCCAAACCAAACAACTCCTTCCTCTCAGACCTCACTGAATTCCTCACCCAGCTATCTGCCGTATCCCCCTCAATTCTCCTGCTGGGGGACTTCAATATCCACATCGATGATCCAAACTGCAAAAGTGCAATAGACCACCTGGAACTGCTCCACTGCCTTCACTTCACCCAGCATGTCAACTTCCCCACCCACTGTCGCGGCCACATCCTGGACCTAGTCTTCTCCACCGGTCTCACCCTCCACCAACTCTCCAGTACCAACCTCCACATCTCGGATCACCTGGCCATCACTGTGAACTTCAAGACCCCCCTCCCTCCCCCAAAACTCAAATGCATTATATCCTTCAGAAATATCAAGTCCATCTCCCCCTCTGCTTTCTCTGACTCACTGGCAAATACTCTGTCCACATTCATCACCCCGCTGACCCCAAACCCCTCTGACCTGGTCACCCTCTACAACAACATACTGTCCCTCTGCCTCGAAAAACTGGCTCCCTTAAAGACCAAAACTGTCTCATTCACTCACTTATCTCCCTGGTACACTCCTGAACTCCGTCACATGAAAACCCGTAAGTGCTAGCTTGAAAGACTTTACAAGAAAACCAGTCTCACAGTCCATCTCCATGCCTATACAGACCACCTTTCAAACTACAAAGACGCCCTCACTGCCGCCTGGTCCAACTACTACTCACAACTCATTCACTCTGGCTCCAATAACCCCAAGACTCTCTTTTCCACCATCAATAAACTCTTCAAACCCTGCGACAACACCCTCTCCTCCATCACAACTGACACATGCAACTCCTTCCTGGCATTTTTTCAATCAAAGATCGAAACCATCAACACTCAACTCAGCAACCCCCCCACCCCCCCACCCCCCATCTCAGTCTCTACGGCGCTCACCGCCTCCACCACCACTCAACCACTGTCACACTTCATCCCTGTCTCCTCCCTGGAACTCCTCCCCATCATCTCCAAGATGAAAAGCTCCACTTCCGTCCTGGACCCCATACCATCCTCCATCATCAAAGTCTGCCTCCCAACAATCTCCCCACTCATCACTACCATCATTAACTCCTCCCTCACCTCTGGCTCTATCCCAAAATCCCTGAAACTGGCCGCTGTCACCCCCATCCTCAAAAAACCCGGCCTGGACCCTGACATCATCTCAAATTTCCTTCCCATCTCGAACCTTCCCTTTCTGTCAAAAATTCTGGAATGTGTTGTCGCCTCCCAAATCAAAACCCACCTCCGCTCTCATGAACTATATGAACCATTTCAATCCGGATTCTGCCCTCAACACAGTACCGAAACCGCCCTCCTCAAAATCACTAACGACCTCCTCCTCTCTGCCGACTCTGGCCACCTCAACATACTCATCCTCCTCGACCTCACTGCTGCCTTTGACACCATCAACCACACCACTCTGCTGTCCCGCCTACAAACTTCCCTCAACATCACTGACTCTGCTCTGTCCTGGCTCAAATCATACCTCACCGACAGACATCAGTTCATCCACGTCAACAACTGCACCTCTGCCACTGTCCCCCTGCTTCAAGGTGTCCCTCAGGGCTCGGTGCTTGGTCCTCTCCTCTTCATCATCTACTCTACTCCCCCTTGGTTCCATCATCCGTCGTCATGGTCTCCATTTCCACTGCTACACTGATGACATCCAAATCTACATCTCCACAAAATCCATCACCCCGGCCACCCGCTCTACCCTCACCAACTATCTGACTGAACTCCAATCATGGCTGCAAGCCAACTTCCTCAAATTCAACTGTGGCAAATCTGAAATAATACTCATCGGCCCAAAATCCTTCTCTACAGCAACACAAAACTTCACCCTCAGCATTGACAACACCATCCTCTCTCCCTCCCCATTCATCTGCAACCTTGGTATCATCTTCGACAATAACCTCTCATTTGAACATCACATTAGCTGCCTTGCCCAAACTGCCTTCTTTCACTTTAGAAATATTGCCCGTCTCCGTCCATTGCTCTCCTTCTCTGCCACTGAAACTCTCATCCATGCTTTCATCACCTCAAGACTGGACTACTGCAACAGCATCCTCTACGGCTCATCATCCAAAGTCCTCAACAAACTTCAGTACATCCAAAACTCTGCCGCCCGCCTCCTCACCCACACCAGCTCCCATGAACATATAACCCCTGTCCTGCAAAACCTTCACTGGTTCCCTGTCCCGTACAGAATCAGTTTCAAGATCCTCCTCCTCACCCACAAAGCCCTCCACAGCCAGGCCCCCTCCTACCTCACGGACATGCTCCACCACCACACTCCCTCCTGCAACCTTCGATCATCCGACAAAAACCTCCTCTCTCCTCCACACAGGACCAAGCACTGAACCTGGGGTGACAAAGCCTTCTCCATAGCCGCCCCCTCCCTCTGGAACACCCTCCCTATACACATCCGTGACTGTCCAAATCCATCCACCTTCAAATCACTCCTCAAAACCCACCTTTTCAAATCCGCTTTTAACCTTTAATATTAGCTTTTCATTCTCGGTTCCTCATGTGCCCTCCTTTTCTTTGTTTTGCACTATGCTTTTGCACCTTGTTGTTTTATATTGTCTTTGTCTTCTGTTTATGTCTTTGCACTTACATGTATGTACTTCTTTTCTTTTAAATGTAAAGCGTCTTTGAGAGCTGTAAAAGCACTGTATAAATAAAATGTATTATTATTATTATTTATTATAATAAGGAGAGAAACAGAATATGAAATTCACCTGCTCAGGTAGAAGAGGAGCTGCAGCTTTGATTTGGTTCATTTCTCTTCTAATGAAACTCACTTTGTTCTTTTACTGATGACTCTCTGGTTTCTGTTCAGAGTCTGTCAGGTTGGTGGGAGGAGACAGTCACTGTGCAGGAACACTGGAGATCAAACATCAGGGAGAGTGGAGACCAGTGAATGGCTATTACTCTTACTGGACCCTGAAGACAGCAGGTGTTGTCTTCAGAGATCTGGACTGTGGCTCTGCTGTTTCTGTAGGAGAGAGAAAGGAGTCCTCAGCCAGACCTGTGTGGTGGATCGACTCTAACTGTGTTCACTCTGTACCTGCTCTCAGGGAGTGTGCAGCATCATCTTCCTCTTCCTCCATCCTGGATCTCACCTGCTCAGGTAAGCCCATCAGTGACATCATCAGTGACATCATCTATGACAGTAATGTCCCCAGGTTGACTCACACATGTTCCAGCTAGAATGGCAGCAGACTGTCTCCAGCAGCCATGATGAGCTGCTGCCTCAGTAAATCAGCTGCTGAATGCACCAAGATATATATCTGTATATATGAAACATACATGTGTGCTGCTTCAGGAGTCCCCTGGGCCAACCACCAACCAGCCTGAAAGGACTCCTTCTTCAGCTTGACAGCTTTCTGAGCCACTGGTTTCCAGCAGCAGGTTCTTTGGTTGCCACCATAACAGGCACCAATGACCTACTGGACACAACTTTGATCAGCTTAGCTCGTCAGTATCTCCACACCCATGTGGCGTCCTTCACAAGTCAAGTCAACTTTATTTGTCAATATCACATATGCACTGGACACACGGACTATTGAAATAACGTTACTCTCAGACCCGTGTTGCAGCGATGTTCACATCAATCTAGAACTAAAAATAAGCAGTAGGAGGGGGAGCAGAGCAGGGAGGGAGTTGAGTGTCCTGACAGCTTGGTGTATGAAGCTGTCCCTCAGTCTGCTGGTCCTGGCCTGGAGGCTCTGTAGTCTCCTCCCCGATGGCAGCAGGCTGAAGAGGGTGGAGTCACCTGCAATGCAGAGGGCTTTGCAGGTGAGGCGGGTGATGTAAAAGTGTTGGGGGGGTGGGGGGTGGGGGGGGGTGACTGATGGTTTTTCTCAGCTGTTCTCACAATGTGCTGGAGGGTCTTGCGGCCGGATGCTGTGCAGGCACCGTACCAAACCGTGATGCAGCTGGTCAAGACGCTCTCGATGGTGCCTCTGCAGAATGTGGACATGATGGGGGCTGGGGCTCTGGCTCTTCACAGCTTGCAGAGAAAGTAGAGGCACTGGTGAGTCTTCATGGCCTGAGAAGTAGTGTTGAGGGTCCAGGAGAGGTCCTCTGTGACATGCATCCAGGAACTTTGTGCTGCTCACCCTCTCTACAGCAGCACCGTTGATGGTCAGAGGGGAATGCTGGGTGCGCGCTCTCCTGAAGTCGACAACAATTCAATTCAATTTTATTTATAAAGCCCAATATCACAAATCACAATTTGCCTCACAGGGCTTTACAGCATACGACATCCCTCTGTCCTTAAGACCCTCACAGCGGATAAGGAAAAACTCCCCAAAAAAAAAACCCCTTTAACGGGGAAAAAAAAACGGTAGAAACCTCAGGAAGAGCAACTGAGGAGGGATCCCTCTTCCAGGACGGACAGACGTGCAATAGATGTCGTACAGAACAGATCAGCATAATAAATTAACAGTAATCCATATGACACAATGAGACAGAGAGAGAGAGAGAGAGAGAGAGATGCAGGTAATGACAGTAGCTTACAACAACATTAATGAAAGTAATAATATTATAGTTATAGTTCTGGCTACTGTGGTACAATATGTTGAAAGTATGTATTAGTATCAGACAGTATACTTGTGTGACAATAATCATATGTGTATAATAACAGTAGAAGTATGACTAATGACTAATGATAACAGCAGCAGCAGGAGGCATCTGGCAGGACCACGGCAGCAGCACAACCACACACGTCACGCTGTCCAGGCACCGCTGTGATATGAGTTATTCTGAGAGACAGTGGAGCACAAAGGCTCCGGAGAAGAAGCTGAGTTAGTGACATCCAGAATGGCCGAGTTAGCAAGATGCAGTAATAGGATGAGAGTGAGAGAGAGAGAGAGAGAGAGAGAGAGAGAGAGAGAGAGGGAGAGAGAGGGAGCCCGGTGTATTATAGGGGGGTCCTCCGGCAGACTAGGCCTAAGTCAGCCTAACTAGGGGCTGGTACAGGGCAAGCCTGAGCCAGCCCTAACTATAAGCTTTATCAAAGAGGAAAGTCTTAAGTCTAGTCTTAAATGTGGAGACGGTGTCTGCCTCCCGGACCGTAACAGGAAGATGATTCCACAGGAGAGGAGCCTGATAGCTGAAGGCTCTGGCTCCTGATCTACTTTTGGAGACTTTAGGGACCACGAGTAACCCTGCGTTCTCAGAGCGCAGTGTTCTGGTGGGATAATATGGCACTATGAGCTCTCTAAGATATGACGGAGCTTGACCATTTAGAGCTTTATAAGTTAACAGTAGGATTTTAAATTCAATTCTGGATTTTACAGGGAGCCAGTGCAGAGAAGCTAAAACAGGAGAAATATGATCTTGTTTCTTAGTTCCTGTTAGTACACGAGCTGCTGCATTCTGAATTAGCTGGAGAGTTTTTAAGGACTTACTAGAGCTACCTGATAATAGAGAGTTACAGTAATCCAGCCTTGAGGTAACAAAAGCGTGGACCAATTTTTCTGCATCTTTTCGGGTCAGGATAGGCCTGATTTTCACAATATTACGCAGATGAAAAAATGCAGTCCGTGAGGTTTGCTTTAAATGAGAATTAAAAGACAAATCTTGATCAAATATTACTCCGAGGTTTCTTACGGTAGTGCTAGAGGCCAGAGCAATGCCATCTAGAGAAACTATGTCATCAGATAAAGAGTCTCTGAGTTGTTTGGGGCCAAGAACAATAACTTCAGTTTTGTCTGAATTTAACATCAGGAAATTGGTGCTCATCCAATTTTTTATGTCTTTAAAGCAGTTATGGAGTTTAGTTAATTGATTACTTTCTTCTGGCTTCACCGATAAATACAACTGAGTATCATCCGCATAACAATGGAAATTTATAGAGTGATTTCTAATGATGTTATCTAAAGGAAGCATATATAGAGTAAATAGGATTGGTCCGAGCACAGAACCTTGCGGAACTCCAAAACAAACTTTGGTACGTAAGGATGATTCATTACGAACGTCAACAAACTGAAAACGATCAGATAAATAAGATTTAAACCAGCTTAGTGCAGAACCTTTTAGGCCAATTAAGTGATCCAGTCTCTGCAGTAGAATTTGATGGTCAATTGTGTCAAACGCCGCACTAAGATCTAATAAAACAAGGACAGAGACGAGTCCTTTGTCTGAAGCAATCAGAAGGTCATTTGTAATTTTAACTAGTGCTGTCTCAGTGCTATGATGCACTCTAAATCCTGACTGAAATTCCTCAAATAAATTATTATCATGGAGAAAATCACACAGCTGGTCTGCGACTACTTTCTCAAGGATCTTTGACATAAAGGGAAGATTAGATATTGGTCTATAGTTGGCTAACACCTCTGGATCCAGGGTGGGCTTTTTTAGGAGAGGTTTAATTACAGCTACCTTAAAAGACTGTGGTACATAGCCTGTTAATAGGGATATATTGATCATATCTAATATATGAGTGTTAACTAAAGGAAAGACCTCCTTAAGTAGCCTAGTTGGGATGGGGTCTAAGAGACACGTTGATGATTTAGATGAAGAAATCACTGCGGTCAATTCTTGAAGAGAAATTGGGGAGAAGCAATCTAAATATATATTAGATTCTACAGCTGTGTTTGAGGTTAGATAGGTAGGCCTACCATCTGAGGACAGGAGGTCATGAATTTTGCCTCTTATAGTTAGAATTTTGTCATTAAAAAAGCTCATAAAATCATTACTGCTAAGGGCTAAAGGAATACAAGGCTCAATAGAGCTTTGACTCTCAGTCAGCCTGGCTACAGTGCTGAAAAGAAACCTGGGGTTATTCTTATTGTCTTCTATTAATGCTGAGTAATAGTTTGCTCTGGCATTGCGGAGGCCCCTCTTATAAGTTTTGAGACTGTCTGTCCAGATTAAACGAGATTCTTCCAGTTTGGTTAATCGCCAATTCCTTTCAAATTTTCGCGATATTTGTTTTAACCTACGGGTTTGAGAGTTATACCAAGGAGCAAACTTTCTTTGCTTTGTTAACTTCTTTTTAAGAGGAGCTACAGAGTCGAGCGTTGTTCGCAGCGAGCCTACGGCGCTATCAACAAAATGATCAATTTGGGAGAGGTTAAAGTCGGCACGGGAAACCTCTGTTACTGAAGGTATTGGTATTGAATTTAACGACGAAGTAATCTTTTCCTTAAATTTTGTGACAGCACTATCTGATAAACATATAGTATAGTAACTGTTGCTGAGTGGCGTGTAATCGAGTAAAAAGAAATCAAAAGTAATCAGATAATGATCTGATAGCAAGGGATTCTGTGGAAAGACTTTTAGGTTATCAATTTCAATTCCATACGTCAGAACTAGATCGAGGGTATGGTTAAAACAGTGAGTGGGTTCATGTACACCCTGACTGAAGCCAATGGAGTCTATTAATGAGATAAACGCGGTAGCCAGGGAGTCATTATCAACGTCGACATGAATGTTAAAATCGCCTACAATAATAACTTTATCTGATTTAAGAACTAAACTGGATAAAAACTCTGAGAATTCAGATACAAATTCAGAATACGGGCCAGGAGCACGGTACACTATAACAAATAAAACAATCAAAACAACAATCTCCTTTGTTTTCTCCATGTTCAAAGAGAGATTATTGTGGCTGCACCACAAGGCCAGGTGGCTCACCTCGCTCCTGTAGTTTGTCTTATCATCGTCTCTGATGAGACCCACCACGGTCATGTCGTCTGCAAACTTAAAGCTATGGTCTACGTTTAGTACGTTTAGAAAGATTGATCATTATTATTAACATGAACTGGCTCTGGGCCAGAAAAACTGGTTCCAGAGTGGCACCAGTTCTTAGCTGGACTAGAAGAACGAACCACATACGTCACAGGGAAGGGGGCTGGGTTATTGAGCCACCCAGCCACTGCAATGAATGCTGGAAGCGATGGTGGACGAAAGCGTAACACTGCCGCAAACGGACCCCAGTAAGTTTCTTTTCAAACATTTTCACCTTGCACATAGTTGTTTAGTTTTACCAGTTTCTTCAGATAACAGCTGTGTCCCAATTTAGGCCTGTGTCCCTCGGAGGATGCGGTCCTAAATTGGGACACAGCTATTGTTTGTGATGTCTGCTTGGCTTAATGTTAACTGATTAACAGATAAGCCTTGCTAACATTAGCTAACGTTAGCAAGTTACTTAGCCATTGGCTCAACGACCAGCCCCACTTTCAGTTGGGTAAACATTGTATAATGTGTAGTGGACAAGTCACTGTTTAAAGCCCTGTTCATGTGGTCTACAGAGTTATCTACCATTGAACAAGACAATGCTAACTTGGAGCTAACGTCGCCACTCCACTGCAGCTTGCCAACACCATCCAGCAGCTCAGGTCAAAGCCACCAGACCAGACCAGGTAAGAGTTGTTCTGCTGTTTATCCAGTAGTTTGTCTCACCAGACACTATGCAGACATGGAGATATACCTAAAAGTATGACTTGATAATATAGATATGTGCTGTGATAAATGAACAATCATTCATACACAATCCCCTACCACCCATGACTGCTGCCATTGAACCAGGGCAGCTACATGCTCCAATCAGCAATACTATGTACATTTGTCACTGTTAATATGGTGTGAGGTCTATATATTGTGTTGTAAGACTAGTGCTGATTGTTGAGCTGACATGTTTGTTACATTGTACTGCTGAACCTGTGTTTATCTACTTAAGACTTAATGAAAAACTTCTAAACTGATTCTTCTATTCTTGTACACAGGGAAAATGAAGTAACACAGAGCTGCTTGAATACCTGGAGAGGGCAGACGAGAGGTTCTCGCAGCACAGCAAGGACCTGAATGATGCCCTGCTGCAGAAGCTGGAGACTGACACCAGTGTGTTTCTTGGACTGATGGGGCACATGGTGTCTGTGATGGAGGCCCAAGCCCAGAAATGAGCAGTTCTGTTTCATGGGAAGTTTTAGTTTTGCACATTCAATGTACACTTGTCACTTTTATCATTAGCTTGTTTTTTGTATATAAATAAATTCCTTTCTAAAGAGAAATGTCTGCTTCTGTATGTTTTCACTTAATGATGTACAATTTAACTGTGTAATAAGTTCAAGTAAAGCTAGTAAAAACAAGTCAAGAACTCAACAGGTTACCCATTTATGAAGATACTTTTCATAGATGTCTTCAGTCACTGTGTTTATAAAGAAATGAGAACATGACATCATCATTTCTATGAATTTATTGAACTGAAGGATGAAACAATACAAAAGTTGTCAGGTAAGCAGCAACAAAACAGCAAAAACAATGGAGAGTAGCAGCCAAAACATGTGCATCATACACAACCAGAACTAAATAAAACAAACATTTGAATGGCAGGTTTTTAGGAGGCACCTCCACCGTCCTTTCAATCTCCCAAAAGCCATTTCCACAACTGACCGTGCACTTCTTAATCTGTAGTTATAAGTGTGTTGTTCGGGGGTCAATCTGCCAGTGTCCGCAAAGGGCTTCATGAGCCAGCTCTGCATGGGGTAGGACAAAAATGTATAGGTAAATAAGCATGTTGAGTGGAGAGCGATCAATACTAAAATGAACATCCATCATGCTATTTAACCCTTACGCCTCAAATAAATGTGTATGCGCATGAGTGTCTGTACATAAATGTGTGTATATGCAGATACATACAGGGTCTTGCAGCTCTGCATTCATAGCATGTGAATGTGCTGTACATTTAATGTATGAGGAAATGTACAGCACATTTTAAGTGTAATATAGCATTCTACTGAGTTTATTACGTTCTGTTGATGCCATATATACATACGTTGGGATCATAAATTCGGGCTTCACACGGCAGCACCAAATATGTTGGGATCAATATATTAGGTCTCACCAAGAGGCACCAAATATGTAGGGATTTAATTGGCTATTGGAAATAATAATTATTATTAATAATTAATAATCATGTTAAATAATGTGACTTAATTAACATTAAATCACCTCGTGGGGCACCATTCCCGTAAAGGGAAAAATGATAGCCAGTTAAAGATATCAGTCTCATAAAAAAGGCTAAACTATTAATTTGGAGTTTGATTAATAATTAAATTAATGACAACAACCAAAATTAACAGTAACACCTGAAAGATTTCGGAGTTCTTTACGCAGCAGAGGTTGACTATTCATTCACTCTTGTGCAACATTAAACAGACAGCAGGTATGATTCCAAAGAATTATATTTATTCACAAACTAGCAAAGCAAACCAAAACACACAAATTCTAACTAACTATAGCTTGGTGTGTATATGTGTGTTGTGTGTGTGTGTGTGTGTGAGAGAGAGAGAGAGAGAGAGAGAGAGAGAGAAAAGAAAGACAAAGGCGGGTGTGGTGATCAAGGAGCCGTTTGGCCTACAAAACAAAATGGCTGACAACAGAGAACTACCAAAATGGCCGAATCAAGGCTGCTTCAGTTTTCGGGGGAGGTGTCGTCAGGACAAAGACAAAGGAAAAGAAGCAAGAACTTTGAGATTCCTGTTTGGATGTAGCTCTGTTGAAAGCCTGTTTGTTAATGAGTCTGTGTCAATGTGACGTGTGTTGCAAACGGTCTGGATTAGGGCAGAGATTGTTTAGTTGTGTGCAAGAATCTGTTTGTGAACAGTATTAGCAAACGAAACACTTAGCTTTGGCGAAGCCAACTAATCAATGACCTAACTGCAAACTATCACAACAATAACTCAATGAACAGGATTAAATCACATACAACAAGTCAAACAGTCTTGCTTTGTCTGTAAAGCTGTGATAAGCTATGCCCAGTTGTTACATTACCGATCCTTGAATGGATGGAACAAAGAGTCACTTGGTGGTGTGCTGCTTTGTTAGCCGGCAGAAGAAGGTTGGGAAGATGGTTCCAGCTGCAGTCTTTGTTGGGTCCTTTGTTCCAAATGTGAAACTCAGAGGAAGCTGGTCGCTCAGGGTTTAGCAGAGTTAGACGCTGGCTGCTAACTCACTTAGTTCCTTGTTGCTGGAAAGCTAGTTGCAAACCTTGTGTTTGCCAGAGAGTCTATGATCCATTGCCCTCCCTTTAGTGGTTTGGGCTATGGAGCAAGGGTCTGGGCCTCTGGACTGTTCCAGGCCCAGCCGGGAAAAGGTGTGAGCTGTTCAACAGCTGGAGCAAGAGAGAGAAAAGGCTTGGAGGGAGCAGAACTTCTACATGCCTGTGACATCACAGAGTCACATGTCACTGTAAAAGTCCTGTCCAATCAAGTTGTGAGACTTGTGTCTCACTGAGGTGTGAGGTGAGACCTCCTGTGGAGATGGGTGTCACCTAGCTCTCTTTGTTTGAAGACAAAGAGCATGCAGAGGAAAAAGCCTTTAAATGTCCAGTGATGATTTTACCAAATGATGAATCATCTGTGGTCCTGTGAATCCCAACATACATATATATATATATATATATATATATATATATATATATATATATATATATATATATATATATATATATGTGTGTGTATACATGAACACAGCCAAAATGACCAAGAAAATTAAGTGACAAACCAAGAATGTTCATTTCACAGAGCTAAGCATCCTCTTTTGTCCAGCTGAAACTACAATAAACTAGCCCTCAGTTGTCTAAATAAGTACACATACACATTTGCGTTGTGAATTAGCTGTGCTCTGCCAGCTAACGTTAGCTTACAACAAAGGCTAACATAACAATGTCACGTTCAGTGTTATTAAGAGACAAACCGTGTTAGGTTATTACCTGTCTTCTGGAATGTAATCGCCGTCCATACAAATCTTGTCGAGCAGCACAAATATGATGTATCTGCCGTGTTTGGATGCCGATGAAGCCTCGTAGTGCCAGGAGTAACAGCTGCACAAGTATGTGGTCCGCCATCGTTTTTGTTGTTGTTCGACGTAACTGACATATACAGTGACACGATGACGTGGCACCCTAACCACCTCGAGCCGTGGAAAAACAAATTGGTTCTCAGCTGGTTCGCAAGTTGAACCAACTGAGAACCAGCACCAGCTCAGCACCAGCACTGGAGCTGTTTTGGTGGAAAAGGGTTAAATGTGAAGAGCAAAAGGAACCAAAAAAAATCCATTCTCTCTGGCGGCTACAGGCCTGCAAAAGAATTGACCAATCACAGCCATCTGGTATGCATGGGAATTACTCCTTGCTCAAATTTGAACTCTCTCTCTCTTACCCTCCGTCCAATCCCCTCACTCCATTCTGACACTCCTCTGCTCCTTGTCCCGCCTCGTCCCAACCCCCCTCCACATTTGAAAGTACGAGCAGTTTGTAAGGCCCTGAGCGATTCAGCTACACGAGTTTCGATATGGAAATAAAGAGAGCGACAGCAGTAAGCGGCCTCTGCTTGCCCCACTGGCAAAGGCCAAAAAGAAGTGCAAGTCTGCCTCTGAAAAGGCAGAAACGAAGAGGAAATGCGACAAATTGAGGGCTCAAAGCAGAGTAAACATCGGGTCATCCTTTGACCGATGGAGAAAGCTCTGGCAAGATCTGGGCCTGAAAAGTGATGCTGATACAACAGAGTTTTTGTTGTACAGGTAATATTTTGTTTTTATTGTGGATGTTGTGATATAGATAACTGTATGCTGTATGTAACTGTACGTTGCTTTGCGGGAGGGGGTGTGTCGTTAGGAGGCTCCAAGGGGAGGGGGACATGAGCTCGGAGGGGAGGGATCATGGAGCACAGATGGAGGGGTGTGTGAGTGGGAGGGGGCATGCTTTTTTCAAATCTTTCTCATCGTCTTTCTAAACGTAGACCATAGCTTTAACGAGGAGAGAGTCCAGACCCTATCCCTTTGAGATTTTAGGGATCACATTTTTATTGTGGGTTACAGATCATCTCAGAAAAAAAAAATGGACAGAGAAATGGATAACGTATGTTAGAGAGTATGAAATGTAAATGTGATGTCAGACAGCTGCAGTCTGTGGTCTTATAAAGACGTGTTCTGTTGTTAATGATGAAGTGATGTTGGAATTGTGGTGAGTCCAGTTTGAATCAGTGAATTGTTGTTTGATGACATCTTTTTATTTAGTGTCTGGTGTCTTTTATCTCTCTCTATTTTATCTTCTATTATCTCTCCAGACTCTGTCAGGCTGGTGGATGGGACCAGTCTGTGCTCAGGCAGACTGGAGGTGAAGTCTAACCAGTCTAACCAGAGGTGGTCCTCAGTGTGTGAAGCTGACTTTGACCAGCAGGATGCAGAGGTGGTCTGTAGGGAGCTTGGCTGTGGGGCTCCTTCAGTCCTCCAGGGGGCGCTCTATGGAGAAGTGGAGGCTCCAATGTGGACCAAAGAGTTCCAGTGTGGAGGCCATGAGTCTGCTCTCCTGGACTGTAGAAGCTCAGGCTCAGATAGAAACACCTGCTCACCTGGCAAAGCTGTTGGACTCACCTGCTCAGGTAGAAGAGGAGCTGCAGCTTTGATTTGGTTCATTTCTCTTCTAATGAAACTCACTTTGTTCTTTTACTGATGACTCTCTGGTTTCTGTTCAGAGCCTGTCAGGTTGGTGGGAGGACACAGTCGTTGTGGAGGAACACTGGAGGTGAAACAGGGAGACTGGAGACCAGTGATAGGCTTTTACCCTGACTGGACCCTGAAGACAGCAGGTGTTGTCTGCAGAGATCTGGACTGTGGCTCTGCTGTTTCTGTAGGAGAGAGAGAGGAGTCCTCAGACAGACCTGTGTGGAGGATCAGGTCTGACTGTGTTCACTCTGGATCTGCTCTGAGGGAGTGTGCAACATCATCTTCCTCTTCCTTCGTCCTGAATCTCACCTGCTCAGGTAAGCCCATCAGTGACATCATCAGTGACATCATCAGTGACAGCAATGTTTCCAGTATGTTCCTTCCTCTGTCACAGTGACAGTCAGTGGTTTCTATTTGACTTAAATGTAAATGACTTCCTAAAGAGAAGTGAGCGTCCATCCATCCCTCTTCAGCCAATGGGTCTAGTGTGCGCCTGCGGTGCACCAGATGAATGTAGTCTGCACACCATCAGACAGTTATCATAGCCAGTAGATACACCGGACTGACTGCTGAAGTTCAGCAGAGAGAGCGGCGTTTACGTCACCACGACCACATGACTCATACAAACACAAACAAGTGAAGGGAAATGAATAAGACTTACATAAAATCAAATTGTCAGCATTACTGTCTATGCAGGCAACTATTTGTCATCTCAGGAAGCCACCCTGGCTTTTGACCTGTAGACCAACAGTGTTGTTTGTTTTGTCAGTTGACAGTTACGTGGTTGCTGCCACTGGCTGACAGACTCCACTCCATTTACACAGCTTTCATTTGTGTTTGTATGAGTCATGTGGTCGTGGTGACGTCAACGCTTAAATTTAGCAGTGGATGTGGCGTATCTACTGGCTACGATAACTGTCAAAAGGAGTGCAGACTCCACCTAATTGGAACACTGCAGGTGTACCACGACGTACTATTGGTGCTGACCCAGTATTTACAGACCTGCTGCTTCAGCCAATCATCTCTCTGTATTTACTGACCTGCTGCTTCAGCCAATCATCTCTCTGTATTTACAGACCTGCTTCTTCAGCCAATCATCTCTCTGTATTTACAGACCTGCTGCTTCAGCCAATCATCTCTCTGTATTTACAGACCTGCTGCTTCAGCCCAACATCTCTGTGTCCTCCTCCATGGACGGGGTCTCCGAAGCCCAGCAGCAGGGGTTTCAGGTGTTCAGAGGCTCCAACTTCACCATCAGCTGCTCCATCCAGCCACAGTACCCAGGAGGCTCCTTCCAGCTCACCTTCACCTCCTCCAACTCAACACACAACTACACCCAACCAGCTGTCAATCACTCTGCCTACTTCCTGTTTCCTGAAGCAGAGCCCGCCCACCAAGGAAGCTACAGCTGTGTTTATCACCTCTATGTTTTCTCTCATAACTTCTCCTCTGAGAGCCGTCTGCTCTCCGTCACTGTCTCAGGTAAGCTGACTGTTTACATGCAGGTTTGGAAAAGATGATTGGTCCACACTGACTGAAAAGGATCAGCTGACCACATGTTGTTTCTGGAATGACACTGTGACGACTGTCATTGTGTCACACATGTCATATAGTAACCAAACTTATACAAAGTGTTTCAGTGGCAACAGCAACAATTTACTGTAGGACTGAGCATGTTTGGTTACCAGTATAACTCTGGTTCTCTGACAACTCAGTGAGGTGTTACTGTGAGACTGATGTGACCAATCACAAAAGCTCCACTGCCACCACATCAGACACTGACAAAAGTCAACAGTCTTGCTCAGCCTGTGCTTTTGTACTAATGCTCTGCCCAGTTGTTACGTTATCAGTCCACGAATGGAGGGAAGAGTTGCTTTGTTGTGCAGCGTGTTCCAGTGGTGCAGAGGAAGCTGTTCTCTCTGTGTGTCCTTACAGAGTGAAGGTGTGTTCACACCGGACCTGGGTTTTTTTTCGCTAGTGACGAGTTTACATACAAAGTCAATGCAAACGGGCGATTGAGCGTATATTCGCCCGGGAGAAAAGTCGCTCGGGCTCCGAGCAACACCGACAGAGCGACAGAGCGATTTTCGACTCGTCGCTTGAGATGAGAAATCTCATCTGGAGCGGTATTTCGCTGGGTCCTGTCGCTTGCAGCTCAACGCTGATTGGCTGCCGTAATCCCGGAATCCCGGGGGGTTCTTGACTATCATGACATGTCAGCTTCATTAAAAGTATAGCTGCAAATTAAAAGCAATAATAGATGTAAAAACACACAGAGACAATACATCTGTGATCAGTTCCCTAATTTAATTTTAACAATTTTTTTCAATCTTCTCCAATTTCTCGTTTTATTTTATGGAAGTGATCAATGTAAGTGCACTTGTCCTAGAGTCGCCACAACGGTTTCTATAATACAAATAACTCTGTTTAGATAAAACCTACAAGCTTCTCTTCCTATGACTTTTACTAAAAATGTGTCTTGTATGTTTTCAGAAGCCTTTAAGTTACAAAAATGAAACACACTAGACTTCTGAGCATTTATACCTCCGACCGCGGCAGAGCGCTGCTGAAAGTTATACATTTTGATACATAGGCCCTACAGGTGGCTATACATATTGCAAAACTCTGTAAAAGTACACCAAAGCATACATTTTCGTTTCCAAAGAAAATTCCCCCCAAAATTCCCTGATCGCTTCAATGATCATCAAAGCGAGTCTCTTGATTTCTGCCACATTGACGAGCAATTGCAACTGAGCAATGAAGCGATATCAAAGGGGCAAACCGAGCGACAGCAAAAAAAAAAAAAAACAGGTCCGGTGTGAACACACCTTTAGCAGTTAAGCGCTAACAAGGCTTTGTTCTTCTTTGCTTGGAAAGTTAGCTTGTAAACTTTGTGTCTGCTAAAGGCGCTAACTTGTCTGGTGTCTTTTACCGTTCAGAACAGTGGTTCTCAAATGGGGGTACTGTACCTCTGGGGGTATGTGAAGGCACTCCAGGTGTACGTGAGATTTTAAAAAAGATATATTTAAAATTAGCATCCATTCAAAAAAAAATTAAAAAAGTCTTTAGTTATTTTTATATCTGTATTTCCAAATAGTTCAAAAGAAACCACTACAAATGAGCAATAATATGCACACTGAGTTTTAAATGTTTTGTTGATGAATTTTCAAATGTTTGAAATTTGAAAGTGTCTAGTTACAAAGTTTATTAAATCAGACACTGATGGCACAGCGCTGTGTATTTCATCTGGTTTTTTCAACCAAACATGCTTTGTGCTGGTTAGGGGGTATACCCCCTAACCAGCACAAAGCATTGACTTCTAAATCAGTGGTTCTCAACCTTTGGTCAGTGATGTATACATCACTGACCAAAGGTTGAGAACCACTGATTTAGAAGACTTCAGTGTGGCTGCTCTGGAGGGTTTGTTGGCCTGGTGACATCACAGGGTTGCATGTCACAGTGACCAATGGTAATTGAAAACTGGGTCCATGGGTGGAACTTCACAATGAGGTGTGAAACGTTAAGTATCCTGAGTAACTGAGTTCAAATGGCTGATGATCAAAGGAGGCCACAGCAGCCCTTTTCTAAGACGGCTGAACTTACAGGACGAGTCTTTACCTGTTCAGTTTAGAGTTACACAAATGAACAAAAATCATCTGTGGAGTCCAGTGATCCCAACAGACGTGCTGGAGCTTCTGTGATTGGTCACAGCAGAGGGTGATTCCTATAGTGAGACACTGAGCGAGGGTCAAAAGAGAACCAGACACTGAAGCTGTTTGTGGTTTGTTCTAGTTTACACCTGAGTACTGACTGTTTAATGTCACAGGTACAGCTAGAGGCTTCACTGTATCGGCCTACTGTCTGGTAGGGAAACACCCACATGTCAGCCCACATAGAAAAATCTCACTAAAGTCACCTCAGGTTTATCTCTACAGATTATTCTCACAGGACTTTATCATGTGAACAACGAAAGATGTAATGACTTTCTATGTGTTTGTTCAGATCCAACACCTTTCATCATCAGAGCCGTCGTCCTGCCGCTGAGTCTGCTGTTGGAGAATATGGTCCTTTACTTCTACTTTAAGGTACTGACATGTGTCTGTTGTTTAGACCTGTGACTGACATGAAGCACTCAGTCTGTGTTTATTGAAGTGAAGAGAGGAGTGATGCAGGAAGTCACATGTGTGTGCTGTCATGTGTCTCCAGGCCAGCAGGGGGCAGAAGGTGGCCAGACAGGAGAACATTGAGCTGGATTATTATAACCTGGGTGTTGCTGCAGCTGAAGGAGGGCCGACTGAAGAGGAAGGAGCTCAGGGAGCAGAGTAGCACCTCCAAGGAGCTCACCTCACATCCACATGGGTTTTTATACGCATGTTCCCTTTAAACCAGAAGGATGGAGTTATGATATTACGTCATATACTATATTTTTCTTACTGTCAACATGAAAAGACCAAATCAACAAGGTGTTAGTCTCTTCATACTGTCTGACTTCCTGTCAGCTCTGAGCCCATTGGTTCCTACTGAAGACGTCAATCTTTAAAAACACAAATATAAAGTTTCATCTGAAAACTAGACTTGAAAGCAGGTATACTGGAGTCGGAGCAGCCGGCGCCGTTCAGAACCAAAGATACACCAACACAGGTCCATCAGGAACAATGTTGGTCAGATAATGTTTTATATGAAATAAAATAAACACTTCAGAAAGTTCAATCAATATTAGAGAACATGTCATTGTCACCGGAGCAGCTCCAGACTTTATACCCTGTGACATCACAAGATTGATTTTGGATTTAGCAGAAAGCTGTACATGTTTACTAATGTTTCTTTTTACCTGCCATAGACCACAGGAGTGACATGTATGAATTCTGAAAATGGGTGTGGTTCCCCTTTAATCTTGTGATGACTGATTTTGTTTATTTCATAACATTGTTGCTTAATTGTGTAACGAAGGAATTTACTTATTGATGTGCTGGATGTGACAACCTGTAGCTCACCTGGTAGAGTGTTCGCCCCATATAGACTGAGCCCTCTGCAGCGACACAGGTTTGATTCCAACCTCCCACATTTCCTGTCTGTCTTCAGCTGTGCCGTCATTAAAGGCAAAAAATAATAATTAACAAAATAATATCAGTAATATTTGATGATTTTGTTTCTTTCATCAGAATTTTATTCATTTTTATAAGAATTTTGCTTAAATCATAAAAATGTTTCTAATTTTTGATGAAATAATTTGCTTAACAATTGTAATTATTGTAATAAAAAATTAAAAAATAAAATATTTTTTTATTTTATAACAAAAATATTTACAACAAAAAAAAGCTTAACTGTGTAATGTAGAAATTTACTTAGTGGTGTGCGGGACCATCATTAAATAGGGAAAAAAAAAAGTATCAGTAATATTTGACTTTGCTTCTTTCATAAGAATTTTATTCATTTTTATAAGAATTTTGCTTAAATCCTAAAAATGTTTCTAATTTTTGAAGAAATAATTTGCTATTGTAATTATTGTAATTAAAAATTTTAAAAAAAATAGAATATATTTTAAAAAATGCTTAATTGTTTAATGTAGAAATTTATGTGTGGTACCATCATTAAATAGAAAATTTTTTTTTAAAAATCTATCGATTTGATTTTGCTTCTTTCGCAAGAATTTTTTTAATTTTTATAAGAATTTTGCTTAAATCATAAAAAAGTTTCTAATTTTTTCATGAAAGAATTTGCTATTGTAATTATTTGTATTTATTTATTTTTTTTTTTTAAAAATTGAAATATTAAAAAAAAGAAGCTTAATTATGTAATGTAGAAATTTACTTAATGGTGTGCGGTACCATCATTAAAAGCAAAAAAAGAAAACCACCAAAAGACAAACAAAACAAAATAAAAATAATGAATGGATGGATTTTGCTTCTTTTATAAGAGTTTTATTCATTTTTATAAGAATTTTGCTTAAATCATAAAAATGTTTCTGATTTTTGATGAAAGAATTTTCTATTGTAATGAAAAAAATTTAAATATAAACAAAAAAAAGCTTAATTATGTGATGTAGAAATTTACTTAGTGGTGTGTGGTACCATTATTAAAGACAAAAAGAAAAAAGAAAACCATGAACAGACAAACAAAACAAAACAAAATAGAAATAATGAATGATTTTGCTGCTTTTATAAGAGTTTTGCCTTTTTTTTCTTCGTGAAGTATTTTGCGGTTTTAATAAAGGTTTTACTCAGTTTAGTGATGACGGATTTTGTGTATTTCATAAAAATGTTGCTTAATTTTGAACTGAAAGGATTTGATACCAAATATCCCCATAACTAATGAAATTATATGAATAAAGATATGAACACGTGTATCAGGAGCCTTCAGAGATCATAAAGAATACAACAAAAATGAGAGGTTTATTCTACGTGCAGAGGACGTTAGTTCAGGACGTCTGTTTACAACCAATTAAAGACAATATGAGGACATTTTAGGACAGAATTAAAAACACATACCTGCACAGAGACATTTAGTACCAGCACTACTTTAACAAAGTACTTTAGGGGTTTGTGAAGTTGGTCCAGGAGGATCATTATTGGACGTGGAAAAGACGACACCATGTGACCAGCCTGTTCTCATTCTGCAGTCGTCAAATACCACCGCTTTGTCAGTGATTTTGGTGTCATGTATGACAGTATAATATGCAGTGGAGGGCGTCAGTTTGTGACGTGGCCAGACAGAACCTGTTGTGCTGTGATGATAGGCCACTGAACGGCATCGGGTTAAAATGCTGCCGGTAACGGTGTAACATAAGGAGCATGAAAGGCCCTGTAGGGTGGATGGGAGGGGCGGTGGATGGGTCCAACAAATCCTGGACTTTCAGCTGAGACCCTGGTGTTCGCTTCCCGTGTGAATGTAGAGTCAAAGCATGATGTTTTTCTAAATCTAACCACGTGCTTTTGTTGACGTCGTGGTGTTGGTTGCGGCGTGCCGGAACATCATCAGCAGGTTATCTAGCTGTAATACATAGACGTGAAAGGCCAGTGACAAAGCGGAGATATGTGACAACTTGGGATGAGAACGTGTTGCAGCGACCGTCTGCTCACAACCATTTAACAAGCAGAACCAAAGCTGAGCGCCATCAGAAGGAGAACTTTCCACTCACCTGTGCAGCTCTGTGTTCAAATATGTGGCAGATATTCAGCGTTGATGTCACCATTGTTGAATCATGTTTGCTGGAAGCTTCCATACACAGAGAGATGAAATGATGCAGATGACTGTAATAAATGGATCAGTGTCATCTACTATGTTCAAAGAAAATAAAGCCTCTTTAATAAACTATCAAACTCTGTGAATGAGCTGATTTGAAGTGGTTTCCTCTTAGTTGGGAAAATGTTGTGTTTGCTTTCTTTGCCTTCACCAGAGAAGATTGGACTCTGTCACTGTCAGCAGATAACAGATCTGATAAGAACCACAAACTGTTCCTTCATGTGAATGATCAGATATGAAGTGTGATTGGAAACAGGAAATGTTTGCTGGGCACACTACGTGTCATTGCTAAGGCTAAAGATGCAGTGGAGAGGCAGCTGGTGGCAGATGCTGTCAATGCTGCTGCTTCAGACTGTGTCAGAGGTCAAGAAGTGGTGGGCCACCCGAGCTCAGCCCCCTGGGTGAGAAACTGGCAGAGATCATCAGTAAATCTTTCCTGAGTGGAGTGCTCACTGAGGCGGAGGGGGCGCAGATGGAGCTGATGGATGAGGTCAGTCATTTGTAAACCACGTGCACTCAAGTTGTGTTTAAACACATATGTACAAACACAATATAGACGTTATCCAAAACAACTGGCGTTATTCAAAATGAAAACTATATTTCTTTCTCGTAGTCCCTGGGTGTTCCAGTGAGCTCGATGGTGATGCAGCTCAGCAGAGCGTGCCCAGCGTCTGCCCTGCACCTCGTGCGTCTCATCCATCCAGCAGCAGCAGACGTGTCGTCACTGATTCACTGATTCATACCTCTTGTGTTCATAAACGATGCGTCACATCCAGACGCTGGCGCCCAGCAGCAGCATTTGGCTCAAAAGCCTTGTGATAGGGCTCAAGGGTCGGGGTCAACATCCGTGTGCACATTCTTTAGTTGTGCCACATTGTGCAGCACCGGCACAGTTTGGGTCCTGCGGGTGCGTCTTTGTAACGTCGGGCCCAACGCAGCGCAGAGATCCAGCAGCACCACACGCAGCAGTCTGAACCGGCTCATAAGCCACTCATCATCGTTGGCCAGTAGGTCCTGCTGGTCCCTGAAGATCTGCTCCCTCCAGTCTCCCATCCACCACATCCTCTAACAGTGCCGAATAAGCCGTCGTGCGTCTTTACGCACTGTGATCGCTGCTTTTATACCCACCCATCAACTGACTGATCACATGTGAAAAGGGATTCACTGATTGTAACTGAGGGCCAACCAACACGTGACATTAATATTAATAATGATGATTATACACGTTATTTGTTGACACTCTTTCTAACAGTGACTCAGCACTTTACAATGACACACAACACTTTTAACACACAGCGATAAAAAGAATTAAAGCCATCAAACAAACACTTTATAAAACACAGTCTATGGGCTCACAGAGGAAACAGTGACAGTCTGACCTCAGATCTGCATCGAAAACAGCTCCATCACATGATCGGTCTGCGTTGGTCTCTGAGCTCCTTGTTCGGGTCAGCCAATGAGAAAACACTGATATGAATTATTTTAAACTAACAAAGAGGATTTAGACAATGTTGATTCTGATGGCTCCATGTGGGGACAATTTCTTTATTGATTTTGTTTTAGTGAGTCTGTTTTATAATTAGTAGTTATGTTAATGATGTTTTATTATTTAAAACTGGGTCAAAATGAGTGAATGAATTAATAACCACGCAGTTTTTATTTGAGAGAAGACAAACCAGCAGTGATGTGTCCTTTAGGCCAGCAGGTGGCGCCAGCCGTACATCAGAAAAACAGATGATTAGAAACTTATAATAATGTTAAACTTTATTTAAACAGAAAAGATGAACAGTTGTTAGAAAATATCAATACAAACGTATAAGAAACTGATGCATCCAAAAACTGAAGCTGGAGGACGTCTTCATCACCTGAGGAGGTCTTCATCATCACCTGAGGAGGTCTTCATCATCACCTGAGGACGTCTTCATCATCAACTGAGGACGTCTTCATCATCACCTGAGGACAGGGCCGGACTGGGACAAATTCAGGCCGTATCTGTAAGTTTATGACATTTGGCCGCCTCCTCCTCAATGGCCCTGTTTTGTTTTTTATCTCTCTCCCGTTCAGCTCCACCTTTCCTCTTTTGCGGTCCACTGTAACAGCGCTGCTGAGCTGCAGAGCTCCTACTGCACAGTCTGCACACACAGGCACAGGTACACACCCTCTGCTCTCTGCTCCACCTGACTCTCCACAACCAAGCTGCTTTCAGTTTACAGGCGCGATGATCTGGGCGCGGGCGGAAAGCGAAACAAACTAATCAGGTCTTGAATCTACAAAAAACCCTTTTTGACCAATCGCTGTGACAAATACTGACAAGCACCTATCATTTCTGCCAGCTGGCACGGCCACCTGCGCTGCAGAGCGCACCTTGAGAGAAAAAAAAAAAAAGACAGGCAGGCCAGAGCAGGCCGTTTGGGGGCCAGGCCACCGGGGAACACCCGGTTCTACCGTGGGCCAGTCCGGGCCTGCCTGAGGACGTTTTCGTCATCACCTGAGGACGTCTTCACGTGCTGCCTTCACTTGCAGCTGGTTTGGTCGTATTTTCAACATTTTCATTTGAGACGTCCAAGTAACAAGAACACTGATGCTGAGCGACTGACACCAAAGAAAGAATTTAAAGGTAAGTTCAGCATCAACATACGTCACAGTTTGTGAACTTGGACATTTCACAAAGTGTCCACTTACAAAGTGATTTATTCCACCTCAGTGTGTGGTTCAAATGGACTGTTCTCATGAACACAGTCAACACAGTCCCACTTGTACCAGTACACCAGTTTACCTTTATGTTTTGAGACTGAAGCACTGCAGTGATTGTACTCCTGAAGTAGTATTTATCCAGGTGGTGTTAGCTAGGGGAAAGTGAACACTGAACTGAGGTAGTCAGGTGTTGAGTAGGTAGGAAGTAGTATGATAGTAAGCCAGGAGAAATGATGTGGGTGTTTAGACAAGGTATTGTAAAGTTAGCTAGGGCTTGTTAGTCTGACCTGGTGAGCAAAGTTAGCGTTAACATGAGCATGTAACTTTGTTAGTGGGATAAATGTAGATAGCTTGGTTTAGTTTGTGTAGACAGCCAGAAGGAGTTTGTTAGCAGTTGTTAGAGTAGTTGGCTAACTATCCTGCTACGTCCTGTTAAGGTAGGTGAGTAAACGTCATATGGTATTTAGACTGGAATAGGTAGTAAGTGGTAATTTAATGTCTTTTTCAATGACTCTTTCTCGTTAAGTAGCCCTAGTTGGCTAATGGTGCTTAGCTAGGCGTGATTATTTGGGAAAAAGTATTTTAAACCCTAACCCTATTTTATAGACCTCTGCTCGAAAATTGCATATCCATAATGAAATGAATATATCTCTGCAACCACAAGGTCTATTTGAATACTTGTGGTGTCATGGTAAAGGGAACACTTGTGAGATTTGTTAAGATGTGTAAATATCAGTATATGTGTTATGTGAAGAGTAAATGAAGATGGCACACAGCACAAATGAAATATTTTGAGGTTCGCCTAAAAAAAAAAAAGCATTTTCAGGATGAGTTTCCCTTTGGAATGATGCAGCTGCAGCTCTAAACCTCTATCACATCATAGTACAATATGTGAACATTAACTCTGCAAAGGTTGATTCTGATAAAGTGAAGCAGAACAATATAAGAGAGGTTTTAGTACAGAAAATTCAGGCGAGCTCTCCAAAATTGCTCCATGTTTGCATGTGATTTTTGTCACGTACAATCCTATTTCTTTCATGTTTTGTTTCTGTAAATCCCTACTGATGTTTAGGATAAACACATACAACTGTCTGTTTTGTTTTTTTCCTCTATTTCCCACTCCAAACTGACCAATATGCACCTACTACATTTGAACATTTGAGTTTCTATTCTGAGCTTTGGAGGCCCGTATCTCCGCGACAGCTTGGACGATTTGAGTGATTGACACCACCAGAACGAGATTGACAGCACTGTAAGCCAATCAGAGTCAGCAGAACGCATTGTGGGGAGATGTTGGCTGCTGTGAGTGGTCATTGTTTTTGTTCCCAAGGAACAAGTTTTTCTGCCCAGACTCATTTGAATGACGGACCACATCCGGTAATACAGGAATGCAGCGTGAATCAACACCAGCAACAAGGTAAAAGAGGTATTACGAATATATTTTGGCGAAATGATTTCTGTTGTTGTTGTTCTTTGGCCTGTACTCTCTGATGGTTTGTGGTAGAGTGATTTGGTGCATATATGTGGACACAGTGGAGTCTCAGCTTTCATTTGAGATGAACGGTGTGTGTTTTGAGTAACATGTGGTCAAGTTAGAGCCCGAAATATACCGAGTGGGTCGGGATATCGGTGCTGTATGGAGTTGGGTTTGTTGTTGTTTATTTAGTTGTTGTTTGAGCTGTGTTTGGGGCTTGTAAAAAGGGTTTTTACAGCCGTGTAGCCCAGGTTCTGCTGTTTAATTTGATGTGCAACATCACTATATTCTTCCTGATCAGTGCATTGTTTCACATTGTGCTTGCAAAGTCGCTCTCAAAGTCCCCCATCTGGGGGACTTTTCGGGTTGAAAGTATTTAGTAAGTATTTAAACTTGTGCTCTGACAGTGAGCTTTATAATACCTTTTGAGAATAACACATTACCAAGTTAACAGAACAGAAAACTTCCTTTATTATCAACAGCACAGACGTTGATTCCATAAAACACGTCAACAAAACAAAGTGGCACATAAACACATTTTAATAAATCCAATCAATATAAAGAAGAAACAAAATCAACAAAACAAATCAATAAAAGAAAATATACTGGCAGTTCACATTAAAGCAGATGATCCCAAAAGCTTCAAAAACACATGGACAAAACAGAAACAAGATATCAAAAAATATTACAATAACAAATCCATTATTTTAGAAAAACAAAACAAGACATTCAATAAAACAAATTACTATCACAACAATTAATGAATATTATTGATACGTTAATGATCACATGTCAGGTAAGGTACTAATTGTTTTCTATTTTGGTCGTATTTTCAACATTGAAGGTCGAGCACACAATTTGCATTTTCATTTAAGAACTTAAAGTTTCAATAACACTGGTGTATTTATCCAGGTGGTGTTAGCTCGGGGAAATTTAACATTGAATTGAGGTATTCAGGTGTTGAGTGTTTGCAGCAGTTAGCTTGATGTATTTATCCAGGTGTAAACACCTGTGTAGGAGTACTAAATGGCCCCACTTACACCTGTTTTATGACGTGTGATCTGGATCTACATAGGTTATCTGAATAATGACATCTGATCCAGGTCCTTACATTTGCAGCAGGTATTAAAACGTATTGTCGTCGTTCTCTCAATTTGACAATTTGTTATTTCCTGCTTCCAGGTCATATTTTAATGTTATTTTCCTACTTCCTGTTATGAGTCCTACAAAGGCTCCTAACAGCCAGAAATGTGGGAGTACTGCTCATGTTCCCTTTCAAGACAACCACCACTGTTTGAAAATGTACATTTCTTTGATGTGCTTTGTTGCAGTGAATATTTATTATGATATCCTGTGAAATTTTACTTCCTGCTAAAGGTAAGTTCATTTCATTCTAAAATGTTGACACGTGCTGCCTTCACTTGCAGCTGGCTTGGTCGTATTTCCAACATTTTCATTTGAGACGTCCAATTAACAAGAACACTGATGCTGAGCGACTGACACCAAAGAAATAATTTAAAGGTAAGTTCAGCATCAACATACGTCAGTTTGTGAACTTGGACTTTTCACAAAGTGTCCAGCTGAGGTAGGTGGGGTACTCTAGCTAGGTTTAGCTAGATTTATTTAGGTTTATCTACATGTTACTAACTAGGAGCACTTGAACCTTATCTTTAGGTGCTAGAAGGACAAATAGCCAGAAGTGTAAAAGATAACTTTACAGAGGCAACAGACAGGATTCGTAAATAAATGAGTAAAGAGACCAAGCAACAATTATCAGATTTATCTGAAGAAAAAACAAATAGTAATGCAAATAATTATAGCAGAATGCACAGTACCAGTACAAACAGCTCATGATGATATCATTTACTGTGAGCTGTTTGTACTGATACTGTACATATTGGTATCATTTAATGTGAGTTGTTTGTACTGGTACTGTGCATTCTGCTATAATTATTTGCATTACTATTTGTTTTTTCTTCAGATAAATCTGATAATTGTTGCTCGGTCTCTTTACTCATTTATTTAGTAGAGTGTTCACACACCTTCTCATTCTACATATCCATAGAGGTATACTGGTGGCTTTACAGCCTACATTTTATTCATTATCTCTGATCCCCATGCTCAATTTGGTCGTTGCCACAGTGCGAGCAACACCACTGACGCTAGGTGGCGCCAAGCTAAAAAACCCAGAATCCTATCTGTTGCCTCTTTAAAATAAAAATAAAATAGAAGTTTTTGACTTAAGATAAAATAAAATAAAATAAAATAAAATAGAATAAAATGTAGAAAAGTTGCCTTTTTGGGGGCTAAAGGTGCTTGAAACTCAGAACTTTGCAAGTGCATCAGAACTGGTGAAAAATGTTGTATTTCGTGGGTCTCTTGTTCAGGTGTGACAAAATGACTCGATGCGCCTCCCACAGGTTTATCACAGCTGAGGCCGCGCCCTTTAAATATGACAGAGATGAACAATATTTGGTTCACATATGTCCAGATTTTTATATGAGCCTCTTGAAGACAAACACTGAACCCAACAGGAAGTCAGTCTTCTCTCTCCTCCATCATTTAGAAATCAGCTCTATCAAATCAGGTCTCCTACTCTGAGTTGTCTTCTTCATGTGTCCTGTCCACTGCTGAAGTGTTTGTGTGCCACAGTGAGAATCATGCGTGTCAAACAGATGGTGCTCTATAGTCACATGGATTAAAGAAACCTGAGATGCACCAATGATTTTCAGGCACACAGGTCTCATAGTTTCAGCCACCGCCCTCATGACCACACCTTATCTGACATGCAGATTGACTGATAAATCACGAGCTTCACCTTTGTGCTCAGTTTCCTTTGTATCAGGACATTCCAACAACACCCACATCACTGCTGATGATGGGTCAGTCAGCCTATTGATCTTGAATTCATAGAGCCCTTGTCAGGGCCGTGCCTGACCAATTTGGCACCCTAGGCAAGATATTTGCTGGCGCCCCCCCGACTCACGGTTCGGTTCAAACCTCGGTTTTCAAAAACTACTAAAGAAACATTTCAAAAACTTCCTGAAAAAATGTCTGGATTTTATTAATTATTAAACAAATGTTGCATTGCAATAAAGAACATGAACATTACTTAAGTTATATTAACTTACAGTTCACAATAAATTAAAAAAACTTGTTAATCTCTTAACAGTCTACATTCTCTAAATAATCTTATTTCTCCACTGGCAGTTTGTGTGTGGGAGGGAGATGCACTTGAGGCTGCATCACTTGGTGCTGAGGTGGATGAGGTGGCTGCAGTTACATTAGTAGGCCCAGGATTTGCAGAGGTGGGGGACAAATACTTCAGAAGTGCATCTAGAAAGAGGAGATGCATATATTTGACAAACTGGGCTTTTACAATATATTAATCAAATAGCTGTTGTGAAACCATCATGGCATAACGATAATAGCACCTATCATTACAGCCTGCCTTGATCTAATGACATTTTAAACACATCAAACAGCCAAAATATAAAAAATGCAAATGTAACATCACAAATCTGAAAATTGGAAAACATAAATATACAGTATATGAATATATGCCTGGCTGGTAAACAGTGAGTGGTTTGTGCATCAGCACACTAAACATTAAAAGAAAAGATAGGCCAATATATTAAATTATGTTGCTTATTCATTCCCCCAAACACTTTGAGTCTTTCTTTCCAACTTTCTCTAAGATGGGAGCAACATTAAAGTCCGTGTAAAGCAGCAAAAAATGTCTGTTATGTTTGTCACATCACAGAAATATGTGTCATTAATCACTGAGCCAAATTTGAAAGATTAAAAAAATCTCTAAGTATATAAAATTAGCTCAAAATCATGGAAGCACTTCTCTCTGCTGTGAAACGCTGGGGGCGTGTCCGGAGGGGATGTCTGCAGCCTCTTGTCTCGTGACTCCAGGCTGCAGCTATTCAGTCCACGCCCACTTGCGGGAGGGAAGCTGCCTCTGTGTACTGTACAAAGACGTAACCCCGCACCGGCAGCCAGCGGAACGGGAGGATGTAATCCAGGGAGGGAGAGTGTCGGTTTGGCTCCACTGACTGAAAATATTTTTTCCAGCGGATGTCTGAGTTACAACATGATTGAGCTAACTGGAGTAGTTTCATGTCGTATCCGACAACAGGAGGCTTTTAACAGATGACGTCCTGATGTTAGCTTTGCTGCTGCTGTTAGCTGTCCCTGTCAGCTGCAGCCACTGATGCTTTCTAGACATCGTGATTTCCCAAAACTGAATAAATACCACACATAGCAACACAAAACTGCTTTGCTAGCTCAATCATGTTGTAACTAAGATATCCGCTGGAAAAAATTTTTTTTTCACGGACCGTTTATTGAGTTATTACAGACATCGCTAACGGCTAATGGCTAACGGCTAACAGCTAATGGTTAGCCCAGCTAAACGTGCACACAGAAATAGTAACGTTTGTTCAGTCATTGTGTTTATAGACTTAACAAACATCAGATTAGTCTACACGGTGATATAGTGACGTGAAAAATGTGATATATATATATATGTATATAGTGAAACTGCTACTTTTCTATACTACTGCTTCTTCTTCTTCTTCTTCTTCTTCTTCTTCTTCTTCTCTCAATTTATTGGCGGATCGCAAACAACTTCCAGGTGCATACCGCCACCTACTGTACAAGAGTGTGTATTTATACTGCTACAGCCTCAGGGGGCGTGTTTGCAGCAGGGATAGCTCCGTTACGTAACGCGGCTATGATTTAAGACCTGCCCACTAAATCCAGAAAATTGAAACCTAGAAACACAACAGTTTGTGGAGCCTAGCTCCACAATTCCATTGTAAATGGTTGAAAGGCTTTTTTACACATTTTGAGGAATACTTTTATGACCTATTTAATGTGTTTAGAAGAAAATAGCAGAATTTGCTTTACACGGACTTTAACTGACATTAACTCTAGCTGAATGCTGAAAGTGTTCCTAAAACAAGTGGCTAATGAAGTCGCAGTAAGTTTATGTAGTAGTACTGTACGTTAGCCTAACCGCTAATCATTAGTGGCTAATGAGCTGACGTTAGCTCGCAAGTGCTTCAGTAACTGTAACTTACGTTGTGTTTCTACCATTTTAAATTAAGTGTTTCATCACATCACATCATTACCTCAGTCTCGTTCACATTTCTTCTCCTCTTTTCTTTGTTTTTGTACTGCGCCCAGAGGGCTTTAGCCTCTTCATGATGGCATTAGCATGGCAGGAGGCACTTGACTCAGTTTGTCACTCAGCAGCATCACATTACAGAAGACGGCAGGTAGTGGGGGGAGGGGGGCGCGGTTAGGGACTGTGACGAAATTGGTGCTGCCTGCCAGAGAGGAAGAAGGATGCCAAGCAGGCAGAAATTTAAATTAGAAATATTATTTCATTATTATTTAAAGACGTATGACTATATGTACTGTTGTTATTTTGTAGCATATTCTTGTCTATTTTTTTTAATAGAATGGGAAACAAAACAAAACAAAAAAAAACACCTCACTCCCTGGCGCCCTCTGGCATGCTGGCGCCTATAGCAGAGATATTGGATGAAGGAGATACCCCACTGTAGGCTTATCCAATGTTAAGAAAATGGTTACTCTTCCTGTCTCCTAAGTGGGCGTGGTTAGCTCTCCCTCCAATCAGAGCCTGTTCTCCCTCCCCCACCCACCCCACCACCACCGTGTTGAACAGAGGCTCTGTGGATGTCTGTGTATGCGGATCGAGAAGCAGGTGGAATGAAAATACATTCTTCCTATTATTGCAGCCTATTGCTGCACAAAGCTTGGGCATTTTTTATTTATTACTAGCGGTAAATAACTGTTTGTAAGCTAACTGTGATTTTACCGCCTGTTTATCAAGATCACAAGATCTCGCGAGAACTTGTTTTCTGAGACGGACAGGGCTCAAACAAAGTTAATTTTCTCTTGATCTGTGCGGATGAAAAATGCAGCTTTAGTATCAGAATGTTGGTAAGATGTGTGGCTTGTGGAAAACGAACCCAATATTTATTTTAGTGACTACAGGGCGAAAGAATTGACCATAAATTGAGATCACGTTCATTTTCCTCATTGACGACAATACATTCAGAGCTGCCGCAAGTCTCCTACGGAGGCATGGCGCTGACGTCACTGAATCAGGAAGTGAGCTGAGTGGGGTATCTCGCTTCATCCAGTATCTCTGCCTATAGAATTTGCCTAACCTGCCCACGGCCCTGACACAGTCCATCACCTACTTCCTGTGAAAGATCTGCGTTCATACAGTGCTGCTGAAAACCAAGGCTTTTGTTACACGCTAAAAACATGTGAACCCAGGTATGTGACTCCGCCCCCTCACAGCTGTACCCGAGCTCTACAGAGAAGTGACGCATAGGGCTGTGGAACCTTTGAGTACAGCAGGAAGAGTGGAGTTAACCTGTGACGCCTGGGCTTCAAGCTCAGAGGATTCATATGTGACTATAACAGGACATTATCTGACAGAGGACATGAGACGCTGTCTCACGTTCTCCAAACTAGAGCGGGACATTATCTGACAGAGGACAGGAGGCGCTGTCTCACGTTCTCCAAACTAGAGCGGGACATTATCTGACAGAGGACAGGAGGCGCTGTCTCATATTCTCCAAACTAGAGCGGGACATTATCTGACAGAGGACAGGAGACGCTGTCTCACATTCTCCAAACTAGAGCGGGACATTATCTGACAGAGGACAGGAGGCGCTGTCTCACGTTCTCCAAACTAGAGCGGGACATTATCTGACAGAGGACAGGAGACGCTGTCTCACGTTCTCCAAACTAGAGCGGGACATTATCTGACAGAGGACAGGAGACGCTGTCTCACGTTCTCCAAACTAGAGCGGGACATTATCTGACAGAGGACAGGAGACGCTGTCTCACGTTCTCCAGACTAGAGCGGGACATTATCTGACAGAGAACATGAGACGCTGTCTCACGTTCTCCAAACTAGAGCGGGACATTATCTGACAGAGGACAGGAGACGCTGTCTCACGTTCTCCAAACTAGAGCGGGACATTATCTGACAGAGGACAGGAGACGCTGTCTCACGTTCTCCAAACTAGAGCGGGACATTATCTGACAGAGGACAGGAGACGCTGTCTCACGTTCTCCAAACTAGAGCGGGACATTATCTGACAGAGAACATGAGACGCTGTCTCACGTTCTCCAAACTAGAGCGGGACATTATCTGACAGAGGACAGGAGGCGCTGTCTCACGTTCTCCAAACTAGAGCGGGACATTATCTGACAGAGGACAGGAGGCGCTGTCTCACGTTCTCCAAACTAGAGCGGGACATTATCTGACAGAGGACAGGAGACGCTGTCTCACGTTCTCCAAACTAGAGCGGGACATTATCTGACAGAGGACAGGAGACGCTGTCTCACGTTCTCCAGACTAGAGCGGGACATTATCTGACAGAGGACAGGAGACGCTGTCTCACGTTCTCCAAACTAGAGCGGGACATTATCTGACAGAGGACAGGAGGCGCTGTCTCACGTTCTCCAAACTAGAGCGGGACATTATCTGACAGAGGACAGGAGACGCTGTCTCACGTTCTCCAAACTAGAGCGGGACATTATCTGACAGAGGACATGAGACGCTGTCTCACGTTCTCCAAACTAGAGCGGGACATTATCTGACAGAGGACAGGAGGCGCTGTCTCACGTTCTCCAAACTAGAGCGGGACATTATCTGACAGAGGACAGGAGACGCTGTCTCACGTTCTCCAAACTAGAGCGGGACATTATCTGACAGAGGACATGAGACGCTGTCTCACGTTCTCCAAACTAGAGCGGGACATCATCTGACAGAGGACATGAGGCGCTGTCTCACGTTCTCCAGACTAGAGCGGGACATTATCTGACAGAGGACAGGAGGCGCTGTCTCAGGTAGAACTGGAAAAAGGAAAACAAAAAGTATTGAGATGCTGATAGGAGGGAGGAGATTCTATTTAAAGACAAGTCAATGAAATCATGTGAGTAGTGAAGGTTCGTCCCCTCAACTGACAGAAAACTCTTAACACTGAGTGCTCTTCATCTTCCTGCCTCACAGCATCGCAAAGGCTCTCTGGAGCAACCAACACAGGTAAGACTACTTTAAAATCCTGACCTTGACATTAGAAAGTATTTCTATTACTCTTTCAAAGTATAAACAACTGCAGCTATTGATCATTTTAGTAATCAAGGACAACTACTAATAAGAAATACTTTTGCTTTGATGAAGAGCAATAGTAAAGATACAAAAGAGAAGCTGAGACAGGTCTCTTAAATGAACACTTAATTGTTTTCCTTTGTAGAAATATCAACATTTATTTATTAAACTGCATAAAAAAATTGCCCCACCTCATATTTTGCTTTTTGGGGTATTGTGTTTGGTGAGGACAGTTTTACTGTACAGAAGTTTTCATTGGTTTTTGCTTGAAAGGATCCCAAATCTGTGCAATCCATTTGTTATCTATGCAACAGCACTTTATTTACTTGCACCAGCACTTTATGGTAAGCACTTTCCTTCTTTGCACACTAGCTCGACTGGTCTCTATACTCCGTCCTGTGTACTTGTATGTATATGTCTTGAATGATCCGTGTACTTGTATTGTGTATGTTCTGTTTATTTTCTTTTTGTCTTCTTTTTTCTTTTTTATCCTATTTTTTCTGATGTAATATCAACCTGCTGGCATATTTACGTGTATATGTTCATTAATATGCACTGTCCCTTTTTAAATAAATAAACTGAAATTGAAATTGAAATTGAAACCTTGGACACTCTCTGTGGTTGTCTCTGGCCTGTCTCTTCTCTTCCTCCTCCTGAATATTTTCTCTCTCCTCCATCATTTAGAAATCAGCTCTATCAAATCAGGTCTCCTACTCTGAGTTGTCTTCTTCATGTGTCCTGTCCACTGCTGAAGTGTGTTGTGCCACAGTGAGAATCATATAGTCACATGGATTAAAGACACCTGAGATGCACCAATAATTTTCAGGCACACAGGTCTCATAGTTTCAGCCACCGCCCTCATGACCACACCTTATCTGACATGCAGATTGACTGATAAATCACGAGCTTCACCTTTGTGCTCAGTTTCCTTTGTATCAGGACATTCCAACAACACCCACATCACTGCTGACGATGGGTCAGTCAGCCTGTTGATCTTGAATTCATAGAGCCCTTGTTATGAAGCAGCATTATGTTTGATACCAAATGGACAGAATCTTGAGGAGACTGGCTGCACTGGAACACTATGAGCCTTAAACCCTGTTTGCTTTACATTTGAACTGTGATCTTCATTTAATGACGTAAAACATGCAGTGAGAGCAGAATTATCCTTTAACATCTCTGCAGTTGTTTCCAGCCTGTTGTTGATTTGACTGTAATTTTGCAATCATTTGTTGGTGTAGGAGATGAATGAAAACAATATTAATATTATTTTTCATCCAGGCACCAACACCTCTTTCAACCCAACTTTGTGAAGCCATCTCCACTAGGACCACCATGGCAAAAGGGTAAGTAACATTAACACAATTAGCCATTCACATTTTTTTTATGTTGCTCTGATACTGGGTACCACACAACAGACAGAAACCCTCTATCAAAACTCAAACATCAAGTTAAGAGCAATCCCAAAAATCTTAACCTGATAAAGAGGCAGAGCTCAAGGAAGGCAAATAAAAGAGGCAAACTTTAGCAAGAGGCAAGAGGAGTCAGAGTGCATACCAATAACACAGGAGGGAGGCAGAATCTCCCAAGGCTGGACAGGTGAGAAGCGTTATAATGCGTCTGGTTTGGTATTCTTGGAACCTGCACAATGAAAACAGGGCCCACTTTGCTTGTCAGTTTCTCTGTCTCTTCCAATCCAATCCAATCCATTTTATTTATAAAGCACAATTTAAATAAACACAAAGGTTTCCAAAGTGCTGTACAGTAAAATAAGCACAATAAAACATAATAAAAAGACAAAATACTACATAAAATCAACAACCTACGTGGTGTCAAAAGCCAAAGAAAAGAGGTGTGTTTTAAGAAGAGTTTTAAACTTAGACAGTGAGGAGGCCTGTCTAATGTGCAGCGGCAGTTCATTCCACAGTTTTGGAGCTGCAACCGAAAACGCTCGGTCCCCTCTGAGCTTCAGCCTAGTTTTGGGAACCCTCAGGAGCAGCTGGTCAGCTGACCTGAGAGAGCGGCTGGGAGTGTAGGGGTACAGAAGCTCAGAGAGGTACGCTGGGGCAAGACCATTCAAGGCTTTAAAAGCAAATATAAGAATTTTAAAATGAATCCTAAAATGGATGGGTAGCCAGTGGAGTGAAGCTAAAATCGGTGAAATGTGCTCAAACTTTCTTGTGCCAGTTAAAAGACGTGCAGCTGCGTTCTGTACCAGTTGAAGGCGTGCGATGGAGGACCCACTGACCCCCATATAAAGTGCATTGCAGTAATCTAGCCGAGTGGTCACAAAGGCGTGGATTACCGTTTCAAAGTGCTGTCTCTGGAGAAAAGGTTTTACTTTTGCCAGCTGCCTTAACTGGAAGAAGCTTGTTTTCACCACAGCTTTAATTTGGCTGTCAAACTTGAGATCTGCGTCCACTTTTACCCCCAGATCATTAACAATATATTTGGTGTACTGTGCCAAGGAACCCAGATCGACTGGGGGGGTCACAGAGGTGCCACCAGAGACCATCACTTCAGTCTTCTTTTCATTAAAATGTAAAAAGTTTAGAGCCATCCAGGCCTTGACCTCATCTAAACAATTTAACAGCGGCTTAAGGGAGAATGAATCAGCCTTTTTAAGGGGGACATAGATCTGGCTGTCATCAGCATAACAGTGGAATAGAATGCCGTGCTTCCTGAGAATAGAACCAAGTGGGAGAAGATACAAAGAAAATAAAAGAGGGCCCAGCACTGGCAACAGAGAGAACCTCTTGTTATCTGTCCAGATGATAAACAGTTACTTTGCTCCCTCTGACAAAGGCCTCCACTCCTCCAGTGCCACCTTGACTGCTAACAGCTTTCAGTGAAGCTCCTTCCTGGATCTAGGACATGAGCACCATCTTGACCATGACAGGTTCCACCTTAATGGTGCCACCATGAAACCCAGGAAACAGACCTTAGGGATGTGAAATCCATACTTTCCAGCTCTCACAAAGAATTTGTTCTCCAGGAGTATTCTGCCTCTGATCTGACCTTAACTGTCTGAACATGCATAAGTGATTTCAAGTTGCCAGAATTCCCTATGTCTCTCTTAATTATGCTAGTGCATGATTAGGCAATTCACTTAAACATAGCTGGCCACACAAAATAGGTTCACAATGTGTAAGAGCGAAAAACCTGTCGGCTGTTTACAGGAAAACTTACTTACAGCCCCTCCCACTGGCGACCTTCAACGTGAACCCATCAATATTACATACAGTGATTTTACTCATACATAGCATCATCAATAGGTAACTAAACAAGAATACCAACTCTTGGACGATTATCAGAGAGTACAGGATTCTTAACTATAAATGTTTGTCTACGTGACTGTAATGATGACAAAAACCATACTGTGGAATCGATATGATCGGTGATATTACAATGAAATCACAAGTAAAGCAAGTAGATTTAGGGGGAAAGCTTGTTGTTCCCCAGGAAATAGTTTGTACCAGGCAGAGGCCTGACTTAGTGTTGTGGTCAGTGAGTCAACGGATAGTTTATTTCATTGAGCTGACAGTTCCTTGGGAAGACTCAGTGGAAGAAGCCTATGAAAGAAAAAAGCTTAGATATGCAGACTTAGGAGCAGAAGCTGAGCAGCGAGGATGGAAGACTAGGATTTGTCCAGTGGAAGTGGGGTGTAGGGGATTCATAGCAAGATCAACTGTCTCGCTCCTGGGGGAACTCGGAGTGCGGGGACAGAGTTTGAGGAAGACAGTGAAGGAAATGTCAGATGAAGCAATTAAATGCAGCCAGTTTATCTGTTACAGAAGAAATAATGTCAGCTGGGGGCCAGCAGGGGGAACTACTAAGCAGGGCACATAACTCCTTAAGATCAGGTGGAGAGATCCACTTCCTGTCAGGAGAAATCCAGGAAGAGGAAGTATTTAAGTGTGGGAGTGGCCTATTGGAATCCATTTTGTTTGAGACCATGCTGCAAGGTGAGTGTGTTTGCTGATCCTGTGACTTTATCTATCTCCTTTAACGTTAGCTTATATTGTAGTTATGCTATGTAGCGTGTGAAATAGAGTATGGTGAATGTGCTAGGAAAGCTAGTATCAGCATTGCTTCTGCCTGGAGCTCGCATGTACGGAGCCTGGGTTTGTTGAAGGTGGCAGTGCTGTTTGGGCTGAGAAGGCCATGTGTAAGTAAGGTAAAGGAGGTTGTTGGGTTGGTGCGGGGAGCAGTGAGACCTGGCATTAGGGGAGTGTCTCTGGGACACCAGAGATCACTGTCTAGCCTCCTGGAGGTGTCGTGGGACCAACTAGACCAAACACTGGTGAAAGGAGGTTCCCACCTGATGACCCCAAAGACATGCTAGTTATCACTGCTCACGGGTCTGTATAGTTAAGCCTTGCCATATTAGCTTGTCATAGGGCTTAGGAGGTTATTCACTGAGTGCCGATCCTTTCTCTAGAGCACAAACTTCTTGTGTTTATTTGAATGAATGAAATTACAACTATAGATGAGAACATATATGAATAAGCTAAAATAAACAGTAAGTTAACAAAACATATGTAATGTAATGCAATACTGTGATGTGATATGGAGTCATGAGTAGATGTAATGTAGTAGTGTAATGTGTACAAGCAGAATATTAAAGCTCATAAAATTATCCTGTCTGCCTGTGATGCTGCAATTGGGTTAAAACCACACCCATTACACTTTTCAGTTGGTTTCCAATGTTTAAATTTGGATTTTCATGTTTAAAGCTTTCATTTTAATATTTCTTGATGCATTATCTTTGTCCCTTTAAATTGCCTGTGTTTTTCAAAATCATGTGACCTGATTCGAGAGGCATTACAACACTAGTGCACTTTTAACAAATGGCTGCAACATTTTGTTCAAATCAGTAATTAGAAATTGTGGTATAGTTTTCCTATATTTGATTTAGTGTTGCTTTTGACAAGAACTAGAAACTAAGACACTGTAGATGTACATGGAGAGAGGTGTAAAATCTGTACATAAAATTTAAATATGTAAATTATCAACTTTTTCTTTACAGGAAATATGACGACATCATCAGAGAGAGCAATAAAATCCCTTCAAAAGATCCTTCTCTCTACCAGCTGAAATCAAAGAAAGAGAGTATTGGCACTCTGACAAAAATGACTCTTGGTGAGAAAGATCCAAACAAGAAAAACAAAACCATCTTGCTTGTGGGTGAAACAGGAGCAGGAAAATCTACTCTGATCAATGCTTTGGTCAACTACGCCATGGGAGTGGAGTGGGAGGACGATGTCTGGTTTCAGATCGTAGAGGACGAGAGGAAAAGTCAGTCACAAAGTCAGACATCAGATGTGATCGTGTACGAGATCTTTGGTTTTGAAGATAAAACTCTGCCCTACTCTCTGACCATCATCGACACTCCTGGATTTGGGAGCACTACTGGGATTGAACATGATGTCATCATCAGTCAAAGATTATTTGACTTATTCCGCTCAGACGATGGCGTCCATGAGATCAATGCAGTGGGTCTGGTGATGAAAGCCAGTAAAATCGACTGAGTGATCGACTGAGGTACATCTTTGATTCAGTCATGTCTCTGTTTGGAAAAAACATGGAGGAGAAGATTGTCGTCCTCATCACACACTCAGATGGTCTGACTCCTGAAAATGTTCTACGAGCTCTAAAAGACGCAAAAATCAAATGTGCCAAAGATGAAGAGAATCAGCTTCTTCATTTTATGTTCAATAACCGCCAGAGCACAGAGAGAACAAGAAGAAATAAGTTTGCTTTAAAGAGTGTGTGGGATGTGACAATGGAAGGAATGAGTCAGTTCACTGATTTCCTGAAAAACACTGAACCTCAAAACCCAGAGAAAACCATCGAAGTGTTGAGGGCACAAATCAGACTGACAGCCTGCATCCAAAACCTGCAGGAGAGGATCAAGCTGACTGAACTAAAACAGACAGAAATCCAACAGACTCAGGAAGCTCTGAAGAATGAGGAGTTCACTGTGGAAGTTGATGAGCCTTACAAAGAAAAAGAACCTATCTATGGTGGGATGTGGGGGTTGTTCTTTCAAGGAGCTGTCTGCTGCACTGTCTGCGAGGAGAACTGTCACTATCCTGGATGCACAATGGCCTGGAAACCAGGACACTGTGAGGTCATAAAAGGTGGCCGCTGCACTTCATGTACCGGGAAGTGTCCTGTATCAGATCATGTCAAAGAAAACTGGATTTATGTGACCAAGACAAAGAGAGTTAAAAAGACTCTACATGTGAATGAGACAGGCAGTGAGGAGAAGTCAAGTCTTTTGGAAGATCTAAAAAAGAAAAGTGAAGAACTTCAGAGAGAAACTGACCAGTTCCTGGAAGAGTCCTTCAATCATGTCGTCAAACTGGAGCAGAATGCCCTGAAAGTGAATGCAGTGTCCACTCATGTCGACTTGGACCTCCTGATTGAGAAGATGAAGGAGAAAGGAGACACAGAGAAGGTCCAGAAACTGAAAGAGATTAAAAGACGGATGGATGAAGATGAAGGAACCAGATCAGTGAGGCGCTACATGTCTGCAGCTGGTAAAGTATTGACAGAAGTGATGAAGTAGTTGATCAGAATCACTGTGAGTAGACAGCTGTGTAGAAAACAAAGTCTACACTGTTGATAAATTGTGTTTAATTCTGTATCTATAAAAATCGATGTATAGACTCATCCTGCAGTTATCACTCTCAATCATCACTTATGACCTTCTCTCAGTGTGTGGTGGATTTATCTGCAGAGACTCCCTGGAGTTGTTATTTTCTTCTTATTGTCTGTGTTGAGGACATTTGAGTGTCCCCACAGTGCTCAGGTGAGGTGGTTAGCTACCAGGTGTCAGACTGTGAGCAGCAGACATCCAAGAGACACAATGACAGCGAAGACAAACGGCCAACAAATAATAACCTTCCATCCTGCAGAGTAAACCTTAAAGTGTAAAGTTGATGTAATAACTTCATCAGAAAATGAAAATGTAATCAGCTTTTAAATGTAACTGTGTCCTTCATGGAAACAGCGCCCTCTGTGGTTTATAATGTTTCTGTTTGTTCTTGTAGTTTCATGTTTAATGACCAACAGTCACTTCACTGTACACATTACTGACCAGTCTGAACTACAGCTCTGGTTTGAAATGGAGTGAGGACGCCCCCTGCTGGTTAATGCTGAGTACAACAGCTCCCTCCCTCCTCTATATCCTCCTGAGACCTCAGCTTTTGTTTGGTATGCATTTTCAATTTCTCTGAGCTATTTGGGAATGTAGGACCTGATCACTGTTAAACACTACACATTGTCTTTGAACAGTCAGTAGATGTGTCCTCACACGGGGACGATGGGTTTATCTTTAATAGTCACAAGTGTGTCATAAATTATAAAACTGTTTCAATTATTTCAACACCTGAACGTTGTTGTGCAAAAAACTAAACTGAACAAAAAGTCCAAATGTCCTCAAACAAAACAGTATTTTAGTCCAAATGTCCTCAAACAAAACAATATTTTAGTCCAAATGTCCTCAAACGAGCACTTCATAATTAACAGCATTTACTTTGTTAATGTTGCTGAAATTGGTCAAATTTGTTGCCATATCAAACTACAGACGTTATTTAACATAAATAATGAATGTGATCAGGTTTGTACCTCGTCCACTGTTGTGTCGGGATCACAGGTTGTGACAACAGGTCCAAGTTAAGCAGAATGAAGTATGAGGTGCAGGAAACCCAAAATATGAGGTCCTCATAAGGACGCAGGGTCTCAGGAGGATATCACAAACTAAGGTCACATGGTGTTGGACAGAAATACTTTTATTTATCTGTAGATTCTTTGTGTTGGTTTATTGTTTCTAATCTTTTTCTCATGTGATTCTTTTAATTGATTCTGATGTCACTCTGATGTACTTTTATTTTATTCATACCCCGCTGTCTTCATGTGTGTTCATGCTTGTAACGACTAGTTAAAACATGTCACATGACGCGGGACACGTGGAAACATTTTGTTCCATTTATTTTGTCCTTTATGTTGTTAACAAGCCATATTGTCAGTGATGTCATATATTGTGTTGTTTTCTGTGAATCCTGAATAAAATCTGTGCTGATGAAGTCAGTTTGTTCAGAGCGTCTTCACTGGACCATCAGCAGGTTTTTGGCTCTGTTGAAGTTTCTGCTGAACTTTGTTTGTCTTTGTTACTGAAACAGTTTGAGTTCATTGTGAGCAGCAGCTCTGACACAGATTCACTGGACAAACACACACCACCATTAAAACTGATGCTTCATTCAAGTGTCATGAAGACTGTTGGTGATGGTTTCTGTAGTGACCACTAGAGGGAGCCAACACTGCATCACTGTAGGGATGATGTGGCCTGACGAGACTCTGCTCACCTTCAACACACACACACACCTGGGCCCTATTTCAGAGAGCAGGCTCACTCAGCCTGAGGTGTGTTCATGGTGAGTGCCACAAGTCATCAGCAATGGAGCACAAGTGACATGATTTTCTCAGGCAGAAAGTTAAAAGCAGAGCCACTTATTTTATAGCAACTGAACTGGAGATTTTAATGACAGCGTAAGAGGTTGGACGTGTCCTTAAAAAGACTGCAGAGCATGTTAAAAGGTAATTAAGTGATGCAATGTGATGTGTTAATGTGTATAATAAACAGAAAATATAGAGACATTTTTATATATTAACAATTGTCATATGTTTTAATATAATTTGCTGTATCCTCTTATTCAGCTGTAATGTGATGGAGCCCAAACACACTGTGCACAAACTCAACATCAAACACACAGATATTAACTTCACTCTGTCAATATTAGGCTGAGGTTCATTTAACTGCTGTGAAATGACTTCATGTAATCTCCGTTATTCTCACATGGAGCTATTATGGGATGTTGAGTCCCATCAATGAGCCAGTTACATCTTTGAATCTAAGAAAAGTATTCATGAATCACTGCATCATGTATCCACATAAACAGGTCAAAGTGTTTTCAGAGCCAGAGTCTCTTTTCTTACAGCTGGACAGAGCGCTGCCTTGCTGATGTGTTCAGTGTCTCTGATGTTAAAAGAAAACCCACAATGTGTAATATTTGATATATCTGGCTGGAGAAGACTGTTCAGATACCTTAAAACTTCAGTTAAATGCCCAGTCCCTCTTGCTGGCTCGGTGTGTCTACACATTTTGAGAAATAAAGACCTGTCTCAATAAGAGGCTTGGTCTGGTTGCCAGCAGTTAATTTTTTTGTAGGAATAGTAGTCGTACAGTAGCTCTTCAAATGTATAAAGCCAGGCTACATCAAATGTGTCCATTCCTGGATTACCTTGTAAATTATTCATATTCCTTTAGTCTGTAAGGGTCCTAAAATGAAAAGAGTCAAAGTGTTTTTTCATAAAAAGCTGTGAGGATTGTTTTAACAGGATAAAGTGGTGTTGTGTCGGTCAGGTGCTGTAATCCTGGAGTGCCATCTCTCTCTCTCTCTCTCTCTCTCTCTCTCTCTCTCTGATGCCCTGTCTGTCAGCGCTAAATCAAATGAATGATTTGTAACTAAGATATTATCTGAAGCTTTACACAAGTAATATTTATACTGGTTCAAATAAACAGGGTGATCTATTTCCTGATCTTTGCTGAGCAGCAGTTTTGTGTGAAAGGAATTAAAGGCCTGTCCCAAATATAGGCCTGTTGAGTTCAGCGATTGAAGCAAATACTAGCGTGGGCTATTAATGGAAGTTTTACAGTTATTGATTTAGTGTGAGGTGAAACAGTGTCTTTAATATAGACACTACTCCAGGAATGATATGACATTCAAACAGGGTCTAAAACCTTCTCCTTACACAACAGCCTCTGAATAATTTCTGCCTCAATGTCCACCACTTTATTCACAAAAGGACACGCCATGTTTCTACTTCCTGCTAAACGCTCAGCCTCAGGCTTCAATGAATCAAACCTGCCAGCCAGCAGGTTTGATTCAGCAGGTAAGTACAAATTGTTCTCAACTAAAAAAAAAATGACACTGCCTTCACTTGCAGCTGGTTTGATCATATTTTTAACATTGAATGTTGAGCACAAAATATGCATTTTCATTTGAGACGTTTAAGTTAGGAGAGCACTGATGCTAAGCAACACCAAAAGAAATAATTTAAAGGTAAGTTCAGCATGAAAAATAAAAAAATAGATAAAATCAACCCTTAACAGATTAATAAAACAGAAAATATGATGTCCCTTCACATAAAACCAAATAATCACAAAACAGAAACAAGTCATTAAATAAACATCGCAGGAACAAACTCCACATTTTACAAAGTCCACAAAATACATTCAAAGAAACAATTTGCAATCACATTAATTACTAAATACTATATATGTATATGTATATATACAGTACAGGCCAAAAGTTTGGACACACCTTCTCATTCAATGCGTTTTCTTTATTTTCATGACTATTTACATTGTAGATTCTCACTGAAGGCATCAAAACTATGAATGAACACATGTGGAGTTATGTACTTAACAAAAAAAGGTGAAATAACTGAAAACATGTTTTATATTCTAGTTTCTTCAAAATAGCCACCCTTTGCTCTGATTACTGCTTTGCACACTCTTGGCATTCTCTCCATGAGCTTCAAGAGGTAGTCACCTGAAATGGTTTTCCAACAGTCTTGAAGGAGTTCCCAGAGGTGTTTAGCACTTGTTGGCCCCTTTGCCTTCACTCTGCGGTCCAGCTCACCCCAAACCATCTGGATTGGGTTCAGGTCCGGTGACTGTGGAGGCCAGGTCATCTGCCGCAGCACTCCATCACTCTCCTTCTTGGTCAAATAGCCCTTACACAGCCTGGAGGTGTGTTTGGGGTCATTGTCCTGTTGAAAAATAAATGATCGTCCAACTAAACGCAAACCGGATGGGATGGCATGTCGCTGCAGGATGCTGTGGTAGCCATGCTGGTTCAGTGTGCCTTCAATTTTGAATAAATCCCCAACAGTGTCACCAGCAAAACACCCCCACACCATCACACCTCCTCCTCCATGCTTCACAGTGGGAACCAGGCATGTGGAATCCATCCGTTCACCTTTTCTGCGTCTCACAAAGACACGGCGGTTGGAACCAAAGATCTCAAATTTGGACTCATCAGACCAAAGCACAGATTTCCACTGGTCTAATGTCCATTCCTTGTGTTTCTTGGCCCAAACAAATCTCTTCTGCTTGTTGCCTCTCCTTAGCAGTGGTTTCCTAGCAGCTATTTGACCATGAAGGCCTGATTGGCGCAGTCTCCTCTTAACAGTTGTTCTAGAGATGGGTCTGCTGCTAGAACTCTGTGTGGCATTCATCTGGTCTCTGATCTGAGCTGCTGTTAACTTGCCATTTCTGAGGCTGGTGACTCGGATGAACTTATCCTCAGAAGCAGAGGTGACTCTTGGTCTTCCTTTCCTGGGTCGGTCCTCATGTGTGCCAGTTTCGTTGTAGCGCTTGATGGTTTTTGCGACTCCACTTGGGGACACATTTAAAGTTTTTGCAATTTTCCGGACTGACTGACCTTCATTTCTTAAAGTAATGATGGCCACTCGTTTTTCTTTAGTTAGCTGATTGGTTCTTGCCATAATATGAATTTTAACAGTTGTCCAATAGGGCTGTCGGCTGTGTATTAACCTGACTTCTGCACAACACAACTGATGGTCCCAACCCCATTGATAAAGCAAGAAATTCCACTAATTAACCCTGATAAGGCACACCTGTGAAGTGGAAACCATTTCAGGTGACTACCTCTTGAAGCTCATGGAGAGAATGCCAAGAGTGTGCAAAGCAGTAATCAGAGCAAAGGGTGGCTATTTTGAAGAAACTAGAATATAAAACATGTTTTCAGTTATTTCACCTTTTTTTGTTAAGTACATAACTCCACATGTGTTCATTCATAGTTTTGATGCCTTCAGTGAGAATCTACAATGTAAATAGTCATGAAAATAAAGAAAACGCATTGAATGAGAAGGTGTGTCCAAACTTTTGGCCTGTACTGTATATATATATATATATATGACATGTGACATGTGACTAACTGCAAAAGGGAAGTACAAATTGTTCTTGTGTGATTTTGAAATGTTGTGACACATGCTGCCTTCACTTCAGACAAGGTCTTGTAAAGTTAGCTAGGGCTTGTTAGTCTGGCATGGTGAGAAAAGTTAGAGTTTACAAAAACAAATTTAGAAATGTTTCGACTCTGACTCAAATAAAATATCAAACTCTTTGTACTGATTCGAAACATTTTTAATCCCTTTTAAAGTATAAACACATCTAAAAGTTCACAAAAGGAAAACACAACATTTTATGGACTAATCAACAGAACAGAAAATGTTTCTCACCAATCATGTATCAACAAAGTATAGAACTAATTTTAACCAAAGAAATCAACAAAACACAGTGGCACATGAACACATTTTATTTAATCAATACATGTTTAAAAAAGACATCCAAGAAATGAATAAAACAGAAAATATCATGGCACTTACATGAAACTAGATAATCCCAAAACAATCAAAACAAACAAACAAACATTAGGCTGCAATATGTAATCCAACATTTTACAAAAAAAGTCTAAAAAACACATTAAAGACAACACATGACTATCACAATAATAACCAACTTATTTTGATATATTACATGTGACTAACTGCAAAAGGTAAGTACAAATTGTTCTTGTGTGATTCTGAAATGTTGAGACACGTGCTGCCTTCACTTGCAGCTGGTTTGGCCGTATTTTCAACATTTTCATTTCAGACTACCAGAACAGAAAACGTAACATTTTCCAGAAAAATGTTTCATATCAATGGTGTATCAACAATATATTTAAAGTATTTTTAATAGACAAGTCAAGAAAACACAGTGGCACATAAACACATTGTATCAAACCAAATGAATATAAAAAACATAAATAAAATCAACCTTACAAATTAATAAAACAGAAAATATGATGGCTCTTCACATCAAACCAACAAAACAAAAAAGTCATTAAACAAACATCACAGGAACAAACTCCATATTTTATAAAGTCCACAAAACACATTCAAAGAAACAATTTACAATCACAGTTTTTACTAAATACTAATGATATTTATGACATGTGACTAACTGCAGAAGGTAAGTACAAGTTGTTCTTGTGTGATTCTGAAATGTTGAGACACGTGCTGCCTTCACTTGCAGCTGGTTTGGTCCTATTTTCAACATTTTCATTTGAGACGTCCAAGTAACAAGAACACTGATGCTGAGCGACTGACACCAAAGAAAGAATTTAAAGGTAAGTTCAGCATCAACATACGTCACAGTTTGTGAACTTGGACATTTCACAAAGTGTCCACTTACAAAGTGATTTATTCCACCTCAGTGTGTGGTTCAAATGGACTGTTCTCATGAACACAGTCAACACAGTCCCACTTGTACCAGTACACCAGTTTACCTTTATGTTTTGAGACTGTAGCACTGCAGTGATTGTACTCCTGAAGTAGTATTTATCCAGGTGGTGTTAGCTAGGGGAAAGTGAACACTGAACTGAGGTAGAGAACTGAGGAGAAATGATGTGGGTGTTTAGACAAGGTATTGTAAAGTTAGCTAGGGCTTGTTAGTCTGACCTGGTGAGCAAAGTTAGCGTTAACATGAGCATGTAACTTTGTTAGTGGGATAAATGTAGATAGCTTGGTTTAGTTTGTGATCTAGCACTTTGCATTTACCAGAGAAAATAAGACTATTTCATTATCACCAGATAATAGATGTGATAATTACCAGAAAACTGTTAATTATGAGATATGAGGTCATAAATATGAAATATGAAGTGTCATTGGCTTGTTGTTGGATAAATTTGTGTGTCACTGGTCTCACTTTCTAGTTTTCCTTGTTTCTGGATGTTTGCGGACTTCCAATGTTGGTTAAGTTACTTTAAATGTCACACATTACATATTGTTCATTACAAATCCAGTGGTGGGCACATGTGTTTTATGTTCTGTGAAACACACAGATCGACCTTCTTAACCTCTCCACTGCCATCACAGAGGAACTCCACACTGCTGGAGGAGACTCCCTCTCCACTGTCGTCCTCCTGTTTGGCCTCACAGCATCATACTTTACTAAACACATATTTGTGTGTGAGAACTGGTCTCAGACTGGATACCAGTATGAAAATTCACTACCACACTTTAAATCCAGTCTGAAAACTCACCTGCTCAGGCTTTCCTTCTGTCTTTGAGTGGGTAGATGTTTTGTTTATGTTTGTTTTGTTTGCTTTTTAAACTGATATTTGTTTGTTTGTTTGTTGTAAAATGTTTAATTATCTTGTACTTTGTATTTTATTGTATTTTACCTTGTATTTTACACTGTAAGACGACCTTGAGTGTCATGAAAGGCGCCCAGAAATAGAATGTATCATTATCATTATTATTATTATTATTATTATTATTAAAATCATCTGATCCACTGGTCAAACTGTAAATAGGGCTAACAGAAAAACTTGATTATGTGACAGAGACTCAGTCAGACTTGGACTCTTCACTGTCAAACTATAGACGACACACTGACAGATATTTCAGTAAAGCATCACCTCTTCCTGTACGCAGATATACGGTCCACCTGAACATGGATCTGCTGTTGCTGTTGCTGCTGTGGAGCTCAGGTAGGACTCTGCTTAAAGATGATGTGTCATTATTAATATTTGTACTGAACCTTTAAATCAGAGAACAAACTGCTCACACACACCAACATCAAGTTTTATTCTGTTCTTCTTTCAGTCAGTTATTAATCTATTATCCAACATCCAATCAGTGTGTTTATATTCAGTGACTATCTCAGATGGACCAATCGGTTCATGTGCAGGCCTCACTTAAACAGTCAGTGGGACTGAAAGGGTTAATGCTGCTAAACAGATTCACAGCTTCAGATCATTTCAAAATAAAAGCAGTAGAATCAGAGTTGATATGAATAAAGGAAGCAGCAGAGCTAATGAAGGGCTAATTAAAGTCAAACAACAGGAGCATGTGGAAACATGAGTGTCAGTGACCTGAGTGAGACACAGACAGTTACAGTGATAGAAACACTCAAATATCATCCTGCACCATTTCGGATCATCATTTTCCTGCTCAAAGTTTGAGGGACGATGTTTGAATTCAGACGTTAAAAGGAATCCAACAGGAAGGGACAGGTCTAAGCTTCCTGCAGAGATTCACATCAACTGAATATCTTTACAAAACAAGACATTTAAAGACGTCACCTTGGACTGTGACAAACTGTGCTGCACATGTTTACTGATGTTTTATAGACTCAGTGATTGATTACTGAAAAACATCATCATAGATTCATCAATAATCAATATAATGGTTATTCACTGCTGAAATTCAGTCTCCTCTGAATGACTCTGCTGATGTTAACACGTCTACAGGAAATAACAAGAAGACTCTGACTGCATTAAGCTCATAGGAACATCTCAGCCTGGTTGTCATGGTAACAGAGACCACATTCCTATAATTAGTAATTTCTCAGCAGCTTCTTATCTAATTAAAGTTTTTCAGTTTCACAGAAATGCAGTTCAGAGAAGTGAGGCCGCTCTCTGCTCCCCCGCCTTTACATGCTCGCAGTCTTCACTTAGCAACAGTTGTCATGACGCTGATGTGCAGATTGGATACTTTCACACAGACACACTGAGAGAAGCCCAATAGAGACAGAGTGCATTTAACTCCCGCCCTCACCACTGACTTTGTATTACCTGAAGGTGCCTCCTTGTCTTTAACGTCTAGCAAACACAAACTACCTAAAAGCTGCTCTGTGGTGGGATGCACTACCAACACTGTAAAGAATTCATAACTAAGTTTTCACAAACTGCCAAACCAAAAAACTGAGCTTTAAAACAATAAGACGTGAGGCATGAGCAGGAGGATATGAGGAAACTGTGGGATCCTGACACTCAGTATGCAAACATGCAGCCAGCATTTTGCTAATTTGGCCAGACAAACTGTACAGGTTGAAGCTAACTAAGCTATGTAATGCCTGGTTTTGATCTTTAGTATCTTAAATGGGGATTTTACCTTGTGATTCAATAAAATAGTTGAAAACATCAAAGTATTTCACCACTGACCGTTCAGTAGGATCTTTTCTACAAGAGAAGCAAAGGAAGAAGAAGAGACACTGAGGTAAACCCACAATGTTGTAATTGTAACTTTTCTTTTCTGTCTCTCAGTATGAAAACTGTCTGATCCACTGGTCCAGTTGTGTAACTGGCCAATAGAAAAACCCGATCATGTGACTGAGAGCCTGTTTACACCTGGTAGTAACATGTCTTGGACGATCCAATCACATGTGGCCAGCGTTAAATACAAGTTTAAACAACCAACAAGATGCACTGCGATGTGATCACTCAAATCACTTGCTGAGGCAGCCTGGGACACATTTGACCACACATATATTGTAGTGTAGTGTGACCTTCCATCATGCAGCTAACATGACTCGTGAGCAGCTAGCGAGAGTGTGGACGTAGTAACTGTATGCAGGGTCCTCTGAACTCCACAATTTATGAAAATACAAGTGACTCCATAAGCTTTTGAAAGCTGATGAAATACAATAATGAGAACGACACAATATGATAAACTGGTTTTGAAAATGTTTGAATATAGCAAACAAAAAAATCACAAGATATGGAAAATGACCTGGATCCAGAAAATAATGTATTCAGCAATACTAATTACAATTGCTGCTACTACACAGGTGGAGCATTTAACATGACAATTAAGTCAGATGATGAAATATCAATTATCCACTTTAACAGCTGAAGTCTTTACACCAACTTTCAGAGCATGAAATATTATTCAAGTCAATTCAAGAAGCCATTCAGTATAAAAGCCATATCAGAGACTTGGATCAGTCCTGAGACAGTTGTGGACTTTGAGAAAAATAGATATGAATTAAACTATATGAACATGATGAACAAGAATGGAGGGGCGTGGCTTTGTATGTCAATAAAAACATCAAATATCAGAGGCCTGCATTACAAAGCCAGTTCAACTTACCCAGGATATCTTTTGCTTATCTGGTTTGACTAACTTGTCACATCGGCCATCTGATAACTGGTACTACAAAGCTGGTTATCAACTAGTTCAGTCAACTCTGGGTTTTCCTATCAGCCACGAGCACGTTCATGTGAAAGAGGCGGGGATGTTAATGACACGCGACATCATCAGAACCATAAATGAAGTAGGCTGCTTCATATGTTATGATAAGAAACAGTACCGAAAGTGTTTGTGACTGTGAGCCAGTAAAATGTCCGTGGCATGGGATATAAACGATCATCTGTAATCTCATAACAGAAAACGCAGAAACATTAAAAATACTTTGCAAAATTTCACCTTCAGCCGAGACTTAAATTACGTGCAGGTATCACTGAGCTGAGACATCACTGCTGTTTAGTTGGATGATGATGAATGTCACATAAAACAATTTAAAAATGTTTCTGCTACTGCGGTGAAGGGTGGAAAAGTAGCCTAGTTAATGACTGATGAGGTCTATCTGACCCAGATGTCGCTTTTATAATAACAGGAGCTGATTAACAGTGTGTGGATTATTTTAGTAATAAAATACGATTTGTTTTTATTCTAGTTCTCATCACACAGGTGTCTAATGGTATTCTGAGCTGCAGTGATGAATCAGTGTTAAAAATCAACCCTTTCACTACAACTAAAATAAACTTTGCATCAGTTAAAATCCTGTTAAAATCATGTGTTTAGTGTGTAAACCATCTCTGTGTTTGTTCCAAGCTCTATTTTAAAACCAGTGAAAATAATGAAATGATTCTACTGACCTGTAACAGTATATAGGCTGAGGTCGGCGTGTTGATGGGCTGTGGTCACATACTGTGAAGTTAACCTGCTCTGAAGCTGGTTAGCTGTTCAGCATCAGTTACCATGGTGATTTATGCCGATAAAAAAGGGAACCAGCTTCTTATTACTATAGACCCAGAGTTAACTCCAAAGTTACCACGCTAACTTCAAATCTTGCTTCTTAGTACAGGCCTCAGGCAGTGGAAAGCATGTCACCATCAGTTGATAATGTATTAGAATGTACCACAGTAGAAATCTGCACAGAAAAAAAAGAAAAATGTAGTGGTGAGCTGTTTATATGGAGCACTGGCATCAAAAATGGAAATATTCAAGAACCGGGTGGAGGGAACATTTAGTAAAAAAAAAAGTCCATGAAGTTATGTTCATCTGTAGGGACGACAACAGAGATCTGCTAAATCCATTTGCATAATATGAAAAAGTTTATCAATACAATGTAGAACACAAGCCTATACCCCAAAATCACTACACCTAGCAGTTTTTTTTTTTGATTGTCTAAAAACCAGGGCCCGTATTCACAAAGATTCTCAGAGTCCTCTCAGAGAGCTCCTAACTTAGCCTAAAAATTCCTAGCAAGAAATCTTAGCTTAAGAGTGATTCAGGAAGTTTCTGAGAGCAACTCTGAGTAAGGAGGGGACAGAAACTTTTATCTTAGTGAGGAGGTGTGGTTGACCCCGTTACTAGGTATGACGCAGTCTTCTAAAAGCTGTGATTGGTTGTTACAAAAAGGAAAAAATAAAATTAAAACAAATGCACTCCTAGTGATGAATGGACAGTGAAATCAACTGATCATAGAACTTAGTCTGTATTAAGAAATGTGTAATCGTGAAAATAATTTTATGTCATGATGATGAAACTCAGCAATTTTAAATTAATTGTTACACAACTTCAAAATGTACCTCATTCGCATGCTGATTATTTTATTGATTTATTACACAGCTCTATTAAATGCTGTGTTCTGATTGGTCAGTCGCGGCATTCAGTGGTCTGATATTACTGTGTAATGACCGCTGCTAGTAGCAACGGTCATTACACAGTTGCTATGTAGTCCAGCATTGCTAGGGACGCTGCCCTGCAACACTGCAGCTGTCAAACAACTTCCAAAGGGAAAAAACAAACAGAAGTGGCTGATTTTAACATTTCTTTTAACTTATTTGGAGAGTAGCTACAAGGATTCTGAGGAATGGGATGCCGCTACTATACTGACGGACTTTCTCTGCCAAAAACAAAAGAACACGGATTTGAATACACACTCGGCAGTCATGCTTAATGACATTTTAGGCGAGTTTTATGCCTCGGTTCAGTCCACTAAGCCTGGGTGAGTACAAAACTTTCACCAAAAGTTGTCAAATCCGGTCGGTTTTAATGCACTTCGCGGAGGCAGACAACATTATTTATTTAACTGATAATTAGCCGTGTAATAAGCGGGATAATGTATAATGAGCCGGTGAATACTGGGAAAATTTCTCCCGACAGGGGAATAGAAGGGAATGAAACCCCTCAAATATAGATATTTGATATCTATATTGATCCGCCCCCCTCTCCCCTACAGATTCGAGGTTGCTGGACAGCGGCATGCTGGAGACTGATTTGTTTGCCCATGGGCGGCTGCCGTGGCAGGGCCGTGTTGCTGCATCCTTGATCTTCGGTTTTCCAGCGGACCGTTCGAGCAAGTCCGGCTTCTCTGCTGCTAACGCTGCTGCCGGGATACAGCTGAGGAGGAGCTGGCTGCTAATGCTATGTACCGGGACACTGCTAATGCTGCTTGCCATGCTGCTGTAGCTCAGTCGTAACTGTAACTGATGCTGAGACTCTACTGACTGCGTGACTGGTAGACGGCGGTGGGTGGCGCAACAGGCCAAAACATAAATTCAAAACATAAACATGATTTGCAGACCGTAATTTTTTTTTTTTAAACGTGAATATTCTGGCTGTATTATTGTTGTCAGTGAGATCAGTATGTTATATGAACATTATTCCTTAGTCTCTGTGACATATTAGGATGATTTTACGACTACTTGCTTTAGATTTCATACATATAGCTCCTTTAATGGTGGACGCAGACTCAGCTGTCAGCAATTACTGTGATTGCTGGCCTCCTTGTAAAAAGCGGTTTGATTTGGCAGAATGACCAAAACAACAAACGAAATGGAGAAAAAAGAACAAGAAAGCTGAACTGAACAGAAGAGCAGTGCCTGCTGTTGGCACAGCTCGTGGAGGAGAACAACAGAGTTTTAAATCATTTTATATTACATCTCATTTATCAATTTCACCAAAAACAATTGTTAGCACAAACTAATTAATCAGCATGACACAAGTGAAAAACTAAGTCTTAAAAATCTAATAACTAATTTCAGGTGGAGGGAGGGTAATATAGTTTCTGCCTGTCACTGTGGGAGGCTTGAGGATAAATATTTGTAGCAAGGAAAGGACACACCGCAGCCACCCCTCCTCTGATTAGTAAAGAACAGTCCCTAACTGTAACCATCACAGTTAAATGCCTGACCTTTACTTGAACCCTCAAACAGGCTGCTGAAGAAGTGAGGACCGACCAAATTGTCCTCACTTTTCAAAATGTCCTCGCTCTGTTGCCAAATGCAATCAATCCTCACTATGTATTGTGGACAAGTATGTGAACGCACACACACACACACACACGTAAAGACACACACACATAAGTACACACACATACAAACAAACACACGCACACAAACACACATTTACACGCACATGTACACACAAATATCTTCTGGTACATTGAGAGCAAGTCTGCCGGAGTCAAATTCCTTGTATGTACACACATACTTGGAGAATAAAGCTGATTCTGATTCTGATTCTGATTCTGATTCTGATGTACACTCACACACACACATACACAAACATACACACACGTAAAGACACATACATAAAAAAACACGCACACAACTCACGCACATGTATATACACATATACAGTCAGGTCCATAATTATTTGGACAATGATACAGTTGTCATCATTTTGGCTCTGTACACCACCACAATGGGTTTTAAATGAAACAATGAATACCTGCTTAAAGTGCAGACTCTCAGCTTTCATTTAAGGCTTTTTTCAAAAATGTAGTATGAACCGTGTAGGAATGACAACCATTTCTTCACACAGTCCCCCGACTTTAAGGGCTCATAAGTATTTGGACAAACTAACATAATCATCAATTAAACAGTCAGTTTTAATACTTGGTTGCAAATCCTTTACAGTCAATGACTGCCTGAAGTGTTGGACACATAGGCATCATCAGATGCTGGGTTTCTTCCCTGGTGATGCTCTGCCAGCCCTTTACTGCAGCCGTCTGCACTTCCTGCTTGTGTTTTGGGTGTTTTGCCCTCAGTTTTGGCTTCAGCAAGAGAAACGCATGCTCAGTTGGATTCAGGTCAGATGATATGACTTGGCCATTGCAGAACATTCCACTTCTTAGCCTTAAAAATGTCTTTGGTTGCTTTTGCAATATGCTTCAGGTCATTGTCCATCTGCACTGTGAAGAATCGTCCAATGAGTTTTGAAGCATTTGGTTGAATCTGAGCAGATAATGGTGCCCCAAACACTTCAGCTTTCATCCTGCTGGCAGAGCATCACCAGGGAAGAAACCCAGCATCTGATGATGCCTATGTGTCCAACACTTCAGGCAGTCATTGACTGTAAAGGATTTGCAACCAAGTATTAAAACTGACTGTTTAATTGATGATTATGTTAGTTTGTCCAAATACTTATGAGCTCTTAAAGTCGGGGGACTGTGTGAAGAAATGGTTGTCATTCCTACACGGTTCATACTACATTTTTGAAAAAAGCCTTAAATGAAAGCTGAGAGTCTGCACTTTAAGCAGGTATTCATTGTTTCATTTAAAACCCATTGTGGTGGTGTACAGAGCCAAAATGATGACAACTGTATCATTGTCCAAATAATTATGGACCTGACTGAACAAATATAAACACACACACATATACATATACAAACACATACACACACACACACAAATACACACACACATGTTTATTCCTGCCTGGCCCCCCCCTGCTGCATGTCATCCCCTCCTGTCTCCTTAAGAAAAAAGTAGTTGTAGGGAGGTACAGAGAGGCGGGATGTGACAGATATATTTCAGTAAAGCTCCACCTCTTCCTGTGCGCAGATACACACTGAGGACATAACGTGATGATCAGAGTAGACAGCGGACACACAGGAAGAAAGACGGACGGGCAGAGAGATGGTCCACCTGAACATGGATCACCTGTCGGTACTGGTGCTGGTGCTGTGGAGCTCAGGTAGGACTCTGCTTAAAGATGATGTGTTATTATTAATATTTGTACTGAGCCTTTAAATCAGAGAACAAACTGCTCACACACACCAACATCAAGTTTTATTCTGTTCTTCTTTCAGTCAGTTATTAATCTATTATCCAACATCCAATCAGTGTGTTTATATTCAGTGACTATCTCAGATGGACCAGTCGGTTCATGTACAGGCCTCACTTAAACAGTCAGTGGGACTGCCCGAAATAAGAAGAACACACTGACGGCACAAATCTGATTTTATCAGTTTCACAGAAATGAACTTCAGAGAAGTGTGACGATCATCTTCACTGGACAAAAACTTTATTTAGTTTTTGAATCTATTTTTAGTCCAGTTTTATTTCTGCAACATCAAATCAATTTTATAAATTAGTATAACTGAGTAATGATCTGTCTGTGCAGTGGTTCTCATCAGTAGTGGGGGAGTCCGCCATAGATTCAGACTCAGGACAGATGTGTAGGAAACGATGCTGCGTGTGATGCAACATCTGATTGGTATCAGCCTCGATGTTTCCTGTTCACTCTCCTGCAGCCTGATCAGAGCTGCTGAAAGTTATGCAACATTTCTTGTTGATGTTGCTTCACATTAAAACACTTCAACTGGACAAACGCAGGGGGGCTTTTATTGTGAAGCAGTCACAGGAAGCTTCGCAGAGCTTGAAACACATAGTTAACATAGTGACACCTGGTGGATAAAACACCACAACACAACCACCATTTTAATAGTTGTAGTTTCATGTGTGCAGTAAGAAGTACACACACACATACACATATACACAGACACACATGCACACACACGCACACTTTCACACACACATGCACACACACACAAACAAACACACACACTTACACTCACACATAAACACACAAACATAAACACACGCACACACATTCTTGTACTTCTATCCTTGTGAGGACCCTAATTGGCATGCTGCATTCCTTAAAGGGGATCTATGGTTGTGCTTTGACCCTACGCATGTCGCCTATGCTATTGTGAGCATTTTTACTTCTGCGGTGGTGTGTCTGTGTCACTCTGCAGTTACACCTCCAAAACACTAGTCGGCAGCGGAGGTTTCTGTGAAGTGCTGTCAAGTTTCGTTGATTCAAAACACATATTAAACACACATTAAACACACAGTCAAAACACATTAAACACACATTAAACAGTCAAAACGCATTAAACACACATTAAACACACAGTCAAAACACATTAAAAACATTAAACACACAGTCAAAACACATTAAACACACATTAAACACACAGTCAAAACACATTAAAAACATTAAACACACAGTCAAAACACATTAAACACACATTAAACACACAGTCAAAATGCATTAAACACACACATTAAACACACAGTCAAAATGCATTAAACACACACATTAAACACACAGTCAAAATGCATTAAACACACACATTAAACACACATTAAACACACATTAAACATGGCTTAATAGAGGCAGTTTCAAACACAAGTCAGCTTCACTATAACTCGCAGCATTCACAGACAAACACTTGTCTTCATCTGGACACACAAATACAACATGCTAACCTTATTAGCACAAGCCTATGGCATTTTACATTGTATAAATTAGCCTAGCAGCTAGCAGAGATTTCCTCTACTCATATGAAGCCAGGGACAACGGCAGCATTTAACAAAGATAACGTTACAAAATTCAGCTCCATTACAGCTCACAAGGTTCACTGACAAAACAGCTGCCTTATACTAAGCAGGTTTCCAAAACAAATACAACATGCTAACATTATTAGCACAAGCCTATGGCATTTTACATTGTATACATTAGCCTAGCGACGAGCGGAGATTTCCTCTGCTCATATGAAGCCAGGATAAATCACACACAGTGTGTGGAGGCTTTACAGAGACAGACAGGAGGTCTGCATCACTGCGACGTGGAGTTACATTTCTGGAGAGGTGCATGTTATATTTCATTAAAATCACTTTATTTTGCATCAAAAACTAAGTCTTAAAAATCTAATAACTAATTTCAGGTGAAGGGAGGGTAATATAGTTTCTTCCTGTCACTGTGGGAGGCTCAAGGATAAATATTTGTAGCTTCAGGAAAGGACACACCGCAGCCACCCCTCCTCTGATTAGTAAAGAACAGTCCCTAACTGTAACCATCACAGTTAAATGCCTGACCTTTATTTGAACCCTGAAAACAAGTCTGAACCCTCAAACAGGCCGCTGAAGAAGTGAGGACCGACCAAATTGTCCTCACTTCTCAAAATGTCCTCGCTCTGGTGCCAAATGCAGTCAATCCTTACTATGTATTGTGGACAAGTATGCGAGCACACACACACACACACACACACACACACACACACACACACAAATACAAACACACACACACACACACACACACACACATATACACACATCACATGTCGTGGGTCATGATACATGTTAACAGGGTGTTTTGACAGAGAAAAGAAGTTGTGATAGATTAAGACTCGAGTGGACACTGTCCCATGTTACAGACGAAGCACATGTCTTCATTGTTAGTGATTTATGTTGTAACACAACTAAAAACAACGTTAAATAAACCGTTTTTATGGCAAATCAACAACATTTCAGTCTAGTGACTATTTTAACGTTGATTTCATTCCAAGGATGTGATCAGATAATCTGTAAAACATAATAGTTTCATCCGATGCAGGAGCTGGAGCATTTGTGTCAAGTGCATTGTTACACCTATGGTTGTTTATTCAGCCAGTATGATTGATGGAAGTTGTCAAAAAATTTTTACAACCTTTATCTGATTTAGAATATAATGAACAACAGAGTGCAGTTTGGGGAAGCCTGTGTGAAATAGCACAGTGACCCCTGGAGGGTCACAAATGTAGCAACACCTCAAGTCACTAACAGTCTCAACTACAGCCACACAGTCCATTTATATCTGCAAGTTTTACTGATGAAAACAGAAATAAAAGATATATAGATATACAATATTTTATATGTACAAGTCATCGAGCTGTGCCCATAAATCTAGGCAGTTACAGATGTAACTGGGGGGCGGCAGTAGCTCAGTCCATAGGGACTTGGGTTGGGAACCGGAGGGTCGCCTGTTCAAGTCCCCGTCCGGACCAAAAATATGGAGTGTGCACTGGTAGCTAGAGAGGTGCCAGTTCACCTCCTGGGCACTGCAGCAACACTGCCGAGGTGCCCTTGAGCCAGGCACTGAACCTCCCAACCGCTCGGAGCGCCTGTCATGGGCAGCCCCACTCTGACATCTCTCCACTTAGTGCATGTATAGGTCCTGTTTGTGCATGTGTGTGTTCGGACCTTTGTGTTAATGACACCAGAGTGAAAAAATTGAATTTAATAAAGTATATAAAAAAATATGTGTTATAATTGAGCTGCTGGTCAAACCTGTACTTTGGTGTTCCTTACAGACCAGAACTAACATGTATGATGTGAGGAAACTATGCTAACTGATGAAGAAACAGATACATGGAGACAACCGTGTTGATATTAGCTCTACAATAGACTAAAACACAAATTTATATTTAAAAACTATCCCTGGATCAGTTTCTTGCAGAGTGGACGAATCCTGGTGATATCTCTCAAGAATGTTTGTTACTGGTCACATGTCGACAAAACAGGGATAGCTGTGGATCAGAGGTTGAGTGGGTTGTCCACTGATCAGAAGATTGATGGTTCGATCCCCAGCTCATCCAGTCCACAATTCGAAGAATCCTGCGGCAAGTCACTGAACCTCCAAATTGCCCCCGATGGCTGTTGCCTCAGTGTGTGAGAGGGTGTGAATGGTTACTGAGTGGCAGGTGGCACCATGTATGGTAGCCTCAGCCATAAGTGTGTGAATGGATCAATTTGACATCGTGTAAGAGCACTTGTGAGTGTTTGAAGGACTAGAAAGGCGCTATGCAAGAGCAGTCCATTCACCATTAAAAATTATGTCATGATAACATTTACATAGCAGGAGAAAATGTGTGTTACAGCTGTAACATGTTTCATTTCAGGGGACTCTCCCCGACACCGAGTTTCAGGTAATATTAGGTGATAGCATACATTCCTTTGACGTCCTCCATTGTTAGGAAGCTAACGTTAACTGACATGAATATTTATTATCTGAAATAGTCTATTTGTTGTGTTCATGTTCTGTCACTTAAATCACAAATCCCAGCACTGAACAGGAGGTAGCCCAAGGGTCCTCTACCAGAGGCCTGGGAGTTTGTGGGTTCTGTGCAGTATCTTAGCTGTTCCCAGGGCTACACTCTTTTGGACAGAGACCTCAGATGTTGTACCTGGAATCTGCTGAGGCCACTCTCCCAGTTTGGGGGTCACAGTCCTCCACTGTTGCCTTTACTCCCCACATCTTTTTCTCGCTCCTCTTTCAGCCCTTGGTATTTGTCCAGCTTCTCATGTACTGTCTTCCTGATGTTGTCGCATGGAATTGCTAGATCTCTAATGCTTTCTACATTGTTTTTCACTCAACACGATAGTTTAGTAGTTAGCTCGGTCATTCTCCAACACCTTAGGAGGTGTCTTCCATTGTGACCTTGGGACTTCCAGCCCATACTCAGTGCAGATGTTCCTGTGCACTATCCCAGCCAATTGGTTATGGCGTTCTGTGTACGTTCTTCCTGCCTGCATCTTACACCCTGCTGTAATGTGCTGAACTGTCTCAGGAGCATCATTGCACAGCCTGCACATGGGGTCCTCTCTGCTGTGGTAGACCCCTGCTTCTATTGATCTGGTACTAAGTGCTGTTTACTGTGCTGCCATGATTAGTGCCTCTGTGCTGTCTTTCAGTCCGGCCTTTCCCAGCCACTGGCAGGATTTCTTAATGTTGGTCACTTCTTCAATCTTTTGGTGGTACATGCCATGCAGGAGCTTGTCCTTCCATGATGGTTTGTCATCTTCTTCTGCTGCCTAAGGTATTCAGTCAGCAGCTCATCTTTGGGGGCCATCTTACTGATATATTCCTGGATCTTGGTTCAATCAATCAATTTTATTTATAAAGCCCAATATCACAAATCACAATTTGCCTCACAGGGCTTTACAGCATACGACATCCCTCTGTCCTTATGACCCTCACAGCTGATCAGGAAAAACTCCCCAAAAAACCCTTTAACGGGGAAAAAACGGTAATGTGTTTCGTCCTGGACAGTGGCTCTGACGCTAACCAGTCCTCAGCCTCCCTTGTTCCTCTCAATGTACAGTCTCAGGGGGTTGGACTTGGGTTAAACCCTCCATGCATTGTGAGAAGCTTCCTTGTCTTGATATTAGCGGCCTCTAGCTCCTCCTTTGGCCAGCTTATTATACCAGCAGGGTATCTGATGACTGACAGGGTGTATGTGTTGATGGCTCGGACCTTGTTCTTTCCATTCACCTGACTTTTCAGGGCATGTCTTACTCTGTATCGGTATAAATTTCTGGAATTTCTCAATTATGGGATCAATAACGGTGTATCTTATCTTTGGCTGTGGCTGACTTCTTCGCGGCCTCCTTGTTGTTCCCATTTGCCTGTGGGATCCCAAGGTATTTGTAGCTGGCCGGATCATCTGCAGTGCTTCCTTCTGAAAGTTCAACCCCCTTGGTTCTGATTGTCTTCCCTCTCTTGGACACCATTCAACTACACTGATCTAGTTCGCTTCACATTCCAATGTCCTTGCTGTAGATCCTGGTGAGGTGGATCAGTGAGTTGATGTATTGCTCACTCCTGGCATACAGCTTGATGTCATCCATGTAGAGGAGGTGAGTGACAGTTGCTTCACTTCAGAACCAGTATCTGTAGCCGCTCTTTGTGATGAGTTGGCTGAGGGGGTTCAGGCCTGTGCAGAACAGTGGCAGGGACAGGGCATCACCTTGGTATATGCTGCACCTGATGGTAACTTTTCCATAGCTCCATGATGGATGGATGGATGGATGGATGGATGGAACTCATTCTACCTAACAATTAGTTTCAAGTTATTTATTATCATACGAAAAACAACTGCAGTGAAGCACTGAAAACCTTCTCAGGCTCCCTGCAACAATGCTCATTAAATAAATACAAAATCTAGAATAAACTAATAGATATTTAACTTTAAGCATTTCCCCAAACTCTTTTATTGTTGCTGTTCCAACATTTTTAAATTTGATGTTTTAATCTGTAACGTGTGCAGAGACTCCTTTTGTGATGCTGCACTATGAATAAACTGAACTGAATCATATTTCCTAAAATGTTGAACTATTCCTTTAACTCTATATTGTGTATTCATGTGTTCATCTCACCTGTAGTAAACTGAGTGAGTTCACTGAGGTGTTTGTGTTCACAGCTGTGCTCCAATCAAACTGCTTTATACTGATGTTTATCTTTTGATTGCCTCCTCAGGACTCGAGGCTGAAGGAGAACACAACTCAACAGGTACACACAGAAAGAAAAGACAAATAAAGAACCTTTAACGCAGAATCAGTAGTCAAGTTTTAGTTTAAAATATATTTAATTTATTTTACTGATGACTCTCTGCTTTATGTTCAGAGCCTGGTGATGTCAGATTGGTGGGAGGAGACAGTCGCTGTGCAGGAATACTGGAGCTGAAACTAGAGGGAGAATGGACACCAGTGACTGATGTTCCATATATTTCCCGGGGAGCACCACTGTCCTATCCCTGGACCCTGAAGGAAGCAACTGCAGCCTGCACAGAGCTGGACTGTGGCTCTGCTGTCTCTATAGGACGGAAAGAGGTCTCCTTAGACATGGATATGTTGAAGACCGACTCTAACTGTGTTCACTCTGGATCTTCTCTGACAGAGTGTGCATCATCAGCCTCCTCTTCCTACATCCTGAATCTCACCTGCTCAGGTAAGCCCATCACGGACATTATGTATGACATCATCTATGACAGTAATGTCCCCAGGTTGACTCACACATGTTCTGCTGTGTCCGTACATGCACCAAGATATATATCTGTAAATACAACAGTTCACTCCAACCAAGCGGTTTGATTGGACAGGAGGCACATCATGAATGCTGATATACAGTGTAACAGCATGGTCCTCAGATGAAGATGAAGGGAAGAAGCCTGAATACTTCACTGCAAATATCCAAGTGTGCTCATATGACATCAGAAGATGCCACAGCACTACTGTCTGATCGGCTGCTAACTCTTCAGCATCACAAATATGCCACCAAAGTGATTGTCAGCAGACTCTTATTCTTATTTCACTGGTCACACAATAAATGGAAACATTCAGATTAATGTGCATGATACACAGTTGCTGGCTTGTGGTAACTTGTAGACTTACATAGAGTAGCGAGCTAGTGCACAGGAATGTGTATGTGTTGCTTAGCAACAGTCCAGTCCCGGTTCAGTTGCAGAACTATTTGTGTTGGTGGACAAATAATAATCTGTTGTCAGCTTTTATTTTTAACTTATAAAAAGTTCTTGTAGCACTGTTTTATAAAAGCAATATGACACGAGAGGGAGTGCTGTTGTTCTGAATATCAGCACGGCTGTAATCATCTGTGGCTGAATCACAGCTGTGCTGATATTAGGAACAATGACGCTCCCTCTTGTGTAGTGTACCTTAAGTATATGAAACATAAATGTGTGCTGTTTCAGGAGTCCCTCTGGCCAACCACTCGTGAAAAGGAAACAGATTTTTTTTTTTTTAAATTGCATTTTATTGGGTTTTTCTTTTTTGTGTGTGTCAATACAATCATCATCGTTTACACACACGCACACACACACACACAAAAAAGAACAAACAAGCAAAAAACAAACTAACAAACAAAAAAATTTACTCATTCCTTTACCCCATACCTTCCCCACCCATCATATGTACATATTCAGCATTCTCTTTGTCCAACCAACATCATTTCATTATAATTTTAATTCAAATACAAAAATATATTCTCTCATAACCTACATACACACAAGAAATATCCATAAATTAATCTAAAGCAATATCTGCTCTTCTATCTTTTTTATATTATTAACAAGTTTGCCCTATATCTTATCAAATTTCATTGATTGACCTTTAACATTATACATGATTTTTTCTGGAGTGCAGTATGAGAGTAATTCTCTCCACCATTGTGTTATTGGAGGTGCATATTTGGATTTCCAATTAACTAATATGCATGTATTTTGCTGCTGTCATTATTAATAATATTAATTTTTTTTCATCATTATTAACGTCTTTACACATTTCTACATCACCCAAAATTGATATTCTGGGGTCCAGGATAATTCTTTTCTGTAACATTTCGGATGTATATTTATAAACTTTATTCCAAAATCCTTCCAAGTGTGTGCACCTCCAAAACATGTGTATCATATCACCATTATCTGCATTACATCTTGGGCATTTAAATGGTGTATTAGGGCTAAACTGCTGTAGTCTGTGGGGAGTATAATACACACGGTGAAATATGTTAAACTGCATAAGTCTATGTTTGGTGTTAACCAAATTTTTTTTGTGACTTCTCCAATAGATCTTCCCATTCCTTCAGCATATATTCGTGTCCCACATCTTTTTCCCACTCATATTTATGTTGTGCTGATTATGGTTCATTCCATTGTTTATAGTATTATACAATCTTGATATTAATCCCTTTTGTACCTTTGCTTTCAACATAGTTTCTTCTATTGTAGTATCTGAAATACTGGGATAGTTCATCATGATGTTTGATTTGACCCAACTCCTTATTTGCAGAAATTTAAAAAAGTGTGTCCCTGGAAGTTGATATCGATCTTTCAAAAAACTGAAATCGGCAAATATATCATTATCACAGAGATCGCCTAGCTCTTTGACTCCCTTTTCTTTCCACCTAAGTGTGATACCATCTATAATATTGTCTGGGACTAATGGATTATTCCATAATGGAGTATGTTTAAATAAAGCATTCCGTAGTCCCAATAGTTTGTGGCTTTCCTGCCAACATTCAAATGTATGGCACACAGTCTGGTTTTTAGTAAGCTTGTGCAGGTTCTTTAATGAGCCTATGAACGGGATTGTACTCAAAGGGATAGGGTCAACAATCTGCTATTCTATGGTTAGTCAAGTTTGAAGCCAAAACCATACCGCCCGTAATTGCGATGCCAAATAATATATTTTAAAATTAGGTAAGTTTAAACCTCCTTTATGTAATGGGGCTTGTAATGTTGTGATCTTCACTCTGGTGTTTTTTCCAGCCCATAAGAACTTAGAAATAATTTTGTTTATTTCTGTGAACATTTTGAACGGACATTTTACTGGGATTGTTTGGAACAAATACATGAATTTTGGCAACACATTCATTTTAATGATGTTAACCCTTCCGATTAATGATATGGATAAAGCTGTTCATTTCTGCAAATCATGTTTAACCTTCTCCAGTAATGGCAGATAGTTTGCTTGGTAGACTTTGCTCAAATCGTTTGTAATTAATATCCCTAAATATTTTAGTACTTTTGGTTGCCATTTGAATTGAGACAGCAGTTGGTGAGCGTTAACCTGTGTGTGGTCATTTAAAGGCATTACTTCTGTTTTTTCATAGTTAAGTTTGTAACCTGCTAATTTGCTGTATTCCTGTAATATATTCCTGTAATATTATGCATTTTTATTTATTTAGTTACAACTGATTTTATGTGACTGTTGCCTTGTGTGTGTCAACCTTGTTGTTGTCATTGTTGTTTGTTGCTGTTGTTTTTTATTGCTACTGCGGCAGAATCAATTGCCCCTCGGGGACAAATAAAGGTCTTGAATGACATTTTTATGACTTCTTTTATGACTTTAATATTGTAAATAATTCTGGTAACGACTGGTCTGGTTTTGTAATATACAGCAATAAATCATCCGCGTATAGTGAAGTTTTCACCTCTTCCGTACCAAGTTTTATTCCATTAATATTTGTGTTAGTTCTAATTGCTGCTGCCAGAGGCTCTATTGCAAGGGCAAATAATAATGGTGATAAGGGACACCCTTGCCTGGTGCCTCTTCCTAGGGAGAAGGGTTTTGATAAAATTCCGCTTGTAAGAATTTGCGCTTTGGGGTTTCTGTATATTCATTTTATATAATTTACAAATGTTTCACCAAAGTTCTTGTGCTGCATAGTCCTAAATAAAAAGTCCCATTCAATAGTGTCATATGCTTTTTCTGCATCCATCGCCTTTACAAATCTGGGATCCGTCACACTTTTGGATCTCTCTATTATATGAAATAATTTGCGGATGTTATCTGCTCCTTGCCTATGTTGAATAAAACCTGTCTGGTCCTTATGGATCAGTGAGTTTATGACTGATTCCAATCTGAGTGACAACATTTTAGAGTACAATTTTAAATCAACATTAAGCAATGATAGTGGTCTATTTGATCCACATAAGTTTTCATCTTTGGATGGTTTGTGGAAAACATTGATTGTTGCTTCTTCCAGTGTTGGGGGTAGTTGTCCTCTTTGGAGGGAGTCATTAAGCATATTTAGATATGGGCTGAGAAGCCTTTCCCGAAATTTCTTTAAAAACTCTATTGTGAAGCCATCTGGGCCCAGGGCTTTCCCTATTTGTAAATGGTCCATTGACTTTAAAATTTCAATTGCTGTAAAATGTCGCTCTAGTTTTTCTTTTAAATCTTCAGATAATCTGGGCAGAGATGCTTTATTCATAAACTGATCGCACATTGTTACATTTAATTTACCTTTAGATTGATACAAATCTTGATAAAATGATTCAAAGCACTTATTAATTTCTTCTGGGTCATGTACCATTTCCCCTTCTTTATTTTTTATAGAGTGAATTATTTTAGCATTTTCCTCCTTCTTAATTTGCCAGCTGAGTAGTTTGCCCGTTTTGTCTCCGTTCTCATAATAATGATATTGAGTTCTTGCCATGTCAGCTTCTGTCCTTTTAATTGTCAACATATTATATTCCAGTCTTTTCGGGGTGATGGTACAAGCTATCTCTGTGTTTTCAGTATTTGCAGATTTTTTAAACAGATTTCCATACTTGGTCACAGACCTCAGAAAAATGAGAAAACGTGAAAACGTTTTGACTTCTCTGTGTGGAGATGGGGGATACATTGCCCCCCAGTCGGGCCCAGTTCTAGACTGCTTCAAACTAGGGGTTGGCAGTAAGAGATGCTGGTTGATTATATGAATTTATCTTTCAGACCGTACACTATCACGTGGATGTTTTTGTTTTTATCCAAAGCTAAATGGGCATTATTTTTTAGGGTTTGAGGACACTTGGAGCTTAGAGTTGACCTCTTTAGGGGGGTCCATAGGGATCCTCCCCCAGGAAGAATTTTTTGATAAACAAGCTCTATTTTGATGCTTTTTTTGTACTCTGACACCTTATTTTCATTCAAAGTCACATCTTTATCATTGGAGAGTTGAAATGTGTAAGTTGAAAAGTGACATTTATTCTTCAGATTTATTGTGAATTGTGATGTTTAAAACATTAGTGCCTCAGTGTGACTTTCCGAGTAGAATTACAATTGCTATCAATAAACCTTTATTGACTCAACTACTGCAGTTAAGAACAATTTTAAATTACTTGTGCTTTTGTATTTCCATTTTATGCTGGTTTGTAGGCTACTTCTATTCTTCATTCCAGAGGCAAAAATTCTACTTTTTACTCCATTACTTCATTTATGTGACAGTTTTAGTTACTTTATAGGTTCAGATTATTAATACAACATATTAACCAACTAATAACTTATGATGTATTAGTATAGATTAAACCACCTAGCAGTAAGCCCACATTTAAAATGAGCTTCACCTTTAAAATCTGTACCATTAATGCATCAATATTTATGATAAAGTTTAGTTAAGTTTATTTACTTTATTAATCCCCCTGAGGGGAAATTCAGTGTTTTCACTCTTGCTTGTCAATTACACACAGGTCTGAAAGACACACACATGCACAAGCAGGACCTATACATGCACAAAGTGGAGAGATCTCAGAGTGAGGGGGCTGCCCTTTGGTCAGGCGCCCCGAGCGGTTGGGGGGTTCTGTGCCTTGCTCAAGGGCACCTCGGCAGTGCCCAGGAGGTGAACTGGCACCTCTCCAGCCACCAGTCCACGCTCCATATTCGGTCCGGACAGGGACTTGAGCAGACTACCCTCCAGTTCCCAACCCAAGTCCCTATGGACTGAGCTACTGCCGCCCCCAAAATAATATAATATTTATATAGATTTTATCCTTAAATGGGTGATTATACATATAGTAATTTTACTTTTGGTAGTCTATTTTAAGTATACTTAGATGCTAATACTTTTTACTTATGCAGCCTCACCCCTAATATTCCAAAATGCTAAAACTGTCCATTCCAATATATTGATTTAAAAAAAAATCCAAATTCTTTTTTCATATAATTTTGTGCTTCAAATATTAAGCAAATTATGTGACATTACATAATGACTGTCAGGGAGTCATGAGGTAAAAAGCTTTCAAAGTTTGCAGTGTGGTTGCCACAGAGATACATAACGGAGCCCATGGACATGCTTAAATTATGTTAAAGCATTAATGTAAACGTAAGATTAAACATATCATGACACACTCCATTTATAAAACAGAAAAACTCAATGAATGAGCTGTGCAAGAAAAAAAAAAATGTAAAAAAAACCCCCCACATAAAACAGGACCGAGGGGAAATGGGGGAATATCCCTACTAAATGTCCAGAGAACTTCAGTCTTCCTACTCCCCACGGCTAACAGCGAACACATCAACTAAGCGCTATACTCACACCTAACCACAGAAAAAACACAAGTTCCATTTTACGTATGGTGATATGATGTTTCTCTCCGTGGGAAGCTGTAATAGGAAATGAAAGTAATAAATGACAGGATCATGCAAGTACTCACATAATGTTAGTTGTCATAGTCCCAGTCCAATTATCAAAGCATAACAAAAAGAGAAAATTGTCCAGTGTTGAGATTTATGCTGATCCAGATATTTTAATTAACTAAGTCCAAAAATGCTATGGCTCCCTCTGGTATATCAGACCTCTTCTCTGTACCATTGACTTTCATCTTAGGCATCACAGGATAAGTCAGTGCATGGTCAATATTCATCTTCTTCAGCTGTTCCCTCATGTCATGGAAGGCCTTGTGTTTCTTGACCACTGCCACTGAATTATCACTAAAGAAAGAAATCTTTGGCCCAGTATGTGTGTGATGTCCCAATTCTGCGCCAAGATGGTGTGCAGCATTCCTGACAAGTTGCTTGTCTGTGAAGTTGTGAACCTTCATAAAGATCAGTCTGGGGGGATGCTTGTGACCAGGTTTTGGTGCAAGAGAATGGAGTGCATGGCCCGGTATCACCCTTCCCATTTTGCTTGTAATTTTGAGATAGTTAGGTAACCACTTCTTCATGAAGCTCATAGAATTCAATCCTTCTGTACCGTCAGGTAGACAAACCAAACATGCACTGCACCTGTATGGGTTGTCCAAGTCATCAGTGTGTTCCAACATTCAACTCACTAGTTTCTCCAGATTTATCACTTTGGACTGCAGCGATTCTGTCGTGGTCTCCACACTAGCAATTCTTTCCTGCGCCTCACCAACTTGAGCTCCCAGTGCCTATATTTGGGCCATTTGTTTATCTTATGACGACAAATGCTGTGTCAACTTTATCATCAATATCCTTTGTGATGTTGTTGGCCATTCCATCCATTGACCAGAAAATGTTCAGGTCAGGGCTACTGCTACTGCTAGCATTTTCAAATTCAGCCACTTCCACAGCATTAGCTTCCTTATTCTGCTCCAAGATTTTGTTAGTAGTCTTGATTATTTTGTCCTTGGTTTAGATAATGTCAATCGGTATTTTGGAAAGGTAATTGTCAAGAGTCATTTAAGAGGGATTTCAGCTGCAAAGTATGATATTTTCACCAAGCAAATACATTAAGTAGTCGGATAACTGGACAAAGTATTACCGCTTGTAGTGTTATGATGTACTACAGTTTAGCCTTTGCTCACCTGCTAGGGGTACAATCAGTGTCAAAGACTATACTGTCTCTATTTCATTACTTTCAAATGTATTAGGCTAAAAAGTGGAAAACTGGAATGTATATGGGTGTTGGATGGGCTATATCACTGTCAGTGTCAATAGTATGTCGAGCCAGGTCTCACTCCGAAATCGTTGAAATCTGGCACTTGGGTGGTGACTTGCAGTGTCAGAAACTCATGAAAAAGGTGTCCTTTAATGTCAGCATGATACACAGCCGTTTGCTTTTTAGTGTAACAGCACCTGGCAGCATCAGGGGAAACACTGCGGGACAAGGACGAAAGTTAAGGTGGCAAAAGTCTGGGTAAGGCCGGTGGGAGTGGTGGTGGATGTGTCCAACAAACTACTTCTTTCACCCAAGAGAGAGCGGTATTTGCATCCCACAAGATTCTAAAGCCCAACTCCATTCTTTTTTCCTAAACTCAACCACAAGTTCGTTGTTGTTGAATCGTCAATTCACTGCATTGTACCAACATAGTGCTTTTATTTTAAAAGAGACTGTATGTAAACATTTAATTTCCTGTGAAAACAGAAGTATATCGCCGAAGAAGACAATGCATGTAACAGGCAGAAGTGTCCTAAAGCGTTAACAACCAACGCACCCAGGGTACCTTACACGTTGTATGTGGACGTGGAAAACAAAAGTCAATATATGACGAGGTGGAAGTAAGAATGTGTTGGTATGTCATGAACATGTAAACGTCATTAAAACGTCATAGTAGCCTATATATTATTAAAACAATGTCATAGTACAATATGTCATAAAAAAAAGTCAAACTGTCATAAAAAAGTCACAGTGTGTGCTAAAATGGCACTCATTGATCAAAACCTTGAGAAGCTCTGATCTAAGATTGCTGTTTCAAAATGCTCTAAAATGGATAGGGGGAAATTTCTCCTGAGAATGTTCCGAAGACAGACCAACAGACCAACCGACCTTCATTCATCCCCAAAGGGAAACTCAACTAATCTGATCAACTAACCCAACCCCCCTAATGGTTGGGTCACAGAAGATGTCAATTGAATAGTGCTGAGTAGGTGATTATGGCCCTGGTGTGCAGCATAAAGATTGTTGACAACCTGAGCAGAAGTAACAGAAGAAAGAAATCTGCAGATGATGATGTTAATGTTAGAAAATATGTTGAAAGTTTTGATGAATGGAATTGTTGTCAGTTTTGAATTGTTGTTTGATGACATCTTTTTATTTAGTGTCTGGTGTCTTTCATCTCTCTCTATTTTATCTTCTATTATCTCTCCAGACTCTGTCAGGCTGGTGGATGGGACCAGTCTGTGCTCAGGCAGACTGGAGGTGAAGTCTAACCAGAGGTGGTCCTCAGTGTGTGAAGCTGACTTTGACCAGCAGGATGCAGAGGTGGTCTGTAGGGAGCTTGGCTGTGGGGCTCCTTCAGTCCTCCAGGGGGCGCTCTATGGAGAAGTGGAGGCTCCAATGTGGACCAAAGAGTTCCAGTGTGGAGGCCATGAGTCTGCTCTCCTGGACTGTAGAAGCTCAGGCTCAGATAGAAACACCTGCTCACCTGGCAAAGCTGTTGGACTCAAATGCTCAGGTAGAAGAGGAGCTGCAGCTTTAATTTGGTTCATTTCTCTTCTAATGAAACTCACTTTGTTCTTTTACTGATGACTCTCTGGTTTCTGTTCAGAGCCTGTCAGGTTGGTGGGAGGAGACCGTCACTGTGCAGGAACACTGGAGGTCAAACGTGAGGGAGAATGGAGACCAGTGACTGGCTCTGACTCTCCCTGGACCCTGAAGACAGCAGGTGCTGCCTGCAGAGATCTGGACTGTGGCTCTGCTGTTTCTGTAGGAGAGAGAAAGGAGTCCTCAGCCAGACCTGTGTGGTGGATCAGGTCTGAATGTGTTCACTCTGGATCTGCTCTGAGGGAGTGTGCAACACCAGATTCCTCTTCCTCTGTCCTGAATCTCACCTGCTCAGGTAAGCCCATCAGTGACATCATCAGTGACATCATCTATGACAGTAATGTCCCCAGATTGACTCACACATGTTCCAGCTAGAATGGCAGCAGACTGTCTCCAGCAGCCATGATGGAGTCTGATGAGCTGTTGCCTCAAGAAATCAGGTGCAACCATAAGAACCACTCCCAGATGAGGTAAATAATATTGATCATCTTGTTACAATGTTCTGCTGGATAAAACCTGCACCCTGGCATTAATGTGGGTGCCACTTGATGCACTCCATCCACCCAATCATGTTTGCTGACAAAGTACAAGTACACCTCTGCGGGGTGTCCTTTGGTGTCTAGCATCAGGCTGTCGGTGGCGAAACCTTTTGAGTCCTGTGGGTTTTGAGGTGGGGTACCAGCACGTCCCACTGATACTTGATCAGATTAGGATCTGGGGAATTTTGAGGCCAGGTCAATGCCTTGAGCTATTTGTCATGTTCTTCGGCCCATTTCTGAACAGTTTATGTGGTGTGACATGGCACATTGTCCTGCTGCAGGAGACACTGCCATTGGGGATTGTCATTGTAATGAAAGGGGGTACTTGGTCTGCAATACTGCTTGGGTGCATGGAGCATCTCAGATAGCATTGACATGAATGCCAGGCCCCATAGTTCCCTCGCAGAACATTGTATTATCACAAGATGAAGAAAGGAGGACACACAACTCCAATATTTTTAAAACAATGGGTGCAAGTTGCAGAATGATTCCAAAAAATACTTGTGGGCAACAGCATTCACAAAAGACAAAAAAGTCAAAATGTATAATTTAATAGGGCAACACACGGTCAGACACGTTTCAGCCTAAGCCTTCTTTAGTGTATCAAGAAGGTCAGACATGTTTCGGCCTAAGCCTTCTTGATACACTAAAGAAGGCTTAGGCTGAAACGTGTCTGACCGTGTGTTGCCCTATTAAATTATACATTTTGACTTTTTTGTCTTTTGTGAATGCTGTTGCCCACAAGTATTTTTTATTATCACAAGATGATCAATGATGTTATCGTTACCAGTCAGTGGTTTTAGTGTTTTTGCTGATTGGTGCATATAAAACATACATGTGTGCTGCTTCAGGAGTCCCCTGGGCCAACCACCAACCAGCCTGAAAGGACTCCTTCTTCAGCTTGACAGCTTTTTGAGCCACTGGTTTCCAGCAGCAGGTTCTTTGGTTGCCACCATAACAGGCACCAATGACCTACTGGATACAACTTTGATCAGCTCAGCTCAGCCGGGGGCTCGTCAGTATCTCCACACCCACGTGGCGTCCTTCACCCTGGACAAATCCTAAGGAGAGTCCAGCCCCTATCCCTTTGAGATTTTAGGGATCATTTTCTTAACAATTTTTTTTATTGTGGGTTACAGATCTTCTCAGAATAATCAGAAAGAGTGAGACCTTTTAACTTCTCTGTAGAATCACAGATGATTATGTTATTGTTTGAAAACATGTTGAAAGTGTTGAGAAATGGATAACGTATGTTAGAGAGTATGAAATGTAAATGTGATGTCAGACAGCTGCAGTCTGTGGTCTTATAAAGACGTGTTCTGTTGTTAATGATGAAGTGATGTTGGAATTGTGAGTCCAGTTTGAATCAGTGAATTGTTGTTTGATGACATCTTTTTATTTAGTGTCTGGTGTCTTTTATCTCTCTCTATTTTATCTTCTATTATCTCTCCAGACTCTGTCAGGCTGGTGGATGGGACCAGTCTGTGCTCAGGCAGACTGGAGGTGAAGTCTAACCAGAGGTGGTCCTCAGTGTGTGAAGCTGACTTTGACCAGCAGGATGCAGAGGTGGTCTGTAGGGAGCTTGGCTGTGGGGCTCCTTCAGTCCTCCAGGGGGCGCTCTATGGAGAAGTGGAGGCTCCAATGTGGACCAAAGAGTTCCAGTGTGGAGGCCATGAGTCTGCTCTCCTGGACTGTAGAAGCTCAGGCTCAGATAGAAACACCTGCTCACCTGGCAAAGCTGTTGGACTCACCTGCTCAGGTAGAAGAGGAGCTGCAGCTTTGATTTGGTTCATTTCTCTTCTAATGAAACTCACTTTGTTCTTTTACTGATGACTCTCTGGTTTCTGTTCAGAGCCTTTCAGGTTGGTGGGAGGAGACAGTCACTGTGCAGGAACACTGGAGGTCAAACATGGAGAATGGAGACCAGTGAATGTCATTTACTCTCCCTGGACCCTGAAGACAGCAGGTGTTGTCTGTGGACAGCTGGTCTGTGGCTCTCCTGTTTCTGTAGAACAGAAAAGGTCCCCATTAAGCTCCATGTGGAGGATCGACTCTCGATGTGTTAAGTCTGTACCTGCTCTGAGGGAGTGTGCAACACCAGATTCCTCTTCCACCATCCTGAATCTCACCTGCTCAGGTAAGCCCATCAGTGACATCATCAGTGACATCATCTATGACAGTAATGTCCCCAGGTTGACTCACACATGTTCCAGCTAGAATGGCAGCAGACTGTCTCCAGCAGCCATGATGGAGTCTGATGAGCTGCTGCCTCAGTAAATCAGCTGCTGAATGCACCAAGATATATATCTGTATATATGAAACATACATGTGTGCTGCTTCAGGAGTCCCCTGGGCCGAACCACCAACCAGCCTGAAAGGACTCCTTCTTCAGCTTGACAGCTTTCTGAGCCACTGGTTTCCAGCAGCAGGTTCTTTGGTTGCCGCCATAACAGGCACCAATGACCTACTGGACACAACTTTGATCAGCTCAGCTCAGCCAGGGGCTCCTCAGTATCTACACACCCACGTGGCGTCCTCCTTAAAAGGAGAGAGTCTGGTTATTGAGATTTTAGGGATCATTTTCTAAACACATTTTTTATTGTGGCTTACAGATCATCTCAGAAAAAACTGGACAGAGAAATGGATAACGAATGTTGGAGAGTATGACATGTAAATGTGATGTCAGACAGCTGCAGTCTGTGGTCTTATAAAGACGTGTTTTAATGATGAAGTGATGTTGGAATTGTTGTGAGTCCAGTTTGAATCAGTGAATTGTTGTTTGATGACATCTTTTTATTTAGTGTCTGGTGTCTTTTATCTCTCTCTATTTTATCTTCTATTATCTCTCCAGACTCTGTCAGGCTGGTGGATGGGACCAGTCTGTGCTCAGGCAGACTGGAGGTGAAGTCTAACCAGAGGTGGTCCTCAGTGTGTGAAGCTGACTTTGACCAGCAGGATGCAGAGGTGGTCTGTAGGGAGCTTGGCTGTGGGGCTCCTTCAGTCCTCCAGGGGGCGCTCTATGGAGAAGTGGAGGCTCCAATGTGGACCAAAGAGTTCCAGTGTGGAGGCCATGAGTCTGCTCTCCTGGACTGTAGAAGCTCAGGCTCAGATAGAAACACCTGCTCACCTGGCAAAGCTGTTGGACTCACCTGCTCAGGTAGAAGAGGAGCTGCAGCTTTGATTTGGTTCATTTCTCTTCTAATGAAACTCACTTTGTTCTTTTACTGATGACTCTCTGGTTTCTGTTCAGAGCCTGTCAGGTTGGTGGGAGGAGACAGTCGTTGTGCAGGAACACTGGAGGTCAAACGTGAGGGAGAATGGAGACCAGTGACTGGCTATTACTCTGACTGGACCCTGAAGACAGCAGGTGTTGCCTGCAGAGATCTGGACTGTGGCTCTGCTGTTTCTGTAGGAGAGAGAGAGGAGTCCTACAGACCTGTGTGGTGGATCAGGTCTGAATGTGTTCACTCTGGATCTGCTCTGAGGGAGTGTGCAACATCAGATTTCTCTTCCACCATCCTGGATCTCACCTGCTCAGGTAAGCCCATCAGTGACATCATCAGTGACATCATCTATGACAGTAATGTCCCCAGGATGACTCACACATGTTCCAGCTGGAATGGCAGCAGACTGTCTCCAGCAGCCATGATGGAGTCTGATGAGCTGCTGCCTCAGTAAATCAGCTGCTGAATGCACCAAGATATATATCTGTATATATGAAACATACATGTGTGCTGCTTCAGGAGTCCCCTGGGCCAACCACCAACCAGCCTGAAAGGACTCCTCCTTCAGCTTGACAGCTTTCTGAGCCACTGGTTTCCAGCAGCAGGTTCTTTGGTTGCCATCATAACAGGCATCAATGACCTACTGGACACAACTTTGATCAGCTCAGCTCAGCCGGGGGCTCGTCAGTATCTCCACACCCACGTGTCGTCCTTCACCCTGGACAACTCCTTAAAGGAGAGTCCAGCCCCTATCCCTTGAGATTTTAGGGATCATTTTCTAAACACATTTTTACTGTGGCCTACAGATCATCTCAGAAAAAAATGGACAGAGAAATGGATAACGTATGTTAGAGAGTATGAAATGTAAATGTGATGTCAGACAGCTGCAGTCTGTGGTCTTATACAGACGTGTTCTGTTGTTAATGATGAAGTGATGTTGGAATTGTTGTGAGTCCAGTTTGAATCAGTGAATTGTTGTTTGATGACATCTTTTTATTTAGTGTCTGGTGTCTTTTATCTCTCTCTATTTTATCTTCTATTATCTCTCCAGACTCTGTCAGGCTGGTGGATGGGACCAGTCTGTGCTCAGGCAGACTGGAGGTGAAGTCTAACCAGAGGTGGTCCTCAGTGTGTGAAGCTGACTTTGACCAGCAGGATGCAGAGGTGGTCTGTAGGGAGCTTGGCTGTGGGGCTCCTTCAGTCCTCCAGGGGGCACTCTATGGAGAAGTGGAGGCTCCAATGTGGACCAAAGAGTTCCAGTGTGGAGGCCATGAGTCTGCTCTCCTGGACTGTAGAAGCTCAGGCTCAGATAGAAACACCTGCTCACCTGGCAAAGCTGTTGGACTCAAATGCTCAGGTAGAATAATAACGTTGATAATAAGAACCTTTTATATAGCAACTTTGAAAGCAAAGATTACAAAGTGCTTTTACAAACAAAGCAAAGCAGAAGCATGAAACCCCAGAGGCAGTGTAACAATGGAAGCCAAACAACAGTGCCGAACTAAGGCCAGACAGAAATTAAGGTAGAATTAAACAAGAGATTAGACACAAGGAAGTATTAGAAAGACGACAGATGAGGATGAGAAATAGAGATAAATATGATACTAAACATAAACAAACAAGTAAATACAATAAAAGAATAAACCTGTACACACAAAATACTGCTAATAATGATAAATCGCAAAAAAACAAAAAGATAAATTACAAGATAAATAAGAAGACAAGAACACATAAAAGTAGGGCTACAGAAATGGATTTTAAGATGTGAATCAAAAGAAGCCATTGATTGTGCCAGCCATATCTCCTCAGGCAGGTCATTCCAAAGCTGGGGGGAATATGATGGCAAAAGGACTTTTGCCTTTAGATTTTAGTCTTGACTTTGGAACACCCAGAAGGGTACTAGGGAAGGATCTAAGGCTACAAAATTATGTTATTGTTATTGTTAGAGCATTGGTTTAATTCTGGAGATGGTTCTCATTTGGAGGAAGCAGGACTGGACAACTTTTTCGAAATGTGGCTGAGATGCAAGCACAGGTGATTGTTACCTGCAAGGCATAACTGCCTGTCGCACCTCCACTGGTGCCAGCAGATCATCTGCGGGGTCGTCAGCTGGGAGCCACCCTTCGCAGATATTTCACCCCTTGAATCCTCGAACATGTCTAGGTGTTGACATCTTGCTTCCGCTTCCTGTGGCTGGCCCTAGGGTCCTTGGTTCCCCCACTTTGGGTTTCTTCTTCTAAGCCACAGCACGAAGCTTCCTTTCTCTTCCTCTTCAGCCAATTCCCAGAGTGCCTTCTCTTGCTTGGACCCAGTGACTCTGAGGCTTTTTAGTAGCTCCTGGGTGGATTTTCCAACAAAGCCTCTGCATCCGACTTCCACAGGGTAGGTGCATGCCTTCCACCCTGCTTCAGTGCAAGCTGCAGCAAGCTTGCTGTACTTCTCCTTTTTTCCTCTCAATAGCTGCCTCCATCACCTCTTATCTTGGTGCTGTGAGTTCTGCCGTGATCACTGTCTTGGCAGAGATAGACCACAAGACTATGCCTGGCTGTAGGGAAGTTGTTGTTATATCAGGTGGAAACTTCAGCAGCTGGTTGAGGTCAACCCTCATCTACCACACACATCCAGGTTTCAGTACAGACCACTCCCTCTGCTTGATGTTTTCTGCTTAAGCTCGTTGCCTGATGAAGCCTATCCATGGTTTGGAGAATGATGGGCTGGCTCTGTTGGCTTCAAATCTGCGTTCCTCCAACACCTCTGTCAGTTTTTGGAGCACTTGGCTGTGGCACCATCTGTATATTTAGACTGCAGTTTGTTTGTGAGCCATGCCAGAAATGTACATTCTGGGGGCATGGTAGGGTGTCATTAGTGGACCCAATAAGGAAGTTCAGTCTTGCCTGAGGTATCTTCCACATGACCCTGTTGGTGACTGCCTCCCAGTTTGTCCACCCTCCTCGCTGCTGCTGGCTCACAGCTTTGATCTTGTAGTCTATGTCTCATCCTCCATCCTGATTACTTCTGAGACCACTAGCTCTTTTCTTTCCTTCTTTGTGATCTTTGACCACATCTTGGGGGCTGGTTTCAGAAAAAGCTTGTGCGTGCTTTCTCGTTCTTGCTCCTGCGTTTCTGAATCCTCTCTGCTCTCCTGAGCTTGGCAAGTCTTGATTTCAGCTGGTCCCAGAGAGCTTTACGACCCTCCTTCTTTCGCTTTTGTGCATTCCTCCATGCTTTCCAGAGAAATCGTTTTTCCTTCTTTCCTTTCCTCCTCTCTCTTCTTCTCTGCATGGGGTTGATCTTCTTCTTGGGAATTTCTCCAAATTTCTGCTTGCCTTCTTTGTAGATGATGTTTCAAAAGAGGTTGAGTTTGGCAGTTGCGCTGCCCTTTAGCTAGCTAGTTCTGGAGGACTGGATGTAAATTCTGCTCAAAGCATCTCCATGCCTCTTTGGTGCTGGTTTGGGGCCACTTCACTTTGGCCTGGCGGATTTGCTTCTCCTCTGGTGGTTTTCTCGTCATTTGGCTGCTTTCAGGCTCAAAGCACATTCCTTGCAGTGGGGCATGTTCTTGCTCTTGGTGTTGCACTTCCTGTGAGGATGGCTGTTGCAGCTCCTCTCTGTCACCATCTAAAATAGTGGACTCAGCAGCACTGTGGTGCTCAACCAGGCTTTGAGTCCCCCTAGTCTCACCTGCCAAAGCAGTACAAGTTTGCATATGGTTTCTCCCCCGGCACTTTGACTTTCCTTGATGTATTCACAGGCCCCAGTGTGATGTCACTTTGGCCCATCTGCAGCTGCATTTCCAAAGGATCTTGAGGTCATTACTCGCTGCCGTTCCAGTCTTTCTGGTATTATCCATCCTGATTGGTCCATTTTCCATCCCAGGCTGTTGCCTTTGTGTTGTGCTTGTAGTTTCAAAACATATTCCGTCTCCACATTTAAGACTAGACTTAAGACTTTCCTCTTTGATAAAGCTTATAGTTAGGGCTGGCTCAGGCTTGCCCTGTACCAGCCCCTAGTTAGGCTGACTTAGGCCTAGTCTGCCTGAGGACCCCCCTATAATACACCGGGCACCTTCTCTCCTTCTCTCTCTCTCTCTCTCTCTCTCTCTCTCGTATCCTATTACTGCATCTTGCTAACTCGGCCATTCTGGATGTCACTAACTCGGCTTCTTCTCCGGAGCCTTTGTGCTCCACTGTCTCTCAGATTAACTCATATCACAGCGGTGCCTGGACAGCGTGACGTGTGTGGTTGTGCTGCTGCCGTGGTCCTGCCAGATGCCTCCTGCTGCTGCTGCCATCATTAGTCATTAGTCATACTTCTACTGTTATTATACACATATGACTATTGTCACACATGTATACTGCCAGATATTAATATGTACTTTCAACATATTGTACCACAGTAGCCAGAACTATAACTATAATATTATTACTTTCATTAATGTTGTTGTAAGCTACTGTCATTACCAGCATCTCTCTCTCTCTCTCTCTCTCTCTCTCTCTCTCTGTCTCATTGTGTCACATGGATTACTGTTAATTTATTATGCTGATCTGTTCTGTACGACATCTATTGCACGTCTGTCCGTCCTGGAAGAGGGATCCCTCCTCAGTTGCTCTTCCTGAGGTTTCTACCGTTTTTTCCCCATTAAAGGGTTTTTTGGGGAGTTTTTCCTGATCAGCTGTGAGGGTCATAAGGACAGAGGGATGTCGTATGCTGTAAAGCCCTGTGAGGCAAATTGTGATTTGTGATATTGGGCTTTATAAATGAAATTGATTGATTGATTGATTGATTGATTGATAGATAGTGAAGCAGTCATGTCATTGGCATGTGGAAAGAGTAACTAGCCCGTCCACCCCTGGTGCAGTCAGTCTTCCCTGACTGCCCTCCAGTCTTTCCTAGGTGTCAGCTGCCCTATTCACTGTAGTCACTGGTGTTCCAGATAGACTTAGATGCAAGTACAGGTGTTTCTGTTCTGCAAGGCATTTCTGCCTGTTGCACCTCCGCCAGTGCCAGCAGGCCAGCTGCAAGGTCGTCAGCATGGAGGCTGATTGAGAGCTTAAATCTGAATTAAATGTTGGGAATGGGCTTCAGTTTAGTGGGCAGGGGACCAGGGGCATTCACAATGTGACTGGCTGGGTTTGAGGGTGGGAACAGTATGACTCCTGATTTTGAGCTCGGTAATTGAAGGTTATTTTGTGCCATCCAACAGCTGACACCACTGAGACAATCTAAAACAGCAGCGAGGGTTTTGGGGTCATCAGGTCTCCGCAGGAAGTATATCTGTATGTCCTCTGCATAGCTATGAAAAGATATGTTGCAATGTTGGATGATTTTGCCAAGGATGAGCATGTAGATAGAAAATAGAATTGGACCTAAAATTGAGCCTTGTGGTACACCACAGGTAATGTGAATAGACTAAAAGGTAAAAAAAAATATACCAACGAATTGCAGTGTCTGTGATGCCAACCCAGGTTTTAAGACAACTGATTAAAATGGCTGCACTTAGGTCTAAAAGAATTAAAACTGCACTCCCTCCCCTGTTGGCAGCAAAAAGGAGATCACTGGTCACCTTTAAGAGTTACTACATAAAGCTCTAAAGCCTGAATGATACTTCTCAAAGCTGCTGTTATGACACTTAAACGATGAAAGTTTGGTTGAAACCACTTTTTCTAAAACTTTTGATGAAAAGAGAAGTTTAAAAATTGGCCTAAACGTTTTCAGAGCAATTGTTAAAAACCTAACCTTGATCTTTTAAGGGTCGGTTTCTCTAAAAGGGGTTGGGCCACAGCATGTTCGAAAGTAAATGGGCAAGTTCCTTCTGCTGTCGAGGAATTAATATTCAATTAAATACCATGCAAAACTGTGTCAATAACCTCTTTGAGAAATTTAGTGGGAATAAAATCGAGAATGCACATGGTTGGTTTCATGTAGTAAATGATTTCAGATAAGGACGGAGAAACAGGCTTAGAATTGATAAAATAACCATAGTTTTCCATTTTCTTGCCTTTTTCCTACAGTCTCTCAATAATTTCCAGTTGGAGTCATGTAGCAAGGGTTGGGGTATTCTATTTGACTTTTTATATTTGTATGCAGCAGTAGATTCCAGTACCGTCTGACAGGTTTGATTAAAAATGTAGACCAGCTCCTCTGTGGTAAAATTTGTGTTAAAAGCAGCTTCAGAAGCAGCAGACATAGAGTTAAATGTGCTGATGGACAGAGGAGGAGCTGCAGCTTTGATTTGGTTCATTTCTCTTCTAATGAAACTCACTTTGTTCTTTTACTGATGACTCTCTGGTTTCTGTTCAGAGCCTGTCAGGTTGGTGGGAGGACACAGTCGTTGTGCAGGAACACTGGAGGTCAAACATGGAGAATGGAGACCAGTGAATGGCTATGACTTGACCCTGAAGGAAGCAGCCATCGCCTGCAGAGATCTGGACTGTGGCTCTGCTGTTTCTGTAGGACAGAAAGAGGATTCCATACGCAGACCTGTGTGGTGGATCAGGTCTGACTGTATTGAGTCTGGATCTGCTCTGAGGGAGTGTGTAAAGTCAGATTTCTCTTTCTACACCTGGAATTTTCCCTGCTCAGGTAAGCCTATCAGTGACATCATCTATGACATCATCTATGACAGTGATGTTTCTGTTATGTTCCGTTACAGTGACTGTCAGTGGAGTGAACTGGAGAGTTATCCAGGACAATGACATCCTAAACTGTAGAGAACTGGGCTTGTTTCTAAAAGCTTTCCATCCATCCATAGCCTGCTGAGCTTCACCTGACAGGACACACCTGTCTGTCTGTCTGTCTGTCTGTCTCTTTGTTTAGAGACGTGCTGCTTCAGCCAATGGGTCCACACCATTACCACACGAGTGTGCGCCTGCGGTGCACCAGATGAATGTAGTCTGCACACCATCAGACAGTTATCATAGCCAGTAGATACACCGGACTGACTGCTGAAGTTCAGCAGAGAGAGCGGCGTTTACGTCACCACGACCACATCACTCATACAAACACAAACAAGTGAAGGGAAATGAATAAGACTTACATAAAATCAAATTGTCAACATTACTGTCTATGCAGGCAACTATTTGTCAGCTCAGGAAGCCACCCTGGCTTTTGACCTGTAGACCAACAGTGTTGTTTGTTTTCTCAGGTGACAGTTACGTGGTTGCTGCCACTGGCTGACAGACTCCACTCCATTTACACAGCTTTCATTTGTGTTTGTATGAGTCATGTGGTCGTGGTGACGTCAACGCTTAAATTTAGCAGTGGATGTGGCGTATCTACTGGCTACGATAACTGTCAAAAGGAGTGCAGACTCCACCTAATTGGAACACTGCAGGTGTACCACGACGTACTATTGGTGCTGACCCAGTATTTACAGACTTGCTGCTTCAGCCAATCATCTCTCTGTATTTACTGACCTGCTGCTTCAGCCAATTATCTCTCTGTATTTACGGACCTGCTGCTTCAGCCAATCATCTCTCTGTATTTACGGACCTGCTGCTTCAGCCAATCATCTCTCTGTATTTACGGACCTGCTGCTTCAGCCAATCATCTCTCTGTATTTACTGACCTGCTGCTTCAGCCAATCATCTCTCTGTATTTACAGACCTGCTGCTTCAGCCAATCATCTCTCTGTATTTACAGACCTGCTGCTTCAGCCCAACATCTCTGTGTCCTCCTCCATGGACGGGGTCTCCAAGGCCCAGCAGCAGGGGTTTCAGGTGCTCAGAGGTTCCAACTTCACCATCAGCTGCTCCATCCAGCCACAGTACCCAGGAGGCTCCTTCCAGCTCACCTTCACCTCCTCCAACTCAGCACACAACTACACCCAACCAGCTGTCAATCACTCTGCCTACTTCCTGTTTCCTGAAGCAGAGCCCGCCCACCAAGGAAGCTACAGCTGTGTTTATCACCTCTATGTTTTCTCTCATAACTTCTCCTCTGAGAGCCGTCTGCTCTCCGTCACTGTCTCAGGTAAGCTGACTGTTTACATGCAGGTTTGGAAAAGATGATTGGTCCACACTGACTGAAAATGATCAGCTGACCACATGTTGTTTCTGGAATGACACTGTGACGACTGTCATTGTGTCACACATGTCATATAGTAACCAAACTTATACAAAGTGTTTCAATGGCAACAGCAACAATTTACTGTAGGACTGAGCATGTTTGGTTACCAGTATAACTCTGGTTCTCTGACAACTCAGTGAGGTGTTACTATCATAGACATATATACGTAGATGCCACATCGAGCGCTGAGCTGTATGTTGCCGCCATATTGGATGTGGCAAGGCTGCGCCGTAAACTAATACAAGTAAATGGACTTAATTTCATAAAGCGCCTTTCTACAAAGAAATTTACGTTAATGCCTCTCGTTTATTCATTCACACACACACTAATATACTTGGGAAACAGTTAGGCACCAAAAACAATGTATTTGATCTTCTCAGATGGCTAAGATAAGAACTTTATTGATCCCACACAGGAGTAATTCACCTTACATCAGCTATGTATATATATATATACTGCTCCCATTTTTCATGGGCTGAACTCAAAGATCTAAAACGTTTTCTATATACACAAAAGACCTATTTCTCTCTAAAAGGCCACTCTGAAATGTGTGTTACCAGTCCATGAATGGAGGGAAGAGTTGCTTTGTTGTGCAGCGTGTTAGCCGAGGATCATCTGTTGTGGATGAGTAAAGCTAAAAGAATTGTGGTTCCTGATGCAGTCCTTGCTGTGCAGTGTTCCAGTGGTGTAGAGGAAGCTGTTCTCTATGTGTGTCCTTACAGAGTTAGCAGTTCAGCGCTAACAAGGCTTTGTTCTTCTTTGCTTGAACAAAATCACAGAAGCTCCAGCACGTCTGTTGGGATCACTGGACTCCACAGATGCCAACAGACGTGCTGGAGCTTCTGTGATTGGTCACAGCAGAGGGTGATTCCTATAGTGAGACACTGAGCGAGGGTCAAAAGAGAACCAGACACTGAAGCTGTTTGTGGTTTGTTCTAGTTTACACCTGAGTACTGACTGTTTAATGTCACAGGTACAGCTAGAGGCTTCACTGTATCGGCCTACTGTCTGGTAGGGAAACACCCACATGTCAGCCCACATAGAAAAGTCTCACTAAAGTCACCTCAGGTTTATCTCTACAGATTATTTTCACAGGACTTTATCATGTGAACATCAAAAGATGTAATGACTTTCTATGTGTTTGTTCAGATCCAACACCTTTCATCATCAGAACCGTCGTGCTGAGTCTGCCGTTGGTCACTGTCCTTTACTTCTACTGTAAGGTACTGACATGTGTCTGTTGTTTAGACCTGTGACTGACATGAAGCACTCAGTCTGTGTTTATTGAAGTGAAGAGAGGAGTGATGCAGGAAGTTGCATGTGTGTGCTGTCATGTGTCTCCAGGCCAGCAGGGGGCAGAAGGTGGCCAGACAGGAGAACATTGAGCTGGATTATTATAACCTGGGTGTTGCTGCAGCTGAAGGAGGGCCGACTGAAGAGGAAGGAGCTCAAGGAGCAGAGTAGCACCTCCAAGGAGCTCACCTCACATCCACATGGGTTTTTATACGCATGTCAAAGTCACAATATAAAAAACAATCATATTTTACCCCCCCACTCAAAACACAAATGATCAGAATAAATATATGATCTGTCAGTCACAGTTAATAACCAATACTGACAGTAACTGCAGAAGGAAAAACTAAATAAATAAAAAAACAGAAGAAACTGGTGAGTAGTGATCAGACAGACTTTATAAAATCAAGGCTGGCCTCAGATAATGTCGGAGGTTATTGCATCTCAAAGATGGTCAGGTCCTGGCTTCTCCAGCTGCAGTCCTGTCATTTGATGCAATGAAGGCCTTTGACCATCTAGAGTGGCAGCTTTTGTGGTCAGTGCTTCATGTGATGGGCTTTGGCATTCCTTTCATTATCACTGTCAAGGTGCTGTATGATAATCCAACAGCTATGGTGCAGAATTTGCTCCCCTCCATTTCCCATCTGCAGAGGGTCGAGGCGGTGCTGCCCTTTGAGCCCACTGGTGTCCACACTTTCGTTCGAGCCACTGGCACAGACTGTTTGTCATGCTCCACTGCTGTTGATCACACATCACCATATTTCATTATACGTGGATGACATGCTATTGTACATAAATAATGCTGTTCTGTGTATTCAGCAGATCCTGTCTATATTTGATCAGTATGGGAATCTATTGGCCATATTACCACTGAGTCAGACAATGACCAGTGCCCTGTCGCTTCCCTCATTCCAGTCGTAAAAAATTTCACATACCTGTCAATTGAAAATTTCCCTTCAGTTCAAGCTATAGTTAAACATAATTTCAGCAACATGCTGAATAGAATTGCCTCTGATGTAATCAGGTGGTCTGTGCTGCCAAAGTCCCTTCGCACCTGTTTCAATAATCAAGATGAACGTGTTACCCAGAGCAAATTTTGCTGGCTAGATGCACACAATGTCAACAAGGAAACAGCCTCTACACGACTTCATATCATCTAATTGTTCTTTCTTTGTACGTTTTCTTGACCTGGACAATATTTAGAAACCCTTTAAATCCACCCATCACTATAGAACACATTAGTTTTTATGTCATCCATCCAAACTGGTGCTTTAAGTGAAATTTTCTCTGTGCTTATCGTCCTCTAAAATGAAGAACACTCTGCATTTTGCTCCATACATAAATAACAGTGTTCGTAAATCAACTGAGTCTTTAAGTTTCAGTCGTCCTGACTTTGTCCTTTGGCGTGTTCTCTTGGATCAGCTTTATGAATAAGTCTTACAGCTCTGACTTTTAGCACTCTAGTTTTTGGATTCAGGAGAAAGTTGTACATGTTTACTCTTTTTGGTTTTTTTACCTGCCAGAGATCATAGGAATGACATATATGAATTTTGAAAATGGGTGTGGTTCCTCTTTACTTCCATGATTTTGCTTCTTTCATAAACATTTTGTTTCTGATGAAGGATTTTGTTTAAGGATCTTTCTTAATTTTGTGCTAGAAAAAACCCAAATTTTCTGATGACTGATTTTGCCAATTTAGGATGCAAAATTTTGCTTTATTTGTGATAATAGATTTTGGATTTTTCAACCTGCGGCCCTTCATTTCATGTCACCCCTCTTTCTGCTCCCATATTTCTTTAGCTGTAATATCATTAACACAAAAAAAAGAAATATTATAATTTGATGGAGGATTTTGCTTATTTCAAAGAATTGCGCATGTTTTTTTTGATGGAAAAATTGCCCAATTTTATGATAATGGATTTTGCCAGTTTCATTACTAAAGGCAAGATTTGCTTAATTTTGTGATGGACAATTCTGCATTTTTACAATAAAGATGTTTTCTGAACTTAAGAAAGAAGGATTTTGCTCAATTTTGTGATGGAAGGAATTTTATTGTTTCATAAGAATGTTGCTAAATTTCTCACCGAACAGCTTTGATACCAAATATCCTCATAACTCATCAAAAGTATGAATAAAAATATGGTAATAAAATTGTTTAAAAGAAGTGAAGGAGAAATAAGGAGTGGACAAGACGTGAATGACTGATGAGGTCTATCTGACTGAAGTGCTGCGTCTATAATCACTTTAGCTGATTAACAGTGTGGGGATTATTTTTTTAATTAAATATAATCTTTGGGGTTTTTTTTTTTCCAGGTCTCATCACACAGGTGTCTCGTGTTACTCTGAGCTGCAGTGATGAATCAGTCAGCCAGATGTCACTGTTGGGAGAAAATTAACGCAATACATCATCATCATGTGTTTAGTGGCATGAGATTCATTCATTTTCTTTTATGTGTGTGTGCTCTGCCCAAGATGTACTGTAGTGCGAGTAGTCTGTGAGAGGGACATGACAAAGTTCAAACAGTAATCCCATCTTAATTGTTGTTTGAGAGCAGGGACAGGGAGAGAATGTAGGACTGTTAATTAGTAATTTTTTCCACTTGAACAATAAAGTGAAACAATTACTTATGTAAATGAATGTCCTGACATTGTTTTAACTAAATGTAACTGTGATATGTCCACTATGGAAACAAAATGTCTTCTGTAACATTTCCTCAAAGATGTGTATTCTTTCCTGATGTTTGTAACACTCTGTTATGGACTTGTACTTGAAATGAGATAATTTGCTGTAACCCTCCAGGTCATTCAGTTGGGTTCAGAGAAATAATATTGATGAAAATAAATGGAAACACTTTTAAGGTCATTTTTAAAGTAATTTGAAGTAACCTGTTGAAGAGCTTGGGTGTACAACAAATGAATGCGCTCATTATCAAGTTCATTTTCAAAAAAGTAAAGGGTTCTTATGAAGGTGGTGTGAGCTCATATTTTGAAAGTTGTAGACATAAGCCATGTGACCTGGTGAAACTTTCACATGTGTGATGATCAAACGACACATCCATATTCATTTGAAATCATGTGACCTAGTGAAAGCTTGACTGATGTGTACTGGCTGCTGTGAGGATATAAGTAACAGCAGGCAGACACAAATATATACTAGTTAATGTCAGTGGAGAAACTGAGCAGGACTACATGTATTTGATTGTGTACTGCTGCAGCACAGTTGTAGCTACAGATTTGATTCAAATTTTAAATGAGGCAAAAGAGTTTGACCTGGAAATCTTGTATTTACATGTTTTTGCTATCAGGCATTTATTCAGGAAGCTGTAGGCCGAGGTCCTTAATAAAGATGTGACACAGTTAATGAGGTTAAATCCATCTGAATTTAATAACAGTCTCGTTATGTGTGACCTTTATATGTTCAGTTTGTGTCTCAGCTATTTCTGCTGTTCAGATGCTTTATGCTCAGATTATATTCAGTTGAGGGAGCGACAGCACCACCTGCTGTCAAAACTCAGTACTGGTGTGACGTAGTACATAGTGGAGGATTGTGGGTAATTTTCAGAGCTACTGAGGATTTTCCATGAGGTCACAGGCCTGTGGATGTCTGTGGACAAATATAAAGTACTTAAGGTAAAATAAAATTAAATAAAACAATGAAAGAGTTATTTAATGCAAAATAAAATTTATGAAAATAATTTATCACCCAGTTTTGATGTATTTAAAAACAAATTAAACAAAACAAAGGAGTCATTTTGACGTAAAATTAAAAAAAAGAATTATAAGCTGCTTTTGATGTAAAATAAAATGAAGTTTAAAAAAGACAGTCGTCACACTGGAACATTTTAACAGAGATTTTCAACTGTCTCCTACTTTTCTCTTTTCCTACAGAAGAAGAATGTGCCGCATGCACTGCTTCATGCAGACACACACACAAACTCCACCCTCCACAAACTTCAGGACAAAAGCCACAGGTTTGTTTTTTCATGCTAAAATGTTGCTGCATGTTTGTGTCAGTAAAAAACACATTTTCCATCTTCACCACCAAAATTAAAAAGATAACCCTATAATGATGGGTTGTGCCCCAGCAGCCTGCATGAAGACTGCCTGTGACTGATGGCATGTGTGTGTGTCAGAGCAGCTGTAATGTTCTGGTGTCATGTGACTGCAGTTGGTTCAGATCCAGGTCGGAACACCTTCTCACCACAAACCAACCGCACCAGAGTTCGTTTGTAGTCGGACAAACCGGTCCGGTTGTTTTGGTGCGCACCTGAGTGTGATTGCTGTGTTCACACCTGCCCAAACTAACCGCACTGAGGGGGCAAGCGAACATGAGTTTGATTGAAGCGAACCAAACAGGGCAGGTGTGAAAGCTGCCTCAGACACAAAAACACAGGAGAACAGGATCCAAGTTGAAAAATACCACACTTTCTTTTTATTATGATTACTGTCTTCCACTTCCTGTCTGTGACCTTTTTCAGTGTTTATGGAACATGAAGAGAGTGATGAAACCTAGAGAAGCTCAACATAGTTGGCGGGGAACATGCCATAGTGTCCGTCAGGTCCGTATCCTCTCCACCAGCCTTCATCCACCATCTCGATCCCCGTTATGATGTCATCAGGGTCAAAGGTGATCTCAGTGTCGTCCGCTGTGGAGCAGAGTGCCGGTAAGATGAGCAGCATCAACATATGTCAGTTTGAACATAGTGTGTGTGTGTGTGTGTGTGTGTGTACATACCGGCCTGGTAGTCATACAGAGCTCTGGCTCTGATGTCCTGTCCACTCGTCCCCACATCCTGGTCTCCATCCTGACATTTAAAACACATAAAAAAATCTGAGTCGACAAAAGAAACAGGTAACAGTTCTCCACAGACGTTAGCTAGTGCTAGCTAACAAGTTGTGTTGTCTTGTTTTAGACGAAGGAGGAAGATGATGTGAGTGGTGCATTCAGAAACACTCATTGTGAGTGTGGGAGCGCACTCTGACACAAACTGGAGCGTTGATTAAATTGGGAGCGCTGTCTGAATGTAGCGTTGGGTTATCCAGAGCAGCGCACTCTCAGAGTGGCAGAGCGCACTCTGGACACTGTGTCTGTGGAGACGGAGCAGCAGAGCGCCGAGCGGAGTGAATGTGTGATTAACTTAACCGTTGGTTCATTCATGTAGAAATATAATGCTCCCTTCTCCCTGTGTCAGTGTGGGTTTCCTCCAGGTGCTCTGACATGTTCTCCCTGTGTCAGCGTGGGTTTCCTCCAGGTGCTCTGACATGTTCTCCCTGTGTCAGTGTGGGTTTCCTCCAGGTGCTCTGACATGTTCTCCCTGTGTCAGCGTGGGTTTCCTCCAGGTGCTCTGACATGTTCTCCCCGTGTCAGCGTGGGTTTCCTCCAGGTGCTCTGACATGTTCTGCCTGTGTCAGCGTGGGTTTCCTCCAGGTGCTCTGACATGTTCTGCCTGTGTCAGCGTGGGTTTCCTCCAGGTGCTCTGACATGTTCTCCCCGTGTCAGCGTGGGTTTCCTCCAGGTGCTCTGACATGTTCTGCCTGTGTCAGCGTGGGTTTCCTCCAGGTGCTCTGACATGTTCTCCCTGTGTCAGTGTGGGTTTCCTCCAGGTGCTCTGACATGTTCTCCCTGTGTCAGCGTGGGTTTCCTCCACGTGCTCTGACATGTTCTCCCTGTGTCAGCGTGGGTTTCCTCCAGGTGCTCCGACATGTTCTCCCTGTGTCAGTGTGGGTTTCCTCCAGGTGCTCTGACATGTTCTCCCCGTGTCAGTGTGGGTTTCCTCCAGGTGCTCCGACATGTTCTCCCTGTGTCAGCGTGGGTTTCCTCCAGGTGCTCTGACATGTTCTCTCTGTGTCAGCGTGGGTTTCCTCCAGGTGCTCTGACATGTTCTCCCTGTGTCAGCGTGGGTTTCCTCCAGGTGCTCTGACATGTTCTCCCCGTGTCAGCGTGGGTTTCCTCCAGGTGCTCTGACATGTTCTGCCTGTGTCAGCGTGGGTTTCCTCCAGGTGCTCCGACATGTTCTCCCTGTATCAGCGTGGGTTTCCTCCACGTGCTCTGACATGTTCTCCCTGTGTCAGCGTGGGTTTCCTCCAGGTGCTCCGACATGTTCTCCCTGTGTCAGTGTGGGTTTCCTCCAGGTGCTCCGACATGTTCTCTCGGTGTCAGTGTGGGTTTCCTCCAGGTGCTCTGACATGTTCTCCCCGTGTTAGTGTGGGTTTCCTCCAGGTGCTCTGACATGTTCTCCCTGTGTCAGCGTGGGTTTCCTCCAGGTGCTCTGACATGTTCTCCCTGCGTCAGCGTGGGTTTCCTCCAGGTGCTCTGACATGTTCTCTCTGTGTCAGTGTGGGTTTCCTCCAGGTGCTCTGACATGTTCTCCCTGTGTCAGTGTGGGTTTCCTCCAGGTGCTCTGACATGTTCTGCCTGTGTCAGCGTGGGTTTCCTCCAGGTGCTCCGACATGTTCTCCCTGTGTCAGCGTGGGTTTCCTCCAGGTGCTCTGACATGTTCTCCCTGTGTCAGCGTGGGTTTCCTCCAGGTGCTCCGACATGTTCTCCCTGTGTCAGCGTGGGTTTCCTCCAGGTGCTCCGACATGTTCTCCCTGTGTCAGCGTGGGTTTCCTCCAGGTGCTCCGACATGTTCTCCCTGTGTCAGCGTGGGTTTCCTCCAGGTGCTCCAACATGTTCTCTCGGTGTCAGTGTGGGTTTCCTCCAGGTGCTCTGACATGTTCTCTCTGTGTCAGTGTGGGTTTCCTCCAGGTGCTCTGACATGTTCTCCCCGTGTTAGTGTGGGTTTCCTCCAGGTGCTCTGACATGTTCTCTCTGTGTCAGTGTGGGTTTCCTCCAGGTGCTCCCACATGTTCTCCCTGTGTCAGTGTGGGTTTCCTCCAGGTGCTCCCACATGTTCTCCCTGTGTCAGCGTGGGTTTCCTCCAGGTGCTCTGACATGTTCTCCCTGTGTCAGCGTGGGTTTCCTCCAGGTGCTCTGACATGTTCTCCCTGTGTCAGCGTGGGTTTCCTCCAGGTGCTCCAGCTTTCTCCCACAGTCCAAAGACATGCAGGTTAATTGGTGACTCTAAATTGTCCGTAGGTGTGAATGTGAGTGTGAATGGTTGTCTGTCTCTATGTGTCAGTCCTGTGATAGTCTGGTGACCTGTCCAGGGTGAACCCTGCCTCTCACCCAGTGTCACCTGGGATAAGCTCCAATAGGATAAGCGGATACAGCAAATGAATGAATAAAAAGAAAAAACACTACACTGTGTTTATTAAATGTTGTCCAGAAAGAAATATTTTTAACACTGCACATGTGTATATATAACTTTAATGCTGAACTTGTTCAAAGTTCATAGATACCAAATATTTAATTGTGTTCCTTTTAGTTTTTCAGATACAAACATTTTCTTATCAAACTATTTATGATTTTTTAATGTGATTAAAACACAATAGTGTCATCAGGTGCCCAACGATAAAAAAAATAGTTCATTCATTTTCTGTAACCATTTATCCTGTTGGGGGTCGCAGGGGGGTGGAGCCTATCTCAGCTGACATTGGGTGAGAGGCGGGGTTCACCCTGGACAGGTCACCAGACTATCACAGATAAATAAAAACTCACTTCTCAGCACAATGGTTTGACTGATATTGAGACTTTGTTCTCAGAGAACAGCTCTGCTAAAAGAAATTCAAAATTCCAGTCGCAGGCACAAATAAATAGTTCAGCATTTTGAAAATTACGCTTCGTCATATTCTTTCTGAGAGTGAGATGTTCAGACGGATACCAGCCTCGTATCTGTGCTCAGGACAGAGAGGAAAGAAAAAGTTGTGACATTGTCAAATATTCAAAACTTTGAGACGTTCAGAGGAGAGATGTGCCAAAACTCATAAACATCTGAAACATGACGAGGAGGCATGACCTGAAGATTTGATTTGAAGATTTCATTTAAAAAAAAATCTTTTAAATTACGTTGTACTTTATAAACTTTGATGTCTTTAATGTAAAGTCTTGACACAGCTGTCAGATAAATGCAGTGGAGTAAAAAGGTCAGTGTTTCCCTCTGAATGTGGTGGAGGTCTAATACATTGTATAAACTCCAGTAACGTACTTGCAGTAAATGTACTTTGTAGAATCAAGGACAGAGAGGACTCACTGTGGGGACGTGCTGGTAGACATTTTCATACAGGTCGTCCTCTGTCTCTGCTGACGGACGTGGTGCCTCGTACAGATCCTCTGCAGGTTGGAGACATTTATGGATCAATGCATGATAAGTTTTTAAATTCTGCCATTGTGATGTTCTTTGTATTGCAGCACAGTGAAGCTGGAAGTGCTCAGACTATTTAGTGTTTCAACATATTCTCACTTGGCCTGTCGATGTGTTCAGGGCAGGACTGTCATCAATCCTGTGCAGTTTTGGGGCAGATTGAACCATGTATACTGGAGTTACTAACTACATCCTGTTTTGTGGCGAAACAGTTTGACGCATCGCCACAGTCACACGGTTCAATGAAAACTCAAGCTTTTAATTAATAACTTTTCATCGTTAAAGTGTTGCACTGGGACAGACCAACTTTGAAGTCGATTGGATCAAATCTCTAAAAGGAGTTCCTCAAAGTACGACTTCTGAAAATGGCCAAAAATGCAATGAGCAATGGCTCAGTTCTTTAGATTGTAGCAGGCTGCCTGTAGGCTGCTGGACTTTGATTTGTTTTGTGTGTAAAATCTTAGTTGGACAGATAAATGTAGTGCAGTAAAAAGTGTAGCACTAAAGTAGGTGTACTCAGTTAAGTGCCACCACTGCTCCAGGAGGTGTTTGTAAAAACTTGTTTTGATCTGTGAGTCTGAGACACTCATCTGTTAATAAACAGATGACTATGATATTTCTAAATAAATTGCCTATTTTCAACGTTTGCTCGCTTATCTCTGCCAGAAGTCAGATCCAGCCAAACATCAGGTGTATGCAGGGCCGTTTCTAAGATTAGCCCAGACCTCTGCTGGGGGTCTGGAGGATCCTTCTGTGACACTTTTTCTGTAAACAACTTCTGTTTGGATGTTTTTTTTATACACTCTGTCCAAAAACAGAAATCCAGTATGAATCAGTTTCATGGTGAATTACAAAATGGTCACTAATGCTCCATTTCCACCGAGCAGTACGGTTCAGTTCAGTTCAGTCACATTTTTTTCCACTTTTAAGGTGGAACGTTAACTTGTAATGTTACTCAATGCATGAGTTGATGACGTGAATCCATCAGCACACCTTAAATTTCACTGTGACAACTTTGACCATCACTTTAGTTTTTATATGACACACACTTTTAGTAATGACTTTAAAAATATAGATTAATTTGGAGCGGATTATGTGAAGGTCATATATTCTAATCCTCACTTCCTGTGGGCTACAGCAACACTAAACCCCTGAGCTTGCCTGAGAAGGACTAAATGCACAAAGCTGCTATTTTTAAATATCCCATGGAGAGAGACTCTCACTGCAGCCTGTTCTATTTTGTTGTGAAAATGTGGGCGTGCAGCCTCGTTCTGTGGACGATAAACCAGGTGCAGACTTCCATCTGTGTCACCGCTGATGAGGAAATACAGCGAGTGCTGGACGGAGCAGTGAGTGACAACAACCCCGCCCACATTTAAGAGGACTGTCTGAACACACCGAGGGTCTAGGTACCATGTCTGAAGGCTTACTGCTGGTTCCAAAGGGACTGGACTGAAAGGGTTTGGTGGAGACGGGGCTTAAGCCACCCAGCACCCTGCTGCAAGCCAGATTTGTAGGTTGAGTATCACAGCTACAAAAGTTGTCACAGAGAACATCACCATACCTGGAGTAGGTTCATCTGCATCTTCATCAAACTCATCTGACCACTCCTCCTCTTCTGTGTAAACAGCATCTGTGTGGATCAACGACAGAGAGAGACATGTCTGGATACTTAGTCACAGAAACCTTGTATCTCCAGATTTTGTCTTTCTGTCTCATTTTTTCATGAATCAATGCTGTTGGTTACCCTTCACATCTGTATGTAGGTTCAACAAATATTTATCAATGAAACAACATCGTCCTCATTCTGACCTCGTCACATATTCACGTTTTGTTCATGGACTTTCCACGTCAACGTACAACGTGCAAGGTACCCTGGGTGTGTTGGTTGTTGACGTTCTGGGACGCTGTGTGAAGTTCTCTTCTTTCAAGATAGACTTTGTTTTCAAAAGAAATTTAACTTTTACCTACAGTCTCTTTCAAAATAAAAGCACTACGTCAGTACAACACCGTAAATTTATTTTTTTTCTTCAACAGCATACGCATGTGGTTGGGTTTAGGAAAAAAGAACAGGGTTTGGCTTTAGACTCTTACAGGATAGGAACGCCGCTCTCTCAGGTGACGGTTTGTTGGACCCATCCACAACCCCTCCCGCCCACCCCACTTGCACTTTTGCTGCCTTAACTTTCGTCCTGGATTTCGATGACTTCGGAGTGAATGGGCTCATCGGAACTTCATGGTGTTTCCCACTGGCATTTGAGCCACCAATCTCAAGTGTCTTTATCGACCCTTAGCCTTGTTTCCAGGCAGCATATGAGCCACCAAGTCTGGGTGTTTTTCACCAAAACCTCGCTCTGTTTCCCAGCAGTATTCTGAGCCATTAATCCTGGGTGTTTTCACCAACTGTTGGCAGTGTTCCCCAGCTGTATTTCAGCCACCGATCTCTGGTGCTTTTACCGACCCTTCGCAGGGTTTCCCAGCGATGTTTGTGCCACCAGACCTGATCTTTTCCTAACCTTCCTGGGGCATTTGTTTTGGGGATAATGGGCTGTCGCAGAAATGGGCTTTCGGTTCAATGGGACATTTTTTGGACCAATGGGACTGGGTTTTTGGGACATCTGAACAATGGGCAGTCCCTGAGTAAGGCAGGCTGTGCCTTAGACATCATAGGAATGGCAAATTTGCTCCCGTGGTGAAAGGTCTCCTAGCACCAGGGACAAAAGCAGAGGGATCGCTGGGTGTGCTAGCTAGCTAGGCAACAATTTATTGTCGTTTGCAGTCTGATAATCAGAAAGAGATTTATTTCGGTCTAAAGTATTCATGATCCAGTCATCAGAAAAAAATGTTGGGATTGTACGTTTCTGCAAACCGCGAATGCGTTACATCTGTACGTTATTATGTGGCAGATAGGTTGAAACTTTCACTTCAACATCACTGTGGTTAACGTGGTTAAATTTGGGCACAAAATCATGTTACAGTTAGGAAAAGATTGTGTTTTGGTTAAAAGGGCTCAATTCTGGGGTCACAATCCTGGTTGGAAAGGCAGCGACAGGTCGCGAATCAACAACCAGTTTTGTCGTTTGTTGGTGTTGAACAGTGGTCTGCAGTTTAGCAGGCGTCTCAGCTAGGTGTCATACCATCCACCACCCCCCCACCTTATGATGACAAAGTCGGCTCACTTAAGAATTGATGATATAACACAAATGAAAATGTAAGTGATCTGCAGAAACTTGCGATGCCAACATTTTGTTCTGGCCTTGTGACTCCATTTCAGCTTGAAGAATCCTTTAATAAAAACTTTCCTTTGATGTCGGTGAGATGAAGAGGTACCTGACCACCCAAGAGGAGAGGTAGCTCATGATCAATATGTGTCGTGTGTCTAACCTGCAGCCTGAACAGGTGAGTCTGTTGTCTTCGGCGGTGTAGGTGACACAGCTGGAGCAGGTGAATGAGACAGCACAGGTGAGACAGGTGAGACAGGAGACAGGGGGTGCATGGAGTAGGGCGGGAACACAGGTTGGTCAGCTGAATGAGACCGCTCAGGTGAGACGGTGGACAGGGGGGTCTCACCCGGAACAGGTGAGTGAGACCGTTCAGGTGAGACAGGAGACAGGGGGGTCACAGCTGGATACTGAGGCTGCAGCGGAGCTTCTCTCTCCAAGGATTTCTGGGATAAAAACGGACTCTGCAGCTTCCCTGCATGACAGAGTGAAAACATTATTAATCACGTCACGTGTCATCAGTGTTATTTACTCTGGATCTGTTGTTTACCAGGTCTGGATGCAGCAGGAGACAGTCGGTTGTTGGACTCAAAGCTCTGCTCCCTCTGTTTGAATATGTCTCTGGGATTAAATGACCTCTGAGAAATCAGCGATTTGGCCTCCTGTGAACGACAGCAAGAGCTTAAAGCGGTATTTCAGCTGTATACTAATGGGACACGCAGGAGACAGATTGTAAAAAGACAGGTTGGAATCGAAGCAGCAGAGACATGTCCCCCTTGTTTGAAGGTTCTCTGTGTAACTTCAAAGTCCAGTTCAGACCAAAGATTGGTGACGAGATGAAACTGTTTTAGAACGTCACAGAGAAAAGTGTCAGCGGTGTGAACTGGCCGGTCTGAGCTTGACTCAAGCCGGCTCTGGCTCTTCCTCTTCATCATCATCCACCTGAATATCACTACCTGACCTGCTGAACGTAGCTGTCTGAGTTATGAAATGACTCTGCGCCCCATTCCGTTGTCTTGTTGCGGCTGTGTCCCACCGCCACATTTTCGTCAGTGTTTCTCAGTCAAACATCTCCAAAGGCTTTGATGGAGGCGAAAAACACAGAAAACTGAATCTGTTCCAAAAATTTTCGTGAGGGACAAGTGTTTTAGACTCCGTGTGCAAACATGAGTGACTCAAAGTAAAGTCGTAATTATTTTTAGACGTGCAACAATTTCAGACGAACAAAATTGGACTCAGTATGGTAAGGCCTTTACCAGTGTAACGGCAGCAACAGAAAGTTTGCTGATCAAGCGGGGACTTGGGCAGTCAGGAGGACAGTCCAGGATCAGACCCCCGACGCTTGGTCTTGCTCTGGCTGAATGTGAGTTGCTACAGGGCGCTATAAGTGAAGGGCCGTCTCCGCCAGGCCACTGCTGCAAAATGTAGTGGTAACACAGCATGTGTGGACAGTTGTTTGTTGATATCAGCAGACTTCTTTGCTAACGTTAGCTAGTGTTGCACACTGTTAGCATTGCAGCAGAGCTGAGGAGAGGCAAGATACTTGGGAACGCACATGAAATCAAATCCTTTGGATTTTCTCAGAGAAATTAGGGAAAACAAGAAAGTTAGGTCTCTGTTTTTAGTTAGTTACGGTACGACCTGATCACCCGCTGCCAATAAAGGGCAATCATGTAAAAAGTTACATACACAAGGTTTAAGGTCATTTAGTCCCTGGTAAGGGTCAAGCTAAAAAAAAAATCAGGATTCTGCATTTCCCATAATGCACCACAGTAGCCTCTTTCATGAGACCCTCCCTGTCCAGTAAATGCTTATGTCTTTCACACTCCACATGTTCAGTTTGTAACAAAAAATAAATTCATAAATGGGTAGAAGCATGTGGACATAAAACCTGAAGGAGACTATGACTCCCAGGGTGCATTTCTTTAAGAAACATCCAATCACAGCTTCATAGTCCTTTATGTGCACTGCTAACAGTGCCAAAAATGACACGGTTAAGAAAACTGATTTCACCATCTCTAGTTTAAAGTCAATCCACTTTCTGATTCTGGTCGGTTTTAGGTACTTCCACAGCAACAGCTGCTGAGGCTCATGGGTAATGTAGTGTTGAGAGCTGCCCACCAAACCTGACAGACCTGGTTTCTCAAGAGCAAAAATAAAATAACAGAAAATCTCTCTTAAAATGAGTATTTCACATTTCTGACACCAGTTTCTTCTCCACATGTTAATACACTCATATGAGGAGAATCATATACGAGTTCATACTCACGTTAGCTTTCTGCACCGAGGCAGCAGAGTTAATTCCCGACTTCTTGTATCCATTTTCTGGCTGGTTCTAAAACAGACACATGATTGACTGTTTAGTGAGAAAAATAATGTTGTTGAGTGAGAGTGACTGACAAGCCTATAGACCCTGTTACTGTTAGTCGTACTACTAGTGGGCGGGGCTTAGCTGGAGGCAAAACAGTTCTCCACAGACATTAGCTAGCGCTAGCTAACAAGTTGTGTTGTTTTGTTTTAGACGATGGAGGAAGATGATGTGAGTGGTGCGTTCAGAAACACTCATTGTGAGTGTGGGAGCGCACTCTGACACAAACTGGAGCGTTGATAAATTTGGAGCGCTGTCTGAATGTAGCGTTGGGTTATCCAGAGCAGCGCACTCTCAGAGTGGCAGAGCGCACTCTGGACACTCTGTCTGTGGAGACGGAGCAGCAGAGCGCCGAGCGGAGTGAATGTGTGATTAACTTAACCGTTGGTTCATTCATGTAGAAATATAACGCTGCGTTTCTTCCACCAACAGGGCTCTCATTTTAGTGTAGAGCGTCAGACTGAATTTACCAACGCACCATGTCAGGTCACTCACTCTCCGGGACCGCCAGTGTTACTTGAATAAGTAAACACTGACCAACGGGACCAGACTGGCCGACCCGTATGCTCTCACTCAGTGGATGGATGATGTCACAGGAAGCCAATCTTACAAAGGAGGACCACACTTGTTTGTTTTGCTATGGAAGCTAACGTTAGCTAATGTGCTAAAAAGTTAGCGTTGCAGAGAAATCCAATCTTCCTCTTAATCCCTCCCCAGTTTCTGATGAGGTGGACATGATAACCCTTAATACACATAACCTTATTCATCCCTACAACAGGAAATACTTTTTCCCTAACCTGATATGAAGTGTGCGCTGCACATGTGAGCATTTTTGATAATGGCCTCCGTCCAGTCCTTTGGTCTTATCACATTTAACCATAGTTGTCTTTGTTTTTGTTGACGGGCAGTGGCGGCTGGTTTTGAGCCATGACTCCTTCTATTCTGGCTCCCAATAACACAACAAGACAAACACATTTTAACACTCCTATGGAGCCTACAGCCCTGTGGGGGAGAGGCAGCTGCACCTCCAGCTGATAACACGATGTCATCGTGACGCCGGCCCCAAAAGGGTCTTTACAGATTTTTCCAGTATCATCTCACCTGTCGCTGCTGCTCCCTCTGTCTTTCTTCTTCTTCTTCTCTCTGCCTCTGAAACAACCTGAAAATTCACAAGCATAGAAAGCAGCTGTCAGTGGCTCTGGTTCTTTGTTTAGCTGTTCCTATTGTTGTTGTTGTTATTGTCGTTGTTGTTTGACTCACTTCTCCTGCTCAATCTGCTGAGCTCTCTCCTTTGCTCTCCTCTCCCTCTCCTTTGCCTGCCTCTCGTCCATCTCCCTCCTCTCCCTCTCCACTGTCTGTCTCTCCAGCTCTGCTCGTTGGATCTCCTCCCGTCGACGCTCCTCTTCATCCCTCTGAAGGACAGAGTTTGTTTGTTTTACATTAGATAATACTCAGGTTGTTTACTCGGATACTCACAACAATATGACGATATGAAGAGAAACCTGAGTTTGGACCCAGAAGTCGTCCTTTTTGGTTTGTTGGATTTCCTCCACAGCGTTTGTCTTCCGATACACCGAACCCTGTCGGAGCAGAGGAGAGCGCTGACTTGTTTTATTCTGCTACACCAACACATCCTCACTGCGACCTCGTCACATGTCCATGTTTGGTCGTGGACATGGGTGTGTTGGTTGTTGACGTTCTGGAACGCCGTGTCAACTTAAGTCTGTCACATACATTGTCTTGTCGTTGTTGGTACAACACCGCACATTGAGGGTTTTTTTCCTTCAACAACAAAAGCACGTGGTTACGTTTAGGCAACAAAAACGTGTTTTGGTTTAGGCAACAAAACATGTGGTTAGGTTTAGGCAAAAAAAACATGTGGTTACATTTAGGGAATAAAAATACGTGGTTAGCTTTAGGCAACAAAAGCAAGTGGTTACGTTTAGGCAACGAAAACATGTGGTTACGTTTAGGGAACAAAAACACGTGGTTAGGTTTAGGCAACAAAAACATGTGGTTAGGTTTAGGCAAAAAAAACATGTGGTTACATTTAGGGAATAAAAATACGTGGTTAGCTTTAGGCAACAAAAGCAAGTGGTTAGGTTTAGGCAACAAAAACACGTGGTTACATGTAGGCAACAACAACATGTGGTTAAGTTTTATCTGAGATAGCAGTGTTCACGTCCTGTAGGATTCTTAACCCAAATCCTGTTCTTTTTTCCGAAACCCAACCAGGTGCTTTTGCTGCCTAAACCTAACCATGACCGTATACCTGATAGAAGTTTGTCATGTTTCGGTTTGGTTCGAGTGCAGTTATCGTAGAAACCTTTATCATCCTAAGAACCGTGACTCAGGTGAAAATATAAATGTGTGTCCTCTCACCACGGGTCCTCTGGGAGCGTCTTTGTACTCTGTTTGTTTGTGGAAATTAAAGTTGGCTCCAGAGGCCTTGGCCACCTTCTCCAGGATGCTCTGCGGTTCCACGTCTTCTTCTCCGCGGGCGTTTATGGTCACATGGGCTCCCTGTGGTTACACACATGTTACAGCCAATCATTGAGTCTGCATTCACCTCCTGACAGCTGAGCTCCCATTTGGGACACATCCTTAATTTCTCCCAGCACAGTGGGGTCAGCAGGACTCATTAAGTCCCAACGTCCTCAAACAAGACAATAAAAAAAGTCCTGATGTCCTTAAATGAGTACTTCCTCATTAACAGTGTCTTATTTTCTTACTGTTACTAAAACTGGTCACGTGTCTTCATATCAAACTACAAACTTTATTAAACATAACGAAACAAGTCTCAACCACAACATGTGATCAGGTTTTGGACCTCCTCCACTTCAGTATTGGGGTCAGCTGCACACTGACTTGACAGAGATGGCTGCCATGTTGTTTTTCCATGGCTTAGGGTGTTGTGCTCTTACTGCCACTAGATGGCATAAAAACGTGTCCATGAACACTGAGTTAAACAGAATGTGATGTCCTCACATGAGGACGCTGGATCGCAGATGGATCAGATCAGACTCACCTTCAGGAAGTTGGCCATTGAGCCGACATGGTTTGCACATATTCCTTTCCGAGAGTCCTTCACACCTTCACCTGTCTGCACACATGTGGGCACATATAAACTCCAGGAAGTGAGCCGATCATATCTGTATGTTGATTTTTAGATTTGTGTGTGTGTGTGTCTGTGTGTGTTTGTGCGTCTCACCCAGTTTATGAGGACATATTTGGGCAGTCCAGAGTTTGGGTCCTGGACGCGACAGAAAGCGTACATCACCTTCCCGCTGTTCAGCTCCTCCACCATTTCCTCCAACCCACCATCTGCACACACCGCGAGGCGCGTTGGAGAATACCCACAAGCAACACTCAGAAACAACATTTCTGTTACATGTAATTCTCATGACACTGACATTCATACAGCCCTGGACTTAAAGTGCAGATATTTTAATGTGGGGTTGTACAAGGTACTTGTCCAAGCCAAACCCTGTTCTTTTTTCCTAAACGTAACCACGTGTGTGTTGTTGAAGGTAAAAACAAAACAAAACTTCAAAATCACGATGTTGTACTGACGTAGTGCTTTTATTTTGAAAGAGACTATGCAAACTGTACATTTCCTGTGAAAACAGAAGTGTGTTTCGAAAACAGACGGGGTCGGAGTGAGAATGTGTTGCCTCGTCACATGTCCACGTTTGGTCATGGACTTTCCACGTCCACATATGACGTCCAAGGTACCCTGGGTGTGTTGGTTGTTGACGTTCTGGGACGCCGTGTCAACTTCAGCCTGTTACATGCATTGTCTGTTTTCAAAATACACTTCTGTTTTCACAGGAAATGTACAGTTTGCATACAGTCTCTTTCAAAATAAAAGCACTACGTCAATGTTTTTTTCCTTCAACAACACACATGTGGTTACATTTAGCCGACACACACAAGAGGTTGGGTTTGGGTCAGATAAATGTAGTGGAGTACAGGCAGACTCAGATCTGCACCACAGTGAAAGTGTTTAGTTACATTCCTTCACTGGGTGCAGTTTAACTTATCTTTGAGTTTGTGACTCGACTTGTGACTTGTTTGATTTTCACCACAATGACTTGGGACTTGTTTAAGACTTGGACATGTGACTGACTGTGTCCATCATGTCTTACCTCCCTTATCTGCCAGACGGATATCATTACTGTTCCCTTCATACGTGAACAGAGCCCTGAAACACACACACACACACACACACACACACAGTGTAAGGACACACTCCTCCGTCAGCAGCTGATCATCACACACTTCAAACAGGAAGTAAAGTTTGTCATGAACGATCAGAGACAGCTCACCAGTTCGTGTCTAAGTTGCCATCCACCACTTCCTTATAAGCGTCCATGAGCGCAGGACCGTTCTTACTCAGATTCACCGCCATCGCCCCACGCCTCCGTTCATCCACCGCTCCGACCGGCTCCAGTGACCAACAACAAACTCACAGCAGGGTCCAGCAGCCTGAGGGGACACGTCCAAGTGTCGCCGCCGACAGCGTCACACCAAACACACAGAGAGTGACGGGATGAATCTGTGAAGGAGAAGAAACACAACGACTGAGGTTGAGACTTCCTGCGGTCTGATGAGTCGGACCGGTCGGAGCAGGAAACACAAACCTGCACCGCCACATTCCTCCAGACGCTCCACACCTCCACCTGACTGAGTCACTCACTCAGTCACTCATCAGCAGTCTGAGTGAGAAAATACACCTGTGTGACACACACACACACATAAACACACACACACACACACACACACACACACACAGGTGGGCGGTTCAACAAACCCTGGACTTTCGCCCAGGAGCCGTTGGTGTTGTGTGTGTGATGAACTGAACTGTGAGGTTTTGTTTGACTGTCAAATTAAGACAATTTGTTTACTTTGAAAAAGTCTGTTTCATCTAACGAGCAGGAAGTGTGCATTTCCTGTGGATACGGAAGTTTATTTTGAAAAGACGCTGCATGTGACGAGCGTAAACATCAGACGCCATATTGTGATGTGAGAGTCTGACAAAGAGGCGATACGTGATGACCTGGGATGAGAACGTGTTGGTTCCCTGTGTGTGAGGCTCAGACAGCGTCACTGAGCTCTGCTCTGATTGGTCCAACCTGAGAGTGGGCTGAACCTGTTGGTGATTTGACGACAGCTGACGACGATGGAAACGCTGCACAGTTATAAGACGCGAGGAGCTTTGAGAACAGCGTGCAGACGTCCTGTCAGACTCTGGGCACTCTGAGCCGGCTTCTGTCTGACGCCACACCTCCTGACTCTGTCACTTGTTTTTAAGGACCTGAGGACGAACGTCAGATGTCACGCTGCTCCCTCCGAGTTATAATCTGATTCAGCTGTCGGACTGAATCACATCCTGAAAATGGGAAGAGTCTGAAATCAGATGAGATCATGTAATCCAGTCTGGATTTTGATCTGGATCAAACCTTCAGTTTGTGTAAGTCCAAACTTTTTGGTCAGATTGAGATTCCTTTGATCCAAAACACTCAGGATGATCTGATCTCAGCAGATGCCTGGATTCAGGCAATGGATCAGCTGATCAGAAAAACCTGCATCATCGATCTGGATTAAATGTTCTGAACAACAGGACCCTCTGCTCCTCTGGACCCTCTGCAGACTCTGGACCCTCTGCAGACTCTGGACCCTCTGCTCCTCTGGACCCTCTGCAGACTCTGGACCCTCTGCTCCTCTGGACCCTCTGCAGACTCTGGACCCTCTGCTCCTCTGGACCCTCTGCAGACTCTGGACCCTCTGCAGACTCTGGACCCTCTGCTCCTCTGGACCCTCTGCTCCTCTGGACCCTCTGCAGACTCTGGACCCTCTGCTCCTCTGGACCCTCTGCTCCTCTGGACCCTCTGCTCCTCTGGACCCTCTGCAGACTCTGGACCCTCTGCTCCTCTGGACCCTCTGCAGACTCTGGACCCTCTGCTCCTCTGGACCCTCTGCAGACTCTGGACCCTCTGCAGACTCTGGACCCTCTGCTCCTCTGGACCCTCTGCTCCTCTGGACCCTCTGCAGACTCTGGACCCTCTGCAGACTCTGGACCCTCTGCTCCTCTGGACCCTCTGCTCCTCTGGACCCTCTGCAGACTCTGGACCCTCTGCTCCTCTGGACCCTCTGCAGACTCTGGACCCTCTGCTCCTCTGGACCCTCTGCAGACTCTGGACCCTCTGCAGACTCTGGACCCTCTGCTCCTCTGGACCCTCTGCTCCTCTGGACCCTCTGCAGACTCTGGACCCTCTGCTCCTCTGGACCCTCTGCTCCTCTGGACCCTCTGCTCCTCTGGACCCTCTGCAGACTCTGGACCCTCTGCTCCTCTGGACCCTCTGCAGACTCTGGACCCTCTGCTCCTCTGGACCCTCTGCAGACTCTGGACCCTCTGCAGACTCTGGACCCTCTGCTCCTCTGGACCCTCTGCTCCTCTGGACCCTCTGCAGACTCTGGACCCTCTGCAGACTCTGGACCCTCTGCTCCTCTGGACCCTCTGCTCCTCTGGACCCTCTGCAGACTCTGGACCCTCTGCAGACTCTGGACCCTCTGCTCCTCTGGACCCTCTGCTCCTCTGGACCCTCTGCAGACTCTGGACCCTCTGCTCCTCTGGACCCTCTGCAGACTCTGGACCCTCTGCAGACTCTGGACCCTCTGCTCCTCTGGACCCTCTGCTCCTCTGGACCCTCTGCAGACTCTGGACCCTCTGCTCCTCTGGACCCTCTGCAGACTCTGGACCCTCTGCTCCTCTGGACCCTCTGCTCCTCTGGACCCTCTGCTCCTCTGGACCCTCTGCAGACTCTGGACCGTCTGCAGACTCTGAACCCTCTGCTCCTCTGGACCCTCTGCAGACAAAGCACATCTTTGACCACCAGGGGGAGGTAGAACATAACAAATCCTTCATACTTTAACCCTGAAGGCTCTGAGTGTGTCAACATTTAACTCAGTGTCAGTCAGTGTGTGACTTCCTGTCTGTGTCTCTCAGCTTTAAGCTCATTGGTTCCTACTAAAGATCTGTAGTTCATCATCATCATCATCATCATCATCGTCATCATCATGTTTGGAGACAAGGTGTGATTATTTGTTGTTGGTACTGAGCTTTATGCTAAGCTAGGCTAATCAGCTCCTGTTCTACAGCCTCATTTACACACACACACACACATACACACACACACACACACACACACACACACAGAGCTGGCAGACGATCCTGTTAATAAATGAATGGGTGACTGATGGGCTGAATCTCAACAGCAATTCACCCCCTGAGGCTAAGCTGCCTCCTCCCCCATCCAGCCTCTCTCCTTTAGCAAGGAGAAGCGTTGGTGCGATGAAAAGCGGTTAGGGTTAGGGTTAGGGTTAGGGTTAGGGCGCCCTCTGCTGAGAAGAGAGAGAGGAGAGGAGAGGCATTGTAGGTCTGTTTGTAAACGGGGCTTCTCTTACAGTCATGTATTTCCAAAAAAAACATCTCTTAATGCACGGTAGAGCGCCATTTTTTTTTTTGTTTTTTTTTTTAAATATTCGAACCTTAGTTTTCAACTTTGAATATGCTCATTTTTACAATAATTATAATTGTTTTCGAATAGCAAAGTTTGTTCAAAGACAATAAAAATGACAGTGAACACATTAAGGGAGGTCGTGCTTTGTGTAAGGTCCACGTGACACATAAATGTCTGATTAAAAAAATAATTCAGGGTTTTTCAGAATCTGAGGTTGTAGAATTTTTATTCCTGTAAATCTGCAGAAGGAGAAAAGTCAGACAAACTTTATGTTCCATATGATGAGCGGACATTTTGGAAGATGATAGCGCTGAGCTCCAGGTGCAGACAGAGCCCCACAGAGCAGCTGCTGATGACCTCACTCCTCAACCATTTCATTCAGCATACATACATGTCATCCTCCAGAACCGCCCACATCACATGACACAAACCTCAGAGACGCCGAGACCAGAAACAAGACGTGTTGTGTTTGAGGAGAGAGTCTGTAAATCAAGTCTGAGCTGCAGCAGCGAGAGTTTGGCTTTTACAGCATCTCATTTCCTCCCAGTTTCTGTAATGAGCTCTGGGCTGAGTAAACACACACACACACACACACACACACTCAGTCGTTCTCTTAATGCAGCCTGATGCTAAGTTTCATCACTGCAGACTTATTTCTGACGCACTGAGGACATGTTCATTCTTTAACAGTTCACAGTTTGTGTTGTGGTTTTCAGTATGTTTCCAGTGACAGGCCGAACCTGAAGTGAAACGTATCCTGACTTCAAAACTTTGATCTGTTTCATTTCTGTTTTTTTTTCATATGATTTAAACCCCTCCTAATGTGGTGTTGTTGTGATACTCGCACAAGTTTGAACACTAGAATATTTTTAGTGGACTCGCGTCATATGCGCGTCTTGGCTATCGCGGTGCTAATTGGTAGCTGAAGTTCCAATTGTTCATCTCTCGTAAAAAAGAGCCCGGTCTCACTCTGAAGTCGTCGAAATCTGGCGCTTGGGCAGTGACATGTGGCGCCAGAAACCAACGAAAAAAGGCATCCTTTAATGTCGGCATGCTACACGGCCGGTTGCTGTTGGTGTTCGGCGGCATCAGGCGAAGACACAGCAGGATAAGGATAAAAGTTCAGGTGGGGCGGCAGGGTCCAACAGACACTGACTTTTACCCAAGAGAGCGGTCCGGTAAGACTGTAAAGCCAAAACCTGTTCTGTTTTCCTAAACATTGAAGAAAAAAAAAAACATCGATACAGTCCAACCTGCCTCCTTACGAGTGCTCAGGACTGCTTCCTTCTTTACTGCCGCCAGCGCATTGGTCACGTGATCGCAGCCTTACGTGGGATATGTACGTATTTGATGTATTATTTTTCATAGAAAAACATCTGAAAAGTTCAAGAGAACAGCCTGAATGTGTGAATCTGTGACGCACTGTCGTGTCGTGACCTCCTGAATCTGAACACGACCTCTGATAACTGAAGTTTTTATTGAACGGTACGAAGCTTTGTTTGATTTCAACACGTTTCATTCACTTTGTTAACACATGCTCATCAGTGCCTTAAAGATCCAACCTGAAAACACAAACACACAAACAAACACATGCACAAACATAAAATGGACGCCCCCACTCACAACTTCACTCCTCTCTCCTGCAGAGAACGAGCTGGTGATAATCAGGATCCACCTCCGTCTGTTTCTTTTTATATTTTACTAAATTACAAATTATATCCATCCCCCATTCATTTACTTATCTATTTAATTTTCCTCTTTATTAAACTTCTGATGAGACCTTTGCACATTTGTCTCAGATCATGTCTTTAAGAAAATGTTTGGTTTCTTCAAAAAAAAAAAGAGAGAGAAAAGAAACCACAATAGTTTGTTAGAAGATGGCAATTTGTTTCCATTCATTTATTTATCAAATTTGGGGGAAAAATCCTGAACGGTGTTGAGAAATATGTGAAACAATCTTTTGAATTTGAAGGTAATGAAAAAGGCTTTGCAGTACAGAGGATGAAAGTAGCCAAAAATAAAAACGAAATTACTTAAAAAAATAAATGAAAAATGAATAATATTTTTTATAATAGTTATTTTAAATTCATAAATCTATATTAATAACAAAAAGGCTATCATGTATGGGGGGGTGTTTGCCAAACTAAAAACAAAACAAAAAAATTCACCAAATTTAAAAAATATTAATAAATATTGGCATTAATTAACTGTTATAATGTGACATTGATATTTGTTTTAATTTTCTTCTTTGTTAGTTTACTTTTACATTAATCCCCCAATTTGTTTATTTTCCTATTTAATTATGCTTTTTATTTATTTGTTTTTTAAAAAATTTGGAAAGACCCTTGAAAATTTGTTGCTGATCATATTTTTAAAGACTTCATGTTATTATGGGAAAATTTGGCGTTTGTTTTTTTTTCCCCAAAAAAACCCCAAGAAATAAGTAACTTTTTTTTTTTCCTAATAAAATTGATAAGTATGTTGATTTTTGGATGGAAGCTGACAAAAAAATCTATAAAAATGAATATTGAAATAATTAATATTAAAATAAATGTAGGCAATAATTGACTGATAAAAGGTGATCCTGATATTTCTTTTTTAATTTTTAAAATGTATTTACCCTTCATTTAATTACCGTTCATTTTCATTTTAACATTTTTCATCTGCCTTTATATATATTTTTTACCGTATGTTATTTATTGTCCACACGGTGCAGTCGTTCCATATGTTTCTGTTCCTGTGGTCAGACGAGTTGAGACAGTGATTTAATTTTGACGTACAGCGAGGTCACTTCCTGCTGACAGAGTCGTGACATGTGGCCGTCCCTCCGTTACTTTCTCTTTCTGTCTGGTTTCCAGATTCGTCCATTAAACACACAAACAACACACTTGACTTCCTTGGAAACAAAAGAGGGATTTCCTCCCCGTCGGCGTGGCTCTCAGACCTCGGCACACTCCCTGATGAACGTGTTGTGGAGGTCAGCGGCGGCAGGAGGCAGATCTGGGGGTTACGAGTGAGCAGAGGTATGCAGCGACTCCCCCGTCTCCCCCCCGACCCTGTACTGCTCTGAGGGTGAGGATCCTCACAGTGTGGCCCGGAGCCAAACACTGAAGCCTCTGTGATCCACAGCTGCTGCTGCTGTGTGTCCGTCTGTCTCAGCGTCCACCCACAGTTTGGGTTTTAGCGTGACGCTCGTCTCTCAGTCGGCCTGACGGACGGGGCTGAAGACACCGTCACGAACGTGACGGACATGACAGGCCGAACTCTTCGAGTGACAGAGGTCAGCTGTGAACAGGTCAGGTTTCAGGCCCCGACCACACATGAAGTGTTTCAGCAGCTGGAGGCGACTTTTTCTAAATGTTTTTAATCAGAATTAAACTTTTTGCTCCTCGTGTTTCTGCGCTCTAGGCGCCTGGTGTTTTTGTTGGAGCGCTCTGAACTCGAGTTGAAAAAACTTCAACTCAGAGCGGAAAAGTGCCCCTCTTTTTCCCATCATCCAATGAGATGATTTGAGAGGCGGGGCTTCTGTGGTGGTCACGGCAACAAGTTCACAGTTGGTAACCAATGGAGGAGAAACTGGTGGTAGTGGTTGCTGGATACCCAGAGCTATACGACTTTACAAAGCACAGTTAGCACCATGTCAATAGAAAACAGCAGATAAGTGCAGTACTGTAAACGTCCATGATGGAGGAGAAGCTCCTGGACCAACTGGTGGTACTCCCCATGATCCAGCCTCTTTTTTAGGGTCTCATGTACCCACACAGATCTCTGTTTATCTGCTGACAGCCTCTCACCCTCAACCAGAGCTACAGACAGCACCCTCTGCCTCAACATGGCAGCAGCTACACACTCATTACTGCAGGATACACACTAGTGGAATTTAATTTCTAGAAAAACAGGCAGTGTGGCTTGCCTCACCTTTTGTAACCTGCAAAACACTGTCTGTGTGATCGGGGCCTAAAGTGAAATTGATACCTCTGCATCAAATCTACGCCGTAGCCTGACGTGCAGCTCCCCAGAAATGTAACTCCACAGTGTCACAGTGACGCAGACCTCCTGTCTGTCTCCGTAAGCTGAAACCATTTCCCTCAGTGGAAACAAAGCTTTGATTTACTTTAATTTCACAGATAAGAAACAATAAATAGTGAAGACAATAAAGCCTCCACACACTGTGTGTGATTTATCCTGGCTGAAATATGAGCAGAGGAAATCTCTGCTAGCTGCTAGGCTCATTTATACAATGTAAAATGCCATAGGCTTGTGCTAACAACGTTAGCATGTTGTATTTGTTTGGAAATAAAGACGAGAATTTGACATGTTGATGTGAAATCTGTCAATTTTAAACACAAGAACAAAGAAAATATTTGTGAATAAAAAAATATTTTGCAGATAAACAAATGAGGAGAAAGTTTTGTCTCGATATTTTTTGTGTGAATGTGTATCCCTGTAAATAAAAACAACTTCCACATATATATAAAATGTGTAAACTCACAAAAACAACACATGTAAACAAAAACCTGGATTTAAAAATATCTGAAAGTTTGTGTTTATTTATTTATTTATATTATCTGTTTATGATTTATTGCAGTTTAGAGTCTTTCTTTATATTAGTGGAAGTTGTTCCATTGACTGCTGACCTGTTATAATATTGACACAAATGAGCCACCGTACTGATGAGCTGTGTCTGTTGGTGAGATGAATTAACACTGCACCTCCTCTCTGTGCTCCTCATCTCTAACCTCCTCCTCTCTGTTCCTCCTCCTCCTCTCTGCTCCTCCTCCTATCTGACCTCCTCCTCTCTGCTCCTCCTCTCTAACTTCCTCCTATCTGACCTCCTCCTCTTTGCTCCTCCTCCTCTCTTCTCCTCCTCTGTGTTCCTCATCTCTAACCTCCTCCTCTCTGAGCCTCATCCTCTCTGTTCCTCCTCCTCCTCTCTGCTCCTCCTCCTATCTGACCTCCTCCTATCTGCTCCTCCTCTCTAACTTCCTCCTATCTGACCTCCTCCTCTCTGCTCCTCCTCTCTAACTTCCTCCAATCTGACCTCCTCCTCTTTGCTCCTCCTCCTCTCTTCTCCTCCTGTGTTCCTCCTCTCTGAGCCTCATCCTCTCTGTTCCTCTTCCTCCTCCTCCTCTCTGCTCCCCCTCCTATCTGACCTCCTCCTCTCTGTCTCCTCCTCTCTGCTCCTCCTCTCTAACTTCCTCCTATCTGACCTCCTCCTCTTTGCTCCTCCTCCTCTCTTCTCCTCCTCTGTGTTCCTCATCTCTAACCTCCTCCTTTCTGAGCCTCATCCTCTCTGTTCCTCCTCCTCCTCTCTGCTCCTCCTCCTCTCTGAGCCTCCTCCTCTTCTCCTCCTCTCTGTGCTCCTCCTATCTGACCTTTTCCTCTCTTCTCCTCCTCTCTGTGCTCCTCCTATCTGACCTCCTCGTCTCTGTGCTCCTCCTATCTGACCTCCTCCTCTGCTCCTCCTCTCTGCTCCTCCTCCTCTCTTCTCCTTCTCTCTGCTGCTCCTCCTCCTTTCTGCTCCTCCTCTCTGCTCTTCCTCTCTTCTCCTCCTCTCTGTGCTCCTCCTATCTGACCTCCTCCTCTCTGCTCCTCCTCCACTCTTCTCCTCCTCTCTGCTCCTCCTCCTCTCTTCTCCTTCTCTCTGCTGCTCCTCCTCCTCTCTGCTCCTCCTCTCTTCTCCTCCTCTCTGCTCTTCCTCTCTTCTCCTCCTCTCTGTGCTCCTCCTATCTGACCTCCTCCTCTCTGCTCCTCCTCCTCTCTTCTCCTTCTCTCTGCTGCTCCTCCTCCTCTCTTCTCCTCCTATCTGACCTCCTCCTCTCTGCTCCTCCTCTCTGCTCCTCCTCCTCTCTTCTCCTTCTCTCTGCTGCTCCTCCTCCTCTCTTCTCCTCCTATCTGACCTCCTCCTCTCTTCTCCTCCTATCTGACCTCCTCCTCTCTTCTCCTCCTCTCTGCTCCTCTTCCTCTCTGTACACACACGGATCAACCTGTTGTCTCTGATCCGGGATCAGTTCAGCGGGCTGCTCCGGTGCTGACGTCACACAGGAGCGCGCTTTGTTGAACTGATCCGGGGTCTGTTGGGACCTCCTCCTCCTCCTCCTCCTCTTCCAGTGTTCCGACCGCCGCGCAGTGTTTTTCCTTCCACTCCACTTTGAGCAGCTCCGTGACTTTCCCACGCCTCCGCCCCGCACGGCTCCGCACAACTCTCTGAATCAGCAGAACCTCCGTGATACGCGGAAACGACCATTTAAAAGCCGCCGTTAACGGGAGCGGAGCCAGTTCCGGAGCGGAGCACCGATGTCGGGATGAAATCACAGCGGGCCTCGACTTTTTCATGTGGACTAAACTTTTCTGCGGTGCGCTCTGTGCTGTCCGCGGCGGTGAAGCGCTCAGCTCTCCGCTCAGCACTTCGCTTTTAACCGTCTGGAGAGTTGGTTTTTACCGATGCGCCGCTTTTTACCGACTCTTTTCTCCGTGGAAACTTCACTCCTCAGGAATCCGACGCGTCAGGGAGCTAGCTAGCTCCTCGGCTAGTTTCTAAGCTAGTTTTCTTTCCTCTCAACAGACAAAACATTGAGTGAACTCTGCGTTAACGCTGCGTGCGATGCGCTCATCACGCGGCTAACGTTAGCCGAACATTAGCTGTTAGCACACAGGAGTTAGCCTTTCATGCTAGCTGCCGCGGCTAACGTCCAGACATGCCGCAGCTAACCGGGGCGGACGGAGACGACCTGGGAGCGAACGATGAGCTGATCGCGTTTAAAGACGAGGGGGAGCAGGAGGAGAAGAGGAACGTGTCCTCTGAACGGGACCTGGACGATGTCAAGTCCTCTCTGGTCAACGAGTCCGAGTCCAGCTCAGACTCGGAGGTGAGTTAACTGAGACCAACTTCTGTCCAGAGGAGCTTGTTTGTGTCCGTCCGCAGGTACGGAGGCTCATTGGGCTCAATACTACCTGTGGGTCGTGTTTTAATTAACGGGGGGGGGGGCACAATGTGTTTTATATCTTTATCATTTACGCACAGATTGTTGACGTGTTCACACTGATATCTGTGTATTTACAGAGTTGTTTTATATTTGTTTTTTTGTTTTTAGTGGCAGCTGTTTTTATATTTGCTCTTTTGTGAGTTTACAAGTTCTTGCTAATTAATTTCTACACGATTTGCAAATCTTTCATATTTACACATTTATTTATTTTTGAAGTATTAATTTATTTATCATTTATCCATTTATTATTGAAATTATTATTTATGTTTGGAATTTACAAGCATTTTTTTGTTGTGTGGAAGTCGCAAATTGATTTCTACATAATTTGCAAATCTTTTTATATTTGCATGTTTTTATTTATTTATTATCCATTTATTATTGAAATTATTCTTTGGAATTTACAAATGTTTTTTTGTAGTTGTGGAGGTTGGTTTTATATTTACAGATTACACACTTAAACACAGATTGTTGATCTGTACGCACAGGTAATAAAAAGACAAATTGTTTTCCATTTGTTATAATTTGTGTATTTGCAGATCAGTTTTATAGAAATTTAAATGGCTGTATTTATTTTTTTTTTTAAAAATTGTAAACTCAAAAAGAAATTAATTTACAAATATAAAGTGGGATTGCACACCCACAAACAAATTACAGAAATTTAAAAGACTCAGTGTGTGAAAAATGAAAAACCCCAAGATTCACAAATCAAAATTTGATTGACAAATATCAGTTCAAAAGTTGTAATTATTGGGAAAAACAGTCGCAGGTTTGGGAGTCACGTTTATTTTAAAAATCTTTTTTTTTTTTTTTTTTTTTAAAGGAACATGTTTTATTTAAAAACTGGCAGTAAAATAAATAAGCATGTAAAAGGTGTTCACTGTACATGATGTGTCCAAGGACCGTTGGAAATTTTAAAATCTATTAATAATTGTGGTTGTTATCCTTAAAAATTGGCAAATTTCACCATTTATTACAGCTACAAGCTGTAAAAAAGAAATGATTGTTTGATTTTCAAACTTCCAATGGTCCTTGGATACATCATGTGAACACTTCTGTAATGTGTTTATTTTATATTTATTTTACCACTGATTTTTAAAGAAAACACGCCTTTCCAAACCTCTGTTGTTTTTTTGTGTAAACTCAAAAAAATAAATAAATGTGCAAAAATAAAATGGGACTCCAGATCCACAAACGAATTTCAAAAATTAAAAAAAAAAAAAAAGAGACTTAGTGTGTGTGTGTGTGTGTAAACGACAAAACCACAAGATTCACAAATATCAGCTCAATGTTGGGAAGAAATAAAAACACCTGCAGATTTGGAAGGCATGGTTTCTAAATCTTATTTAAAAACTATCTACTAACTTATTTAAAACATGTTTTTTATTTATATATATGTATATATTTAAAGAAAACCCACAGTTGTTTTCTTTAAACAAAAAGAATGGTGAATTTCACCATTTATCACAGCCAGAAACTGAAAACTGTACTGGGTTTTTAAATTTCTGACGGAAATTTTATTTATTTTACAGCTGATTTTTAAAGAAAACCTGTTGTTTTAACAAAAAGAATACTGTTTCTTAAGAATCGCCAAAATTACACCATTTATCACAGCCAGAAACTTCCGACGATCCTTGGACACATCATGTGCAATGAAGTAATGTGTTTATTTTACTGCCCATTTTTAAATAAAACGTTTTCTTAAAAAAAAAAAAAAGATTTCTAAAGAACATGCTCCAAATTCTATGTTTGTGTTTTTCATTTTAGTCACACTGAATCTTTTTGTTTTGTAATTTGCTTGCAGATTTTCAGTTCCATTTAATATTTGCAAAATGTTTTTTTGAGTTTACAAATCTTAAGTTTTGTGGAAGTTGTTGTATGTTTACAGATACACACATTAACACACATTAACACACAGACTGTTGATCTGTTCACACAAATAATATCGGCACAGATGTGTCTCCGTAGTAGTGCTGGTGTGTCTTTGTTTATGTGCCTGTGTGTGTGTGTGTTTGTGCGCAGGTCGACAGGCGCCCCAGGACAAACCCACATCTGCAGAGCAGGACCTCACACACTCACCTGTTTGAAGAAGGTAATGACACTCTCCACCATGGAGCACCAGTGTGACTGTCAGACATTATTGTATGAACAGGAGAGCTGCATGTTTCCATCTCACAGTGAAGAAGGCGTAGCTGTAATAATTTGACTTTGTGCTAACTGCTAACAGCTAACTGTTGACTGCATGCTTCAGGTTCACAGCAAAAACATCATCACATCCTGCCTGAGACGAGCTGCACGCTTCAAAATAGAAGCACCAGTGGGTCCACTGTGATTTATTAATTATAACAAGTCTTTATTTAAATTTATTACAACAGTACTTTATTTAACTTTATACAACAGTACTTTAGTTCTTCTTCTTCTTCCTCTCTGAGTTTATTGGCAACTCTCAAACCAACTTTAAAGGTGAACTGCCACCAGCTGCACTGGAGTGTGTCGACGCTGCCGTGTTAGATCAGTCAAAGCATGACGATGAGCTGATGTTTGTGTGAGTGTGACTCTGCTGTTGACCTTGTCCCTCAGCCCTGAGGAGGCAGCAGCAGGATGGCGGTCTCTTCCAGCCCTCGCCATATGTCGGATACCCCTTCTTCATGATCCCGGACCTGGGCAACCTCTGCAGTCCCTACCTCGCCAACGCAGCTCTGCCACCAAGTGCCAGGACGGTAAGTCTGCAGACCCTGCAGTTCTGTCCTCAGGTTGTCTGTTGTCTGTCCCATTCATGTGAACGTGATATCTCAAGAACAGCTCGAGGGAAAGCTGTTGTGTTTTTGGTAAAACACAACAGCTTTTCATCACACTAACGCAGCAGGAAGGGACGACCATTGGTTGTCTAGGCAAACTTTTAGTCGGGGGCAGCCCTAATCGTTACTCACCCATCTGACAATGTGTTTTAAAGAGTTTTTCTTGGGTGGGCACATTCAGTGTTTCTAGGTTCCAGATCTTGACATCTGACTGTGGGCTTATAATAAAGTAAATTATACATAAACACGACTTCAACATGCCTCATCCAAAATGTGATTCCTGACAGTTTGGAGACTTGTTGGGATGAAAAACAAGACTGAAGCTGTAAAACTTCCTGTTTCAAAGTCCGTCCGATGTATTCAGCTGCGTCCTCCCCTCTGTCACTGTCGTCTCATTATACCTCTGACACATGTCGAGTGGACACAGCTCAGCTTCTCCTCTTCACACAGTGCAGACCTCCTCAGGAGGAGTGTTAGGAGTGTTGGTGAGAGACAGAGGAAGAGGAGGAGATGATGCCCCTGCCAGTCTGAACGCAGCTCAGCGTAAACAAGCCATCGTCAGTTGGACGCTACCTGAACCATAATACAGGCTGTTTACTGTGCTCAGCAAGTGAGGCAGGAAGCAGAGCCAGCACGGAGACGACCCGTCTGCTGCTCACCTCCCCTCACCGTCGTGACGCTCACAGCTCGACAGAAAAGACTACATATATGTGAATGTCTCGTAACAGCCTGATGTTTGGAGGTGATTTATATATATATAGATCCCAGGGGAAATTTTTTAAAATGTGTAATTATAGGTAGATTTGATTTAGTTGAAATATTAATATTGTGACAGAATCTGAATCTCACTCTGAAACAGGATTTATTCTTGTGTGGCAGAGCCTGTGGTGGTGTGTCTGTGTCACTCTGCAGTTACACCTCCTAAACACTAGTTGGCAGCAGGGTTTCTGTGAAGTGCTGTAAAGTTTAGTTGATTCAAAACCCACATTAAACACACATTAAACACACATTAAACACATATGAAACGCACTTGAAACACATTAAACGCACATTAAACGCACTTGAAACACATTAAACGCACATTAAACGCACATGAAACACATTAAACACACATGAAACACATTAAATGCACATTAAACGCACATGAAACACATTAAACGCATTAAACACGCAGTAAACACATATGAAACACATGAAACACATTAAACGCACATGAAACACATTAAACACACATTAAACACGCATTAAACACATATGAAATGCACATGAAACACATTAAACGTACATTAAACACATATGAAACGCACATGAAACACAATGAATACATGTAACTCACATGAAACGCACATGAAACGCACATTAAACACAGTAAACACACATTAAACGCACATTAAACACATTAAACGCACATGAAACACACATTAAACGCACATGAAACGCACATTAAACACAGTAAACACACATTAAACGCACATTAAACACATTAAACGCACATGAAACACACATTAAACGCACATGAAACACATTAAACGCACATGAAACGCACAGTAAACACACAGTAAACACATGAAACACACAAACACATATGAAACGCACATGAAACACATTAAATGCACATGAAACGCACATTAAACACACAGTAAACACACATTAAACATGGCTTAATAGAGACAGTTTCAAACACAAATCAGCTTCACTATAACTCGCAGCATTCACAGACAAACACTTGTCTTTATCTGGACACATTTTCCCCACAAACACAACATGCTAACGTTATTAGCACAAGTCTATGGCATTTTACATTGTATAAATTAGCCGTCAGGCTACGGTGTCAATTCAGCACAGAAGTATAAATTCCGCCTGAGTTACTGTTGTTGTTCACAAACGGAAGAAATGAGAGATCATTTTTCTTTAGTTTTTACCGACGATTTGAAACAAGCTGAAACTATTTTACCACAGTTCTGTGTTCTTCAATTAATAATAATATATATCTGTGTGTGTATTTACTAGTTTGTCATGTCGTCAGGAATATAGTTAATGCAGAAATACCCTGAAAAAACCTTGATATTAATCCAGATTGTAAAATAATTGAGTGGTTGGGGACCAGACATCAGAGCCAGCTGGGTGCTGTTACTGTGCCACAGTAAAGAGGAAACAGACCTGACTGTCAGAGAGCTTTGTTGAGTGCAGGTCATGTGATCACCCCCGCACAGACGTGTCACAGCTGAGCAGCAGTGAATGGACGGAGGGGAGATAAGCTGTGGTATGTGTGTGTGTGTGTGTGTGTGTTTAGTTACAGTTGGTCCCTTCCAGCAGGCGGAACAATCCCACAATTCCTCTGTTTACTCCACATTGTCTCCAGAGTCTTAAAATACTGAGAGGACAACCTGTCTGAAACAACGTACACACACACACACACACACACACACACAAACACACAAACTGATGAATGTCTCACACCACGCTAAGTGATGTCTCAGGAGGTGGGAACACAGTGTTAGTGTGAGTATTCTCTCTGCTTGGGCAGAAACGATTCCTCCTTCCTTCTCGAATAATTCAATTACTAAAAAACTTATTTCTCTGCTGTGTCTCATGAAACTTGTTCAGTTGAATATTTCTCATTTATGCAGTAGAGTATTGTGTGCACAGAAACACGGGACAAACTGCGTCCTGTATTGACTCAGTGAGGGACAGGACATTTGGTTTTCTAATATAGGATGATCCCATATTATACAGGACGGGTAGCAGCTAGAGATGTGCGTGATTAACCATATAAACGATTAATCCATATCATACTGCACGGCACAAAGTGTCTCGTACTTCAGCAGCATTTAAAATCCAACATGGTTGTTGAAGACTGTGATTAAAGGCTTCAAAGGGCTCTGAATGCGCACAGTATGTTTGGGACAATGTTTCAAACACTTAACAATAAATTGTGATAACTTTTGACTGTTTTCTGAGTGTTTTCCTTTTTTAGACTCGTCGACAAGTCTTAATTAAAATTATCGTTTAGTGAACAGAGAAATTAGTCACCAGGCACAACTCTAGTGGCAGCCCTGTCGTCCACATGCCTCGGTGTGGCGCTGGCGTCAGTCACATGACTTATCCTCAGTTTTAATATCCCGACTTTTATCCAGACCTCAGCAGAAAAAAAGTTTCAGTTTTTCCTGGAAAATAAGAGTTTGTAACTTTTGCAGACGCTGCTGCGCTACTCAGTCAATTCATTAACGTCACTACTGAGAAGCTGTTTGACTCAGAAAGTAGTGACGTCACCACAACGCTCCTGAGAATGCTGTTAAATTCGTGCCCAACACTGGTTAATTTTGGCAGCGTGAGAAATGGTGCTGTAGCGTGAGTGCGTGTGAAATCAGTCATTTGTGTGACTCTGCTCGAACTTTAATTAAAGGAAACCAATCTGTTGCTCATTCTCTCATTTTAGAGACTTTCCTTATTTTCTCCTTGAATACTGCCAAAGTAATTTAATAAAAACACGCAGTATTTCTCATCCGATTACTCGATTAATCACCAGAATAATCAATAGAATACTCGATTACTGAAAGAATGGCTAGCTGCAGCCCTGCTCTGCTGTTTGTTGGTGTTTCTTTGTCTTCAACATGAGCTCAGTGAACAGCAGTGGGCCTAACAGCTCTCCCCCTGTAGTCACACTCTGACTTTATGCTTCCCTCAGTAATAGACTCTGAGTGTGTGTGTGTGTGTGTGTGTGTGTGTGGTTTCTCTGGTATTTCCAACAGCTGGATCCAGTTAGTGTCTCAGAGTGGGGGACGGGACGAGGCTTCACAGAGGCAGATGTGTTGAGATGTGATGAGTGTGTGTTTTGTCGTCTGAAGCTGAATAAGAGGAATTACGAGGGAAAATATGATCAGTCGTAGTTAATCAGTCAACATGGCGGCTGTTTGGTGCCTTGTTTTGTCGACTTCAAGCATTTATTGTTTCCCTCTTTAGCAGTCGGTGTGTCTATGTAAAGGTCCAGTGTGTCAGAGTCAGGAGGGTAAAGTGGCGTCCAGCTGTGAGGATTACAGATTACTACCAGCTGGAACTTCTCCTGGTTGGACTTAAAAACGAGTATATAATTTATTTTGGTCTGTAAATCATCAGGTATTACTCTACAGATTAATGTAAATAAAGTCACAGCCTGATGAACATGAAACCGTAAAATAAAGCAGATATGTAAAGTAAAAACAGGACTGCAGTCGGCGAGACTCCACCGCTACCTGCTTGAATGTGGGCGCCCTGGCTTTTGGACCGACTCTGGAGAAGGAGTAGATGCGCAGCTCGGCGTGGCAGGTGGTGTCGTACGGAGAAGTTCTTGGGCGTGTGTGGCAAAGTGGCGCCAGAACTCGAGAAGCGAGCACTGTGGTGTCTCCATAGAGATCTTGTGGAGGAGGTGGATTCACTCGTCTGTGCCTTTCGAACAATGGCTGGTTCTCATCTGACCTCTGCTGGAGCAATAGCGGTGAGGACAGGAAGTTAGTTTGTTTAGGTGGCTCGTAGGCATGAGCAGACTGTCCGTAGAGCAGTGTTGGGCGTGGTGTCCAGCCTCTTGACTGGAGCATGGTACTGGCGTCTGAAAACACCAAGCCCTTGATGGAAATGCACCATGTCTTCATCATGGCTCCCCACGTGGTACCAGCTAGACGGCGTATCAGTGCAGCACAGGTGGGCGTCTTTGCCTTGACGCTGACCAGGTGTTGTTTAAATGACAGTGTTGTGTCGAGCTTCACACCCAGATATGTGGGGAAGGGCTGGAACTGCAGCCTGACGCTGTCGATCATGATGTTTAGTTCGTGGGTCGCTTCTTCCTTGTTGAGGTGGAACGTTGATGTTACGGTCTTCTCAACACTGAGCTTGAGGCACCAGTTCTTCAGGTACGAAGACAGGATGTTCATGTCTTCAGAGAAGCCCTCTTCTACTGCTGAGTAGAATGGCCAGGTCATCTGTGTGGCCGTACTTCCTTGATTGCATTGCAGGTAGGTTGTAGACAAAGATGTTGAACAGTGGAGGTGCCAGCACTGAGCCCTGCGGGACACCGTTATTGAGCTGTCTCACCCTGCGGCTTTGGCCGTTGCTGGTGAATAGCCAAAAGCTGCGGTTGCTCAGTATCTCCATAATGAAGCTCACCATGTGCTTGTCTTTGGATGGTCTCTAGATGCTTCATATTTAGGCCACGCAGCCAGACAGTGTCGTGTGCAGCTGTGAGGTGCAGGAAGACGGTGCCAGCCTTCTCTCCCGCCTAGTAGCTGTCTTCTGTGTCTTAGCTCAGGAGAGTCACCTGGTCTGTTGTCGACCTACCACTTGTTTTTTGGGCAGCTTGGGGTCGATCACTGGGTTGAGATGTGCCAGGATGAGACGTTCTAGGAGCTTGTATGTAATGCACAAGGAGATGGGCCGGTATCCTCTGGGGTCATCAGGCAGCTTGTTTGGCTTCGGCGGGGTGATCACCTTGACACGGTGCCAGATCTTTGGTAGCTTTAAATAGTGGAGACACATTGCTGAATAAAACCTCACTTCAAAATATCTGAACTTTCCCTTTTAATTTGAGCCCTCTGAGCGTGCTCACACACACTCTTCAAGTTTAACGTCTTGATTGTGATGTCCTTTTCAGCCACGACACAGCAGAGCTGTTATCTGTGACTCCTTCCTGTCCTGTGTGAGTCGTGTGTTCCTGCTCATGTCAGTATGTTCTGGGAGTGTGAGTCCTGTTCAGCAGAAACAATGTAAACATGCGGGAGATGGGCAGCGTTACACGATGTTATCTCACCCGTTATCGAAGGTAATGATGTGTGGCGACAGCATCCTGCACACTCGCATGTTTGCTCCTGACGTGAGGCTGGACTGAAAATAAAACCACAGTTCACAGCCGAAGACGTTCAATTCAAAACAATTCTAATTCATTGAACCCCGCCCCCCCCCCCCCCCCACAGGTCACTGTGACCTTGCATCTGTCTCATTCTCGTGAATGTGATATTTAAGAACACCTTGAGGGAATTTCTTCAAATTTGGCACAACCGTTCCTGTAGGCTCAACGATAAATTGATCAGAATTTTGTGGTTGAAGATTAAAGGTCAAGGTCAGAGTGACCTTATCTGTCGCATTTCCATGAATGCAGTGTCTCAAGAACACCTTAAGGAAGTTATCAAATTTGGCACAAATGTCCACTTGGACTCAACAATGAACTGATCAGAAGTTGGTGGTCAAAGGTCACTGTGACCTCACAAATCATGCTTTTGTCCATAACTGAAGAATTCAGACACTAATTCTGACCAAACTTGACACAAATGTCTAACAGGATAAAATAATGAAGGTCAAAAGGTCAAAGGTCAGCTTGACTGTGACATCATCATGTTTTAACGTCATATCTCAGGAACAGAGGGGGAGACATTTGGTCAGATACTGAATTGGTGACTCTAATCTTGAAACTGTGCTGATTGTATAGATCTTCTGTGTGTGAAGCATCCATGTTTTCACTGACATGGATGGAGACTGTCAGAGACACTGGACTGGTGGGCGGAGTCATACAGCCACAGGGTGGACTGTTGGGCGGAGTCATACAACCACAGGGTGATACTTTAAGTTTCGGCTGGTTGACCCTCTGTCCCTCTCTGTGTCTGTGTCCACAGTACCTGCCGTTCCAGTGGCCTCTGCTCGATGTCCCAGGAAGAGCAGCGTTACGAGACTCTGCTGCTCCGACACACCTGGTAAGACACACACACACTCACATTCACACCTACGTACAGTTTTGATCACCAGTAAACCTGCAGCTCTGTGGACTGTGGGAGGAAACCGGAGCACCTGAACGAAACCCACACTGACACAGGGAGAACATGCAAGCTTCACACAGAAGAGCTCGAACCATGAACCCTCTTGCTGTGAGGCAACAATGCTAACCACTGCACCACCGTGCTGTCATACAGATAGGAGTTGATATTCAGCACCTGAACACAGTTTGATCTAAATGTGTGAACTGTTCTTATCTCGAGTCAGTTCCCTTCATCTCATCAGATATCTGATTTTCAGCCAAGCGTGTCTGCTGTCATGCAGCTGCCTCAGAGGAACTCACCTCACCATCACAACCAGAACAAAACCTGCTCTGTCCAGTTAGAGACGCGTCACACGAGCTGTTATATCCTGCCTGTGTCACTGAATGGTGACGCTGCAGCTGAAGGTGTTTGTGGAGCTGCTTTTGGTTCTTACCCTTTGAAAACCAGTGTCCCACTGATGACTGCAGGAGATCACTGTTGGTATAATTCTGTATTTACATCCATGTGAAGGAGCCTCTGTCAATACTGTACCTGCTGTGCAGACGTGGTGACATTGCTTCAAGTATTTCCCCTGCAGGAGACCTTTGTCTGCATAATCCAGCTCCTTCACTTCCTCCCAGCTCACACATTTAGGTTCAGATAATAATAATCAGCTCCTGATCTGATCAGACTGATCAATGTCTCGTGACTCCTGAAGAGAAGAAATGAACAGAGCTGAATGTTATCAGTTAATCATGATTTCCCGTCAAACGGGGACTTCCTGGAAGATTTTTACTTCCTTAAAAGACGCACTTTATCTGCAACTTAACTACTTGTGTCACATAAAACCTTCAGTAACATCGTCATGTCTTTAAACTCTAAATGTTTCCTGAACCAACACAGAGATTCCTCACTAAGCATTGTGACACCAGAGGGTGCGGTTCAACGCCAAGCGCCTCAGTCCTGACGGCATCACTCAAGTGACGTTAAAGTGCACCCAACAAAATAAAATATATAATCAACATGTATTCATGTGGAGGGGAGGTAGCTCTCAAAATAAAAAAAAGTTTGTGTGACTGTGTCAGTCTTCGTTTAAGTCCCTCCTAAAAACGTACTTCTGTCAGAAAGCGTATCTTGATTTTATCTGATCTGATCTATTTAATAACTCTTGTTGATGTTATTTCACATTTGTTATCTTAATTTTAGCTTTGGCCTTCCTTATTTTATCTTTTACCAGATGACATTTGATGATGTTATTGGGTGTGAATGCGTGTTTCTGTATTATTAAACCTGTTCACACTATTTAAACTATTCCTACTTCCTCACCCTCTTCTTACACACTCCAGCCAGCATTGCAGTGTCAAAAAACCTTATAATATTCCACATCAGCCATACATTAATAGTATTATTCAACATTTAAAGGGTGCATTGAGGGGAAGCTTCAGCATTGCGCATTCACACCCGCAATTTCCACAGAGATTGCATTCACTAGTTTGTTTTATAATCTTTGTGTTTTCAGTGTGTTTAGTTTTATTGTACAGCTCATTGTAACTGTGTTTGTAGAGTGATATATAAATAAGTTATTAATTGTTATTATAGACAGTTGACGTCTCTGTGAGGGAACCAACTAATACAGGAAACCAGACTGACTGTACCTGATGTGTTGCTGTCTCTGAGGGTGGAGGTGGTGTTATTGGATGCTCACAGCTGCTGTTACTCAGAGGAGAAATGCTGCCACCTGGTGGACACATGACATCACTGCGTCCCCATTAAACCACCTGCTCTGTGTGTGTGTGTGTGTGTGTGTGTGTGTGTGTGTGTGTGTGTGTGTGTGTGTGTGTGTGTCGTCAGTCTAACAGCGTGCCGGTGGTGCAGCACCCTCACATGACCCACCTCCACCCGCTGCTGTCCTACAGCCCGGAGGCCTTCTCCCCTCAGAGGGCCTCACCTGGCTTCTCCCCTGACGCAGGTGAGTCTCACACCAGATACACCTGAGCAGGTAATCACACACTGATGACTGTAACTGTGTGTGAATCTCACCTACAGGTATGTCGAGGACGCCCTGCTACCCGGTGTCTCCTGGAGGCGTGGCTCAGATCCCTCACCCTCTGGGGTGGCTGTGAGTAGAACACGCTGTCTACGTAAACACATGTGACTGTTAGAAAAGTCCGCGGGACGTTTGACCGTCTGATTGTCTCCATGCAGGCAGGGACAGACGATGTATCCCATCGCGGGAGGCTTCTCACCTGCTGCTCTGGCTGTGAACGCGTCCAGGTGAGTGTTGTCTTCACCTGTCCAACCCCTCGTAAGGTCGGGGTCGTCTTTAAGCCTCCGTGTTGGAGTTAGCCGTGGGCGGAGACATCGTGTTTTACAGGTTGTCTGTCTCGTTCTGGTGAACACAAGAACACCTTGAGGGAGTTTTCTCAAATTTGACACAAACGTCCACGAAGACCTAACCATGAACTGATATGATTTTGGTGGTCAAAGGTCACTGACTCATCTGTCTCATTCTTGTGAACATGATATCTCAGCAACACATTGAGGGAATTATTCAAATTTGGCACTGACATCCATTTGGACTAAACGATGAACTGATTAGAATTCAGATTGATAATGAAAATAATTTCTATGATTTTCATGTTAAATATGTTTGTGTTTTCCCTGTGAAGCTCTTGTTGAACATTGTGGAGAATAAAAACTTCTCTGATGAAGTTTTACTGTTGATTTTATTTATTGTGAAATGTTGCATTCAGCGTTGGTGAATATGAAGTTGACTTATTTTGACGAGGTTTAACTGAATGTTTGATGCGTGTCTGATCGACAGCCTGGTGTCGGGCAACTTCTCTCCACGATTGGTGTCGACCCCCCAGTCGTCCATCCCCCACCCGGCCATCGTCCCCACAGCAGTGAAGGAGGAGCCTGGAGGCAGCAGCCAGCCGGGGTACCGACGCCTCACCACACACACACACGTTTAACTGTTGCGCGTGTGAATGTTTTAATGACTGTGTCGTAAACACCGTGGTGACATGTTCTTCTTTGTTGGTGCAGGAGGTCAGTGGCTGACGTCCCGCAGGAGAAAGAAGAAGAGAAAAGGCCTCATATCAAGAAGCCGCTGAATGCTTTCATGTTGTACATGAGGGAGGAGCGGCCCAAAGTGGTCGCACAGTGCAAAGTGAAGGAGAGCGCCACCATCAACCAGATCCTTGGACAGAGGGTACGTCTGTCAGCCCGTCTGTCAGCCCGTTGCTCTGCGGCTTTGACCTGTTCAATTTATTAGAAACTCCTGATATGTCAAGAATTAACTCAAAATGTACAGTACCAATAATTTGATACTAAAGTCGTGGTATTTTGACGATAGAGTTTAAATTGAAATGAATGTTTCGTTAATAAAGTTGTAATATTATGAGAATAAAAGTCAGTATATTTTGAGCATGAATTGATAATAATTGAGAATAAAATCATAATATTTTGAGTATAAAGTTGAAAATGTCCTGGAAGATGTGACAGTATTTTTTTTAATCTACAATAGTCACAATATTTTAAGGAAAAGGTTTCCAGAAAAGTTTTTTTTAATATATTTTAAGAAAAAAGGTGCAAATAAATGACAGGAAAAGTGAGAATAATTTCATAATAAAGTCATAATATTTTGATAAAAGGTTTTAAAATTAGAAATGTTTGTAAATAAAGTTGTAATATTATGACAATAAAGCTGAAAATGTACGAAAGGTATTTAATTTTAAGTATAAATGGATGACATTTAGTGAATATATTTTCAGAATGAAATCGTAATATTTCGAGTATAAGTTGAAAATGTCCTGGAAAAAGTCCTAATATTTCTAAAACGGAGTCCTAATATTTGAGGAAAACATTCCCACAAAAATGTCCTGATACACTGAGAATCAAGTCGTAATATTTTGAGAACAGAATTGAAAATTTACAACAACAAAAAATAATAATTTGATAATAAAGTTGTAATATTTTGACAGTAGAGTTTACCATTCACAATAAAAAAAAAATCTAAAAAAAAAAATAATCAGAGAGTTAGGAGTCATAGTGCTTAGTAAAAAATGTTGTTATATTATGGGTATAAAGCAGAAAATGTATGAGACAAAGTTATTATATTTGTATGTAGTATGAAGTCTTAATATTACGAATTAAAAAAAAAATTAAAGTTGAGATTGAGTTGAGATTAAAACTGTAATAGTTTGAGTTAAATGTTAAAAATGTCCTGGAAAAAGCAAAATTTCCATGATAAACTCTCAAAATGTTGAGAAAAAAAAATTACTCAAGATAAAAAAAAGTCACAACACTGAGAATCTAATCATAATATTTCAAAAATTAAGTCACAATATTTTGAGATAAAGTTGAAAATAGAGTATAAGTCATTATATTTAGAGAATATAGTATATTGAATATATTAAATCGTCAATATTTTGATATATTTTCTTCAATAAAGTCATAATATTCTCAAGCAAAATAATCCTAAAGAAACGTTATACTTTGACAATTAATTAAAAATTGTATGAGAAAAAAAGTACAAATAATTTCATAATAAAATCATATCATTTTTAGAATTGGGTTGAAGATTTTCAATAAAAAAGTTTTTGTATTAAGAGAAGGAGTTGAAAGTTATCAAACAAAGTCGTAATGTTTTGTTCATTAAGTTGTAAAATTATTAGAAGGAAGCTTAAAAAAGAAACTGAGAAGGTTTTAATGTATAAATTTATAATGTTTCAATAATAAAGTGGTAATATTTTGTTAATAATTGAGAATAAAGTCAGAATATTTTAGGTCAACAATGTTAAAAAGTAACAATATTTCTACAATACAGAGGAAAAAATGACTAAATATAAGTTGAAATAATTTGAGAATCAAGTTGTAATATTTCAAGAATAAGGCTGAAAAATCAGAGGATGAAGTCAAAGTTTATGGATAAATATTTAATTTAAACATTACAAAAAGTCAAAGCTGAAAGTTTGTCTGTGCGCTCCAGTTGTTATTTAATGAAAGTTGAATGATGAGCGTGCACGTGACATCTCGGCCGTGTCTGTCTGTCTGTCTCCCGTCCACAGTGGCACTCGCTGTCCAAAGACCAACAGGCCAAATATTACGAACTGGCTCGGAAAGAGAGACTCCTGCACTCCAAACTGTACCCGGGCTGGTCGGCCAGAGACAACTACGTGAGTCCAGCTGATCTGTGTCACATGATCACGTCAGCACGCTGACATCATCGGCTCATATCACACGTCTGTCTGTGTGTGTGTCTGCAGGGCAAGAAGAAGAAGAGGAAGAGGGTGAAGAGTGAAAGTCAGTTCGAAGGTAAGATGACGCTGCTGTCAGTCACACAATAAATAAATGCATGTTGTCCTGGGTTGAGTTCTCTCCTGCTGGTTTTAGATGGATGAATTTCATTGTTGGTTCCAGGTCCTGTCTGTTTGTATCCAGATATTTTTATAAACAGATATTTTCCCCTCCGTTTAAGAAAACAAAAAAAAATCTGTGTCTGTCTGGTTTTATAAAAACTCTATCGGAACACTAAAACGACTCCAGACGTTCACACAGACAGTGTTGCTGCTGCGCACAGCTGCTGCATCATCAACAACATGATCCTGCAAATATTTCACAATAAAAGCTGCATTAACAAATGAAGGGATTCTGTTCACAGAAATGTTGTCAGGGGACTTTTATTTTGAAACAGAAACGGAAAGTGTTGAGATTTCCTCTGCTCATATTTCAGCCAGGATAAATCACACACAGTGTGTGGAGGCTTTATTGTCTTCACAATTTATTGTTTCTTATCTGTGAAATTAAAGTAAATCAAAGCTTTGTTTCCACTGAGGGAAATGGTTTCAGCTCACAGAGACAGACAGGAGGTCTGCGTCACTGTGACACTGTGGAGTTACATCTCTGGGGAGCTGCACGTCAGGCTGCGCCGTAGATTCAATGCAGAAGTATAAATCCTGCCTTGGAGGGCGTTTTTAAAAAATTACAGTACCTCAGACTCTGTTTGCGTGGACGAGAGGCCCAAACGTAGAGGAAAATGTGTTCACAAAGATATCTGGATACGTACAGACGGGCCTGAAGTCTTTTCATAAACTGAAGGTGATTTGATTTGATTTCTCACTATTATCTATCTATTATATTTTATTCACAGTTCATCAATAATGAAAATAATTGATAATGTTTATCTTTGTATTGTTTTATTTTTCTTTGTTTTGTTGTTCTTTGTAAAGTGTAACAACAAAGTAAAACTCAGCTCAGATGTGGTTCATGTTGAGAAGAATGAAGAAGTGAAAAACGTTGCTGGTCCTTCGCCTCTTATTTATTATTTATTTATTTGTTTATTTATTTATTTATTTCACGTAACAGCTGAAGGATGACGAGTGTGTTTGTGTGTTTGTGGTCAGATCCTGCGGAGGACCTCCCCCCTCAGCTGAAGAGACCTTGTGTACCACCTGAGGAGACGCCTCACACACACGCTCCGCCCCCACAGACTGCGCACACACAGCCCCGCCCCCACCTGTCACAGCCACACACCATCTCCCACCTGACGCACACACACCTGTCCCAGGCCAGCCCCGCATCCTCCCTGGACTCCCCGGCGACGCCCACCACTGCGCTGGCCTCGCCCGCCGCCCCAGCGCCGACGCACACCGAGCACACACACTCCTCCTACAGCGGACACACGTCGCCATATGGCGAGCAGCTGCAGCCGCTGTCCCTCACCACCAAACCTCACCGGACCGCGCTCCCTCTGAGCCGCGACACCCCCACCTCCTCACCCCACACCGCCCCCTCCAGGTGTTCACCCCCTCCTCCGCCCTTCCTGGTCCCTCCTCCTACCTCCGCTCACCAGTCAGCAGGGAGCTCCCACAGTGCCTTAGCTCTCTCACAGCCGTTCTCTCTCAGAAGAGCCAATCAGCTGTGAGGAGCAGGATTCACTTCATCCAATCAGAAGAAACACAAAGTGATTCGTACCTCTTTTTTAACGCTGTAAATACGCCCTCTCTTTTTTAAACTTTTTTTATCAGCACGTTTTATATTAGCGAGAATATAATTGGTCAATATTTGACTGCATCTCTAACTCCGTCAGACGCTGTGTTTTTGCAAACTTTCACTTTTTCTAGTTTTTATGAACGATCGACTTGTTGTAATGAAACGAGGTGTGGCACCGGGGTTTGTTTGTTTTTCACCTGTTAGTTCTGAGTGGGTTTTTTTCTGCTTCTTCTGTGTTAATAAATATTCACTGAGTTCTGATTCGCTGCCTGAGTGATGACCGAGCTGAAATGTGTCTGTTGTGTCATAAACCACACAGCTGTGATAAAATAAACTTCATTGATCGGAGGCAGGAAACTGAAGCGTCACTCAAACAGTCGGAGTATTAATAAACATATTGTCAGTAGTTTTCCATTCAGCCTGGTTTCCTGTCTCAGTTTTAGTTACGCTACCTCATCAAGGCAACTCAGTTCACCTGTTCCTGGTAACACACAGCCAGTATATGAACTCCAGCCTCGCACACACTCTTCGTTTGATTGTTCTTCAACACAGCAGCAAAGTTTCTCCACAAAGTCTCTGACATCCTGCAGGCTGAACTGCGCTAAAAAGCAGAAGAGTGGTCAGTGACATCAACCCAAACGCACACAGTTCAGTTCAGTAACAGGTAACGGCACCATGGAGGAGCAGCCAGGAGACGTAGTCATGGAGGTTGAAGATCTGGAACCAGAGAAGAACCAAGAAGAAGAAGGCCAGGCAAAGGGTCGAGAAGCCAGCAGGTAAGAACTCACAGGATTGTGCGCACACTAGTGTGGTGACACGGTGAAAGTCTCTGGACCGCTGGAGATCAGAGGTAAGCAGATGTGAAGACTCGCACTGCAGCGTTGTCATCAGGTGGTGACGGCAAACAGGGAACAAGGACGCAGAAGAAGATCTTGAGGGCGGAGACAGAAGGCTGATGTACTGGGATTCAAAGGAAGCAGGCAGGTCAGACACAAGCACAGGAAATCAGTCCCAAATAAAGTGCTGGAGAGTCTTACATGAGCGGTGAAGAACTATCTAGCAGAGAGTGTCTGTGAGGCTGAGGTACTGACAGAGTGATGAGGAACAGGTGAACTGAGATGGGAAAACCGCGGTGAATAGAAAGCTACAGACTGGGCAGGCAGAGCTGTGACACACGTCCAAATGACATTAAAAATTAAAATAAACGGTACTAAATACTTAATGATAAAAATGCTAGTGACTAGCTTGGTTGCACTCACAGCTATGGTTATCTGTGATAATGCTAATGCTAATTTTTGCAAGCAAAAACTAGGCTTAAAACTATTAAAACAGAATTTTCGTAAAAACTGAACATTGGACTCCTCCGAGGATTTTCAAGTTCAACTAAACACAGAACGAGACTTTATTAGACAAACAAAACATTCATTGACATGAATTAACTCCGCCCGTATGCCATGGTTACGTTACCTAACTGATGTTGCTGTGGTAGCAGCTAATGTGCATTGGTCGAACACACAAGCGGAGTTCACACACACACAAACACACATTAAACACACATTAAACATGGCTTAATAGAGACACAAATACAACATGCTAACGTTATTAGCACAACCCTATGGCATTTTACATTGTATAAATTAGCCTAGCAGCTAGCAGAGATTTGCTCTGCTCATATTTCAGGCAGGATAAATCACACACAGTGTGTGGAGGCTTTATTGTCTTCACTATTTATTGTTTCTTATCTGTGAAATTAAAGTAAATCAAAGCTTTGTTTCCACTGAGGGAAATGGTTTCAGCTCACAGAGACAGACAGGAGGTCTGCGTCACTGTAGTCTCTACAGACTCTACATTCAGTGAATGTAGAGTCTGTACACAAACCCCGGAGATCTTGCCTCTGGAAGAAGAGCGGAAAAGCCCCGATTTCCGGTTTGTAGTCCGTGTGATATTGACCAATCACGTTTGAGCTGGCTGCCGTTGTTGCCAGGTTAAACGGTCCATGCGGTGAACTAACGAGGCGGAACATAATTGGCGTCACTGCAAACTCTGAATTGCAATGGTTCAGCATATTTACTTATATATCAACCGAAGTCGGAAACGGAAATTCGCCTCCTCCGCCCAAATCAAACCGAAATGCCAAAAAATCGGGGGTCTGCCCCCAGAGGCTGTATCGCTGTCTACTGGACGGCGATACAGCCAATGGGTTCCAAGAATGCCGTCACTGTGACGTGGAGTTACATTTCTGGGGAGGTGCTCGTCAGTACACGGCGTAGGTTACGGTGTAGGCACCATGTCGATGAAGCGCCTACGCCATAGCTCCAGTGTCGATTCAACACAGAAGTATAAATTCCGCTTTAGTCCGACTTCCTGCAGCAGCAGTTTTGTTAACATCTTTCCTCCCGACCAAATCAGATATTTCCAGCTGCTAAGGTTAGTGTTTCCAACTAGCTCACCGCTTTATGACGCGTGTGTGCAGCATGGCGATCACTAAAATGTGTCTGCTGATGTAAAGTTAGAACAGGACGAGGTGGAGAAATATTGTCAGTGGCCTATGGTCCTTCTTGGAGTCACAGGCCTAAGTAAGTAAGTAAGATGTAAAGTTAGGTTGTAACAAGTTGTTTGGTTTTTGGGGTAACTGATATTATTACTGACAATTCATTAGTAATTAGTTACACTACTCGTTACTGGAAAATGTTATATTATTACCGTAACACGTTACTGCCCAACACTGCCTGTCATCGTGTTGTACACTCATGATGACATCGTTATGTGTGGCGCAAAAACACACGGTGGCGCCAGAGGAACGACTGATGAAACTATTACTACTCTGCTCATAAAAATGATCGTATCTCAAAAACTAAATAATGAAAAGAGTTCAAATAACTTACGGAGTGTGAAGAAATATTTTGTTTATGTTTCTACATTTTTAATGTTTTGGATCAAAATGTTTTGTGTTTTTATTTTGTAAAATCTGATGGACAAACGTCCAGTTTTTACATCATTATTATAATAAATGACACAATTTCAATACTTTTATTAAATATTATGGTTTATTGACTTCCATAACCTCTGAGCTCAGGTTGTTTTAGATTTTAGAGATGTGAAGCATTTGAAGATACTTCAGGAAATGACATCACAATAAGCAAACATACCAGTGTAGGCAGTGGAGGACCGTGTTGTCTTAAACGTATTTGTTTAGTCTCTATTTCAGTCTTATTTGTTTTACATTCTCGTGCCTCTCTGAAGCTGCAGCACGTTTCTGCAGATGGGCATATTTTGGGCTGTTGTAGTTTGGCCATGTTGGCCACCGTAGTTTCCAGCTGAGTCATTTATCAGTTTGAATAAACACAGCTGACAGTCAGGTGTGAGCCTAACTGAGGGTGTTGTTAAGGTGAAGGATCAGCGCTGATAAATGTTGGACATGAGATCATTTTGTTTCTTCCCTGAAATTAGTCATGACCACGATAACACTGCTTTTTATCTGGATCATAAAAACAAACACCTGAGGAGGACACACCTGAGGAGGACACAGCTGAGGAGGACACAGCTGAGGAGGACACACCTGAGGTGGACGGCAGAGAGACTGTACAGAGTTGTTTCTGAGAAATGAGATAAGGTTACATAACACTGTGACATAAACACACACAACACTGATCCCTCTTCTTGTACCTGCCTGCAGAGGAACGTCCAAATATGGTCAGACAGGTGTGACGGCAGATTAACAGAGTTTATCATCCATGCTGCAGATGGCAGAATGTTAGAGTCTGACGCCAGAGGAAGAAGAAGAAGAAGAAGAAGGAGAAGACAGAGAAGGAGGACGATGCTTCAGAGGAGGGCAGTGCTGGTCCGTGAGGCTGGGGAGGAGACGCCAAGAGACTCCACCGCACCCTCAGCAAGCTGGGCTTCAGGGTGGACATACACAGTGACCTCAGCGAGGACGAGATCTACGAGCTAATCTTTAAAGGTAAAACACAACATCTCATCGACCCCCATTTGTCTCTGTCTCTGTCTCTGTCTCGTCCAGTTGAGGTTTACGGGCGGTTCTCCTGATGAAATTCTCTGGAAATCAACTTCACTCAGTGAAGCCGGACTAAATCCAGTGTCTCAGAACTTTATGTTCTGTAACAAGGAACAGATTTAATTGTTCCTCTGGAAGCTGCCAAAGAAGCTGTGATGGAGCAATATTATAAAACTTTATCGTTTTATTCTCCGACACGAGGTCTAACAGTTGTTTGACTGTTCCTCCACACTGTCAGGAGAACTTCACCCAGCGGTTCTAAAACCTCTGAGTTCACAGATCAGATGTAAAGAAGACGACCTCAGTCGCCTCAAAGGGAACCCAGAATTTTGACACTGTTGTTCAGTTCTCCCTGACTTCAGTAGAACAGCTGGGCCTGGTCGATAATGATCTTGTCAGTTACTTAAGGGCTCCTGAGAACCTCCTAAAGGTCCTCTAGAATCCCCTAAATGACCCCCCCCCCCCAACAGATTCATCAATCCACCTCAGTTACCTGAACAACCCCAAAAATCTCCAGTAGGTCCCCTTGAAACTCTTCAATGACAACATACACTCTTAAATTATGACAGAACCTCCTCAATGACCACTAGAACCTTTTGAAGGACTTCTATAACCTTTCTGCCCACTGAAACTCCTAAATTAGTAAAGAACCTCCCTAGTGCCCATTGAAACCTCTTCAAGGACCCTAGATACTCACCAGTAACTATCAAAACTCCTTAATTACTCCAGAACCTCTTCAGTGACCACTTTAACCCCCTAAAAATCCTCTAGAATTGCCTCGGTATTCACTAGAACATCCCCAATGACCATAAAAATCTCCTGAAAGACACCTAGAGCCTCTTGTCTGTCCATCACAGTTCTTAAATTTCTCTAGAACCTCCCCAGTGACCATGAAAACCTCTTTTAGAACCTCCTTTCTGGCCACCAAAACTCCTAAATTACCATAGAACCTCTTCAGTGACCACTTTAATCTCCTAAATAACTTCAAGAATTTTCTCAGTATTCAGTAAAACCTCTTAAAGGTCCCCTAGAACCTCCTTCCTGGCCATCAAAACTCCTAAACTACGACAGAACCTGTTCAGCAACCACTTGAATGTTCTAAAAGACCACTAGAATTTCCTCAGTATTCACTAGAACCTCCTAAAAGACCTCTAGAGCCTCTGTCCATCAAAGTTCTTACATTTCGACAGAACCTCTTCATTGACCACTTGAACCATCTAAATGAACTCTAGAACCTCTCCAATGACCATGAAAACCTCTTCTAGAACCTCCTTTCTGCCCATCAGAACTCCTTAATTACTCCAGAACCTCTGCAGTGACCACTTTGACCTCCTAAGAGACCTCAGTATTCACCAAACCCTCTTAACTGTCTCCTGGTACATCCTCAATGACCATGAAAATCTCTTAAAAGACTCCTCAGCCTGTTAGCACGATATCACAAGCTGTTAGCCTTAGCCTCAGTGCATTAGCACAACACCATGACCCCTTAGCTTTGGTGGCAGCCTTTTAGCAGGATATCAAGATCTAAGTAGCAAACTTTTTAGCTTTAGCCTCAGTCTGTTAGCATGATATCACAACCTATGAGCTAATGTGTGATGGTCAGAATGATCGGCCAGAACATTAACACCACTGACTGATGACATGAACAATACTGACCATCTCGTTACAACGCCATGCTCAGCTGGGAAACCTTTGGTCCTGGCATTCATGTGGATGCTACCTGAAAAACGTCACTCATCCAGACACACCTGTGGACCAAGTCCCCCCCAGCAGAACATGCACCATGCCTCACTACAAACAATGCTCAGAAACTGCCCAGGGAACATGACGAAGAGTGAAGCATCAACCTGGCCTCCAAAATCCCCAGATCCCAATCTGATGGAGCATCCGTGGGATGTGCCAGTACCCCACCTCACAACCAACAGGTCTCAAAGGATCCATTGCCAACGATCCAGTACCAGACTCCAGCGTCAAGTGTATCCACATGAATGCAGGAGCCAAGAGTTTCCCAGCAGAACATTGTGCTGTAACAAGATGATCAGTGTTATTCAGCTGTTTGACTGATTTGACAGATTGGAGTACTTCCTCCACCGCTGCACCTCTGTACTGTAACATAACAAGTCATCCAAGGCACACAGTGGCCCAGTGGGTACAGCGGGCGTCCCATGTACAAAGGCAGTGTCTGTGCTGCAGCAGCTGTGATTTAGATTCCAGCCCTTTGCAGCATGTCACCCCCCCCCCTCTCTGTCACTCCTAACACTGTCATATCAAGGCAAAACCAAAATAAGAAAAGGAGTCAGCTGAACCAGCAGGTGTTGACACAAACGTTTCCTCTGGCTCCGCCCTGCTCCTCACTGCTCCAGGAAATGTTCACCCCGCTGCGTCACACCTGAACGCTGCAGCGTCTTTCACCTGGTAGGTGGAGCTGGTTGTCAGATGGTGTCATGTTGTCTTTGTTGTTTAAAGGATTTTACACTGACTTTAATGTGCTGCTGGTGTAACGTTGTACTTCTGACAGCTGGTTCTTGTGAGCTGAGGTTTGATTCTCAGGGTGAACAGGGTGGAGGAGCAGGTGAGGTGCGTGTGCTCTGGTTTGAGATGACTCCGTCACCTTCCAGTGTTAAAGTCTGATTTAGCCGGAGTTCAAGTGATTGATGCTGTAAACTGGGGAAACTGTGATGGTGCACATTTTTCATAGTGTCCGCAAACATCTCCTTTATTTTCACGCACTTGTGTTTGTTTCCTCCCTGCTGTCTGTTGTTAAGTTTTGACTTGTCATACCAGAGGAATTACTGGTCGAACCAACAGCATTACTGATGGCTTCGCTCCAACCGAGTGTCAGAGTCAGCATCCAAGAACCAGGAATGAGTTTCAGCATGTGTGCCTCTTTATAAACTGGTAAGAATCCGTTCAGCCACTGTGGAGATATCGTCTGGAGGACGAGAAATGACAGACATATAGATGAATAAAGATGTAAATAAGCAAATGAATACAAAAATAAATTAATACAAGAATAAACAAATGCTGAAATAAAAACAGAGGTAGGACCTCCCACCTCATTAACATACAGACACAGAAATACAGAAATAAATGTAAATTCAAGATTGAAGAGTAAAATTTATAACTTTGTAGTCTATGAAAATTCAAAACAGCGAACATTTGAACATATATCAAATTTAAGGTCGTTGCCCAAAAATGTTTTGTTGATTTTCTTCATCAATGTTTAACACTGGTTTTTGTCCTTTTTTTAATTTATTGATTTTCAGGGACATTGATCAACATCACTGTAAATGTGCCAAAAGGCTCACTTGTCTCCTCCTGTCTCCTCAGAGCCGTCCTGATCAGCTGATCACAGAGTGGACTAAAACACTGTTAACAACTCGATCGACAGATTCTGCAGAGGAAAACCTGTGAGCACGTTCAGTCTGCAGGAAGCTCCTGAAAATGGCAGCAATAAGAAGAAGCAAGAGTCTAGAACTAGACCTTAATTTTTCTAAATCAACAAAGAATCTTATGAGACATGCAGCTTCATTCATCTCAGCGTTTGACGTCAGTGAACCAAGGATGAGACAGATTGTAGGAGAGTTTCACAAGATCGTTGATGAAGTGAAAAAGATGCAGGAGAAGACAGATGAACAGAGAAGAGCAGGAGCTTTTGTTGGAGGAGTAGGAGGAGTACTCGGACTCATGATCCTTGCAGCTCCGTTCACTGGGGGGGCGAGCTTATTGGCAGGACTAGCTGCTGCTGCTGGTGGTGGTGCTGCTGCTGCTGCTGCTGCTGCTGTTGGTGGTGGTGCTGCTGCTGCTGCTGCTGTTGGTGGTGGTGCTGTTGTTGTCGAGGCAAATTTAACAAAAAAAAAAGAAGAGAACAAAAGTGTACATAAAGTCGAAGAGCTGGGGAAAGAATTCATGGAGATTGTTGAATCGCTGAAGATCAACCTGGAAGAAATAAAGATGACATGTGAAGAGCTGAAGACAACATCTATGAAAGTTCAGGCTGCAGTCACTCTGTCAGACATGGTGGACTTTCAGAGGATGCTTACAGAAGTGTCTGAGCTGGCCGAGACAAGTGGAGAAGTTTTGGGTGTGGCAGTAGCAGTGATGGCAGTAATGCGTGATCTGTTAGTGCTCATTGTGAGTGTCTTCAGAGTGACTGCGACTCCTGAAGAGGATCAGAAGTTAAGAGACTCCATCAGACAGTCAGCTGATCAGTGTCAGAAGGTCGTGAATGGGTTTGAACAGATGAAGGTGGAACTGAGACACTTCACAAGACGTTGGAGATACAAGACAAGGTCTCGTTCAATCACCGTGTGACGTAATGTCTCATCAGATCTGCAGTTTGAGATGAAGTGTGTAAATGTGTCCGATCCTGTGTGTCTGAACGATCTCCTCAGTGGTGGAATATGATATTTAGCCTGAATATGATGATGACTGTACAGATGCTGGCTTTGAACTGAAGGACTGGTCAGACCACTTTGTGTCAGTCCAAACTCCTCACAGAGGGGCTCCCCCACAGAGGGTTCAAACCAGGAACCGTCTTGCTGTGAGGCAACAATGCTAACCACTGCTCCACCGTGTCGCATCGAGTTCAGAATGAAGTTTATTAGTCTGAACATTAAATATCTCGTCTTTGGACCGGGTTGGAATTGGTGTTGTATGTATTTTATATCTCACATAAAGTTTATACACTGTGTTTATACTGTACCTGTGATGTCATCACTTCTACCTGCACTGTTTATTTTGCTGACTGTAACTGCTGCACATGTTCATATCTTATCCATATTCATATCTCCCTCTGACTGTGAATTCTATATACCGTAAAACTTCTATTAGTAGCTTTGATTTGCTTATCACTGAAGTCAACAGGCCTGTATTTGTTACAGGCCTAAAGTTAATTCCTTTCACACAAAACTGTTGCTCAGCAAAGATCAGGAAATACAATCAAACTGTTTATATGAACCAGTCTGAATGTTTTAATTATGTGTTGTATCACAACGCTTGTTTGACGGCACTCAAGGATTTCGGCATCCGACACAACAAAACTTTATCCTCTTTAAACAATATTTAATATTTTTATGAAACCCCTTTTGATCTGAGGACACTTACAGACTGGAGGAACATGAATAACGTACAGGGTGATCCAGGAACGGACACATATTCTGACTTTATGACAGCAACAGAGGAAACGTAGGGAGTCACCACTTGTTTTTTCATCATGCTGGTAAATCTGAAAGAATTTAGTCATCCTTGGCGCTCATGGTTTCAGTGAAATGAACTCAGCCAAGCTAACGATGTGTAGCATCTCCATACTGACAAAAATTAAATATGTATGCTTGCATGTGTGATCTAAACAGATAACCAACATTAGCTCAAGTAGGTAGCCAAAAAATGTGGTTTATACATCCAAAGAACTTTTGTCAACAAGAACTGCTGGCAGCCAGACCAGGCCTCTAATTGAGACAGGCCTTTATTTGTCTAAACGTGTAGCCACACCGGGCTGTGAAAGGGTCTGGGCATTTAGTAAGTTTTACGGTATTGTATATATTGTTTAATATTTCATTATCTCAGTACATGGACTCTTTGCAGTGACATTAAAGTTGAATTTAATCTCATATTCAGTGTTGATCTCAGCTTCACCATGTACACCTGAACTAATCAATACTTTTATATTAATGATGGATCAGATGACTGTGTGTGGTCATGTGAAATGTTTCACTCACAGAGACAAACTCAGATAATTAACATGTTGTAGCATATTTTATTTGTGTGTTTATGGTGTTCCCCAAGGCTCCATTTTAGGCCCAATTATATTTTCACTATACATGCTTCCATTAGGCTCTATACTAAGGAAATACAATATGTCTTATCACTGTTATGCAGATGATTCCCAGTTATACCTCCCTTTGAAACCATCAGATCCTTGCAGCATTAATTCACTATAACTCTGTATTAATGACATAAAATCTTGGATGGCATGAAGCTTTCGCCAGCTGAACCATGACAAAACTGAGGTCCTCACCTTTGGCCTTACAGACACTTCTGCCTCTGTTACCAGTGCTCTTGGTCCTCTGTCTTCACGTTTAAAATCTCACATAAAGAATCTTGGTGTCATCTGACGCTGGTCAAAAAAGTTAAAGTTAAAAACAGAGGTGACAGAGCTTTTTCAGTTGTTGGTCCGAAACTGTGGAGCAGCCTGCCACAAACAGTTAGATCCTCACCCTCTTTAAATACATTCAAAGCCCGGCTAAAATCCCATCTCTTTGCCTTAGCTTTTGGTGATTCATCATGAGAACATATTGTTTGATATTCATCTTTTTCACTGAATTTGCTCAAGACGAACTCTACTGTCTTGGTTGATTATTTTTCTTGTTGTGCATAATTGTATCCATTGTAAAGCCCTTTGGTCAATGATTGTTGTTTTTAAATGTGCTCTATAATTAAAGTTGACTTGACTTTATTTAAGAGTGTTTGTTGCACTCTCTGTGGTCTCATCATCTCACTTAATATTGTTCATTATTTCTAACTAAATTAATTCAAACTTTGAGGCTTAAAATTATAATAATAAAAAATAACTCCTCAGACAGATAATATAATAATAACTTAAATATATTCAAAATAAAAGTGGCTGTCCCAAAACTTAACACCAAAATTTAAATTTATGTAAATTACACTTGAAAAATTTGTATTTTCTTAAAAAGATCTTTTTTTCATTGCTTTAAATAGAAATTTACAAAGACATTTGGTTGATGGGCGGATCCTGGTGTTTAGCCACACCCCTGCATTACTGACCAGGAAGTGACACTGAATCCGTCATGTTGAGTGCTTCAGTGCCGCCATTTTGAATTAAATATGTTCCAAAATCCAGATCAGTGTGTAACTGTAAGAATTGTTACTAAGAAACTAACTGTCCCAGTCAGTCCCAGGTCTTAATATCATGCTAATGGGCTGAGGTTAAAGCGAACAGGTCCTAGGTCAGGATATCTATTTATGTACAGAGGCTAAAGCTAATAGGTTGTGATGTCATGCTAACAGACTAAGGCTCAAGCTAACAGAACTGATATAGTGCTAACAGTCTGAGGGAGCCTGTGATATTGTTTGCACCTCATGATATCATGCTAAAGCTAAACCTAACTAACAAGCTGAGGCTAAGCTAACGTTAACAGGTACAGGTTGTGATTGTGCTATGTGGCTGAGACTAAAGTTATGAAGTTGTGATATTATCAATCAATTTTATTTATAAGGCCCAATATCACAACAAATATTGTGCTAAAGGACTGAAACTAAAGCTAACAGCTCATTATATCATGCTAACGGACTGAGGTTTAAGCTAACAGCTCATATCATGCTAACGGACTGAGGTTTAGGCTAATAGGTCCTAGCTCAGGATATCTGCTAATGTAATGAGGCTAAAGCTAACAGGTTGTGATATCATGCTAACAGGCTGAGGCAACATGCAGACTTTTTTGTTTGTTTGATACTATTTAAAACGGTTCTGATTTTATTTTGTAGTAGAGCTGCGTGCGGTGAACTTCACCCCGCTGCCGCCCTGTTCATCATGAGACTGCTGCAGGAGTGTGAGCTGCACATGAACTCTGAGTTTATGGTTCAGTGGACTCAGTGAAATCTGGTGGTTCAGGAGGTAAAATTCAGCATTCTCTTGTTTTATGAAGGAAACCTGTGACCTGCAGTCAGGTGGAGCCGACCTTTGGACTCGTCAGTCAGCAGGATGTGATGATGCAACAGCTGGATGTGTTTGAACGTGTCGTGTGTCTGCCATCTTACCTTTGTTATCTCTTGGTATCAGTTTTGTTTTAAGTCACAGGTGTCCTTCGTCAACTTTCACTTTTGCTGAGGTTTGACTCCTGTCATGAATTTATGCTTCTTATAAAACACACACACACACACACACACACACACACACACAGCTCAATACATGTTCCAGTCCTTTATTTATTTTACCTGACAGACTAACATGTTTCACCTGAGTCTGTCAGTCTCTGACTTCCTGTCCTGAGTTGAATAATCCTTCCATAATTTCTAATGTTACAGATCACTGAGTAATTATAAGCTAATTAACTGGATAATTTAGGTCTTAAATATGTTTTGACTATTTGGACTGAGGCTAAAGCTAACAGGTTGCAACTTGTAATGTCATGCTAACACTGGGGCTGCAGCTAAAAGCTTGTTGTGTCATGCTAATGGACTGAAGTTAAAGCTGTTGTGAGGACATTAATTTGTCTCTAACAGAACTCCGACACTCGAGACACTCGGAGCAGAGTCACAGATTCACATGTTGTGTTTTCACTGAGTTTCTTTGTGCGGCCTCACAGACAGAAACGTGTCATCACGTTTAACATTTGTCTGAAAAGATTCGAGTTCAAACATGATGTGAATTTTTTATTGTTCGTTTACTTCAGTTTGTTAAATAAAGTGTTCCATAGAAATATATGACAGAGTCCAGGGAGTGGACAATATGTCCACAAGACTTCAGCAGACATTTCCTCCATGGCGTCTTTCCTACAGGAAGTCAGAGAGCGTGAGGAAATGACCAACAGGTTTGTCTCTTCTGAGGACAGAAATGTCCATCAGGTGATTGTCTCCATATGTCCAAATGCAGTCCCCTTCAATCTGCTGCTGCAGTCTAACTGATGGACGGAGTCCGTGTCCACACCTTCTCAGTGGCCACCAGCGAGGTGGCTGAGAGACCTGCCGCCGCCGCCGCCGCCCCGCTGCCTTTCTCCGCCTCAGCGAAGGGGAACACTTCTCTGGTCAGTCGCGTCAGGAGACATGGCATCTCTTTCTTCCTGGCCAGAGCGCCACCTGTGGCCTGGAAGTTGTAGGCCACGCTGTGGGAGAGGCGGGTCATCAGGCGCGTCAGCTCCAGGTTACGATTGTCTTCGTCCTTTAGTAACGAGCAGAACGTCTTCAGGAAGACGGATCCCAGCGGGTGCATGAACGCTCCGTAACCTGAGGACGGACACAGAGACAACACGTCAGAGAGGAGCCAGGACCGAGACAGACATGCTACCTGGTGATGGACAGGTGTTCACCTGGTGGCGTGGCGTACATCACAGCTGTGTCTATAGGAACAGAGAGGTGCTGGGAGACACTGCACGCCGTGATGTCAGCAGCTGAGTCCACCTCCACGCCATCATCCAGACCAGATCCCCGACACGCCTGCAGAGAGACAATGTCCTCAGAGACACAGAGACAACGTCCCAAGAAAATGTCCTTCATAAAAAACAAACCAAAGTCCTCAGTAACACTGTGTGTGTGTGTGTGTGTGTGTGTGTGTGTGTGTTTGTGTCTGACCTGTATGAGGAAGACTTTGGTCTTCTTGTCCATGTATTCATTGTCAAAATATGTGAAGACACGCGACAGTTGGACAGGTTTTCCATCAGCTCCGAACACGCAGCCCTCGTCCCCGTGAGACGACAAGACAGCCAGGAAACAGTCCTTCACAGGCCGCCTGCTCTCTGCACACACACACACACATACACACACACACACACACACATTTAGACTTGATGTTTTGGTGTTTGACAACGTCGTTGTAAAACGTCTCAGCTGACAGAACGTCCTTTAACAGTGTCATGTTGACTGATGATGGTGTCGTCTGACATCAGCTGACAGATTAAACATTAAACCTCACTGACACTCTTTCCTGTCAGTTCTGTCCTCACAGTCTAGAGACGGTTCTGGGTTCTTTAAAGAGGTTCAGGTCTTCACTGGGGAGGTTCTGCTGGACCTTTAAGAGGTCATGGTCATTGGGGAGGTTTAAGTGGTCCCTACGGAGGTTCTTTAGTAATCTAGAAGTGTTGTTGACCAGAAAGAAGTCACGGAAGAGGTTCTAGAGTAATCTATAGTAGTTTAGGAGTTTCAATGGCCAGAAAGCAGGTTCTCTGGATCCTTGAAGAGGTTCTGTTGGTCATTGAGGCTCTAAAGTAATTTAGGTGTTTTGATAGTCATTCAGAAGGATCCAGTTTCCTTGAAGAGGTTTTCATGGTCATTGTGGAAGTTCTAGAGGTCATTTAGGAGGTTCTATGCTAATTTACTGGTTGGCTGGCCAGAGAGGAGACTCCAGGGGTCTTTTAAGAGGTACTAGATGCCACTGAGGAAATTCTAATGGTCATTGAGGAGGTTCTGTACTAATCAAGAGGGTTTGATGTCCAGGATGGAGGTTCTAGAGGTCCTTTAAGCAGCTGAAGAGGTTTCAGGGAACTTTAAGGAGGGTCAGAGGTCACTGACAGGATCTGCTGACTAAATAAATAACGTCAAAGTGTGTGTTCTCCGCACAGTAACGGCTTTTCTGTGTTCCTGTCAGTCATTATGGATCTACACAGAGTGTGTGTGTGTGTGTGTGTGTGTGTTACCTTTGAGGAACAGCTCATAGATCTCATCCCCGCTGAGGTCGCTGTGGATGTCCACCTTGAAGCCCAGCTTGCTGAGGGTGCGGTGGAGTCTCTTGGTGTCCCTCTGGGCTCCTGGTCTCCTCCCCAGCTGCACCCCGTGGTCAAACTGTGCCACCGACACCAGCACTGCCCTGTTCCTGTCCCCCCTGTGATCCATCAGTCCTCTCCTCTGCAGCATCCTCCTCCTCTCTTTTCTTCTTCTTCTTCCTCTGGCGTGAGCCGTCTGCAGCGTGGACGATAAAGTCTGTCAGAGTTATGTCTGTCTCTAACAGACTGTGTGTTTGTGTCTCTGCTCTGCACAGCTGTTAATCTGCCGGCACACCTGTTTGACCATATATGGGCTTTCCTCTGCAGGCAGGTACATGAGCAAGCATCAGGTGCAGTCATGTTGCGTAACTTTGTCCTTTTCCTTCACATGCTGGGAAATGACTCTGAGCTGCACATCCTCCTCCTCAGGCGTGTTTCCCTCAGGTATTTGCTTTTCTACATGAGTCAGTGCTGAACATGAAAACAGGGTTTTTACAGTCACGACAGGTTTCAGAGAAGAAGAACATTTCAGAGTTGCAGCAGGTCGACAGCTCGCGCCGCACACTCCAATCAGGAACTGCTGTACAACCGGTCAGCAGGTGACCTCACTGAGATCAGGAGGACAGCTCCTCTGCAGCTTTGTTTCAGCACGACGTTCACTTCAACGACGTCTCGTCCCGACGGCCTCAAAGTTGAGACTGAACGTTCAGTTAAATTAAATTTGAAGAGTTTTAAGACTGAGACATCCTGAAAGGATTGATTATCCCTCAGTGATAAAACCTGAGGGTCAGGACACAACCACATACTGTGAAATGTGTTTCCTTAACAGTTGTGTTTCTACCCTCGGCGCCACGGGACTCTCAGGTGGAAACACACAGAGATACATAAAGCTCCAACCATAAACCTGTCAGGAGACACAGAGTGACACATCAGGTCACACAGGTTACACTCAGAAGAAAAACAGTCATCAGTAAATTTCCACGTCTGGGTTCTTCTGTCAAATCTCATTTAGATCACGTTGACAATCAGACCCATCAGTCAGTGTGGCAGGAACAAACAGGTTACATCATGTGCTGCGTTCAGAGATCAGAAATATTTGACTGATCCTCAGAGAGATTCTGTGACACGTCACAGTATGTGTGTGCCCGATGCTGCAGCATGTAGAGGACTTAACAACATTTACATTAAAGGCCCACAGTCAGCCGGTCCTCTTCAATATGCAAATCAGAGGCAGAAATCGTTTATGAGTCCACGAGAGGAAACTGTGGTTCGTCACTTCGCTCTGATGTGGAAATAGAAGTGAGAAGTACGAGGAGGAAGTCTGTAAAAATATAAACTCAAAATATTTATAACATTTAAAAATCTAGAATATGTTTAATGTGCTGAGTGTGTACAACATTTATAATGTACGCAGCTTATGCTACGACGTACGACACAGTGTGAACATGAGCAGAGTAAGAGACAGAGACATATTAGTCACATTAAAACAACACTGTTTGAAAATTATAAACGTGATGGTCAGAATTTATTTTGTGTAAATCAAAGCTGATGACAGCTCAGAGTGTGACTGTGTCTGATGAGATGTCGTATCCTTCCTCTGTCTGTGGAGACCGGGCGCTTTCATTCAAATCCAGTGTCTCCGTGTTTCCTGAAATGTCTCCGTGTTTTGGTAAATGTTGTGTCTTCTGAAATTTTGTATTTTGTGACATATCTGTGTTTTGTAAAAGTGTGTCATGCTGTATCAAATGTTGTGTTTTGTGTAATATGTTTTTTGAAAAGTCATGTTTTGTGAAATGAGTTTTCTAAAACCTCGCTGTATTTTCTGAAATGTCATTGTGCTCTGTCAGATGTTGTGATGTGTGTTGTGTGATGTGTACCGACCTTCTGTACCCTGGAAATCCAGAGTTCTCGCGAGAGCACAATTTGAATTTGCTCAGCAAGTCACTCTGCCAATCAGTAATGATGCTCATTACCCATGCCGTTGAAGCTGAGCTGCACCAATCACATCGGTGTATCTGATATAGGCGGGCCAGAGGCGAGCTAAACAGATGACGACAGCGCTGCGTCAACGAAGTCCAGAATCAGTCAGTAAACATTGCAAGATGGCTACGGATGAACACCAGTTGTTTGAAACGGCTTTGGCCGCTACAATGAACGAGTTAGACTTGGCTTTTTCTCTAAAAGAGGAACAGAAGACGGTGCTCGAATCTTTCCTTTGCAAGAAGGACATTTTTGCTGTTTTGCTGACCGGATACGGCAAGAGTCTAATCTACCAGTTAGCTCCACTGGTAGCTAAGCTCTGGATACGTCAGCCTGTGTATTGTTCTGATTGGTCGTAGCGTTATCCAATTGCATGCAGTGATATTTTCAAATGCATGCTTGGTGCCGCCCCTCGAGTTGGGCCATTTGCATTACTCATAGCCAGACCCTAAATCTTTCTAGATTTGGGTCTGGATTTCCAGGCTAGAGCTTCTGCAGGGTGGAGAGCTGAAACAAAGCACGCTGACAGCAGCATTCATTCATTCATTCATCAGGTGCATCACTACTGAATATGATGCACATCTCTACTTTCCACTGTCTTGTGAATGTTCTTCAACATCATGTTCACTTGATCATCTCGTTGTTCTGTCAATATAACACTGACGATCAGCATCAGTCTGTTTTCCTCTCTCTCGTCTTCTCGTACTCTCACTGTCACTCTGTCAGACGCTGAGTTTTGCTTTTGCTCCCTGATTGGTTTTCCATGTCTGATGAACGTAGACGCTGAGTTTCTGTTTAACGTCTTTCAGTTTGTGTCGGGTGTGCGTGACGACACTTTATGTTTGACATGTTAAAGATAAGTGACACTTAAATAAAAGACTTGAATCTGTTCAGTTCGTGCAAGGTGTTAAATATACATTCAAGAGACCGAACATATTTCAGTCAGACATGCTCAGTGATGACCGCTTCCTGTGTGTCAGTGTGTTTCTCCAGCTGTTTGGTCACTTTACTGCTCTTCACTGCCACCTACTGGATGTTAACATGTAAGGCATTTATTCTGCTGAGGCTGAACGCTCCACTGTGTCTCTCAGTGTATAATGATAATTGTCATTTAAAAAAAATCAAAATAAAAAAGAAATCAAGTTAAAAACAAACAAAGAAGGAGATGTCCCAGAATGGGTCCTTAAAAATCAAAATAATTCCGTAACATGTTCTTAAAATGTAAAAAATATAATAATTATAAATAATTAAATTTTAATAATGGAACAATTTAAATCATTTTCTAAATTAATTTTTATAGTATTTATTTATTTTCTAACTTCTTGCTAATTTTCTGGGTCATTTCTTCTTCCATTGCTCGCTGCCTTCTTCCCATGTCATGAAAGAAACCAAGCTGGGTTGCTGTCAGGTTCCAGAGGGTTAAAAATCAATCATTTCTATTAAATCAAACATTTTAAAAAAATCTGTCTCCTCTAGGACAACGTGGCCAGTGGCCCTCAGGTAATGTGGGGTCCAAATTTTGTCTCTCACGAGACTTATCAATGTCATAGGAAACAGGGGAAGACAATGGAAAAAGAAATACAATAAATATGTAATTTAATGCAAAAATTTCATGATAATAATAATAATAATGATTATAAATATTTTTTTTCTCAAGTTGGTTTTTTTCCCCCCAGTTTTTTTTAAATAGTTTTCTAAATCTATTATTTCCCTCTCTTTTACTAATTTCTTGCTATTTTTTGGGTCATTTCCTGATTTCAAAAGGTTAAAATCAATCATTTCTAAATAAATGTTAAATCATGTTTAAATCAAGGTGATGTCCAGGTGTGTAGGTGATGTCCAGGTGTGTGAGGGACTCACCTGAGGCCTGGAGCAGATCACAGGAGCAGCAGTGGTCGGATAAAACCAGAAGGTGGCAGCACTGCACCGTGAAGGATGCAAACTGCCGGAAAACACCAACGAAGAAGAAGGAAGAGGCGGAAGAAGTGACGTCATCTAGGCGCGACCGGAGCGGGATCTGTTTTCAGTTTGTGTCGGGAGCAGGCAGGAGGCTGAGGAGAGTTATAAGATGGATGCTGGTGTTCACAGGAGGTTCACATGAGCTCAGGTGGATGTTTACCTGCAGTCAGACGGTGGGAGGAGCTTCAGCTGGTGTTACCGGAAATACGGAGTTTTAAACGGACTGTGTGTGTGTGTGTGTGTGTGTGTGTCTCCGCTTGTAGAGGCACGTGGGGACGTGACGTGTTTTTATCTTTAGATTCACACAGTGAGGTTGATTAAATCACAGAAGACAGAGACACAGTGGGACGATGAAGAGGGGAATACCGGACAGGTGAGCACCACATTTAACAGTCACGTGATGAGTTACTGTCCGGTTCTTTATGATGAACACACAGGACTCAGTGTGTTTACTGAGGGGACGAAACTACAGCTCAGAGACCTTCAGTCAGTCCTGGATTCAAACTACAAACATCTCAGTACCATTAACACGGAACAGGAAGTGACGTGGCACCAAATAACGTCCTATATTTTATTGTAAATATAATAACTTTATCTGTACAGCACCTCTCATACAAACACGCAGCCCAAAGTAATGAATGACACAGACACAAGACAAGAACATATTAACAAGCAAAACAGAAGAAACAAACAAACAAACAAATCACAGCAAATCTGGTGTGATTTGATATTATTGCTCCACTTGAGTGAAACCAGTTCAGACTGGTTCATCAGTGGGAGCAGATCATGATGATGACGTCAGGTCTGTGTTGTTGCTTCATGAATAATGACAATGTGTTAAAGACAACAGAAACCAGAGATCAGCTGATACTGATAATGATTCTCACTGATCAGTAACATTTAAACTTTTCTGACTTCAAGATAAAAGAGTTCAGGACATTACTCTGCCTTTACCACTTAGTGATCAGCTGACGTCAGAGGTGGAGGAAGTACCTGAGAGGAAAATTAGAGCTGCCCCCCGATTAAGACTGTTGCTAGGGGACCAACAGTCCTCATCAGGGTCCATCGGTGGAAAACAAGTGGTCAGAATTTGGGTTGAAACTGTAGGAGATTTTCACTGTCTCAGAAAATATCACAGTTTCAGTGTTACAGAATTATAATTATTAATGAAAACAGCTTCAGTACGATTTCAGTCAGACGGACATGTTTACGTGTATTTTAAAAGTCCGGTTTGATTCGGACTGACGCAGTAAACAGATTTTTCTCTGATGTCATGTAAACATACTGACCGTGACACTGATGTTGTTTCTTATTGACAGGTGGCTGGATTACAAAGCGGTCGGTAAAAGACTTCACGGGACTCGTTTCATCGCCTTCAAAGTGCCTCTGAAACAGGTCAGGAGATAAAGGAGGTTTTTTAAATACGTTAAAACATTAAAACAACAACAGCTTTCCCATCTTCTGCAGCAGTTTGTGTTTTCTGGTGTGTCACGTTGGATGTCACGGACAGGTTAGCAAACAGTGGAAAGTAGCATGGAGGCCGTGAAAATGTCACGGTGGTTACTTCTATTTAATATCATGCAGTGTCTCTCTCTCAAACTTGGTGCAAACTAAATTTTAAACAGTGTTCAAGTGCTTGGACGGAGACAGCTGGTATGTTGTAGTGGTGTGTAACAAGACTAAGAAGATACCAGAGTTTCTCTTTAAAGCTGAAGTTTATGTATCACAGAATTTGGCAGAGATTTTGGGAGCGAGCAGTGAGACTGTGACCGCTGATGAAAATCTGTGTTTTATCTGTTAGTCTCTGAACCGTCAGCTGCCATGTTCGGATGCGTTTGGTCCGTGGGAGCTGCTGGACGCTCTGAACAAAGAAAATCAAGAGCTTGGTTTGATCATCGACCTGACCTTCACCACACGTTACTACAAACTAGAGGTAAACGACCACACGCCCAGGACTGGATCAGCGCTTCTTCTTTTTCAGTTTAAAGTGATGAATATTTATTGTTTTCCCGTGCGCAGGACGTCCCAGACTCACTGCTGTTTGTGAAGATCTTCACAGCCGGTCACGAGGTTCCCAGTGACGACACCATCCTCAGCTTCAAACGTGCTGTACGCAGGTTTCTACGAGATAACGCAGAGAATGGTGAGAGATGCTGCTGACGAGTGATCATTACTGTTATTTAGTGTGTAACATGTCAGGAAGCTACATAACATTAACTTTTAGTTAGCTAACGATTTAAGCTCCATATCCATTACTGTCAGTTAGCTAACGATTTAATGATTTAAGCTCCATATCCATTACTGTCAGTTAGCTAACGATTTAGGCTCCATATCCGTTACTGTCAGTTAGCTAACAATTTAATGATTTAAGCTACATATCCATTACTGTTAGTTAGCTAACGATTTAAGCCACATATCCATTACTGTCAGTTAGCTAACGATTTAGACTCCATATCCATTACTGTTAGTTAGCTAACGATGTAACGATTTAAGCTCCATATCCATTACTGTTAGTTAGCTAACGATTTAGGCTCCATATCCATTACTGTTAGTTAGCTTACAATGTAATGATTTAAGCTCCATATCCATTACTGTCAGTTAGCTAATGATTTAAGCTACATATCAAAGCTACATAACCATTCGTTTTAGTTCGCTTACTACTGAAGCCACTTCAGTGCTTTTAATTAGCTAACAATTTAAGCTACATAATCAGTACTTTTTAGTAAGCGAACTACTTAAGCTACATAACCATTAGTTTTAGCTAGCAGTTTAAGCCACATATCTATTACTGTCAGTTAGCTAACGATTTAAGCTACATATCAAAGCTACATGACCATTCATTTTAGTTCGCTTACTACCGAAGCCACATAATCATTACTTTTAGTAGCCTAACAATTTAAGCTAAATAACAGTTACTTTTAGTTAGCTAAAAATGTAAGCTACGCAACCATTACTTTTAATAAGCTAACAAAATCAGTACTTTATAGTAAACGAACTATTTAAGCTACATAACTATTAGTTTTAGCTAGCAGTTTAAGCTACATAGCCATTACTTATTTAGCTAATTATGTGTACTCTATATAAATTATTTTTAGCTACATTTTAGACATTTTCACATTACTTTTAGTTTGCTGTTGAGACTTCTCTGCTTGCTTCCTATTTTTCACGTACTCTCAGTTGCAGCACGTTGAGTTCAAGCTGGAGCGCAATATCTGGGTTTTTTGTTTTGTTTTTTTAAACTCAAACAGTTATGCTTTAGCACAGTGTGTCCATGCAGCCCCCATTACCTGCATAAGTGCCACAGATTTTAATAATATCGAATGCCAAGATGGCGCCTATTCAGTCCAGTGGAGTTGCTCACCAACACCAAAAAAGTTTCCGAGCTTCCAGGTTTACCTCCACGGCATGATACCCACTGAATATGCTGAGCAGTGTTTCACCCGTTTGGTTCATAGACTCAACATTGTGATGACATCACAGATTTTTATGTCACTTTTCTCGACTTGAGGGAAGTTTTACAAATAAAAACTACCATGGCCCAAACGTTAATAAAAAGAGTCATATTGACCATGTTTACAGTTGGAGGTTTACAGATTTACAGACGTTTCTTTCATGATGGTCGTCTACAGGGAAAATGCTTTTTATGCCGGAGGGGATTTTTGTGCTGCAGTACTGCGAGTAGAAGTACCCCCCAGGGTATAAGTACCCCTGGTTGGGACTCACTGATTTAACAGGTTGTTCCTCTGGGTAAAGTGCTACTATATTCTACTGTGTACTGATTTTAGTCACAAATAAACCGTCCCTTGCATTACAGACAAGCTGATCGGCGTCCACTGCACCCACGGTCTGAACCGCACCGGCTACCTGATCTGCAGGTGTGTTCAGTGTGAATCACACATACATGAAGTGTTGGTGTGATCAGTGTTTAACAGCTGTGTCTGACCTGCAGGTATCTGATAGATGTTGATGGGATGGATCCTAAAGAAGCTGTGGAGTGTGAGTGCTGACGCACAGTCGTCTGGTTTTAATCTGTGTTTGACTCATTTCTGAATTAAAGTGAAACATCTTAAATGTTCTTTTGTTGTCAGTGTTCAACTCGTCGCGGGGCCACGCTGTAGAGAGACAGAACTATCTGGACGACCTGCGATGTGGGCCGAAGAGGAGGTGATCACGTTATCTTTAAAAAGATCTTTCATAGTGTTGTATTTTATTTATGGTTATGTGTGGTTTGCAGATTTATGAGAATTTCACTTCATGAGAATATTATCTCTTATATTATAAATTCACTGAGGAGTCATAGAAAAGATAGTTCAGAACCTGCCTGAGAATTTTATGTTTTAAAGTTTTCTTCAGTGTCACAGTAATCCAGTGACAGTCGTCTGTACATCAGTGGGTCCACTGCAGACAGGAGCTGCTAATGGATAATTCGGCATACTGTAATGGAGACTGTTTGACAAAATGTAAACAGATATAGGCTAAAAGCTATGTTTTAGCTCACAGTTAACTCACTGACTCCATAGCAACGTTAGGCTCTGGTTCGCTGTGACTAATCTGTTGTGATTGGTTTAAAACAGTAACGAGGGGATGGAGGAGTCCGAGCAGGAGCCAATGAGAGGTCTTGCTACTCATCGGCTGAGTTACAACACGTCTGACTCCAACAGCAGAGATGACAGACGGCCACACTTTAATGTCTCACGGTACCACAGGTAGGAACCAACGAGACTTCCTGTTTGACGTATTTCTCCAAATGTGTCGACGCCCCCCCCTCCCCCCCCCCCCCCCCGGCTCGCAAATTCTTTGATGTCTCTTCATGCCTCCGTGCCTGTGATAGCTGTGGCCGGAGATAGTATGATTTCAGGTTGTTGGTCCCATTCTTTTGAACACGATGTGTCAAAAACACCTCATAGGGAATTTATTTGGCAGAAACGTCCACTTGGTCGAAAAGATGACATGATTAGATTTTTGTGGTCAGAGGTCATTCTCGTGAATACATTATCACGGGAATTTCCACTTGGACTCAACAATGAACTGATTGGATGTTAATGGTCATCAGATAAAGGTCAAGGTAACTGTGACCAGGGGCCTCATGTACAAAGGGTACGTACGCACAAAAACGTGGCGTACGTCCTTTTCCACGGCAAAGTTCAGATGTATCAAGAGTGAAATGACCGTGGAAATGTGCGGTAACTCACGCCAACTTCATGGCTGGCGTACACACGTTTCTACAGCTGTTGATCCTTTGGTGACACTTAGAGATGATGCTGGGAAACTGTTATAATAAATAAATGTGAAAACAGTCAGTCCTCAGAGTGATGTGCACATCAGAGACACATGAACAATTAACACTGACGAACAATTAACACACCCACGTGTCTGCAATTAGATGAGTGGATATCAAAGTGGTGCAGAAAATAGCGTTAACGACAACGGCTGCTTTAGCAGTATGAAGACATTGTAAATGGTGCAATACAAAGAGAGCGTGTGTTCAGAGACAGATGGCACTGGCACATGATAACAACTGGCTCATCAGCCGCTTTAGGTTGACCCCACTGGGGCTCCTAGCTCCAGGGCATTCCAGAGGGAGCTGGCCGACCGATCGGGACTGTGCCAGTCGACCCTGAGCCGAGTCATGCCAGCTGTGTGGGAATTATCCGCATGTCAGCCAGGTATATCAAATTCCCATATGCAGCTGAACAGGCCAACATTAAAGCACAATTTGAGAGCGAGAGCCGGTTTTGCTAATGTTACCGGAGCTATCGACTGCACACACAAAGCGCCATCGCAGGATGAATTTGTTTGTCAACAGGAAGCATTTTCATTCAATGTACAGATGCACTGTGTGTGATGGGTGGCTTCTTGGTGAGTAAATGATTTATTCGTTTAATTGTCCTAATATTAATCCCCCTGATGTGCACTGAGCATGTGCGCCCCCAAATATTATCAGTACTAGTTAGTGGTTAAAGTTAGTGACTTGCTGTTTGTTGCTGGTTAAACTACAGCTTCAGAGCTTTCTAACAAGCCCCTGATTGTCTCTGTGTTTAAACCAGAGTCCTGCACTGGGTCGGGCACCCGACGGGTACCTGCAAAAACAGCTGATTTGCGGGTGGTTTTTAAAAAAACATTTTTTCCCGGGTTCGGATCTGGGTGGAAAAAATAACATGCGGGTCGGATCGTGAGTTTTAGATAAACACATCAGTCATTAGTTCGGTAAACTACAGATAACTATCTTGGTCATTATTTACTCTATGAGGATCGCCTCCGCTATTTCTTAACAGTCATTGGTTCAGCTGTTTACACGCGTTTCACCATCTAATAACACAATTTGTGATTGGACGACAGAATCAACATGGCTGCCACTGTCTAACAAGCGCCGCTTCCAAAACAGTAAATAATTATTTAGGTATTTGAGAAATAAGTGGATAAAACGTACAACTATCACTTTATAATGTTTCTGAAGTGTTTCCCTGATGGATTACTTCTCTCCTCGATGGATTCTAAAAACACGTGACGGCTCGTAACTGCTGAACGTCGCTCTGGACAGAAAGTAAGTCTATTATTACACATGTAAAGTTCCTTTACATAGATTAAAAGTTTAAAAGCATTAAACGTAACAAACAAGTGCTTTTACACTCGTATGGGAGAAGAACACAGAGGGTTGATGATGGAGCTGAAGTCAGGTTTTTATTGTGAGAGCTGCTTCATTCAGGTCGTTGTTTACTCACTGGCACGTTAACTGTGGCGATATGCTGTTCAATATTCAGCCAGTATGACCCAAAATGATTACTTTAAATCCGGGTTACGGGTCGGGCTGCGGGTCGTGTTTCAACGGGTCTGTGTGTACACTTTTCTGACCCCACAGCATTGACAGCCTCACACACACTCTCCCACTGACTCCTCTTGTGTTTAGTATTGATGCCGGAGGACAGCATGCCAAAAAGTACATTTTGCGCACCTCCACTTCAGTGAGTAGAGTCTCCACTTCAGTGAGTAGAGTCTCCACTTCAGTGAGTAGCGTCTCCACTTCAGTGAGTAGAGTCTCCACTTCAGTGAGTAGAGTCTCCACTTCAGTGAGTAGAAGTCTCCACTTCAGTGAGTAGAGGTCTCCACTTCAGTGAGTAGAGTCTCCACTTCAGTGAGTAGAGCCTCCACTTCAGTGAGTAGAGTCTCCACTTTAGTGAGTAGAGTCTCCACTTCAGTGAGTAGAGCCTCCACTTCAGTGAGTAGAGTCTCCACTTCAGTGAGTAGAGTCTCCACTTCAGTGAGTAGAGCCTCCACTTCAGTGAGTAGAGTCTCCACTTCAGTGAGTAGAGTCTCCACTTCAGTGAGTAGAGCCTCCACTTCAGTGAGTAGAGTCTCCACTTCAGTGAGTAGAGCCTCCACTTCAGTGAGTAGAGTCTCCACTTCAGTGAGTAGAGTCTCCACTTCAGTGAGTAGAGCCTCCACTTCAGTGAGTAGAGCCTCCACTTCAGTGAGTAGAGTCTCCACTTCAGTGAGTAGCGTCTCCACTTCAGTGAGTAGAGTCTCCACTTCAGTGAGTAGAGTCTCCACTTCAGTGAGTAGAAGTCTCCACTTCAGTGAGTAGAGGTCTCCACTTCAGTGAGTAGAGGTCTCCACTTCAGTGAGTAGAGTCTCCACTTCAGTGAGTAGAGTCTCCACTTCAGTGAGTAGCGTCTCCACTTCAGTGAGTAGAGTCTCCACTTCAGTGAGTAGAGTCTCCACTTCAGTGAGTAGAAGTCTCCACTTCAGTGAGTAGAGGTCTCCACTTCAGTGAGTAGAGTCTCCACTTCAGTGAGTAGAGCCTCCACTTCAGTGAGTAGAGTCTCCACTTCAGTGAGTAGAGGTCTCCACTTCAGTGAGTAGAGTCTCCACTTCAGTGAGTAGAGCCTCCACTTCAGTGAGTAGAGGTCTCCACTTCAGTGAGTAGAGCCTCCACTTCAGTGAGTAGAGGTCTCCACTTCAGTGAGTAGAGCCTCCACTTCAGTGAGTAGAGCCTCCACTTCAGTGAGTAGCGTCTCCACTTCAGTGAGTAGAGCCTCCACTTCAGTGAGTAGAGTCTCCACTTCAGTGAGTAGAGCCTCCACTTCAGTGAGTAGAGTCTCCACTTCAGTGAGTAGAGTCTCCACTTCAGTGAGTAGAGTCTCCACTTCAGTGAGTAGAGGTCTCCACTTCAGTGAGTAGAGGCTCCACTTCAGTGAGTAGAGCCTCCACTTCAGTGAGTAGAGCCTCCACTTCAGTGAGTAGCGTCTCCACTTCAGTGAGTAGAGCCTCCACTTCAGTGAGTAGAGTCTCCACTTCAGTGAGTAGAGCCTCCACTTCAGTGAGTAGAGTCTCCACTTCAGTGAGTAGAGTCTCCACTTCAGTGAGTAGCGTCTCCACTTCAGTGAGTAGCGTCTCCACTTCAGTGAGTAGAGTCTCCTCTTTAGTGAGTAGAGTCTCCACTTCAGTGAGTAGAGTCTCCACTTCAGTGAGTAGAGTCTCCTCTTTAGTGAGTAGAGTCTCCACTTCAGTGAGTAGAGTCTCCACTTCAGTGAGTAGAGTCTCCTCTTTAGTGAGTAGAGTCTCCTCTTTAGTGAGTAGAGTCTCCACTTCAGTGAGTAGAGGTCTCCACTTCAGTGAGTAGAGTCTCCACTTCAGTGAGTAGAGTCTCCTCTTTAGTGAGTAGAGTCTCCTCTTTAGTGAGTAGCGTCTCCACTTCAGTGAGTAGAGTCTCCACTTCAGTGAGTAGCGTCTCCACTTCAGTGAGTAGCGTCTCCACTTCAGTGAGTAGAGTCTCCACTTCAGTGAGTAGAAGTCTCCACTTCAGTGAGTAGAGTCTCCACTTCAGTGAGTAGAAGTCTCCACTTCAGTGAGTAGAGGTCTCCACTTCAGTGAGTAGCGTCTCCACTTCAGTGAGTAGAGTCTCCACTTCAGTGAGTAGAGTCTCCACTTCAGTGAGTAGAAGTCTCCACTTCAGTGAGTAGAGGTCTCCACTTCAGTGAGTAGAGTCTCCACTTCAGTGAGTAGAGCCTCCACTTCAGTGAGTAGAGTCTCCACTTTAGTGAGTAGAGTCTCCACTTCAGTGAGTAGAGCCTCCACTTCAGTGAGTAGAGTCTCCACTTCAGTGAGTAGAGTCTCCACTTCAGTGAGTAGAGGTCTCCACTTCAGTGAGTAGAGTCTCCACTTCAGTGAGTAGAGGTCTCCACTTCAGTGAGTAGAGCCTCCACTTCAGTGAGTAGAGGTCTCCACTTCAGTGAGTAGAGCCTCCACTTCAGTGAGTAGAGCCTCCACTTCAGTGAGTAGCGTCTCCACTTCAGTGAGTAGAGCCTCCACTTCAGTGAGTAGAGTCTCCACTTCAGTGAGTAGAGCCTCCACTTCAGTGAGTAGAGTCTCCACTTCAGTGAGTAGAGTCTCCACTTCAGTGAGTAGAGTCTCCACTTCAGTGAGTAGAGTCTCCACTTCAGTGAGTAGAAGTCTCCACTTCAGTGAGTAGAGTCTCCACTTCAGTGAGTAGAAGTCTCCACTTCAGTGAGTAGAGGTCTCCACTTCAGTGAGTAGAGGTCTCCACTTCAGTGAGTAGCGTCTCCACTTCAGTGAGTAGAGCCTCCACTTCAGTGAGTAGAAGTCTCCACTTCAGTGAGTAGAGTCTCCACTTCAGTGAGTAGAGCCTCCACTTCAGTGAGTAGAGCCTCCACTTCAGTGAGTAGAGTCTCCACTTTAGTGAGTAGAGTCTCCACTTCAGTGAGTAGAGCCTCCACTTCAGTGAGTAGAGTCTCCACTTCAGTGAGTAGAGTCTCCACTTCAGTGAGTAGAGGTCTCCACTTCAGTGAGTAGAGGTCTCCACTTCAGTGAGTAGAGCCTCCACTTCAGTGAGTAGAGCCTCCACTTCAGTGAGTAGAGCCTCCACTTCAGTGAGTAGCGTCTCCACTTCAGTGAGTAGAGCCTCCACTTCAGTGAGTAGAGTCTCCACTTCAGTGAGTAGAGCCTCCACTTCAGTGAGTAGAGTCTCCACTTCAGTGAGTAGAGTCTCCACTTCAGTGAGTAGCGTCTCCACTTCAGTGAGTAGCGTCTCCACTTCAGTGAGTAGAGTCTCCTCTTTAGTGAGTAGAGTCTCCACTTCAGTGAGTAGAGTCTCCACTTCAGTGAGTAGAGTCTCCTCTTTAGTGAGTAGAGTCTCCACTTCAGTGAGTAGAGTCTCCACTTCAGTGAGTAGAGTCTCCTCTTTAGTGAGTAGAGTCTCCTCTTTAGTGAGTAGAGTCTCCTCTTTAGTGAGTAGAGTCTCCACTTCAGTGAGTAGAGCCTCCACTTCAGTGAGTAGCGTCTCCACTTCAGTGAGTAGAGTCTCCTCTTTAGTGAGTAGAGTCTCCACTTCAGTGAGTAGAGTCTCCACTTCAGTGAGTAGAGTCTCCTCTTTAGTGAGTAGAGTCTCCACTTCAGTGAGTAGAGTCTCCACTTCAGTGAGTAGAGTCTCCTCTTTAGTGAGTAGAGTCTCCTCTTTAGTGAGTAGAGTCTCCTCTTTAGTGAGTAGAGTCTCCACTTCAGTGAGTAGAGTCTCCACTTCAGTGAGTAGAGCCTCCACTTCAGTGAGTAGAGTCTCCACTTCAGTGAGTAGAGTCTCCACTTCAGTGAGTAGAGTCTCCTCTTTAGTGAGTAGAGTCTCCTCTTTAGTGAGTAGAGTCTCCTCTTTAGTGAGTAGAGTCTCCTCTTTAGTGAGTAGAGTCTCCACTTCAGTGAGTAGAGGTCTCCACTTCAGTGAGTAGAGTCTCCACTTCAGTGAGTAGAGTCTCCACTTCAGTGAGTAGAGTCTCCACTTCAGTGAGTAGAGTCTCCTCTTTAGTGAGTAGAGTCTCCTCTTTAGTGAGTAGAGGCTCCACTTCAGTGAGTAGAGGCTCCACTTCAGTGAGTAGCGTCTCCACTTCAGTGAGTAGCGCCTCCACTTCAGTGAGTAGAGCCTCCACTTCAGTGAGTAGAGCATCCACTTCAGTGAGTGGAGTCTCCACTTCAGTGAGTAGAGTCTCCACTTCAGTGAGTAGCGTCTCCACTTCAGTGAGTAGTGTCTCCACTTCAGTGAGTAGAGCATCCACTTCAGTGAGTAGCATCTCCACTTCAGTGAGTAGAGCCTCCACTTCAGTGAGTAGAGCATCCACTTCAGTGAGTGGAGTCTCCACTTCAGTGAGTAGAGTCTCCACTTCAGTGAGTAGAGTCTCCACTTCAGTGAGTGGAGCATCCACTTCAGTGAGTGGAGCATCCACTTCAGTGAGTAGAGCATCCACTTCAGTGAGTAGAGCCTCCACTTCAGTGAGTAGAGTCTCCACTTCAGTGAGTAGAGCATCCACTTCAGTGAGTAGAGCATCCACTTCAGTGAGTGGAGCCTCCACTTCAGTGAGTAGAGTCTCCACTTCAGTGAGTAGAGTCTCCACTTCAGTGAGTAGAGTCTCCACTTCAGTGAGTGGAGCATCCACTTCAGTGAGTGGAGCATCCACTTCAGTGAGTAGAGTCTCCACTTCAGTGAGTAGAGTCTCCACTTCAGTGAGTAGAGCATCCACTTCAGTGAGTAGAGCATCCACTTCAGTGAGTGGAGTCTCCACTTCAGTGAGTGGAGTCTCCACTTCAGTGAGTAGAGTCTCCACTTCAGTGAGGAGAGTCTCCGCTTCAGTGAGTAGAGTCTCCGCTTCAGTGAGTAGAGTCTCCACTTCAGTGAGGAGAGTCTCCACTTCAGTGAGTAGAGCCTCCACTTCAGTGAGTAGAGTCTCCACTTCAGTGAGTAGAGCCTCCACTTCAGTGAGTAGAGCCTCCACTTCAGTGAGTAGAGCCTCCGCTTCAGTGAGTGGAGTCTCCGCTTCAGTGAGGAGAGTCTCCACTTCAGTGAGTAGAGGTCTCCACTTCAGTGAGTAGAGTCTCCACTTCAGTGAGTAGAGCCTCCACTTCAGTGAGTAGAGCCTCCACTTCAGTGAGTAGAGCCTCCACTTCAGTGAGTAGAGGCCTCCACTTCAGTGAGTAGAGTCTCCACTTCAGTGAGTAGAGTCTCCACTTCAGTGAGTAGAGTCTCCACTTCAGTGAGTAGAGGTCTCCACTTCAGTGAGTAGAGGTCTCCACTTCAGTGAGTAGCGTCTCCACTTCAGTGAGTAGCGTCTCCACTTCAGTGAGTAGAGTCTCCACTTCAGTGAGTAGCGTCTCCACTTCAGTGAGTAGAGTCTCCACTTCAGTGAGTAGAGTCTCCACTTCAGTGAGTAGAAGTCTCCACTTCAGTGAGTAGAGGTCTCCACTTCAGTGAGTAGAGGTCTCCACTTCAGTGAGTAGAGTCTCCACTTCAGTGAGTAGAGTCTCCACTTCAGTGAGTAGCGTCTCCACTTCAGTGAGTAGAGTCTCCACTTCAGTGAGTAGAGTCTCCACTTCAGTGAGTAGAAGTCTCCACTTCAGTGAGTAGAGGTCTCCACTTCAGTGAGTAGAGTCTCCACTTCAGTGAGTAGAGCCTCCACTTCAGTGAGTAGAGTCTCCACTTCAGTGAGTAGAGGTCTCCACTTCAGTGAGTAGAGTCTCCACTTCAGTGAGTAGAGCCTCCACTTCAGTGAGTAGAGGTCTCCACTTCAGTGAGTAGAGCCTCCACTTCAGTGAGTAGAGGTCTCCACTTCAGTGAGTAGAGCCTCCACTTCAGTGAGTAGAGCCTCCACTTCAGTGAGTAGCGTCTCCACTTCAGTGAGTAGAGCCTCCACTTCAGTGAGTAGAGTCTCCACTTCAGTGAGTAGAGCCTCCACTTCAGTGAGTAGAGTCTCCACTTCAGTGAGTAGAGTCTCCACTTCAGTGAGTAGAGTCTCCACTTCAGTGAGTAGAGGTCTCCACTTCAGTGAGTAGAGGCTCCACTTCAGTGAGTAGAGCCTCCACTTCAGTGAGTAGAGCCTCCACTTCAGTGAGTAGCGTCTCCACTTCAGTGAGTAGAGCCTCCACTTCAGTGAGTAGAGTCTCCACTTCAGTGAGTAGAGCCTCCACTTCAGTGAGTAGAGTCTCCACTTCAGTGAGTAGAGTCTCCACTTCAGTGAGTAGCGTCTCCACTTCAGTGAGTAGCGTCTCCACTTCAGTGAGTAGAGTCTCCTCTTTAGTGAGTAGAGTCTCCACTTCAGTGAGTAGAGTCTCCACTTCAGTGAGTAGAGTCTCCTCTTTAGTGAGTAGAGTCTCCACTTCAGTGAGTAGAGTCTCCACTTCAGTGAGTAGAGTCTCCTCTTTAGTGAGTAGAGTCTCCTCTTTAGTGAGTAGAGTCTCCACTTCAGTGAGTAGAGGTCTCCACTTCAGTGAGTAGAGTCTCCACTTCAGTGAGTAGAGTCTCCTCTTTAGTGAGTAGAGTCTCCTCTTTAGTGAGTAGCGTCTCCACTTCAGTGAGTAGAGTCTCCACTTCAGTGAGTAGCGTCTCCACTTCAGTGAGTAGCGTCTCCACTTCAGTGAGTAGAGTCTCCACTTCAGTGAGTAGAAGTCTCCACTTCAGTGAGTAGAGTCTCCACTTCAGTGAGTAGAAGTCTCCACTTCAGTGAGTAGAGGTCTCCACTTCAGTGAGTAGCGTCTCCACTTCAGTGAGTAGAGTCTCCACTTCAGTGAGTAGAGTCTCCACTTCAGTGAGTAGAAGTCTCCACTTCAGTGAGTAGAGGTCTCCACTTCAGTGAGTAGAGTCTCCACTTCAGTGAGTAGAGCCTCCACTTCAGTGAGTAGAGTCTCCACTTTAGTGAGTAGAGTCTCCACTTCAGTGAGTAGAGCCTCCACTTCAGTGAGTAGAGTCTCCACTTCAGTGAGTAGAGTCTCCACTTCAGTGAGTAGAGGTCTCCACTTCAGTGAGTAGAGTCTCCACTTCAGTGAGTAGAGGTCTCCACTTCAGTGAGTAGAGCCTCCACTTCAGTGAGTAGAGGTCTCCACTTCAGTGAGTAGAGCCTCCACTTCAGTGAGTAGAGCCTCCACTTCAGTGAGTAGCGTCTCCACTTCAGTGAGTAGAGCCTCCACTTCAGTGAGTAGAGTCTCCACTTCAGTGAGTAGAGCCTCCACTTCAGTGAGTAGAGTCTCCACTTCAGTGAGTAGAGTCTCCACTTCAGTGAGTAGAGTCTCCACTTCAGTGAGTAGAGTCTCCACTTCAGTGAGTAGAAGTCTCCACTTCAGTGAGTAGAGTCTCCACTTCAGTGAGTAGAAGTCTCCACTTCAGTGAGTAGAGGTCTCCACTTCAGTGAGTAGAGGTCTCCACTTCAGTGAGTAGCGTCTCCACTTCAGTGAGTAGAGCCTCCACTTCAGTGAGTAGAAGTCTCCACTTCAGTGAGTAGAGTCTCCACTTCAGTGAGTAGAGCCTCCACTTCAGTGAGTAGAGCCTCCACTTCAGTGAGTAGAGTCTCCACTTTAGTGAGTAGAGTCTCCACTTCAGTGAGTAGAGCCTCCACTTCAGTGAGTAGAGTCTCCACTTCAGTGAGTAGAGTCTCCACTTCAGTGAGTAGAGGTCTCCACTTCAGTGAGTAGAGGTCTCCACTTCAGTGAGTAGAGCCTCCACTTCAGTGAGTAGAGCCTCCACTTCAGTGAGTAGAGCCTCCACTTCAGTGAGTAGCGTCTCCACTTCAGTGAGTAGAGCCTCCACTTCAGTGAGTAGAGTCTCCACTTCAGTGAGTAGAGTCTCCACTTCAGTGAGTAGAGTCTCCACTTCAGTGAGTAGCGTCTCCACTTCAGTGAGTAGCGTCTCCACTTCAGTGAGTAGAGTCTCCTCTTTAGTGAGTAGAGTCTCCACTTCAGTGAGTAGAGTCTCCACTTCAGTGAGTAGAGTCTCCTCTTTAGTGAGTAGAGTCTCCACTTCAGTGAGTAGAGTCTCCACTTCAGTGAGTAGAGTCTCCTCTTTAGTGAGTAGAGTCTCCTCTTTAGTGAGTAGAGTCTCCTCTTTAGTGAGTAGAGTCTCCACTTCAGTGAGTAGAGCCTCCACTTCAGTGAGTAGCGTCTCCACTTCAGTGAGTAGAGTCTCCTCTTTAGTGAGTAGAGTCTCCACTTCAGTGAGTAGAGTCTCCACTTCAGTGAGTAGAGTCTCCTCTTTAGTGAGTAGAGTCTCCACTTCAGTGAGTAGAGTCTCCACTTCAGTGAGTAGAGTCTCCTCTTTAGTGAGTAGAGTCTCCTCTTTAGTGAGTAGAGTCTCCTCTTTAGTGAGTAGAGTCTCCACTTCAGTGAGTAGAGCCTCCACTTCAGTGAGTAGAGTCTCCACTTCAGTGAGTAGAGTCTCCACTTCAGTGAGTAGAGTCTCCACTTCAGTGAGTAGAGTCTCCTCTTTAGTGAGTAGAGTCTCCTCTTTAGTGAGTAGAGTCTCCTCTTTAGTGAGTAGAGTCTCCACTTCAGTGAGTAGAGGTCTCCACTTCAGTGAGTAGAGTCTCCACTTCAGTGAGTAGAGTCTCCACTTCAGTGAGTAGAGTCTCCACTTCAGTGAGTAGAGTCTCCTCTTTAGTGAGTAGAGTCTCCTCTTTAGTGAGTAGAGGCTCCACTTCAGTGAGTAGAGGCTCCACTTCAGTGAGTAGCGTCTCCACTTCAGTGAGTAGCGCCTCCACTTCAGTGAGTAGAGCCTCCACTTCAGTGAGTAGAGCATCCACTTCAGTGAGTGGAGTCTCCACTTCAGTGAGTAGAGTCTCCACTTCAGTGAGTAGCGTCTCCACTTCAGTGAGTAGTGTCTCCACTTCAGTGAGTAGAGCATCCACTTCAGTGAGTAGCATCTCCACTTCAGTGAGTAGAGCCTCCACTTCAGTGAGTAGAGCATCCACTTCAGTGAGTGGAGTCTCCACTTCAGTGAGTAGAGTCTCCACTTCAGTGAGTAGAGTCTCCACTTCAGTGAGTGGAGCATCCACTTCAGTGAGTGGAGCATCCACTTCAGTGAGTAGAGCATCCACTTCAGTGAGTAGAGCCTCCACTTCAGTGAGTAGAGTCTCCACTTCAGTGAGTAGAGCATCCACTTCAGTGAGTAGAGCATCCACTTCAGTGAGTGGAGCCTCCACTTCAGTGAGTAGAGTCTCCACTTCAGTGAGTAGAGCCTCCACTTCAGTGAGTAGAGTCTCCACTTCAGTGAGTGGAGCATCCACTTCAGTGAGTGGAGCATCCACTTCAGTGAGTAGAGTCTCCACTTCAGTGAGTAGAGTCTCCACTTCAGTGAGTAGAGCATCCACTTCAGTGAGTAGAGCATCCACTTCAGTGAGTGGAGTCTCCACTTCAGTGAGTGGAGTCTCCACTTCAGTGAGTAGAGTCTCCACTTCAGTGAGGAGAGTCTCCGCTTCAGTGAGGAGAGTCTCCGCTTCAGTGAGTAGAGTCTCCGCTTCAGTGAGGAGAGTCTCCACTTCAGTGAGTAGAGCCTCCACTTCAGTGAGTAGAGTCTCCACTTCAGTGAGTAGAGCCTCCACTTCAGTGAGTAGAGCCTCCACTTCAGTGAGTAGAGCCTCCGCTTCAGTGAGTGGAGTCTCCGCTTCAGTGAGGAGAGTCTCCACTTCAGTGAGTAGAGTCTCCACTTCAGTGAGTAGAGCCTCCACTTCAGTGAGTAGAGCCTCCACTTCAGTGAGTAGAGCCTCCACTTCAGTGAGTAGAGGCCTCCACTTCAGTGAGTAGAGTCTCCACTTCAGTGAGTAGAGGTCTCCACTTCAGTGAGTAGAGTCTCCACTTCAGTGAGTAGAGTCTCCACTTCAGTGAGTAGAGGTCTCCACTTCAGTGAGTAGAGGTCTCCACTTCAGTGAGTAGCGTCTCCACTTCAGTGAGTAGCGTCTCCACTTCAGTGAGTAGAGTCTCCACTTCAGTGAGTAGCGTCTCCACTTCAGTGAGTAGAGGCTCCACTTCAGTGAGTAGCGTCTCCACTTCAGTGAGTACAGTCTCCACTTCAGTGAGTAGCGTTTCCACTTCAGTGAGTAGCGTTTCCACTTCAGTGAGTAGAGTCTCCACTTCAGTGAGTAGAGTCTCCACTTCAGTGAGTAGAGTCTCCACTTCAGTGAGTAGCGTCTCCACTTCAGTGAGTACAGTCTCCACTTCAGTGAGTAGCGTTTCCACTTCAGTGAGTAGCGTTTCCACTTCAGTGAGTAGAGTCTCCACTTCAGTGAGTAGAGTCTCCACTTCAGTGAGTAGAGTCTCCACTTCAGTGAGTAGCGTTTCCACTTCAGTGAGTAGAGTCTCCACTTCAGTGAGTAGAGTCTCCACTTCAGTGAGTAGAGTCTCCACTTCAGTGAGTAGAGTCTCCACTTCAGTGAGTAGCGTTTCCACTTCAGTGAGTAGCGTTTCCACTTCAGTGAGTAGCGTTTCCAATTCGCATTCTGTGAAGATTTTCTTTTTTCCCGTCTTACTCATTCTCATTCTGCATATTTAAATGGGGGCGTGGACAGGGAGGGGTCGGGTACTCCAACGTGTGCTCAATTCCACGTTGATTGGGATGTACAAAGGAAATTTACTTGGATTCATGTGTACGCACAGATTCATACATCTGGATGTTTTTGTGCGTACAGCGTTTTTTGGATTTAAGCGTACGCCATGTTTCAGTAGGAAATCCACTCAAGTCTTTGTACATGAGGCCCCAGGTCTGTGTCATTCTCGTGAATGAAATATCTCACAAATTCCTTGAGGGAATTTCCTCAACTTTGGCACAAACGTGCACTCGGACTCAACAATGAACTGACTAGATGTTGGTGGTCATATGTCAAAAGTCAAGGTCACTGTGGCCTTGCGCCTCTGTTATTCTCATGAATGTGATATCTGAAATGAAAAAGGCCATAAGGGAATTTATTCAAATTTGGCACAGACATCCATTTGGACTCCGTGATGAACTGGTTAGAATTTGGCGGTCAAAGCTCACTGTTTTTGGCCATAACTCAGGCTGACTAAGACAGAACTCTAACTCTAGTTGTCTCTGCTCTAACAGTGTCCCTCTGTCTGTCTCTGTTCCAGCAGATCTTTTCCTCCCATAGAAACAAACCATCACCCACATTGGCACCATTCACACGATGGCCTCCTCCCCACTCCGCCGTTACTCCCCCCACCCATGGGAGCCCACTTTCACCCGTATCGATGGACGCCTCCTCACCCTGACAGTCAGTGTAGGAGACCCCCTGGCTCAGAGGAGAGGAGGTCCAGATATGCTCCCTCAGAGCCGAAGAGGAGGTCCAGATATTCTCCCTCAGAGCCGGAGAGGAGGTCCAGATATTCTCCCTCAGAGCCGGAGAGGAGGTCCAGATATTCTCCCTCAGAGCCGGAGAGGAGGTCCAGATATGCTCCCTCAGAGCCGGAGAGGAGGTCCAGATATGCTCCCTCAGAGCCGGAGAGGAGGTCCAGATACGCTCCCTCAGAGCCGGAGAGGAGGTCCAGATATGCTCCCTCAGAGCCGGAGAGGAGGTCATCGTCCTGCCTGCAGGAGGACAGATGGAGAGCTCCTCCTCCTCTCCCTCGTTACTCCGCATGCTGGACCAACGAGTCCAACGGCTACGACCGGCGTGAGGAGGAGCGGGCGGGTCCTAACATGAGACATCACTTCACACATACACACAGAGTGAAAACATATAACGACTATTAGTGTCGTCTCCACAGGACACTGAGACATGCTGCTCATCAACAGGGGGACGATTTAGGGCTACAGACAGACAGACAGACAGACAGACAGACAGACGTCTTGTGTGTGCTGCTCAGATCAGTCTACATGTTTACTGAAATTACAAAATGTCTTCTCGTCTACAGGTGAGGGTCACACGCCCCTGTGTGGTGGTGGTTATCAGAGATGTCAGAGTTGATGACACATTTTAATGTATGGGCTAAAATAAAGCTGATGAAACTTAGATCCTGTCTTTACTGAGCTTTACTGTATGAAATAAAATGATGTTTGATGCATGTGATCTTTTCTGACCACAGACTGAAGGAAATAATTGTTGTAGACACTGTGACATCGCACACTGGTTTGTTTACTCCCATTTTGAAGCCTCCCATTCGGCATTTTGGTTGTCGCCATCTTAGATTTTTGGAGCCAGGAGTGAACATATTTGAATGAGAGGGTGGAGCTATGACCTTGTGTCAGCTTCATTCTCATAGATGCAATATCTTAGTCCCTCAAATTTGGCACAAGCGTCCTCTTAGACTCAATAATAAACTGATTAGATTTTGATGGTCAAATTTAAATGTTTTGGGAAGGGGTAAACAAATTTAAATGTTTTGGGAAGGGGTATACAAATTTCAATGTTTTGGTAAGGGGTATATAAATTTAAATGTTTTGGGAAGGGGTATACAAATTTAAATGTTTTAGGGAGGGGTATACAAATTTCAATGTTTTAGGGAGGGGTATACAAATTTAAATGTTTTGGGAAGGGGTATACAAATTTAAATGTTTTGGGAAGGGGTATACAAATTTCAATGTTTTAGGGAGGGGTATACAAATTTAAATGTTTTGGTAAGGGGTAAACAAATTTAAATGTTTTGGGAAGGGGTAAACAAATTTAAATGTTTTGGGAAGGGGTATACAAATTTAAATGTTTTGGGAAGGGGTATACAAATTTCAATGTTTTAGGGAGGGGTATACAAATTTAAATGTTTTGGTAAGGGGTATATAAATTTCAATGTTTTGGTAAGGGGTATATAAATTTAAATGTTTTGGGGAGGTATACAAATTTAAATGTTTTAGGGAGAGGTATACAAATTTCAATGTTTTGGTAAGGGGTATATAAATTTAAATGTTTTAGGGAGGGGTATACAAATTTCAATGTTTTGGGGAGGGGTATGCAAATTTAAATGTTTTATGGAGGGGTATACAAATTTAAATGTTTTGGGGAGAGGTATACAAATTTCAATGTTTTGGTAAGGGGTATACAAATTTAAATGTTTTACGGAGGGGTATATAAATTTAAATGTTTTGGGGAGAGGTATACAAATTTCAATGTTTTGGGAAGGGGTATACAAATTTCAATGTTTTAGGGAGGGGTATCCAAATTTAAATGTTTTGGTAAGGGGTATATAAATTTAAATGTTTTGGGGAGAGGTATACAAATTTAAATGTTTTAGGGAGAGGTACACAAATTTAAATGTTTTGGGAAGGGGTATATAAATTTAAATGTTTTAGGGAGAGGTATACAAATTTCAATGTTTTGGTAAGGGGTATATAAATTTAAATGTTTTGGGGAGAGGTATACAAATTTCAATGTTTTGGTAAGGGGTATATAAATTTAAATGTTTTGGGGAGGGGTATACAAATTTAAATGTTTTAGGGAGAGGTACACAAATTTAAATGTTTTGGGAAGGGGTATATAAATTTAAATGTTTTAGGGAGAGGTATACAAATTTCAATGTTTTGGTAAGGGGTATACAAATTTCAATGTTTTGGTAAGGGGTATATAAATTTAAATGTTTTGGGGAGAGGTACACAAATGTCAATGTTTTGGTAAGGGGTATATAAATTTAAATGTTTTGGGGAGAGGTATACAAATTTAAATGTTTTAGGGAGAGGTACACAAATTTAAATGTTTTGGGAAGGGGTATACAAATTTAAATGTTTTAGGGAGAGGTATACAAATGTCAATGTTTTGGTAAGGGGTATATAAATTTCAATGTTTTAGGGAGGGGTATGTAATGTATGTAAGGCAAGGGAGGGGCGTATAAAATGTTTAGGGAAGGGGTTTTAAAATGTAAATGTTTAGGAGATGGCATACAAGAGTAAGTGTTTAATACAAATATAAATATTTCTATTTTACATTTATTTTACCTCCAACTTTTAAGTCAAACATGGGGACTTGCAACCAGGTTTCCTTTCAAAATGTTGCCCTTTTTTGTTCTATAATTTTTTTTTGATGATTTAATAAATTGTGCTGTAAAATAAACACAAATAACAACCATTTAATAACTGTAAAGAAACATTAGTCCCTCTGCAGTGCATGTCCCCCACAGTAAGTAACGAACAGTCCCTAACATGTCCCTCATAATCATGTCCCTCATAATCATGTCCCTCATAAAGACCTGTAAATGTTCTGATTTATCATTTCTCCATATTTGTAGCGGACTTTAAGGACAGAAGGTGAAACCTGAGTGTTTTTTTTTAACAGGTATAAAACTTTATAACGTGACCAACCCTCACGATGCAGCTGGTGTTCCTCTGCTGCGCATGCGCCGGGGCTGTCACGACTCGGACGCTGCTGCGGTGCTGCAGGTGGAAACATGGCGATGAAGGCTCTCAGAGGGATGGTGAACGGGGCCATGAGTGAGCTGTCCTCGGCTGTCAGCGGGACCAAACCGACGGCCGCCGCCCCGCGGTCCTCCGCCGCCTCCCGGGAGCATGTGATGGCCGTGAGCCGGGATTACATCTCGCAGCCCCGCCTCAGTGAGTGTGAACGCGTCGGTCCTTCAGCTGCTGCGACTCTGGTTGATTCAGGACTCCACAGGTCTGCGTCATTTTGAAGACACGTGAAAGTCCCGTCCTGAGGATGAGTCAGCGATCTGAGAGCATCAGACACCTGACACTTCATCTGTCAGACATCAGGAGACAGAGGGCCCCTGGGCTCAGAGGGCCCCCCCCCCCCCCCCCCCACACACACACACACACACACACACACACACACTCTTTGTCGTTCCTCATCCTGTTTGTGTTGTCGTGTTGCATCTCTTTGTCTCTACACATCTCTCTGAAGTCGTTTTGTGTCTCTTTGAAGTCGTTTTGTGCCTTTTTGTAGTTGTTTTGTGTGTCTTTGTGGTTGTGTATCTCTTTTTGTAGTCCTCGTGAGACTGTCTGTGTCTCTGCAACTGTTCTGCATCTCTTTGTTGTCGTTCTGTATCTTTTTGTAGCCTTGTGGTCATTATGTGTGTCTTTGTAGTTGTTTATCCCATTTGTAGTAGTCTCTTTGTCGTAGTGAATCATCTCTCTGGGGTTTTGTGTGTCTTTGTGGTCGTTCTGTCTCTGTGGTTGTTTTTCTCTTTTCATAGTCATCCTGAGTCATTTTGTGTCTCTTTGCAGCTGTTTTGCATCTTTGTAGTCGTCTTTTTCACTTGTGGTCGACCTGTGTCTCCCTGTAGTCGTCTTGTGTCTCTTTGTAGCTGTTTAATGTTTAATTGTGGTCATTGTGAGTCTCTTCCTGGTCAGTACGTATCTCTTCCTGGTCGGTACGCGTCTCTTCCTGGTCGGTACGCGTCTCTTCCTGGTCGGTACGCGTCTCTTCCTGGTCGGTACGCGTCTCTTCCTGGTCGGTATGCGTCTCTTCCTGGTCAGGTGACATTTCAAGTGACATTTTGCAGCTTCTCAGACGTGAATCTGTCTCTCTGTGTCTCTTTGGCTCAGACAGGTGAAGACGTGAAGGTGTAAACTCTGGAGCTTCAGAATATTGTGACGTCATTTTTGGACTCAAAAAAATGAAGTGGTTATAAAAACAATCCACAGTTGTATCCTGACGCTGAGCTGCAGCTCGTGCTGTTGATTCTCTGTGTTGTATAAAAGTGTGTGGGCCTCAGCTGGATAAAAATACCAACACTGTGCAGCTGCTTCGTCCTTCTGTCGGACGCACTGTGATGAGGAGCACCGTAAATACAGTTTAACATGAGACTGAGATGAAGATCAGACAGGCCGGTCATCACAGAGTTAAATGTTCATCACAGAGGGGACGTCTTTAAATGTCTTCAAATGTCTTCAAATGTCCAAAACCTGAAAATAATCAGTTCACTGTAATTTTAAACAGAAAAATCCTCACTGCAGATTCTCCCTGTGTTCCTGTGCTCCTGGTTCATCTCTCTTACTTTACTTTTTATTTAATTTATTTTCCTTCTGAAAATGAGCCGACTCTTTTCAGTTTGTGCCAGTTTGTTGTTGTTGTTGTTTCTTGTCTTCTGCTGCGTCTCAGACTGCAGTCAGCTGAAATGAGCTCAAACATGAATCTTGGTTTAATACCTGGGAATGACGTCCAAATGCTTCCTCACATGGTGGCGCTGTAATTAACGCCCGAAATCCCTTTTTTGGAAAGGCCACGCCCCCTCGCACCATAACTCTGATTGACGTGAAATTTTCTACACACGTACATCTCAGTGCACAAAAACCCTCGTGGACTGTAAACGTCCGCTGCGACAGATTTTGTGCTCATTTTGTGAAAAACACTGAAACGAACGACTTTTTAAAAATTTCAACTCTATCAGCACCAAATCTGGCAAACTGCCTTTTGAGACCGAGAGACATGATCCTACAATAAATGAGCAATATTGGTAAAAAAACCAACATGGCCGCCATCATTAAAACAGTCCTCAAGGGGCGAAGCTTAGTAGAAAATTAATTCAATTAATTAATTCAAACTGTCTTTGAGCAACCCGACTAGAGTTCGTACACTACGTCCTGAATGAAGCCACCAAGTTTTATTCAGATACGATAAATTGGGAACAAATTGCGTGTGCTGTTATTGAAATGCTTTCGGCTCACTCGTGACTATATTTTGTTCACTTTTTGTTGTTTAATATTTCGTTATTTATCTGTACTTATTTCTGTCTTTGTGCTGCAACACCTGAATTTTCTCTGGAGATCAGTGAAGTTTATCTGAACTTTGTGTTTCAGTTTTTTGCTCAAAAAATGACTTTAAACAATTCAATTTTTTAAAAAAAGTTGCTCACTGATTTTTTGTCGATTGACTGATTCAGCCGTCAGTCGGTTGTGCGACACCGGCCCGGCCAAATCTTGAGCTCTGCCCTCTGATGGAGAATCGGTTTCAGGCTCAGTCAACACATCTTGTTTCTGTTTCTGTCTCCTCAGCCTATAAAACAGTTTCTGGAGTCAACGGGCCGCTGGTGATTCTGGATCAGGTGAAGGTAAGAAACAAACATCCTCTAGATTCAGACATCTCAGAGTTTCTCCTGCTGTTCTCACCCTTTATTCAAAGCCCTCAGTCCTCAGGAGAGAAAATGTGATACTTTAATTTTCTAGGAATTCAAATGACGTCCAAATGGAACAGAACATTTCTCGTCAATGTGCAGATATTCCACTTTTATCAGGTCCCTCAACACGAGCGACGTTCCTAACGTTTAAACGGGAGCTTAGACTTTGAGTCGACTCGTCTGAAGTTGAACATAATTTAATCCAGAAGCTTAAACATTCTGTGTATATAATTACAACGTTTGCATTTTTCAATAATCAAAATCGTATTGTAAATGTTGCTGAGATGCGTGGCACTTTGCGCTGCACATTATGAACACATTATCCTACAAATCACGACAACAACTAACTAAAAGCGTGTCCGTACGATGTGTCAGTCACCATCTATGAGCAGATTCTCTGTAACTTCTTACATCTGTGTTAGAGGCCTGTGAACATCTGGTCAGGACTGATATGAATCTGTCTGTTTTAAAATGTTGTTTTATTGATTGTTGTGCTGTCACGCTTGTTTTGTTGGTGTTGTTGTTCTCAAAGTGATATTTTTGATCCTGTAAATGTCGTCCCACTTCAGAATCCAATAAAGAAAGTTGTCTGACGTCAGTGTTTCCTGCTTCACTCTAACAGTTTCCTCGCTACGCAGAGATCGTCCATCTCACGCTGCCTGATGGGACCAAGAGGAGCGGCCAGGTGCTGGAGGTCACCGGCTCCAAAGCTGTGGTGCAGGTACTCACATCTCTGCTGTTACTGGACTCAGTTCAGTTCAGACGTTCATCTTCCTCAGAGGATCAGCCCGACACACTTCCTGTAGCGCTGACATCAGAGTGAAACATGTCCTCAAGATGAACGGTCGTGGACGTTGCTACAGGAACGAGAGAAAATAAGATCACAACAGAGCAAATACTTTGTTCAAAGATCCTGTCCTGTTCCATGTTTCACCTTTCTTAACCAGCACTGAAACCAACATTAGACAGGTGAGATGCACACCTGTGACCCACAGCCGGAGGGTTTACATTAATTTAACCTGCTGCTCCACTGATGTGTTGATAAATGCTCAGTTTCAAACCAAGTCGCCACAATAAATGTTGGCTTTGTAATTTTCCGTAAACCACAGATACAGATATGTTGAAACTTTACGTTTCAGGTAAAGCAGCGTGTCTCGCTAAGAAACAACCTCTCAGCCCTGTACCTGCATCATCAGGTCGCTAAACAACACCCTCGTTTAAAACACACGGCAGCGGTTCCCTAAAACACACCAGCTTTGTTGTTTGTTGGTGTTGAACAGTGGTCTGCAGCTTGACAGGCGTCTCTCCGAGGTGTCGCACCATCCACCTCCTGATGGTGACGTCAGCTCAGATCTTATTTTAGAAACACTGAAACATCTGTGCGTTGAAACGTACGGCGTGACGTGACGTATTTGTGGTTTGCAGAAACATATAATGACCAACATTTCCTTCTGGCTCCAGCTTTGATTCACTCCACTCTGCCCCCTGCAGGTGTTTGAGGGGACTTCAGGTATCGATGCCAAGAAGACGAGCTGCGAGTTCACAGGAGACATCCTGCGGACGCCTGTCTCCGAGGACATGTTGGGTATGACACAGAAACATGTCAAACTGAGACAACGCTGCAGCTTCACAGAAACTCGGTTTGGTTTGTATGTTTGTGTGCTGATATATGATAAAGTGTGTGTGTGTGTGTGTGTGTGCGTGTGCGTGTTTGCAGGCCGTGTGTTTAATGGATCTGGTAAACCTATCGACAGAGGACCAGCAGTCCTGGCTGAAGACTTCCTGGACATCATGGGTACGTTGACTGTTTTTGACTTTGAGTCCTGTCTGTTTTTCCAGCAGGTTTTTGGCCCCCAGAACGTGGGTGAATTTAGGGACCTGTTGTTTGTATTTCCTGCTGATTTTTAACCCCATAAAAGGGTGTTTTGTCAGGAAACTGTCACCGTGTTTCTTACGGCTTTTCAGCCCCCAAATGTTGATGTTTTTTTGGGAGCAGTCTCCTGCGCCTTTTCTTGAGGATTTTCAGCCCTCAGACGTGGGTGGTTTTAAGGGAACTGACCCTGTATTTCCGGCGGCTTTTTAACTCCCAAATGTGGATGTTGTTTAGAGAGCCATTGCTGTGTTGCCGGACATTTTTTAACTCTGGAACATGGGCGATTGTTAGGCAACTTGTTGCTGTGTTTCTGTGGCTTTTTAGCCTTCACACATGGATGTTTTTAGTGACCTGTCGCTGTGTTTCCTGCAGCGTCATTATAGTTTCCAAGCCAGCATAGTGTCATGAGAAGTGGTTGTTTTTGTACTCAGACACAGAGTTTGTCCTGCAGGACTTTGACCCCAACACATGATCTTTTCTGAACTATAACCAAATAGTTTTTGTGCCAAAACAAAACCACAGTGTTTTTGAAATGTAAAGTTTCACTGTGTCTTGATTTGTAGAAACATACAGTGCCAACATTTATCCTGCTGCATGTCTTCTGTAGATATAGTGAAGCTGTGCTGGAGTCTCGAGCTGAAACAACACCACTAACACACCTCATACGTCGGCTTTTACAGGAGTGTATGGTTGTGTTTATGTTCCAGGCCAGCCTATAAACCCTCAGTGCCGTATCTACCCTGAGGAGATGATCCAGACGGGAATATCTGCCATCGATGGCATGAACAGCATCGCCAGAGGGCAGAAAATCCCCATCTTCTCTGCTGCCGGGCTGCCACACAACGAGGTGCAGACTGACACAGGAGCTGTTTGAACGTGGAGGGAGGCCTGTGAATGTTCTGTGTGCTGAATCCTCATTAACTGCAATGAATAACATTGATTCATTAATTGTGTCACTTTAATTTGGGCTGGATTTGATTAATGTAGAAAGCTAAAACTGATTTTTTGCTGAGGACCAGAGGAGGCGCAGTGTGGAGTTGTTCAGATGAACGGTTCAGGGCAGTGAATTAGCTTCGGATGTTGTTGAGGGTTTGTGTGATGACCTCGTTCCCTCCGCTCTTCAGATCGCAGCTCAGATCTGTCGACAGGCCGGTTTGGTGAAGAAATCCAAGGACGTGATGGACTACAGCGAGGACAACTTTGCCATCGTGTTTGCAGCTATGGGGGTGAGAACTGCACTTTATTTTTCACCAGCAAATTCTGACACTTTCCTCTCAACTCTCCACCTGTCTCAGGTGTTTTCATCCCCAGATATGACGTCTGCTGGTCAGAAAGAATTCATGGAGCCACAGATAAATATTTAACTTTTCTTTAAACGTCTAAACCAGACGATACCGCCTGATGTCATGCCTCCGTGCCGGTGATAGCCGTGGCCACAGGCATCAAGCTCTTGGGTTGTCTGTCCGTCAGTTCATATGTACATACATCCGATTCTCGTGACCGTAATAACCTGAGAACGCCTCGAGGAAATTTCTTCAAGTTTGGCACAAATGTCCACTTGAACTTAACGATAAACTGATTAGATTTTGGTGGTCAAAGGTCAAGGCCCCCGTGACCTCTTTTGTCTCATTCTTGTGAGAGCAATATCCCAAGAACACTGTGAGGGAATATATTTTTAAATTTGGCACAAACCTCCGCCTAGAGTTAACGATGAACTAATAGAGATTTGGTGGTCAAAGGTCAAGGTCACCGTGTCCTTGTCTTTCTTATTCTCGTGAAGGTGATACCCCAAAAATGCCTTGAGGAAATTTCTTAAAGTTTGGCACAAACGTCCTCTTTGACTCCACAATGGCCTGATTAGATTTTCGTGGTCAAAGGTCAAGGTCACAGTCACCTTGTCTGTCTCTTTCTTGTGATCTGATCGGTGTCATTCTTGTAAATGAAGTATCTTAAGTGCTGTAAGGGAATTTCTTCAGATTTGGCACAAACATCCACTTGGATTCAGCGATGAACTGATTAGATTTTGTTGGTCAAAGGTCAAGGTCACAGTGACCTCATTTGTCTCATTCTTGTAAGAGCAATATCCCAAGGACACCCTGGGGGAATATATTCAAATTTGGCACAAACATCTTCTTTCAGGATTCAGGAATTAACTCAACTCATTTTGGTGGTCAAAGGGGAATCAGTGTCCGACGCCAAAATCACGGACAAAGCGGCGGCGTTTGATGACTAACCATCGACTGTATAAAACGGTTGTAGCCACCGTGAAGTCATCCACTGGTTGCTGGACTCCTGTTTTCAAACCTTGAGTTCGGCATTTTGGCCATTTTCATTTTGGAGTTTTGAAGCTAAGAAGCGACCATATTTGCACGAGAGGGGGTTGCGAATGCTAGCTGCTAGCTTGGTTAGCACAGTGCATTTACAGCTATGGTTAACTGTGATAATGTTAATGCAAAGAGGCCCCGCCCTTAATGATGCGTAACGTTTAAGCTGTAATAAAATGTAAACAGGTGAGTTCTATATAAATTCATGAATGTTGAAATTAGCTACAGAGACCAAAACTGTTCTTGTACCAGGCTGTAAACATGTTTATTTCTACATGTTAACATGGGGGGTCTGTGGGGACTGACTCACTGTTGGAGCCAGCATCTAGTGGACATCAGAAGAACTGCAGGTTTTGGCTTCATTTTTCAGCCCCAGACGTTGCTGCTTGGCGCTAACCAACTTTAAAAGGTGCTAACGTTATACTGTTGTGTCTTCTCTGTGCCATCAGGTGAACATGGAGACCGCCAGGTTCTTTAAGTCTGACTTTGAGGAGAACGGTTCCATGGACAACGTCTGTTTGTTCCTCAACCTGGCCAACGACCCCACGTATGACCTTCAGCTCCTCACCTTGTTTTTAGTTTAAAAAAAAACAAACAAAAAAACACTTTATCTGGAATAATTAGTGACTAATTAAAACATTAATTGAAAGGGCTGTCTGTCCCATTCTTATGAACACAAAATCTCAAAAGGCTGTGAGAGAATTTCTTCACATTTGGCACAAACACCCTCTTGGATTCAAAAATTAACTCATTAGGTTTTGGTGAAAGGTCAAAGGTCACGGTTACTGTGACTTGTCGGTCTAATTATGGTGAACGCGATATCTTGAGGGAATATTTTTTAAATTTGGCACAAACGTCCATTTAGACTCAAGGATGAAGTTTTTAATTGTGAAAGGGTCAAGGTCACTGTGATGTCATCTGTCTCACTCTCACAAACACGATATCTCAAGAACACCTTGAGGGAATTTCTTTAAATTTGACACAAACATCCACTTTGAGTCAGGTTTAACTGTTTAGATTTTGATGGTCAAAAGTCACTGTGACCTTTTCTGTCTCATTCTCATGAACATTATATTTTAAGAACACCTTGAGGAAATTTTTTCACATTTGTCACAAATGTCCACTTTGATTCAGGATAAAGTGATTAGATTTTAATGGTCAAAGTTCAAAGGGCAAGGTCAATGTGACCTTGTCTGTGTCATTTTTATGAGTACAATATCTCAAGAAAACTTTGCAAGAATTTCTTTAATTTGGCACAAACGTCCACTTTGAGTCAAAGATGAACTGAATCAAAATTTGGTGTCAAAGGTCTCTGTGACCTTGTGTACATCTCATTCTTGTGAACACAATATCAGAACAACATCTCAAAGGAATTTCTTCAAATGTGGCTCAAACATCCAATTGGACCTGCAAATGAACTCATTAGATTTTGGTAGTCAAAGTTCAAGGTTACTGTGACCTTGTGTCCATCTAGGGGCGTGGTAATAATTCTAGTTTCAAATTGAAACTGTTTTTTCACCACACTTTATTTACATGGAGTAGATTATTGATATTAAATTAATCATTTAAGTTGTACCATAAACTTCTCTCTTTTTTGCAGCATCGAGCGAATCATCACACCCCGTCTGGCTCTGACATCAGCAGAGTATCTGGCCTATCAGTGTGAGAAGCACGTCCTCGTCATCCTCACTGACATGAGCTCCTACGCAGAAGCTCTCCGAGAGGTCAGTCCCCATTTCAGAGCATTCACTCTGAGGTGACTACAGGAAATAGGAAATGAATTCTGCATCTCATCCGAACTCAGGTGTCTGCTGCCAGAGAGGAAGTGCCGGGCCGGCGAGGTTTCCCTGGTTACATGTACACAGATTTGGCCACCATCTACGAGAGGGCGGGCCGAGTGGAAGGACGTAACGGCTCCATCACCCAGATCCCCATCCTCACCATGCCCAACGACGGTACGCACACACTCAGGAAGAGTTTATACTTCTGCGTCGAATAGACGCCATACCAAGGTGTAGGCTCTGTGTCGATCTTATAGACACCACGCCGTACCCTACGCTATAGCCTGAAGTGCACCATGTGTTTAATGTGTGTTTAATGTGTGTTTAATGTGTGTTTTGAATCAACTAAACTTTAGAGCACTTCACAGAAACCACACCTCCAACTAGTGTTTAGGAGGTGTAACTGCAGAGTGACACAGACACACCAATGCACAAGTATAATTATTTACTTGTAGAATTATTTACCGTCCACCAAAATGTAAACATGGGTTCCTTGAGGAGTTCTCTGAGCTATTATCCACAATTTCCACCGAGTTTGATTATATCATCATTTCAGGGGACTTTAATTTTCATGTAGACAATCCAAATGATCATGATTCAACAGAGTTCATAAACCTATTACAGGCTTTTGATTACTCTCAGCATGTGTCTGGCCGCACTCACAACCGAGGCCATACCCTGGATCTGATTATTGGAAAGGGACTCAATATTACAATCACCTCAATCAAGGATATCACCATATCAGATCATTTTTGTATTTATTTTGATGCCTCATTTACACCACAAAAAGTATTAGGGATGCCGACAGTAAAAAAACGCTATATTGGTGCTGATACCGTTAAATCTTTCACTGAATCCTTTCCCACATCCATGTCACATCTGGCTCTGTCTATATCTATGTCCCCAGATGTCCTGGTAGACAACTTCAATCTGAGAGTGACAAACCTCATTGACAATCTCTGGAAAACAAAAGGCTCCTTGGATAAATGATACTTTTGTGAAACAACTAAAAAAAGAAAGTAGACGAGTAGAGCGAAAAATGGAGGAAAAAACAAGCTTCAAATTCACTATGACATCTACAAATCCTGCCTCTCCAACTATAACAAGGCAATAAAAACCAGCAGACAATCATTTTTCACCGATATCATAAATAATAATTTGAACAATGCACAAGTACTGTTCTCTACCGTTGATCGACTCTTAAATTCATCTTTTTCTACCCACCCAAACTTACTCTCCACTACAAAATGTGAGGAATTTGCAACATTTTTTAATAGCAAAATTACCACAGTCAGAAAAAATATAAGCTCCTTGAGCCTTGGCAAAGATGTGTTACCTGCTTATATGAATAGAACCTCTGATATGTCATATTTTCCTCCTGTGGACTCTACAACCCTTGCAGATGCTGTGCATCAGCTCAAGTTCTCCACCTGTTGCCTGGATCCAATTCCGACTAGCTTTTTTAAAACTACTTTTAGCTGTTTAAGCACTACAGTACTACAAATTGTTAATTGCTCCCTCCAGTCTGGTGTTTTCCCAAGTGCTCTTAAAACTGCTGTTATAAAACCATTGTTGAAAAAGAACAGTCTAGATCCCTCAGTTTTAAGCAACTATAGACCAATCTCAAATCTCCCTTTTCTTAGCAAGATCCTTGAAAAAATTGTGTACAGTCAACTGAATGATTACCTGATAACAAATGACCTATTTGATGTTTTTCAGTCTGGTTTTAGATCTCACCACAGCACAGAAACTGCCCTTATTAAAGTTTTAAATGATCTCCACTTAAACATGGACACTGGCAAGCTCTCAATCCTCGTACTCCTAGATCTCAGTGCCGCGTTCGACACTGTCGATCATGGGATCTTACTTGACAGATTGCATAACTGGGTGGGACTTTCCGGTCCTGTCCTAAACTACCTACTTACAAGACTGGGATTTCTTTGTGTCCATCGATAATTATGCATCTGACAAAGTTGCTGTGACCTGTGGGGTTCCACAGGGCTCAACCCTTGGTCCACTCCTGTTTAATTTACACATGCTTCCGCTTGGGCACATTATACAGAAACATAATATACAATACCATAATTATGCAGATGATACACAACTCTATATCTCCCTCTCTCCTGATGATTTGAGCCCTGTGGAAACACTACTCAAATGCATCGATGACATTAATACATGGATGAACCAAAATTTCCTCCAGCTAAACAATGATAAAACAGAAATCATTATCATAGGTCCAAAAGCAAAAAGACAGGAAGTCTCTGCCATTCTTCGTTCATCTGCTCTCAAGTGCAAAGAACATGCCAGAAATCTGATGCTGATCTTAACTTTCACATTAACAAGGTCACAAGATCATCCTTCTTCCATTTGAAAAACATCTCAAAAATCTGAGACTTTCTGACAAATTCAGATGCTGATAAACTGGTTCATGCATTTGTAACAAGCAGACTCGATTATTGCAATAGCCTCTTTTCCGGACTCCCTCAAAAATCCATCAAACGACTGCAACTTATTCAAAATGCTGCTGCACGTATTTTAACCAGAACTAAGAAATATACACACATCACCCCAGTTCTTCAGTCCTTACACTGGCTCCCATTGAAGGCCAGAATTGAATTTAAAATTCTTCTTATTGCCTATAAGGCACTGAATGGCCTTGCCCCTAATTATATTAAAGAATTACTTGTGCCATATGAGCCAATGAGAACTCTCAGGTCATCAGCTAATGGGCTCCTCGTTGTTCCCTGTGTGCGCAGCATTTAGCTGCTATACTCCTAGCAGATGGAATAACCTTCCAGGTAATGTCAGAAATGCGCCAACACTGAGCTCTTTTAAAAGTAAACTTAAGACGTTTCTCTTTACTGCTGTTTTTAACTAGCCTGTTAATTTTTTTTTATCACTAAATACTAGAATCACTATGCACTTTAAATAAGATGCATCCATGTATGCTTGCATACATTCATGTTCTTGTTTGTTGTCTGTCTGCGTGCTTGTAAATATGTGCTCATATTTTATGTTTTTATACATGTTTTTTTGTGAAACACATTGTGTTGCTTTCTATATGAAATGTGCTTTATAAATAAATCTTCTTCTTCTTCTTCTTCTTCTTATAAATCCTGTTTCACACACAGCTCACTGTGATTATGATTTTGACTGCAGTGATGTATTTACAGTGTGTTCTCGTGTCTCTCAGACATCACTCATCCAATCCCTGACCTGACGGGTTACATCACTGAGGGACAAATCTATGTGGACAGACAACTTCACAACAGACAGGTAACACAGCGCTGCGCAGCCTCACAGGACGCTGAAGCTCCTCATCAGGGTTTTATTAATTCACCAACATAATTTAATCTAGAAAATGTCACCAAAATAAAATCCAAACCAGATTCTTTTAATCTGTCAGCCTACATGACGTGCTGCTGCTCCGCACTGCTGAACAGGAAACAAAACCTCGACTGTGAGAGTTGTCTTGTGGAAATGAAATCCAATTAACTTCCTCTGGAGCCTGGACAGGAAGTGTGTGAACAGCTGTAGGACAGATGCAGTAGTTCTAATCTTCTCACTGACGTCTGGTTGTGTTGTGTCTTTGGTCAGATCTATCCTCCCATCAACGTGCTGCCGTCTCTCTCTCGTCTCATGAAATCTGCCATCGGGGAGGGAATGACCCGCAGAGACCACTCTGATGTCTCCAACCAGCTCGTGAGTTATAACACACTTCCTGTTTCACACTCCATACATTTTACTTTACAACCGCAGTCTGAAAATATATGTGTGTGTGTGTGTGTGTGTGTGTGTGTAGTACGCGTGTTATGCCATAGGGAAGGACGTCCAGGCCATGAAGGCGGTGGTGGGGGAGGAGGCTCTGACAGCTGATGACCTGCTCTATCTGGAGTTCCTGACCAAGTTCGAGAAAAACTTCATCGCCCAAGGTGCAGTGGGCTGCGCCCGATCGCTCAGAGTTTTTAGTTCCTGCTAGATCTGAAACAATCAGTCGATCAGTCGACTGAGGAGGAAATAAATATGCAACAGAAGTCTTACTGAGAGGTCGCTAAAAAACAGTCGCCTTTGGTGGTACAGATGTTGCTTAAAATGCAGTGATGGGTTGAGAAAAAAACACACCCACATTTGATGGCCAAATGCTGCTGGAAACTCGGCTTACAAAAAACCACAATGCTGGAAATGCAGTGATAGCTTACTAAAAACAATCACATGATTGCACAAATGGTGCTTAAAACATCACTTAAAACCATCTATGTTTGGCGGCACAGGTGACACTAGAAATGCAGCAATGGGTCACTTAGAAACTTTCACCTTTGGTGGCACAAGTGCTGCTGGAAATACAGTGATGGGTCACTTAAAAACACCTAGATTTGGTTTCACAAACACCATTGGAAATGCAATGATGGTCTGCTAAAAACCACCTACTTGTAGCGATACAAACCACTGGAAATGCAGTCCAGGCAAGGAAGGGGGGCATTAACGCCGCTGATGGTCTGCTAGAAAATTTGCCCACATTCGTTGGCACAAGCATGTCTAGAAATGCAGTGACATCCCACTAAAAAAACACCCATGTTAGGTGGTACAAAAGTTGCTGCTAAAACAGCAATAGGTTGCCAAAATTGCCCATGTTTGATTGCACAAACTCCACTGGAAATGCAGCAATGGCTTGCTGAAAAATACCCATGTTTGGTGGCACCAAACATGGGTATTTTTCAGCAAACAATGCTTGAAATGGAGTCAAGGCTCTCGTGGGGGCATTCATGCCGCTGAAAGTGCAGCGATAGGCAGCTACAAAACATCCACGTTTGGTGGCACAAACTTCACTAGAAATGCAACGACAGCTTACCAAAAAATCGCCCGCATTTGGTGGGACAGATGCCACTAGAAACATAGTGACAGTTAACCATAAAACACCCATGTTTGGTGGCAAGAAAGTTGCTACTAGTATAAGAATGAGTTGATAAAAAAAACACACGTGGTTGCACAAACACTGCTGGAAATGCATCAGTGGTTTGCTTAAAAAAAAACATGGAGGCATAAACAGCACTCGAAATGTAGTCAAAGCTCGCATGGGGGCATAAATGCTGCTGAAAGTGCAGCGAAAAGCTGCTAGAAAACACCCACATTTGGTAGCACAGAATTACTAGAAATGCAGCGACAGCTCACTAAAAAACACCCACGTCTGATGGCCAAAGGCCGCTGGAAACTCAGTGACGGCTTACTGAAACATCACCCATGTTTGGTGGTACGAAAGTTGCTGCTAATGCAAGATTGAGTAGATAAAAAACACCCACGTTTGGTTGCACAAATTCTGCTGGAAATGCAGCGATGGTTTGCTAAACACATCCATGCATCCAAACACTGGTGTCATTTTTTTTCAACATTTTGCAGAAAATTTACAGATTGTATCTTTAAAATGTCTTTACAAGTCCAAAAGCGTCACCAGGAAGCAGGTTTATTAATATTCACGTCCACGTGTTTGTGTGTCCAGGTGCCTACGAGAACAGGAGCGTGTTTGAGACTCTGGACATCGGATGGCAGCTGATGAGGATCTTCCCCAAAGAGATGCTGAAGAGGATCCCTCAGACCACCTTGGCTGAGTTTTACCCCCGAGAAGCCAAACATTAAGCAGACACACATCATCTCCACCAGTCCTGCCGCTTCCATCTGTTCAGTGACGTCTCACTGCATACATTCAGTAACGTGTTGTACCGTCACACATGATGTGATGCTGTAAACGTCCTGACACTCGTGACAACACATTGACATTCCTGCTTAAACAACCAGAAACATGAGGAGGGAAATACACCGAGTGTTTACAGTGAGAATGTTAGAGAATACAGTGAGAGTGTTAATGTCTTTAATGTCTAAGTGGATGATGATGATGATGATGATGACGATGACGTTTTAATTATTGTGTCATGCCTATCATCAGCAAATGATACCGGAGAAGTCACAGTAATTGTCCCTCCTTTTCCAGGCTTTGAAGTTGATGTCGGCAAATACCGGTGTTTGGACACTAAACCCTGTAAAACAGCGAATGATCGTGTCGTATTTTGGTTTCTGCACGTAGACAGTGAACAAGCTAAAATGTGTTAATCAGACGGAACCTGGCTAAGTGTTTCCATCTGTTTCCAGTCTTTATGCTAAGCTAAGCTAACCAGCTGTCCGACTCCCTGCAAGAAAGCAAAGAAGCGTTTTTAATTGCACTGACGGGCAATGTTTTAATGAGCAGGTCCCAGTTTAGGCAGTGAAGACGATTCGTTTATCAGAGCTCGAGGATTCACTCTGAACATAAAACATTTGGTTTGTTTAGAAAGAAACCGTCAGAGTGAACGTCGGCCAGGAGAGTGTCTCTCTGGTCCAAAGTGTCAGCCGGGTTCAAGTTTGTGTTTCGGCAGACCGTAGACTTTTAAAGGTTGTGGTCCAATCAGACTTAGAATTGTCTGTCAGTCAAAGACAGTAACTTATTGCGTGAAGGTGCCTCCATGTCTTTTCCATCAGCTAGCAAACAACAGAAAAATGTCTATGATACGATTCAATACGGTACGTTACGATATTTACGATTACGATATGATACGATGTGTCTGTCTTGGGGGTGAAGTGTGATACCTCAGGCTAATAATAAATATTCAGAAGATTGTTGTTGTAAAAAATAATGCTAGCCTTGGGCTTGCAACTTTTCAATTAGCTAGCGTGCTAGCTTGCAAAAACTGTCTACTTATCAACTCCTTGATCATAACAGAATATCGTAACTTTCACCACCACTCATTTTAGAAAGGACACCACAAGATGCCAACTTCCATGTGTTAGCATCAAACTAACAGAGTAAGTGCGAGTTTTTTGCCACATGGTTGGAAGTAGAATCAGAAAAAGGTTTATGACCAAGTAGGTTTTCACTTAAAGGGAATTTCAGTGTTTTGTGTTTTGTGCGTACAATAAAAATATTACTTAGAGGATATAAGATGTATGTAATCTGAAGAAACGCTATATTCTTTAGCCACCAGGTACCATCCTGAGAAGATGAAGGATTGCTAATATTAGCACGCTAGCTAACACTGACAGCCAGAAACATCTATGACCCACTGTCTGTTTAATAATCTAAACAAAGAACAGGTTTTCTTGTGGTGAAAATTACTATATTCTGTTATGATCAAGGAGTTGATGGTAAGCACGCAGCGTTAGCTAGCTAGTTAGCACGCAAGCTAGCACGCAAGCAAGCGCGCTAGTTAGCATGCTAGCTAGTTGAAAAGTTGTCTAGTTTCGCTTCCAATATTCACACCAATGTTGAGCTTAGGACTAACATCATTTTTACAATAATGATCTTAAGAATATTTATTGTTAGCCTGCTGAGTCATCGCAACTCTTTTCGTACGGAGCATGACAAAAAAATGTTTGCAAAGTGACGGAAATCCAAGAACGTGAGTCTTATCATGGATGTATAAAGAGACCTGGATACAGCGTTGGAGGCGGGGCCCCGTTCAGACTATGAAAGTTGCTCAGCGGTGTATGAAACAAAAAAGCTCTATTTCCACGGTATGAAATTACTCGGATCTTGTGAGGTGTTGGGCCCATGGAGCAGCAGACAAGAGGCTGACTTCTCTTGGCTGAGTAGCTAATTTCCAGTTCAGCGTTCCGCTAACATGAATGGGGACAAAATGATCCGATCGTGCAGCTCCTCTAGATTTTGGAAATGTTACTGGACCAAACGGGTCGAATCGTGATAGTGACTTGAGTCATTTCTTAGGGGTTGCGATGCTCAAAAAGACGTTTCCACTGATTTACAGACGTCTCTACGATGTAAGTCAATAGGAAAAAGTCTTTTTGGGCCACATGGCGTCATGTGACAGACCTGGACGGTGTAACTGCTGTTCCTGGGGTTTGACTTGTATATGTTCCTCCCCTCTTGTAAAACTGTGAAGTGGATCACTGAATTAAAACAAACAGTACTGGACTGACAGCAGATTGTAAGCCTCTGACTGGCCAAATTATAAACTGATTGAGGTACCACAGCCTCTCAGAGTCTCTGGTCTGCAGGGACACCCTACATAAGCACTGTTGAGGTGTGTTTATGGTGCAGGCCTGCAGGTGAGCTTGCATCATCTCCCCGCCCCCAGGAGTGCTCCCCTCTAGTCTTCTTATGCAAATAATGAGGGAAATAAAATTAAACTTTAAAAATACCTTCAGCTGTACTGCTAGCCGCTGCATCACTGTGGTCTCTCTGCACTTCCTGCACCCTCGAGTGACTGTTTCAGTCACTAACGTCCTGTAAAGACAAACTGTTTAAAGACACAGTGACACGTAGTGGATTTTTGAGCCTAACACATCTAACACACAGTGACGGCCCACTTAAAAACACCCATATTTCAAGGAAAAAAAGACGCCAGAAACAGTGACAGGGTCCGAAAAGAACACCCATGTTTGGAGGTGAAAAAAATGTGCTAGAGACACAGTGATGCTAAAAAGGTTGCTAAAGAACACCTTTGTTTGGGAGCTAAAAAGCAGCTGGAGACCCATGGCAGCTCTCTAAAAAAAAAAACCCTCACATTTGGGGTCAAATAGACGCTGGAAACAGTTACAGGTCGCTAGAAACGCCCGTGTTCGAGGGCCAAAGAAAGATGCTGCAAACACAGTGAGGGCTCACTGAAAGCAGCCATGTTTTGGGGCTGAAAGCCTCGCTCCTGAGTGAACTGAAGTGTGATGACAGGCGTGTGTGCTCATTAGGCTCCTGCAGGCATTTCATCACAATGTTTTATTTTGGCGGTCAGTCGGCGCACCTTCCTGTCCTTGTACATGCCATACGACTGTGACACTCTGACAGACTGTCATGTTCTGCCATCAGGTACGAGGCCTCGTCTGGAAGAAGCTGTGATACTTTTCAAGGAAGCCATGTAGGAGAGCCGGCAAGTGAAATTATATCACAGCTTTGATGATGATGATGATGATGATGATGATGATGATGATGATGTATGAGGAAGCTGTCCCATCATTCCTTTACTGCTGGATGTTGTGGTTCCTTTAGATGATGACGTTCTCTGTGTACGTGTTCTCTTTACTTCTGAATGTTTGTAGATGGTGTGTTTCTGTTGAACAGTGTGTGCACAGTGACCGGCTGTAATAATCAGCCTGCATGCATCGTTGTTTAATGTCAGCGCCTCAAATGTCTCTGAAATAAAAGCTGCTGTGATCAGATGAGTTCATGTGTATCTGCTTCAAAATGAGCACTGATGGGTTTTTAATAGAAGAAGATACATTTAATATTGATTTAAAAAAATGCATCTGTTCCAGCTCATTGATTGTTTCCTCAAACTGGAAGCTGTTTAATAACTGATGACAGGTAACATACATTGCGTCATGAGTCTGTGCTGCCTATAGCCAGTGTGCAAAGTAACTAAGTACTTTTACTTAGTATTTCATTTTCTACTACTTTACACTTCTGCTTCTCTAAATCTCAGAGAGAAATATTGCATTTTTTTTTTTTTTACTGCGGTACATTTATTAAATATCTTTGCAGTTACTTTGCTGATTCAGATATTAATACAAAATATAACCAACAAATTAATGATGTTTTATTATACCGTAGATTTAAACTTTATTGATTCCAGAGGAGAAATTCACAGTCTACAGAGCCGCCTGAATAAATGTTGGTATTGTCTGTTTATGCAAACCACAGATATGTTAAATTTACACGTTACTATCTGGTGGATTCGTTGAAAGTTTATGTTGAGCAAGGTGCTCTGATTTAGGCACAAAAAACATTTGGTTATAGATTGAAAAATATGTTTTGGCTTAAGATACCTGTTTGGGGCTCAATCCCCCAACACACCCTGTGGTAGCACGATCCCTGTGACTAGTTGCTATTGAACACCAGTGTTTGATGACATAATCGTCACTGGAAATGTAGTGTTAGGCTGCGAAGAAACACCCACGTTTTGGGTCTATAAAGCGCTGGAAATACAGTGACAGGTTGCTTAAAAATATCCATGTTTGGGGGTTAAAGAGACACCACAAAATACCTGCGTTTGGGGACTAAGCGTGTTTTTAACCGTGGGAGGTTTACAGTCGCTGGAAACACAGTGATGGGTCACTGTGTTGTGTTTTTTTGGTCTGCAGCTTGGCAGGTGTCTCTGAGGTGTCCATCATCATCCCCTACACCTCCTGATGATGAAGTCACTTTATAAACTACGTCACTTTACAAACACTGATATGATGCGTATGAAACGTAGGAATGTAACGTAGCGGTAGCGTGATATAAAGTCATGAAAATGAGCTCCACCTTCACACCTGCAAAGTTAAAGTGATGAACACATAAATGCGTCAGTAATTATAATCCAATCAATATTTCACTCTGAAATGAGCCGCTCTGCTTCATCGATTCACTTTTTGTAAAAGAATACTTGATGCTCACATTTTTAAAATTTCTTTTTAATATTTTAAAGCAGAATTATTATTTATAAACAGAATATTTCTACAGTGTAGTTCTTCTACTGTGACTCAGGAAAACTTCTGCGCTCTTCTTCCACCGGATACTGCCGTGATTGGTGGGGGCGGGGCTAAACATGTAGCCCCGCCCCCACTACGAGCTTCTCCCGGCAGCTCGCAGCGGCGGCGGGAATACCCGAGGAAGAGGAGGAAGAGGAGGAGAACAGGTGCGGTGCAGACGGCGTCCTCTGAGTGGAAAACAGAGAGGTTTCGGTCAGATGTCGTCACTGTTGTCTCCGGAAGTGTGACGTCACTCAGCACAATCATTTAAAACAAAGGGAGGGAGAGTTAGCATGTTGCTAACTTTACCTGCTCAGGTGTGACTGTGGGAGTGGTTAGCTAGCTGCCGTGGACAGAGGAGCTGCAGTGGGACATTACAGGACATGGACAACTCACCTGCAGGACAGACAGGAGACACCAGCGTCACAACAGTGAGTCACACACACTGTCTGTCTGTCTGTCTGTCTGTGGATGTCCCGCCGTGGACTGAACTCCTGTGTCAGTCTGTATGTGAGCAGTACCACAGTATATGTGTACAGTACTACAGTATATATGCACAGTACAGCAGTATATGGGTACAGTACCACAGTATATGTGAGCAGTACTACAGTATATGTAAACAGTACAGCAGTTTGTGTATAGTACTACAGTATATGTGAGTAGTACCACAGTATATGTGAGCAGTACTACAGTATATGTGAATAGTCCTATATGTGAACAGTACAGCAGTTTGTGTATAGTACTACAGTATATGTGAGCAGTACTACAGTATATGTGAGCAGTACCACAGTATATGTGAGCAGTACTACAGTATATGTGAATAGTCCTATATGTGAACAGTACAGCAGTTTGTGTATAGTACTACAGTATATGTGAGCAGTACTACAGTATATGTGAACAGTCCTATATGTGAACAGTACAGCAGTTTGTGTATAGTACTACAGTATATGTGAGTAGTACCACAGTATATGTGAGCAGTACTACAGTATATGTAAATAGTCCTATATGTGAACAGTACAGCAGTTTGTGTATAGTACCACAGTATATGTGAGCAGTACTACAGTATATGTGAGTAGTACCACAGTATATGTGAGCAGTACTACAGTATATGTGAGTAGTACCACAGTATATGTGAGCAGTACTACAGTATATGTGAGTAGTACCACAGTATATGTGAGCAGTACTACAGTATATGTGAATAGTCCTATATGTGAACAGTACAGCAGTTTGTGTATAGTACTACAGTATATGTGAGCAGTACTACAGTATATGTGAGTAGTACCACAGTATATGTGAGCAGTACTACAGTATATGTGAATAGTTCTATATGTGAACAGTACAGCAGTTTGTGTATAGTACCACAGTATATGTGAGCAGTACTACAGTATATGTGAGCAGTACTACAGTATATGTGAGAAGTACCACAGTATATGTGAGCAGTACTGCAGTATGTATGCACAGTACAGCAGTGTATGTGTACAGTACTACAGTATATATGTACAGTACCACAGTATATGTGAACAGTCCTATATGTGAACAGTACAGCAGTTTGTGTGAGCAGTACTGCAGTATATGTGAACAGTACCAAACAGGTTTTTCACAATAAGAGCGTGTTGTCTGCGCTGAGTTGAACTTCCTGTGTGTTGGTGAGTGATGCAGTCTGCAGGAGGTCTGCTTCTCCACTCAGCTCCGTCTTTCTACTTTTGTTTTCAAGCTGTGTCGTTTTAATAAGCCGTGATGTTCAATGACTCTTTTTCTGTGGTAACGAACCACAGCACTGTCGGCCCTGTGGCGTCCTGTCATTAACCCAGTCACCAGAGGACAATGTGCGGGTGTGTTGTAGCAACCTTTGGCTGCTGGAAACATGTGGCTGCTGATGACTTTTTAACTGTTCTGTTTGTTCTGTTAGCGACCTGTAGCTGTGTTTCCTGCAGCATTTTACCTATTTTTGGAGACCTGTCATTTTCTCCAGTGGCTCTTTAGGCACAAAAAGCAGTTGTTTTTACTGAGACATCTCTGCTTTTGCAGCGGCAAACGTGCCACTATAACTGGGTATTTAAAACTTTCCGAACCCTAACCAAGTGGATTTGTGCCAAAACAGTGTAGCTGCTATTTAATATCTATAAATGTATCTGCGGTCGGCAGAAAGGTACAATCTTGACGTTTCTATCTGGTCACGGGGTCGTGCTTTGTATGTCACATTCACAGAGATGAGTGTGTGAGTCATGTATCTGACAAGTGCATCGATACTGTCTGATATAAACAATTCATTTAGAGATCTGTGGATGTTTTTTAGTGCACAGAGGAAACAGTGTTGTTCTTCAGTGTGCAGCACAAACTGTAACACACCTCCATGAGTTGGAAAGTAAATCTGTCTTACTTTGTTTTTTATTATGCCATTCATATTTTATACCAAAGAGTTATGTTGAAGGTTTCAGTGAACAAATATCTGCAGAATATATATTTTTATTTATGTTTATTGGGAAGTGTGATGATTTATTAACAGACACCACGGCTGAGTTAATGAATTGATCATTTATAGTGACTAGTTTTTAATATTTGAAGTGACTTGACGTCCACAGAATAAAGCAGTTTGTGTCAGAGCGGACGACGGTGCAGCTGTGCAGATAAACCACAGAGAGGCGCTGTTGCACTGTGAGTTTGATCCTCCCTCTGTGATCCAATAATAGAATTAGAGGTGGAGATATTTGAGAGGAGCGACCGGCCGCTCTTCACCAGGTCAGAGTTCAACTTAAAGACGATGAGAGCCAGAAGCATCGGGAGTGTTTTTACTCGGTGAGAGATGAAGCTTTGCTGCAGCTGAACTCAAACGCTGCTGCTGCTCTGACTCTGCTACAGCTGCAGGACGTCAACGTGTCGCAGCTTTGAGATATTCACTTCTGAGGACACGGAGAGGAAAACAACTCGGTCTTTAATACGACCGTGATCTGGTTCCAGCGGGAGTTATAACGAGCAACAGGTTGATTTAACAGAGCTGAGGGGGAAACTAAACACAAACCAAACCACAGGATTAACACGTGTTGCTGCTCGAACTCAAAGAGCAGAACTCAGAACTGAAGCAGCAGATACGTCCTCAGCTTTTATACATGGGGCTAAAAACACTGAGTCCTCCATTTCCCATGATGCCAGAGACCCCCAAATGTATATGTTTATCATACAGAGCCGACCTCCTTTAGGTGACTGACTTTGACTCACTGTCCTCGGGCCTGGACTCTTACTACACCTGAAATTTGGGGAAGACATAAATTACAACAGCTTCCTGTGTAACAGCAGCGCCATTTGATGAAAAGCTTTGCAATTCCTCCTTTTCTTGTCTCCTCTCCTCTCCTCTGCTCTGCTCTCCTCCTCCTGTAGACAGGATGTGAGTGGACACAGTGAGGATGTGATGCTGATGGATGGTGGCAGGTTTGTGGCGTCTCTGTTTCTCTGCACAGCTCTGACTGCTCACAGTGACTGGTCCTCTCACACACTGTGTATCACTGAGTGTGTGTGTGTGTGTGTGTGTGTTAAAGACTGCGGGGCGCTCAGACTTTCTTTGTGCTCCGTGGTGTCCTCGCAGGATTTATTTCCAAACCTCTCGAGTGTTTCACAAAGAAATCATTTATAGGCAGCAAACGCTCCCCACTGTGAGGCGTCAGTCAGAGTGTCATGTGACACGTGTGGTTTGTGACACAGACGAGAAGGTTGATTTTAGCGCTGCTCATCGTGGACTATATTGCTGTCATTGTTCATTTTAGTCAAAGCATACAGTTTGAAAACGAGGCGCGGCTCCAACTAGAAAACAATGTTTTGATGCATTGGATGTGCTGAATGTGCATATTAAGGCAGTACAGGAGGAGGTGCACATTAATAATCCTCCAGGACTGTAACATGCTCATGTTTAACCCAAACAATGTGTCATGTGACTGCAGTTGCTTCACATCCAGGTCGGAACACCTTCTCACCACAAACCAACCGCACCAGAGTTCCTTTGGAACCGGACTGAGACCACCTCTTCAAGAAGGTCTCGGTCTGGTTGTTTTAGTGTGTTCACACCTGCACAAACGAACCGCACTGAGGGGGCAAACACTCTGGAGTTTGACTGAACCGAACCAAACAGGGCAGTTTGAATTGTGACAAAATGTGTGAGATATAATTTAATGCATCAGACTATAAATATAAATTCACTGCACTGATACCGCCCGTTCATATTCATGATTATATTTATATTAGTATATCATTTTTCTTTTGTCGCCTGTTTGATAAATGTTACTGGCTGTGGGTCAAGAACACGGTGCAGCTCCTGCTTTCTGCCAGCAGTGCATAATGTATTCTTATTTATCCGTGTGTGTGTGTGTGTGTGTGTGTGTGTGTGTGTGAGCAGGGCAGAAGAAGCCAACATACATGAGTGTATTTTTCTGTGTGCATTCATATTAATTTTACGCAAAAGAGGACCATGGAACCTTTAATTAGACTCAAACCGAGACTATCTCATCCATTTTGTAATTCAGTATCACTCTTAATTATCTGTGGCATTATCATTTCAATGGAGCTGTGTGTGTGTGTGTGTGTGTGTGTGTGTGTGTGTGTGTGTGCGTGCGTGCGTGCGTGCGTGTCAATAAGCAGTCTAAAGGGTAGATAAACACACGCTTCCCGCACAGGACTAGAATTATTCATGAGCTGTCACAACGTATTCTCAACCTCACAACACACGAATAATTGAAATAACGATGTTAAAATACTCACGCATGCTCACTGGCATACACACACACGCACACACGCACACACATACGTGCGCGCGGAGGAAAGTATGACAGCAGTAACTGGCGAGTGAAGATGGTTGTTTATTTGCTCAGGTCTTATTTTGTAGCAGCAGTAATTGCACCATGTTACAACACCATCATCATCATTAATGACTCGTGTACATCTGCCTGTCAGAGCGCTGCTCGTTTGTAAAAGAAAAATAAATGCATGTATTTTTACTCATGTTAAATTTGTTTATATTTGGATTTTATTTTAGCATTTAGTTAGTTTTTAACACACGTGGTGTTAAAAGACTGAGAATTTGTGAGACTAGCGAGACAGTGGACTAGTCTCCTGCATGTTTCTGATATGAATGTAATGATTAAATGATATATTTTGGTGGTTTGAGTTGAAGGTGTGAGAAAGAATAGTATCAGTAACATTGTTAACACTGTGCTACATTACAGAGAAATACAAACCGTACTAATGAACCTTCATTAATATAGGCCTATATTTTATCTCCAAGTGCACGTCACACACTGAGCGAGCCGCCTGTTAATGACGCTGTGGGCTAATGGGCATGTAGCTACTTCCATGTTTCAGATGATACGTCATGTTTGTAGTCGACCAATGAAGATGAGTTTACATATCACCTTGGGTTCGTCCTTCACCTTCTCAAAATGATCCCACACTTTGGATTTCCTGCCCGACATGTTATTAACTAGCCTGTGGAATAACCGCAGGTACCAGCCCTGGAAATTAATCTGACTCCTGTCTGACTGCTGAGCGTGGACACTTCCTGTGTCTGTCCTTTCAAAGTAAAGTCACACATGCTCCAGTCATATAGGTTTGGATTTATTTTGACAAGGCGCAGCTCCTGACAGAGTTTCATGTTTGTTTGTTTTGTTTTGTTTTCCCACGACTAAGTGACCAATGAAATCTTGCCGACAGATGACCTTTCTGGTCGACTAACAGTTGGTCGACTGTTGGGGGCCAAAGTTGGCTTCATTCCTTTGGAAGTCCAGTATTCATGTTAAAGTGTCACTACAAGTGACGTCAGTAGGGCTGCTGCTGTTTGAGATTTTCATGGTACGATGACCGTCTCAGAAAATTTTGCCTTTACATGGTATCACAGAATTATTATCATCAGTCAGAATGAGCCTCAAAGGAATATAAACAGGAGAGTTATTGTTGGTTTAACAAGCATTTTATTACTGTAACTGAAACTTGAAATCGTTTTTTAAAATGGAAGTTTGTGTAAAAAGTCTCCTCTTAGAAAATAACTCAAATAAAGGAGATAGTCTCTGTCCAGTTAAATCTTTTTTAATACTGTCGTCCATCTTTATAAACAGTCTGCGCTTGACATCAGCCAGAGGGGAGCTAGCTAACATTAGCTGTTAGCTATTAGCGGTCGATGAAACTAGCATTGCAGCAGTGAGGTTACATTAAGTCACATTATGATGCATTCACGCTCTATTCAGTAAAATTGAGTATCAGGTGGACTTTAATAATAATGTTCTCATGATGTGTTCAATGTAATCCTGTAAAATGGAGTTTTTGGTGAGAAACTTTAATAAATTCAGCTGTTTGAAGGAGAAATTTGTTGATGTTTTCACAGTAATATAAAATAGATATTAAAGAGGGAATTATGAGATATTATATAAAAGACTTTTGAAGCAGTTATATTTTTATAATGAACATTTCTTTGTTTGGAACAATAGGGGACATAAATAACAAAAACAAAATAAACAACAACAACAACAACAACAACAAAAGAACATCACTACCACTATCAGCCAAATGTTATATCGGCCCAGAATTTGACATTCAGTGCACCGAGTGTTGGAGTCGAGTTGCAGGTCTGTTTTGATTTTGTCAAGTTTGAAATCATCATATTTGTGACCTCTGCTTTTCTGACATAGAAACACCAGGATGAGGGTGAAGGGGATGATGGGTCTGTATGAATCATGTTGACAGGAGTAAAAATACATCACGGTGGTCGTGAAGCTTTCAGAGAGCAGTGAGACGTTCTCCACGGGAATGAATCACATCACAGTTTCATGACTGTCAGAAACATACATTTAATTTAACCAGGATGTCGTGTTCTTTTCCCCCGAGCTCACGCTGTGCATTAAAAATACATATACACTGGTCTGATAATGTCATGTGGAAAAATGTCATCGTATGTTAAATGTATGTAGGTCAGTTACTCACATTTAATATTCAACACGTGTGACAAAAGTTTCAAAATAATCTGCCAATAAACAGATTACTGTCTGTTTTTCAAAATTTGGGTCAGCCCGTGTAAAACATTTAAACCAGTTTGATATTAAGTCAAACACCAGTATACCGAATGTTACCACTCGTCCCACTCAGTATACAACTTTAAAGATCAGTGATTAGCCGACATGCAGCAAATCTTCCTACGTTTATACTTTTTAAAACAAGAAACACACTGTTTTTATTGAGGTATTTACTGGATTTGACGTCTTAATTAAGGTCAGGTGAAATGCTGACAGGTTAATGCTACGAGCTAATGTTAGCTAACTTTAGCTACTGCTTTTTTACCTATTAGTTCCTCCATTCCTGGAGGTCTGGTGAAATGTTGTTAGGCTAACGTCACTTGCTAACGATGGCTAACTTTAGCTACCATTTTCTACCTAATAGGTTATTCCCTGAGGTCTGGTAAAACACTTTCAGGCTAATGTTACTGGCTAATGTTAGCTAACTTAAGAGACTATTTTCTACTAGGTCAACCATTCCCAGAGGTCTAGTGAAACACTGCCAGGCTAATGTCACTAGCTAACATTAGCTAAGTTAAGCTGCCGTTTTATATCAGGTCAACCAAAAGTTACGTTCCTAGCTAAAATTAGCTAACAGTAAATACTATTTTCCACCTACTGGGTCAACCTTTCCTGGGGGTCTGGTTAAATGCTATCCCGCTAACGTTACTAGCTTAACTTAAGCTATTATTTTCTACCTACTAGGTCAACTGTTCCCAGAGGTCTGGTAAAACACTTTCGGGCTAATGTCACTAGCTAATGTTAGCTAACTTAAGAGACTATTTTCTACTAGGTCAACATTTCCCAGTGGTCTAGTGTAATACTGGCAGTCTAATATTACTAGTTAATGTTGATTACCTTAGGCTACTATTTTATACCTACTAGGTCAACTGTTTCCAGAGGCCTGATGAAATGCTGTCAGGCTAACGTTACAAGCCAATGTAAGCTAACTTTAGCTACTGTTTTCTACCTACTAGGTCAACCTGGAGATCTGGTTAAATGCTGTCATGCTCACCTTACTAACTAACATTAGCTAACTTTAGCTATCATTTTCTTTGCCAGAGGTTTGGTAAAACGCTCTCAGGCTAATGTTACTAGCTAAGGTAAGCTAACTTGAACTACTATTTTCTACCTGCTAGGTCAAATGTTCCCAGAGGTCTGGTGAAATGCTGTCAGGCTCACGTCACTAGCTAACGTTAGCTAACTTTAGATCCTTTTTTTTTAACCTACTAATGTTAATACAACTGTTCCCTCAGATAACAATGCTAGTTGCCATAAGCTAACTTTAGCTGCTATTTCCTACTTGGTATCTTCCTACATTTTATTCATTAATTTATCTAAAGTGTGACACATCTTTCACATCTAAAGACAATTTGAATTTTTACTCACACACTGTAAGATTTTATAAAACCTGGGGATCTTTCAGGGCATCTGTCAACAAAACTACAACTAGATTCCTTTTGACATCGTTTCCCATCCTGCTCCTGGTGGAAAATATTACACCAAACTCCCTTTAAGAAATACAACATTTTAACAAATCCTCACGTGTCTGCAAAAAGAAACACCAGATAAAAGGCGTTGTTTGTCGACAGTGTTCTTGTGAATTCGGCATCAATATAATCCATACAGATAAACTGTGTTTGATACAAACACACACATTTTGGATTTTGTCTTGTTGACCCTCCACCAGCCTCTTTTGTTTAGCTGAGATATTTTAGTGGGAGGAGACTGTGGGACAATGTTCATGTCATAAAACACGAGGCAAGACTTATAACTTTGATAATATTAAACATGTTTAATTTTATGGGAACGTGAAGAAGAGAAAAAGACTTCAGACTTCAGGCTGAGTTTCATGACCACCTTACACCAAACTATAAAGATCACAGCAACAAAACTCTCATGATTTTATCCTGACACTGGAAATTTGTGTGCAACAGTGTAATTCCTTGAAAAGTAGTTTGGCGTGAGGTCTCGGTGACCGCCTCCTCCTGAGATCATCCCTGTCTTGGTGTGCTGATGTTTTTGTACTGAGGCGATTCACAAGACGGAGAAATTCCCAAAATTCAGCTCACCGAGAGCACATTTTGTGAGAATGAGGAAATGGCTGGATATGTGTGTTACTGGTGCTTTGACAACAACAATGACCATCACAGTTCACTTTATGTGGGTACAGATGGCCGGCACTGAGAGACCTCAGTCATCGCCGTCTGAGCTTCATTTCCTGCCTGTCAGAAAGAGTACATTGCGTTGAATTATGTGGTGAAGGCACAGTTTCCTTCTGCAGACAGAGCGATTACAACCTGGGCATAAAATGAATGTTTGAATCGGAGGGTCCTACATTTCCTCACAGAGTCTGCGTGTGTTGAGAAACTCTGACAGGTTTGGACCTCTGCGGCAGAGACATGCAGTGTGAAAGCCTGGTCACAGCAGAAAGAGGCACACTGAGCGTCTCTGTGAAGCATTTGGCTCTAGAAGCTCTGTGACATGAGACGACTATAGCAGCCGGGATGTTTGATGAAATACTTTAGCTGGCGAGCTACAGTTCATTTTAAAGGCCTTTGCACATTAGACAGCAAAATATGGCTGACTAGAATCACCGCCTCATGGCTGTATGACTCCGCCCACCAGTCCAGTTTCTCTGACAGTCTCCATCCATGTCAGTGAAAACATGGATGCTTCACACACAGAAGATCTATACAATCAGCACAGTTTCAAGATTAGAGTCACCAATTCAGTATCTGACCAAATGTCTCCCCTTCTGTTCCTGAGATATGACGTTAAAACATGATGATGTCACAGTCAAGCTGACCTTTGACCTTTTGACCTTCATTATTTTATCCTGTTAGACATTTGTGTCAAGTTTGGTCAGAATTAGTGGATGAATTCTTCACTTATGGACAAAAGCATATTCTGTGAGGTCACGCTGACCTTGACCTTTGATATTCAACCACAAGTGGATGTTTGTGTCAAATTTGAAGAAATTCCATCAAGGTATTCTTCAGATGTTATGCTCACAAGAATGAGACATACAAGGTCACACTGACCATGACCTTTAACTACCGAAATCCAATCAGTCCAAGTGAACGGTTGTGCCAAAATTGAAGACATTCACTCAAGGTGTACCTGAAATATCACGCTTATGGTAATGCAACAGACACGGTCACAGCGACCTTGGCCTTTCATCTTTGACCACCAAAATCCAATCAGAGCATCCTCTAGTCAGGGTAGTTCAGAAGAATGAAACAGACAAGGTCACACTGACCTTGACCTTTGACTTCTGAAATCCAATAAGTCCGTCATTGAGTCATTGAGACATTTGTATCAAATTTGATGAAGCGTTCTTGAGGTATTGCATTCACAAGAATGAGATAGATGCAAGGTCACAGCGACCTTGACCACCAAAATTTAATGAGTTCATCATTGAATCCAAGTAAACATTTGTGCCAGATTTGAAGAGATTCCTTTGAGGTGTTCTTGAGATATCATATTTGCGAGAATGAGACAGATGCAAGGTCACATTGACCTTGACCTTTGCCGTCTGAAATCCAATCAGCTCATCATTGAGTTCGAGTGAACGGTTGTGCCAAATTTGAAGAAATTGCCTCAACGTGTTCTTGAGATACCGTGTTCACGAAGATGGGATGGACGGACGAATGGACGACCCGATAGACGAGTCCCAGTCCTTCATCGTGTGCTGCAGTGTGAACACAGAGAGGACAACAGTCTGCAGAGGTCACATGACGCCGGTCTGAGCGGTCTGTTAGTTGCAGGCGACCAATGATGTGCTGTAATGTGAAACTGCTGGACTATAAACAAGTGCTTTTATTTACTCTGTGTGTGTGTGTGTGTGTTGTCCTGTGTGTGAACTGTAAGTTGATGGAGCTCAGCGTTATCCTCCTCCATCTCCTCCTCCATCTCTGATCCCCCTCCGGCCGTCTCCGTTGAGCCTCCAGCACAGAAGCCTTGTTTGTTTTGACAGCTCTGAAATCCGTTTCCTGTTTGTCACACGCTGCATGGATCCATTTGAACTGTCTGGACGCCGCCGCCTCAATATGTCCACACGGGGACCAGACACACTTACAGACAAACTCTGTTTTGTCCCTGAGGCAGGGAGGCGTCCACAGAGTGACCGGGTGGATACACAGATTTATCCTTCTGTCATTGTTTAAACATGTCAGAGGAGAGGAAACAAGGAGAGGAGACAAGGACGGGCTGCTTTCCTTCTGAGGGATGAATGACTTGACATGTCAATAACAATGATTTAGCGTCCCTGTTATATGGCGGCCGACCTCGTCCTCTGCTCGGAGGGTAAGGAGCTCGTGGGCTTCATAGTTTTCACTATTTGCGGATGTTTTTGGCTTCTTTTTTTCTTCTTTGAGTTAGCTGCTAACTGCTTACGGCTAGTTTGTAAATCTCTAGTGGTGGGTTGCACACATAACATGTCGACAAAATATCACATCCTTGTGGATTAGTTTGGTGGTCAAAGGTCAAGGTCACTGTGACCTTGCGTCCATCTCATTCTCATGAACACGATATCTCAGGAACACCTGGACAGAATTTCTTCAAATTTGGCACAAATGTCCACTTTGACACAACGATGAACTGATTAGAATTTAAAGGTCACTGTGACCATGAACATGATTTTGGCCATAAATCAAGAAATCATGTGCTCATTTTGACAAAATTTCACAGTGTCCCAGCTGAGAAAGTTGGTCGCACCAGAAGAGAAGTCGGGAGCCCTGATGTGTCTCCGAATTTAGCGATTTTGAATTTGAATGTTTGTGATAAACTGCAGGATGACGTGTCCTTTATATGTCGAGTTTGGGCTGGGGCAACGTAAACGACGTCATTTTTTACGGAAATACATCGAATCACTATACAACATATTTTTAAACCGTGTTACAGAACCTGCTTTAACTGATGTTCGTTTGTGCCACAGAGCAGTTAATGAAATAATGTCCAAGCAGCTGACGCACAGTGAACCCCGAGCCAATAGGTTGTAATTCGGCCTTGGCGCCGACCCGTTCGCACTTACCTGCCCCCTTCTTTGGTGTGACAGCGGTGCTGAAAGCTCTGAGCCGATCAGCTCCCATCTACATTCTGATGGCGGCTCCCGGCGCACAGTCCATCTGACGACTCACTCAGCTCGGTGCAAAGCCTGTGGTTACTGAAAACCATTCCCTGCTCGCCGCTCGGCGCCCTAAAGTGTTTGTTTGTTTTCAGCCGTCTCTGTCAAGGTGACCAAACTGTGAATAAAACATAAAGAGAGAGCGCTCACTGTCAGAACCCTGCGACGGCGATCTGAGCGCTAAAAGGCAGCTATTTACTGTGTGTTACTGTGTGTGTGTTTGTGTGTGTGTGTGCGTGCAGACATGTAACAGCAGTTTCATTTAATTTCATGTATTTGTTTAGTGATATATTCTGTGAGTACATGACTACATCTGTGTGTAAACATCTGTGGACGAGCATCAGTTTCCGGAGAGCGATGGCGTTGATGTGATGTTTGTTTTTGTGTTGGTAAACAACTGTTTGTTTGTTTGTTTGTTTGTGCGTGTGTGTGTCCAGTGTTCTCAGGGCTGGAGTCCTGTGATAGATGCTGGCAGGTGTTGCTCCCCTCACACGCACACTGACATCTCATTCCCATCCGAGTCACTCAAAGTCGACGCTTGCTGGGCTCCGGGAACCAAAGGAGGAGGGCGGGTGGGGAGTGATGGGGGGCGGAGGGGAGATCACAGGCTGAATGCTAACGATGGCGGCCGCTCCGCCCGCCCCGCTCCACGATAAGATCACAGGCTGATGTGACAGGGAGGGATCAGAGCTGACATGTCCTCACCTCGGCCGGTCTCTGCTCTGTCGCCGTGGCCGGCGGAGAGCGGAGATAAAAGGAGTACAGGGGAGGGGACGCGGAGAGGTGACAGATGATGAAGTCAGCAGGCAAATGAGAGGGTGAGCGATGAAGAGCAGCGAGATCACACGCCGAAGAAGAGAGGGTGACAAAATGTGTAGCGTCTTAGCAAGAACTGGTTGGACTCCCTCACACAGTTTTTAAGTCATCGGGGAACATCTGCTCCTCGCTGCGTCTTATTCTCTCCTCAGTGTTTCCTCCTCTGCGCTCACACCTGCCGAACGCTCGCTTGGACGCACACTTTGATGGATGGGCCTGACGCTCTATCTACAGGAGTGCTAAGAAGGCCAAAAGCCATGTAATTGCAGTCCAATTAATAGCGACAGAATGACTAATGCCGACCTCCTCCCCTCTTCTCTTTCCTCTCCTCCCCCTTCATCACCCTCTTCACCACCTTTTTCAGATTCCTCATCCTCTGTTCAGCGAGCCGCTCTCTGCCTTCGCCTGCCATCCTCTTCCTCTCCCCACTCCTCTCTGTGTGGACGCGTCTCCCCAGACCTCGTCTCCTACTTAACACTGATGAGAGGCAGGAGGGCAACGCTGCTGAATTAGCTGTGTGTCTGTAGCTGTGTGTCTGTAGGTGTGTGTGTGTGTGTGTGTGTGGTGCTGCCTCCACCACTCAGGACCTGCTGATGCGGCTGTTTCCTGCTGTTATATGCAGATGCTGGTCAGATGTTAGAGTCTGGAGTGTGTTTCTCTCTAATAACCACGCAGCAGACGGGTCACAGAGTGGGAGGACGTGTTGATAATAAAAGGGAAAACTAAAAATGTGCCGGCTTCAGCAGCCCGGGATCAGGAACGTCTGCTGCCTGATCAGAAACACGCCTGAACCTTAAAGGGAAACTCTGGCGATTTTTAACCAGCTCTGTGTCATCACAGTTAGGGCTGGGTGATATGGCCTAAAATCAATAGCACGGTATTATTTTGGGGGGATGCAGTGACGATATCATCTTTCTTTTTTTTACACCTTAAATCAAACAATTTAAAAAGCCATACAGGTCTAGGATGGAAACTATTTATCGTCAGAAGTAAAACGATTGATAATACATCTATTATTGTGTATAAAACGTTATATAGTATGTATAAAACTTAGAGGGAAGAGGGAGGGCCGGCGGCTCCCAGGCCCCTTCTCCCGCAGGCCTGGGTTTGGGGCAGTCGGCCAGGCCACCTCCATCACGTATCACATCTCGCACATGATTCTCTAGCCTGAATAGTTGTCCTACCCAAACCAGTGTGTCCCTGAGGTCCCCTTCCTCACATCGCCCAAGCCGTGAGTTGCACATGTACGTGCGCTGCTGATGTTACACAATGTCAATCATGCGGCGCGCCAGGAATTTGACTGCTGTTTTAAATCGGCATATTTTAGATTGACTGGCCGGTCGCAGGTCATGGCCGATCACATGAAAACCATCTCAATTCCGAGCAGTGACGATTAATCTTTGCAAGTTTAGTGAAAATCAGAGAGATCTCTCTTCAGTTTGGCCTGGAGGGCTGCCATCCCCGCAGTCACCACTTTGCGAATTGAGTGTAAGGTGTCAATTCCTCCGTGGCTGCCACCTTGTCCAATTAGGCCGCAACTTCTTTCTCGATTTCTCGGTCGGCGTTATTTCGTAACCTGTATCTACCCTTCTTAGTCTTGTCCCCATTCATTATTTAATTGAAGCTCTGTTAAGGTGTCACTCCATACAGCACGCCACCGGGAGTCAGGAGATAATGTTTTGTCTGTAGGACATAAATAGGCCACCATAGTTCACAATACATTTCATACCCTGTATTATCTCCTATGTATGTGATTTCATCTCCTATGGTCTTGTCTAGCGCTGCTCCCGACTATGACTGTTCCCAGTGGACCAACAGTTCTCATCAGGGTCCATCAGTGGACCAACAGTCCTCATCAGGGTCCATCAGTGGACCAACAGTCCTCATCAGGGTCCATCAGTGGACCAACAGTCCTCATCAGGGTCCATCAGTGGACTAGTCTCCTGCATGTTTCTGATATGAATGTAATGATGAAATGATATATTTTGGTGGTTTGAGTTGAAGGTGTGAGAAAGAATAGTATCAGTAACATTGTTAACACTGTGCTACATTACAGAGAAATACAAACCGTACTAATGAACCTTCATTAATATAGGCCTATATTTTATCTCCAAGTGCACGTCACACACTGAGCGAGCCGCCTGTTAATGACGCTGTGGGCTAATGGGCATGTAGCTACTTCCATGTTTCAGATGATACGTCATGTTTGTAGTCGACCAATGAAGATGAGTTTACATATCACCTTGGGTTCGTCCTTCACCTTCTCAAAATGATCCCACACTTTGGATTTCCTGCCCGACATGTTATTAACTAGCCTGTGGAATAACCGCAGGTACCAGCCCTGGAAATTAACCTGACTCCTGTCTGACTGCTGAGCGTGGACACTTCCTGTGTCTGTCCTTTCAAAGTAAACTCACACATGGTCCAGTCATATAGGTTTGGATTTATTTTGACAAGGCGCAGCTCCTGACAGAGTTTCATGTTTGTTTGTTTGGTTTTTTTTTCCACAACTAAGTGACCAATGAAATCTTGCCGACAGATGACCTCTCAGGTTGACTGTCAGGGGGCGGCCCTACAGTCTCCAGACTCCAAACATCAGCACCATTAAATCTTCTGTACAGACCAGATTTTATTAAAGCTGCGTATCAGGAGTCGGTGCTGCAGGTTTTCAACCCAGAGTATCGTCTTACAGGTGTAAACGTGGAGACCACAGTTTCTGAGTGACGGCCAGCACAGCAGTCTGCAGGAGGGGGCGGCGGAGAGGGAAGGAAACAAGGTGTCAGGTATCAGTTGTCAGTATCCTCTGATCTGTCCACCTGATAACATACATGCACATGCAAGCACTTACGCACACACACACACACATACCAACTGAAGGACAAAAAGTCAACATATTGTTTACTTCCGATGCTGCAGGTAAACAGTTCTACCTCTCTGCTCTGTGTGTGTGTGTGTATCTGTGTGAAGTGCGAGGTGATGGCATCAGTCAGGTTTTACTTGCCCGTGTTACAGCCCACGTCCTGTCACCACTAATGTTCCCTGTCAGCTGAAACATCACAAAACACACACTTAAAATAAATGTCAGTACACACTCTGTCTCATCATGAGTTACTGTTCTGTCTGCCACAGCTGCTTTTATTACACACTGTATCTGCACCTGAGCAGGGGCGCGCGCACACACACACACACACACACACACACACACACACACACTACTGATGATCAGGATCAGATTGATCTCCTACACACTGGCACCAGGAGCTCCTCTGGATCTGGGAGTACGTTTCTCATTCATGTCCTTCAACTCTGTTGGTTGAATTATCGGCACAAGCCCACGACGTTCAGAACAACTGTGTGTGAACACATCCTGTTCCTCAAATAAACTAAAGTTAGCCAATCCACGAACGAGTCCACCTCCTCCCACAGTCTCCATCCATGTCAGTGAAAACATGGATGCTTCACACACAGAAGATCTATACAATCAGCACAGTTTCAAGATTAGAGTCACCAATTCAGTATCTGACCAAATGTCTCCCCTTCTGTTCCTGAGATATGACGTTAAAACATGATGATGTCACAGTCAAGCTGACCTTTGACCTTTTGACCTTCATTATTTTATCCTGTTAGACGTTTGTGTCCAGTTTGGTCAGAATTAGTGAATGAATTCTTCAGTTATGGACAAAAACATGTTTTGTGAGGTCGCAGTGACCTTTGACATTTAATTACTAATCAGTTCATTATTGGTTCCATGTGGACATTTGTGCCACATTTAAATAATTCCTTTGAGGTGTTCTCAAGATACAAAATTCATAGAAATGCAGCTGACAAGGTGACTCTGACCTTAATTTATCATTAAGCCTAAGAGGACGTCAGTGCCAAATTTGAAGAAATTGCCTCAAAGCCGTCTTGAGATACTGCATTCACTAGAATGGGACAGATGCAAGGTCATAGTGACCTTGACCTTTGACCATTGAATTCTAATCAGTTTGTTGTGAGTCCAAGTGGACCAAATTTTGGGGAATTTCCCTCAAGGTGTTCTTAAGATATCCCGTTCACCAGAATTTAAGGGACTCAAGATCACAGTAACCTTGACCCTTGACCACCAAATTCCAGTAAGTCATTTTCAAGTCCAAGTGGATATTTGTGCCAAATTTGAGGATTTTCCCTCAAGGCCTTCTTGAGATATCGTGTTCACCAGACTGAAAACAACATAAGGTCACACTAACCTTGACCTTTGACCACTTAATTACAGTCAGAGCATTCTTGACTCCAAGTGGACGTTTGTGCTAATTTTGAGGAAGTGGACGAGTTCAATAAAAACCACAACACACAGAAAATTTATTCTGCAAACAGCTGAGGCCTCTGTCTGTTAACGTGACGTAACTCTAACGCGTCAACATATCTCGTTTCAGCATCGACACGGCGATGTGCAGTAGTCGTATCGAAGAACGTGCGATGTCCGGTCGACTCATTTGTTGCTTGATACAAATAAAAAATTGCACAGTTCTTATTTTCCAGGACTTAGACCGGCCAAGCCTTCAGCTGTCAGACGTTACGTGTACACATGACGTAGTGTGGCGGCGTTTGTTACGGGAAGCGTCACCAGGCCGATGGCTGCTGCAGACACAGGGATGTTTGTGCTTTTATGAAATGAAAGTTTGATCATGGGTCCTTGAAAAGTCCTGGAAAAAAAATGAAATTTGAACCATGTACAAGCAATAAACTCAAGATATACAAACAATAAACAAAATATGTCAATGAATTAAAGACAAGTAAACAATAAATTTAACATAAAATAAGACTGAAGTAAAAATATACAAACAAACAAAGCTATACAAACAAAAGATATACAAACAAACAGAGCTATACAAATAATAGTTATACAAACAAACAAAGCTATACAAACAAAAGATATACAAACAAACAAAGCTATACAAATAATAGATATACAAACAAACAAAGCTATACAAACAAAAGATATACAAACAAACAAAAGCCATACAAGTAAACAAAGCTATACAAACAAAAGATATACAAATAAACAAAGCTATACAAACAAAAGATATACAAACAAACAAAAGCTATACAAACAAAGCTATACAAACAAAATATATACAAATAAACAAAGCTATACAAACAAAAGATATACAAACAAACAAAAGATATACAAACAAAAGCTATACAAACAAACAAAGCTATACAAACAAAAGATATACAAACAAACAAAAGCTATACAAACAAACAAAGCTATACAAACAAAAGATATACAAATAAACAAAGCTATACAAACAAAAGATATACAAACAAACAAAGCTATACAAACAAAAGATATACAAATAAACAAAGCTATACAAACAAAAGATATACAAACAAACAAAGCTATACAAACAAAAGATATACAAATAAACAAAGCTATACAACAAAAGATATACAAACAAACAAAGCTATACAAACAAACAAAGCTATACAAACAAAAGATATACAAACAAACAAAGCTATACAATCAAAAGATATACAAACAAACAAAACTATACAAACAAAAGATATACAAACAAAAGCTATACAAACAAACAAAACTATACAAACAAACGATAAACAAACAAACAAAGCTATACAAACAAAAGATATACAAACAAACAAAGCTATACAAACAAAAGCTATACAAACAAACAAAGCTATACAAACAATAGATATACAAACAAACAAAGCTATACAATCAAAAGATATACAAACAAACAAAGCTATACAAACAAACAAAGCTATACAAACAAAAGCTATACAAACAAACAAAGATATACAAACAAAAGATATACAAACAAACAAAGATATACAAACAAAAGATATACAAACAAACAAAGCTATACAATCAAAAGATATACAAACAAACAAAGCTATACAAACAAACAAAACTATACAAACAAACGATAAACAAACAAACAAAGCTATACAAACAAAAGATATACAAACAAATGGTCCTGTCAGCTCTGATGGTTTCTGTGTGTGGTGTGTGTGTGTGTGTGTGTGTGTGTTTCAGGGCCCGTCATGGCGGCGCTCTGTCGACCTCACAGTGTGGATGAAGGTCAGAAACATCCTCTTCCTCCCTCTCTGCCGCCTTGAACAGCGAGCTGAGCGGCCACAGACGTGAAAGGTGAAGCAAGGAGAAGCTGTGACATTTATATCTGTGGCCACACAAGTCAATATCAGCACCGCTCTGTGTGTGTGTGCGTGTGTGTGTGTGTGTGTGTGTGTGTGTGTGTGTGTGTGTGTGCGCGTGCGTGCGCATGCCTGTGTGTGCGTGCGTGTGTGTGTGTTGTGGTTCTGGATCGGAGCCCGGTTGCAGATGTAAACTTCCATGGCAGCCGAACACACAACGCCACACCACATCACTGTGACATCACGAGCGTCTCGCCACCACCGTCCACACCGATAAAACACCAGCAGATGAATGTGTGTATGGATCTGACGTCCACGGGAACGTTTACGTCTCAGGACAAACAAACCAATAATAAATAAAACACCAGCAGATGAATGTGTGTGGGAACGTTTACGTCTTAGGACAAACAGGAAACAGAAACACGAGGCTGAGCGGTCGGAGTGGCGACATGTTCAGTTCAGCTGCATCACATGACTCAGAGTCGTCACTGTTTCATTCATTTAACATGATGTCACACAGCAAATTACATATAAACAAACAATAATTAAAGATATATAAACAAACTTAAGACATATAAACAACAAATTAAAAACACACACAATGAATTAAAGATAAACAAACTGTGAAAAGTGCTCCTTAAATAAAATGTGTTATTATTATTGTTATTATTATTATTATTGTTCCACCCAGAACCACGGTGCAGAGACGGCGTGCAGCTGACAGTAATAACCTGAGTGTCAGTGAGTCACCAGACGTCATGTTCAAATGAAACTTCCTGTATTTATCAGGTCTCTGAGGTCGTCGCGTGGCCAACACTCTGTCTGACGCGTGTATATTTAGCGAGATAATGATGGAAGAGCAGCGTTCACACTGACTGTATCATCTGACACCGCCTGCGTCTGAAGAAGTTAATAAAATGGTGGTTTCTCCTTTTAACAAGGCCTCTGCGTTAAAGCAGGGCTCACAGGATTAACACTCGTCTCTCATCTGCGTACTTCACATGAACAAGTCGGACAGTTTGAGCTCCTCCTCCGACTGCGTTCATTATTTCTGCTCCGATCTAATCTCTGCAGGATTTAGCAGCTAATCTTCAGACATGTGACAGCTCAGGTACGAAGCAACACATGAGGAGTTCTTAAAGATAATAAAATTGTGACAGCGTGAAGACGGAGAGCCGTTAGCAAACGTGCTGCAGACTGACGTCCACACGTGTATTAAGGCTTTAAAAGAACGGACGCAGACGTGAAACTGTCCCACTTTCCACTGAAATCTTTTATCAGAGAGGTCTGATCGTCTCTTTCTGCCTGATTTTCTCTCTGGATCTGTGCACAGTTCAGACACAATGATCCTTCTGTGTCATCACTGATGTAACGTTCTCAAAATAATCTCATAGTGCTGGGAGTCGTCATCACGTCCACCTGGCACCTTTATTTGTAGAGCACATTTCATACAGCAGGGCCGCTTACAGAGCAACGAAATATAAAACATAATAAAGGGTACAGAAAAGAGGCACGGTGGTGTAGTGGTTTGCATTGTCACCTCACAGCAAGAGGGTTCCTGGCTCGATCCTAGGGTGGGGGGGCCCTCCTGTGTGGAGTTTGCATGTTCTCCCCGTGTCAGCGTGGGTTTCCTCCAGGTGCTCTGACATGTTCTCCCTGCGTCAGCGTGGGTTTCCTCCAGGTGCTCTGACATGTTCTCCCTGTGTCAGTGTGGGTTTCCTACAGGTGCTCTGACATGTTCTCCCCGTGTCAGCGTGGGTTTCCTCCAGGTGCTCCGACATGTTCTCCCCGTGTCAGCGTGGGTTTCCTCCAGGTGCTCTGACATGTTCTCCCTGCGTCAGCGTGGGTTTCCTCCAGGTGCTCTGACATGTTCTCCCTGTGTCAGTGTGGGTTTCCTCCAGGTGCTCTGACATGTTCTCCCTGTGTCAGCGTGGGTTTCCTCCAGGTGCTCTGACATGTTCTCCCTGTGTCAGTGTGGGTTTCCTCCAGGTGCTCCGACATGTTCTCCCTGCGTCAGCGTGGGTTTCCTCCAGGTGCTCCGACATGTTCTCCCTGCGTCAGCGTGGGTTTCCTCCAGGTGCTCCGACATGTTCTCCCTGTGTCAGCGTGGGTTTCCTCCAGGTGCTCCGACATGTTCTCCCTGTGTCAGCGTGGGTTTCCTCCAGGTGCTCTGACATGTTCTCCCTGTGTCAGCGTGGGTTTCCTCCAGGTGCTCTGACATGTTCTCCCTGTGTCAGCGTGGGTTTCCTCCAGGTGCTCTGACATGTTCTCCCTGTGTCAGCGTGGGTTTCCTCCAGGTGCTCCGACATGTTCTCCCTGTGTCAGCGTGGGTTTCCTCCAGGTGCTCCGACATGTTCTCCCTGTGTCAGCGTGGGTTTCCTCCAGGTGCTCTGACATGTTCTCCCCGTGTCAGCGTGGGTTTCCTCCAGGTGCTCCGACATGTTCTCCCCGTGTCAGCGTGGGTTTCCTCCAGGTGCTCTGACATGTTCTCCCTGTGTCAGCGTGGGTTTCCTCCAGGTGCTCCAGCTTCCTCCCACAGTCCAAAGACATGCATGTTAATTGCCTATTGATTGTTAAGTGACTCTGAATTGTCTGTAGGTGTGAATGTGAGTGTGAATGATATATTTGGGTGCTGAGCCACAGAGTGATTAATACACAAGCAGCTGGACTTTGAAATCAGTCCTCTGAGTGACAGGTCACCAGTGTAAGGATTTTAGGACTGGACTTATGTGGTCATTATTCCTCTGACTCTAGCTGTGTTTTGTAAATGGTAGCAGGCAGATGACGTCACAGATTTGATGAAGCTGTGGAAATTTAAATCTGAGTCCAGGAAGGTTTCTTGCATGACTCTTGGCTATGAGAGGGAGGGATTTAGAAGCATCCAATCATTGATTTGTTCGATACAGTGACACAGGCGTTCAATAGGTCCATAATCACCTGGTGAAAGTGATATGTATGTCTGAGTGTCATCTGCAAAATATGGTACGCTACGTTATTATGTTGTATGATTTGGCCTGATGGAAGCAGATAGAGATAAAACAAGAGGGGTCCAAAAATGAAGACTCCCTGATCGATCAGATAATCTGACACCAATAATTTAGCTCTTGAAAATAGTAAGTGGCGTTTCCTTTGGATGCCTGCAGAGAAAACAGATCAGTTGCAACATCAGTAATAAATGTGTGATGCAGACGCATGGCTGTAACTGTTTGGGTGTTGGTGCTGAACCGTCACGATCCGTCTAACGCAGCCGCTTGCAGAATATACGTTATTTACACTGATGCAGACAATGTGGAGTCTAAGTTCACACAGGTGATTTCCACCCAGAAACTTTTAGCTGTATGCTGTTAGCAACATGTGCCAAGGTCAGCACAACAAACTGGTTGGCTGTGAGTCAGTCACACTACAGTGAGAGCAAATGAAATGGCGGAGCTGGAAGACCAGCCAGCAGGTTCCCAGTCAGCTACAGCATCAACACAAAGACAGATATAATGCAGGGTTTATAACTCTCTGTTGAATTAACCAGACTGTTCTCTTAACTACATTCTCCTGAGAAAAGAAATGCACCAAAATTTATCCTCTACTTAAACATGAGTCGGTAATTTGTGTAATAATAATCCAAGAATTTGGGAGGGCTGCGATCACGTGACTAGTGGGCTGATGGGAGTAAAGAATAAAGAAGGAATGGTCTGTTAGGTCTGAGGTTTAGGGCGTGAACAGGTCATAAATCACAGGACTTTGTCCAGAGACAGATGTTTGGAACTGTGAGTCATTGTAAGGTACGTCATCACCGTGGTTCTGTTCCCAAAATGAACCACGGTAAAGGTGGATTTATACTTGGGATTCATGATATTTGCCAATATCTGAAATGGAACAACTAATTTGACCGATAACTGGATATATCGACCTAATTGTAGTGATCATCAAGTCTCTTCTGTAGTGGAACTAACATCACAGGGGTGCAGCCCTGATTGTCACACGTTTGAAATGTTTTTATAGTTTTAATGATGTAAATAGTTTATAGTAAAGTCTCGTCTGTCCTCAGCAGGACGATTCTGTCGAGTCGAGTGTGAAACATAGCGTTCACAACCAGCAGCTTGAAATCCAAATACATAAATGTCCGAGTGTCTCTGTAGTTTTGAGGATGAGCTGACGCCGAGCTCGTTGTTTCTGAGCCACGTCAGGAGCACTCTGTGTCTACGTGCATCTGGTGTGATGATTGATCACAGTGTCAGGTCAATGAGCAGCCATTTAATCATCATCTGCTGTCCTGAGCCACACAAGCAGCTCTTCATTTCTAACGAGCAGCTCCTCCACTGCTGAATATTTATCTAATGCGTTTGTGCGACTGAACTCTGAATGTCACAAACTCCAGAGAGGCGGCGGCGGCGGTCCCACAGCACAGTCACATAGGAACCTCAGAGTCTGAGGATGAGCACAAGCAGAGCCTTAATCTGCTCATCGGAGAGGCGGCGCCCAGAGGCTGCACACCATTTACCAACAAATGAATTTGTCAGGACTGAGTGCGTTCATTGATCGGCGGCTGATGAAGAGCAGGTTTATTGAATGTGAATGTGAGTCGGGGGGGGGATATGGAGAGTGAGGAACAAGAGGGGCGGTGCTGTCAGAGGGAGAGGTGTTAGTGGTTGTGACAGCTCTGAGAGCGAGATGAGCACAGCTGACAGCCCGCAATCAGTTTCAGTGTGAAGCAGAGAGCATGCTGGGAGCCATGCTGACGCACGGACAGCACTCTGTCAACACAAACAAAACACGAGCCTGTCAACTCTCACGACTCACAAAGCAAACATATCAGCTAATTACAGAGTTCAGTGACGGCGAGTCATCCGGAGCATCACCTCCGCCGACACGTCATTAAATAAAATCAACACTGTTTATTAAAATCAATCAGAAATACACTGCTTTAACAAACGGTTAACAATTAAGGTTACACCAGGAGCCATTTACACGTCCTCAAACAATGTCTCTGTAAAAAGTAACCGCATTTTGTGGCACTATCCCGACAGGAAACACAGTGACATTTTGGCAAAAAACAAACACTTTTCGTGGCACTATTTTGGCCGGAAACGCAGCGATATCTCGGTGAAAAGTAGCCGCTTTTTGTGGCACTTTCTTGGCAGGAAACGCAGCGACGGTTCAGTAAAAACAACCACCATCCCATCGGGAAATACAGTAACGTTCTGCCAAAAAAACAACCACTTTTGTGGCATTATCCCGACAGGAAATGCGGAAATATCTTAGTAAAAAGTAACTGCTTTTTGTGGCACTTTCTTGGCAGGAAACACATCGCCGTTTTGGCGATAAACAACCGCTCTTGGTGGCGCTATATTGGCAGGTAACACATTAATGTCTCATTAAAAAGTAACCGCTTTTTACGGCACTTTCTTGGCAGGAAAGACAGTGACGGTTCAGTAAGAAGAACCACTTGTTGTGGCACTATCCTGACAGGAAACACAGTGATGTCCCTGTGATTCCAACATTTCCACTCAGAACAAACAAACCTGTTCTACATTTAACCGCACAAGCTCCTCGCTGTCTTCCAGCAGCTCCTGGAGGAGATGTTGACTCACTGTAAACCTCCCTGCTGTGCAGCTCTGCTCAGAACACTCGGACATGACCCCGAAGAAACAACTCGACCCACTTTCATCACCAGTCTTCAACAACATCGGTTAGAGTCTGAGACCAAAACCAGATCTCCAGGAACCAATGAACCACCTGAAAGTCAAACGACAAAGACAAACAGGGACCACAGAGCCAAACGTTACCCTCTCCTCCCAAAACCAAACTAGAGAAACATCAGTCTGATCTGATCTGCGGGTGTGTGTGACCTCCTTTATTTGGCAGCACTGACAGAACTGATTCCCTGAAGTTAACTTCATGGTGAGGAGCTTGAAGGTCGAGCTCACGGACACAGTTGGTTCAAATTTGATCCCATTTTCAGATACACAGCTCCGTCAGCTGGTGCACGCCTAACGACCGCACGTCTACTTATTTCTGTCTTATATGTCGGAGCAGGTGAGGCGGCGTTTTCCAGGCCGGGCGGCTCAGGCTGCAGCAGGAAGTTTGAAATTGGTCGACTTTCCTGTCTCCTACCTCCAGGCTGCCTGGTGTCTGATTTGACTCGACTATTTCTGGCTTTCAGCGTTCAAGGACATTGTGTGTGTGTGTGTGTGTGTGTGAGAAAGCAGCACCGAAAAGAGGGAAATGTATGCATCTGACGTCATCACCTGAGATCAGTGAATTAAAGCTGCATGTGGTGTTTTAGGGGCTCAAAACTGACCTGACTGAACTTGACTGGTACTGCGGGTCACCAGACCTGAACTCGACTCGAGGCCGAGGCTGCAGGTCACTTATTTCTTTTTCAAAGACAAAGTTTTACAATTTCTTTAACCTTTGTAACCTGACATTAAAATGGCTTGATTTCTTTTAAAAACACAGGAAGACGGCAGCGAGCAACGGAGACAGAGAAAATTATAAACAAGAAAATTAGTAGCTAAAAACAACAAACATGGAAATGACCTGGAAACAGTGCTTAAAAATTATAATAGTTTTGTGACATAATTAAAAATAAAATAACAACTGTTGTTACTATTATAATAATTATAGATATAATTGTTCCTAGCTTTTTTCTCTATTTGTTTTTTTTTAGCTGTTATCAGCTAGTTAATGTTCTTTCAAAAACACGGGAAGACAGCAGCAAGCAGCAAAAGCAAAAATGACCCAAAGAATTAGCAAGTTATTCGTAAAAAGAGAAAATTGAAAACAAGAAAATTAGTCTAAGGAAATAAAGAGTTCAAAACAAACAAACAAGTAAATGACTCTGAAAGAGTGCTTAAAGATTATAATAATTATGTGACATGTTTTTAAAATATATTATGTTACCTACTTAACTTCACGTAGTGTAGGTAACATAAAGTTACCTGCTTAACGTAAAGTTAAATGGGTCAGATTTAGGCATGTAAAACTACGTGGGTTAGGATAAGGTAAAGATGCATGGTTAGGCATCATCAAGGATGTTCTTGTACATCCGGAATAAAACCTCCATAAATCATCTTAGAAATGAGAGAACAGTCGTCATGTTTTAGTGTCAGGTGTCTGTACGTCCGTGGATACAAACAGGAGCTGATCACAGATCAGTCAGCTCACTGCGAACGAAGTCACTTCGTAGTGGTCGACAAAATGTAAACAAACAACAAATATGTAATGTCGTCAAGTTACATATTTATCGTAAAGTTAGATACTTAGCATAAAGTAACGTAGGTTGGGTTTAGGAAAGTAAAATTATGTAGGTTAGGATAAGGTAAAGACACATGGTTGGATGGTATCACGTTACATATTTATCGTAAAGTTAGATACTTAGCATAAAGTAACGTAGGTTGGGTTTAGAAGAGTAAATTTTTGTAGGTTAGGATAATGTAAACAAGCACAGTTAGGCATCATCTAGTTATGTAACTAATGTCAAGTTACATAGTTTTGGTTTTTGAAAATAAAGTTACGTAGGTTAGGTTTAGGAAAATAAACATGATTGGGCGTCATCATGTTACGTATTTCATAAAATTACATACTTAACATAAAGTAACATAGGTAAGGTTTGAGAGAGTAAAATTACGTAAATTAGGATAAGAAAAAGAAGCACAGTTGGGCCTCATCGCGTTATGTAAATAACATAAGGTTACATACTTTTGGTTTACAAAAGTAAAGTTACGTTGCTTTGGTTTAGGTAAAGAAGCATGGCTGGGCATTGTCACGTTATGTATTTAACGTAAAGTTACGGAGGTTGGGTTTAGAAAAAGAAACATCGTTAGGTACTGTCGTAATCTTGTTTAGGTTACAATATATATATATATATATATATATATATATATTTAATTTTTTGTTAATAATCCTGTTTATTTTAATTATATATTTGTAAATACTTTTGTTAAATTTCTTATATTGTCACTTATCTTTCCTGTCTTGCAAGGAGCACCTGTAATGCAAATAATTTCCCCTCGGGGATCAATAAAGTATTTCTGATTCTGAATCTGATTACAAAGATAACATAAAGTTGCGTACTGAACGTAAAGTTACATAGGTCAGGTTTAGGAAGAGAAACATGATTGGGCATCATCACGTTACGTATTTATCGTAAAGTTACATACTTAAAGCCACAGTGTGTAGGAATTTCTCCCATCTAACGTTGAAATCATATATTGTATTCAAACAGATGGAGCACTCTAGCGCCTCACTGTTTCAAACACGTATTGCAACAACTGTAGCCGCTGTGTACCAAAAAGCTATGATAACACTGATGAAACCATGTCATCTGATACTACATGGAGTATTCATTCAGGCTGCTACACAGACACACGTGACGTGAGTTGACAAACCCCCTCCTCACCATGCTGGCTGTGTTTACAACGTAAGACTGTTGGCGCGGATGTAAATTGAAACAAACCAATCACGTCTTGTCCTTTGACAACTGACAAGTGGCTCAACCTCACACACCTCATCCCTCTCCTCGCATTACTGCGCCGCTAACAGCTGTTGGTGGCCAGCGGCACTACTGCCGCATAACAAAGTCCCACTCTTTGAGCATAATGCAGGATCATGTATTATGCAGCATCACGGGAGACGGAATCCTTGTCGCCAAGAAAGTGCAAAAGGGAATCAAAAAGGCAGCGTGACCGGCAAATTAAAAAAACAAGGGTCAGCATTGGGGTAGACTTTCCCAGGTAGAGAGAGCTGCTGAAGGAGAAAGGTAATACAATCACAGGCCAGCGCTAACAGCGGCTAACAGCCTCATCCCTCTCCTTGCATCACTGTGCCGCTGTTAGCCGCTGTTAGCTGCTGTTAGCCGCTGTTAGCGGCCAGTCGCTAACAGCCTCATCCCTCTCCTCGCATCACTGCGCCGCTGTTAGCCGCTGTTAGCGCTGGCCTGTGATTGCATTACCATTCTCCCTCAGCAGCTCTCTCTACCTGGGAAAGGCTACCCTGATGTGGGCCTTCGTTTTTTTAATTCGCCGGTCACACTGCCTTTTCTATTCCCTTTTGCGCTTTCTTGGCGACAAGGATTCTGTCTCCCATGATGCTGCATATGCATGATCCTGCATTATGCTCAAAGAGTGGGACCTTGTTTCAAATTTGCCAGGGTAGTAGCGAAGCGCCTCTTGCTCCTCTCCTTCGGCTCCTCAGTCACGCAGTGCTGGCCTGGCTCTCAACGAAAACGCCGAAGGCGGTGCTGTATGTCCCTTGCTGGCGGGTGTATTCTCAAGATGGCGAAACGTAATGGAACCCCACAGACGACTTACCCGCACAATGTACAAACAAATCCGAAATTCTCCTTTTACGAGAATAAGTCAGATTATTGGTGGAGGTAATAGTACACCAGTGATGACATATTTATGAATGCAGACATCAATTTTTGCCAATAAACAACTGAAAATGTTACACAATGTCCCTTTAACATAAAGTAACGTAGGTTAGGTTCAATAAAGTAAAATTACATAGGATAAGGAAGAGAGGCACAGCTGGGCATCGTTGCATTATTTACTTAACATCAAGTTACGTTGCTTTGGTTTAGGAAAAGAAACATGGTTGGGTGCTGTCATGTTACGAGGTTACTATAAGTTCAGTACTTAACGTAAAGTTCAGTAGGTGAGGTTTAGGAAGAGACACATGGTTGGGTGTTGCCAGCGTAGGCACTGATGGACCGTTTCTGTTGCAGGGTTCAAAGGTTTTGTTGTAAAGAGACTGATCTCTGTCGGAGAGCTGCAGGCGTCACATCGCAGAAACCAATAAACAGTTTGTTCAGCTGAATAAAGGTTTAAAAGGTTTTAGAAATGACAGCAGTCAGATGTTATTCACACCTTGTTCAGACTTTGTGGAGTCAGAGGTTTGATGAAAACACACTGAACACAGCACAGATTTTCTGGACACAAAGAAATGTTGGTGAGACGTCAGGCATCGGCGTCCTCTCCCTCACAGCTCGCTGTGGACACACTGCGTGCACACAGCATGATCAGACACAGCATGATCAGACACAGCAGGCCGAGGCATGGCCTTTTCTTTACAGTGATCCAGACGGATGATGATCATGTTCGGGCTGAATGAGGTGCTGACAGAGACAGTGACGGTCGCCGCCGCCGCTGATAAACAGCTGCGGTCTGTGCTGCTTTTAGTTTCTGCTGCTGGTGTTTTAATTGTCATGGCGACGATTCGTGGCTCGCTTGGGGCCACAGCCACGCTAACGTCCCAGTTAATCCGTCACCTCTGATAATGGAGCCTGAAGGCAATTGTTGAGTTACACGTCGCAGGTGACATTTCCACTTCAAACACCGGCCTCTTCCTCCCCTCCCGCTCCTCTACCTCAGAATACCACAAAGGAGGAGCGGCTGCATCATTAACCTGCCCGTCAACTGGATGTTAATTATTGCTACTGTGAACAAAGCGAAACCATCGAGTGTGTGTGTGTGTGAGGAGGTGGAGGATGTTGTCACAACAGTGGAGCTGCTGTTCTCCTCCGTTACATGAAGAAGAGATAACAGCTAAACACACAACTTCCTGCACATGTGAGGGGAAATTACAGTCTGTCATTATGGGATGTCAACGGTTAACCCTTCAGTGCCTACGCTGGTATTTTTGCATATTGTGATGTGACGTAATAACACCCAACCATGTTTCTTTTCCTAAACCTGACCTACTGAACTTTACATTAAGTACTTGACTTTACATTTACTTCGTGATATGACAGCACCCTGACATGTTTCTTTAACTAAACCAAAGCAATGTAACTTTATGTTAAGTACATAACAATCAATCAATCAATCAATTTTATTTATAAAGCCCAATATCACAAATCACAATTTGCCTCACAGGGCTTTACAGCATACGACATCCCTCTGTCCTTAAGACCCTCACAGCTGATCAGGAAAAACTCCCCAAAAAAACCCTTTAACAGGGGAAAAAAAATAAAGTTGAAAGTATGTATTAATATCTGGCAGTATACATGTGTGACAATAGTCATATGTGTATAATAACAGTAGAAGTATGACTAATGACTAATGATGGCAGCAGCAGCAGGAGGCATCTGGCAGGACCACGGCAGCAGCACAACCACACACGTCACGCTGTCCAGGCACCGCTGTGATATGAGTTAATCTGAGAGACAGTGGAGCACAAAGGCTCCGGAGAAGAAGCCGAGTTAGTGACATCCAGAATGGCCGAGTTAGCAAGATGCAGTAATAGAATACGAGAGAGAGAGAGAGAGAGAGAGAAGGAGAGAAGGTGCCCGGTGTATTATAGGGGGTCCTCCGGCAGACTAGGCCTAAGTCAGCCTAACTAGGGGCTGGTACAGGGCAAGCCTGAGCCAGCCCTAACTATAAGCTTTATCAAAGAGGAAAGTCTTAAGTCTAGTCTTAAATGTGGAGACGGTGTCTGCCTCCCGGACCGTAACAGGAAGATGATTCCACAGGAGAGGAGCCTGATAGCTGAAGGCTCTGGCTCCTGATCTACTTTTGGAGACTTTAGGGACCACGAGTTAACCCTGCGTTCTCAGAGCGCAGTGTTCTGGTGGGATAATATGGCACTATGAGCTCTCTAAGATATGATGGAGCTTGACCATTTAGAGCTTTATAAGTTAACAGTAGGATTTTAAATTCAATTCTGGATTTTACAGGGAGCCAGTGCAGAGAAGCTAAAACAGGAGAAATATGATCTTGTTTCTTAGTTCCTGTTAGTACACGTGCTGCTGCATTCTGAATTAGCTGGAGAGTTTTTAAGGACTTACTAGAGCTACCTGATAATAGAGAGTTACAGTAATCCAGCCTAGAGGTAACAAAAGCGTGGACCAATTTTTCTGCATCTTTTCGGGTCAGGATAGGCCTAATTTTCACAATATTACGCAGATGAAAAAATGCAGTCCGTGAGGTTTGCTTTAAATGAGAATTAAAAGACAAATCTTGATCAAATATTACTCCGAGGTTTCTTACGGTAGTGCTAGAGGCCAGAGCAATGCCATCTAGAGAAACTATGTCATCAGATAAAGAGTCTCTGAGTTGTTTGGGGCCAAGAACAATAACTTCAGTTTTGTCTGAATTTAACATCAGGAAATTGGTGCTCATCCAGGTTTTTATGTCTTTAAGGCAGTTATGGAGTTTAGTTAATCGATTACTTTCTTCTGGCTTCATCGATAAATACAACCGGGTGTAACCGGGTGTCATTGCCGCCGACGTGAATAACAATCTTACTGAATCTACGTTTAGCTTTAGCCAGCAGTTTTAAATTTGATTCTATGTCGCCCGCTCTGGCCCCAGGGATACATTTGACTATGGCCGCTGGTGTTGCTAACTTCACGTTCCTCAGAATAGAGCTGCCAATAACCAGAGTTTTATCCTCAGCGGGTGTGTCGCTGAGTGGGGAAAAGCGGTTGGAAACGTGAACAGGCTGGTGGTGAGCCGTGGGCTTCGGCTTGGAGCTGTGCCTCTGGCGAATCGTAACCCAACCTCCCGGCTGAACGGGAGTTACTGGAGGACAGTTAGCAGAGGCTAAGGCTATGCTATGTGGCTCCGCACCGGCTACAGGGGGCTGGCTAACTACCGCAGCTACTGAATGGTTTTCCATGGTGCGGAGCCGCGCTTCTAATTCACTAAGCCTCGCCTCCAACGCAGCAAATAAGCTACACTTATTACAGTTACCACTGTCGCTAAAGGAGACAGAGGCATAACTGAACATTTGGCACACCGAGCAAGAAAGAGCAGAAGGAGAAGCCATCGCTAACTGTAAACCTAATGTAGCTACCAAGGCTAGTAACGTGCAAACAATAGCTAAGAGATTAGCGAGAAAGTCGTAGAAAGGAGGAGAGCTATAAGTGCTTAAACAGAACCAGTGTGGGTTAAGACTTCAAGTAGACGTTAAAGCAATGTTAAAGCAACTGAAGTGAGAAAGCAGGCTAGTAGAATCCACCAGAGCAGTACAGAGACACTGTCACAGAAACACCGGAAATGACACAACTCGCTTACCGCAATACGTCAGCACGTCGTACGTAACACAATGACACCTAACCGTACTTCTTTACCCTGTCCTAACCTATATAATTTTACCTTCCTAAACCTAACTTACGTAACTTTATGTTAAATGCGTAACGTGACAACACCCAACCATGCTTCTTTTCTGAATTCAAAACAACATAACTGTACTTATCTAAACCTAACTTTCGAAACTTTCTGTTACAAAGTACAAAACACAATGAGGCCCAACCGTGCTTTATAAACTTAAATCCAAACTACCTGATTTTTCTTGCATAAACCTAACCTACGTCACTTTGTTAAGTATGTAACTTTATGATAAATATGTAACTTGAGGACACCCAACCATGCATATTTTCCAAAACCAAAGCAACGTAACTTTACTTACGTAAACCAACTATGTAAGTAAGTAAGTAAGTAAGTAAATTTATTTATATAGCATATAGGCCACCTACAGTAAGTAGGTGGCCTTCAGCGGACCGCAGTGACCTGACAGGACAGTGAAAGGACACCAGATCCGTCAAGTATGCAGGAGCTTGACCATGGAGGGCTCTGTAAGTGATGGTTAGAATCTTGTGCTGGATCCTGAAATTAACAGGGAGCCAGTGCAGGGATGCCAGGACTGGAGTGATGTGAGTGAACTTATGAGATCTGGACAGAAGCCTGGCGGCAGCGTTCTGGACCAGCTGGAGGTGGTCTAATGAAGTTTTATTTAGACAGGTGAAAAGAGAATTACAGTAATCCAGACGTGAGGAAATAAAAGCATGGATGATCATTTCTAGCTCGGAATAAGTTAACATGGATCTGAGTTTGGAAATGTTTTTGAGGTGGAAAAAGCAGGAGCGAGTGACAGTTTTGATGTGGTTATTGAAGAGCATGGCCTGATCAAATGTGACCCCAAGGTTTCTCAACTTGGGGCGCACATTTGCACTGAGGGACCCTAAGCAGCTGGCCACTTTAGATGCTGAGGCGTCAGGTGCAATAATTAAAATCTGTTTTAGCTGCGTTCAACTGAAGGGAGTTAGAAGCCATCCAGTCCTTAATTACATTCATACAATCGTACAGTGAGTCAATTCCATCGGTCCTATCAGGGTTAAAAGAAAAATATAACTGGAGGTCATCTGCATACATATGGTATGAGATACCTTCAAAATTGCTGATGACATCTCTGAGAGGGAGCATGTATAGCGTAAAGAGGATAGGCCCAAGCACTGAACCTTGGGGCACCCCGCAAGAAAGGGGGGCAAACTCTGATTTATGAGGGCCAACAGCCACAGAAAAGGATCGATCAGACAGATAGGATTTAAACCAACTATGTAACTTTATGTTAACTACATAACGCGATGACGCCTAACCGTTATTGTGCTGAACCTAACCTATGTTACTTTATTTTGACCTACTTAACTTTATATGAAGTACGTAACTTTACGTTACCTTCGTAACGTGACAATGTCCAACCGTGCTTCTTCACTTTAACCTAACCTCCGTAACTTTACGTTAAATACATAATGTGACAATGCCCAGCCATGCTTCTTTACCTAAACCAAAGCAATGTAACTTTACTTTTGTAAACCAAAAGTATGTAACCTTATGTTATTTACATAATGCAATGACGCCCAACTGTGCTTCTTTTTCTTATCCTAATTTACGTAATTTTACTTTCCTAAACCGTACTTATGTTACTTTATGTTAAGTATGTAATTTTATGAAATACGTAACATGACGACGCCCAATCATGTTTATTTTCCTAAACCTAACCTACGTAACTTTATTTTCAAAAACCATAACTATGTAACTTGACATTAGTTACATAACTGGATGATGCCCAACTGTGCTTGTTTACATTATCCTAACCTACAAAAATTTACTTTAACCCAACCTACGTTATTTTATGCTAAGTATCTAACTTTACGTTGAATATGTAACGTGATACTATCCAACCATGTGTCTTTACCTTATCCTAACCTACGTAATTTTACTTTCCTAAACCCAGCCTACGTTACTTTATGCTAAGTATCTAACTTTACGTTGAATATGTAACGTGATACCATTCAACCATGTGTCTTTACCTTATCCTAACCTACGTAATTTTACTTTCCTAAACCCAACCTACATTACTTTATGCTAAGTATCTAACTTTACGATAAATATGTAACTTGACGACGTTACATATTTGTTGTTTGTTTACATTTTGTCGACCAGATTTACGAAGTGACTCCGTTCACAGTGAGCTGACTGATCTGTGATCAGCTCCTGTTTGTATCCACGGACGTACAAACACCTGACACTAAAACATGACGACTGTTCTGTCTCTCATTTCTAAGATGATTTATGGAGGTTTTATTCTGGATGGATGTCAGAGATGAAGAGAAGTCACAAAGAATGATATCAACATGTGTTTCATGTCAGTGCGTTCACACGATTTTTCCCAACATTCACCTCCTGCTGTATCTTCGCCCTTCTTTACCAGCTGGTTGCGTCATCATGAGAATCTCGGAGCCCTCGGAGAGTTTTCTTGGATATTTTCTGGACTTGAATGAAAATGGAGATTATAAAGTCTGGAGTGTTTGCCAGGACTCGCTGCAGCCAGACTTGTGCTTTGAGAATCAGATTTCCTCTTGTTTTTGTCTGCTATTTAACACCTTGAACCTTTTGACTCTCCCAGAGCTGCAGCTCCTCGAACGCACCGCAGATTGATTACTGAGAGAGTGTGAAAGACGCTGAGAGAGGAGGGAGAGGCAGCGAGTGGAAAACAGGAGGTCAAGAAATCCTCAACATCCAAGACACCTAAAAAAAAAAAAACTTCCACGTTTGTGTCTTGAAACTAAGCTCATTATTCAGTATGATTTATTTAGTGTTACGTTACTGTGACCTCTGATCTTTATTTAATACGTTACCCTTTTCTAGAGTCTAGTTACAGTTTTCCATAGAAACTTAATTTCAGGGTCAACCTGTTCATCTTCCTCATGTTTCAGTGATTTTATATCATTTTACACAGGTGTGAAATACTGGCGTTTCATCAGTGATCTCGCCCTCAGTCCACAATGCTAAAGGGGGTTTGAGGTTCAAAACTGAGTTGATCACTCACCGGAGTGAACCTGGGGGGAGACCGGAGGGTGGGCACAATGATTCCATAGCAGCGGTGTCGGGTTGGGACGGCATTAGTAGCAGTAAATTTCCAAACAAGCGGGGCTGCTAGCTAGCTCCCATATCACCCACCTGCAGAGCTGCAGAGCAACTGTTTTAACATGCGCAGGAGGGCGGGGTATCTGTCAATTATTTTTGAATGTAGCCAATCAGAGGCTCACAATCCCCTGTCAGTCAAACACTGATATGTTCTTAATTAAGCCAATCACTTCACAGTGGTGGGAGTAGTCAATATTTCAACTAGCTAGCTATGCTAGCGCTACCTAGCGCCTGCGTATCAACTCCCCGATCATAATGGAATATAGTAACTTCAACTACTGCTCATTTTAGAAGGGCCACTATGAGAACATGTGTTCTTTGTTTAAATTATAGCGCAGTTAACGAACAATGAATCGTAGTTGTTTGTTTCTGGCTGCCAACATTAGCTAGCGCAGCTAGCATGCTAACTATGTTAGCTGAAGAATTGTCTATTTCAACTTCAAAATGTCGATTAAAAAAATGTTGCCATCTGTTGGTACTTTGTTGAGTGTTAATATGAAAATGTCGGGAGGACAGGGACATGAAACCTCCGGGGAAATAAATGACAAAGTCCACGGCTCCACATCCAGGGATGTGTGGACGCTGGAGCAACGCAGACAGACCTGCTGACGTCTTGCCCTCCCTCTGGTTCTTCTAGCGGAGGAGCAGATGACAGCCTGGGTCAGCCGGTCTGATGGAGGCTGTTTAGGAGCTCAGAGTCAGGACACCTGTCAGATTTTCCCGGTGGTTTCGTGACAACATTTCAGCTAGTTAACGCTGCAGCCAGAAACAAGTATCTATGCTCCATCGTCTGTTTGATCATCTAAACAAAGAGCACGTCTCCTCAGAGCGTCCCTCTGAAATAAACTGTGGTGAAAGTTGCGCTAGGTAACTGTGAACACAAGGCTAACGTTATTTTTACAACCAGGATCTAAAATAAGTATTTAACAATCTCCGTGGCTCTTTGCTAACACCAGGTGGTGCACAGTAAACTGAAGAATAGCAGGTGTACGTTAACCTCCAGACTGATGAGTAATGACTCTGACATATTCATTGAGGTTAACAGATGAACTTTGAACCACTGACGTTACAACTTCAGAATATACCTGAGTCATGGTTGTGTGACATCAGCGCAGTGATGGAGATGCAGTGATGGAGATGCAGTGATGGAGGCGTAGTGATGGTGGTGCGGCGATGGTGGTGCAGTGATGGAGGTGCAGTGATGGAGGTGCAGTGATGGTGGTGCAGTGATGGAGGTGCAGTGATGGTGGTGCAGTGATGGAGGTGCAGTGATGGTGGTGCAGTGATGGAGGTGCAGTGATGGAGGCGTAGTGATGGTGGTGCGGCGATGGTGGTGCAGTGATGGTGGTGCAGTGATGGAGGTGCAGTGATGGAGGTGCGGCGATGGTGGTGCAGTGATGGAGATGCAGTGATGGAGGTGCAGTGATGGAGATGCAGTGATGGAGGTGCGGCGATGGTGGTGCAGTGATGGAGATGCAGTGATGTAGGTGCAGTGATGGAGGTCCAGTGATGGAGGTGCAGTGATGGTGGTGCAGCAATGGAGGTCCAGTGATGGAGGTGCGGCGATGGTGGTGCAGTGATGGAGATGCAGTGATGTAGGTGCAGTGATGGAGGTCCAGTGATGGAGGTGCAGTGATGGTGGTGCAGCGATGGAGGTGCAGTAATGTAGGTGCAGTGATGGAGGTGCAGTGATGGAGGCGCAGTGATGGAGGCGCAGTGATGGAGGTGCAGTGATGGAGGTGCAGCGATGGAGGTGCAGTGATGGAGATGCAGTAATGTAGGTGCAGTGATAGAGGTGCAGTGATGGAGGTGCAGTGATGGAGGTGCAGTGATAGAGGTGCAGTGATGGAGGTGCAGTGATGGAGGTGTAGTGATGGAGATGCAGTGATGGAGGTGCAGTGATGGAGGTGCAGTGATAGAGGTGCAGTGATGGAGGTGCAGTGATGGAGGTGTAGTGATGGAGATGCAGTGATGGAGGTGCAGTGATGGAGGTGCAGTGATGGAGGTGCAGTGATGGAGGTGCAGTGATGGAGGTGCAGTGATAGAGGTGCAGTGATGGAGGTGCAGTGATGGAGGTGTAGTGATGGAGATGCAGTGATGGAGGTGCAGTGATGGAGGTGCAGTGATAGAGGTGCAGTGATGGAGGTGCAGTGATGGAGATGCAGTGATGGAGGTGCAGTGATAGAGGTGCAGTGATAGAGGTGCAGTGATGGAGGTGCAGTGATAGAGGTGCAGCCTGAGCTGATTGAACTGATTCATGTGAGAGGACACACATGGAAACTTTGTCTCTGTGAAAGTCGGCCTCATTAACAGTAAATATTGTGTTTGCACTGAAGAGATTCATCACATAGAGGCCAACGGTTAAATCCCCCAGGCCTCAGTGTGCACACACCACCAGAGGAGGAGGAGGAGGAGGAGGAGGAGGAGGAAGAGGAGGAGGACACTGCTGCTTGTATAAATCAATTTTTAATTCACAGATAAACCACGTATCGTCTTGACAAAATCAAGTAAAGTAATCAAATGATAAATCCAGATAATAAATCACTACAGACGGATTCTAGTTCAGAGTAAAGTTATTGTTTCTTCAGAGCAATAACTCTGAAAACTGGGACAATGTTTCAGGACGTAAAGGAGTAAAATAAATAGAAGTGAGGAGCAGGAACGCTCCGTTAGCAGTCTGTGGTTCTGCAGCAGTGTGAAGACAATCGTATGAAACATGTCTCTGACTCTCAGACACAGCTGCACAGTTTAATCAGTATTAATCGATCAGGATTTTATCGTCCCACATTTAAACAAACATGACTGACTGTGTGCTTTGCTCAGAGAAAACTCTGCTACATATCCAATCAAGCGCTCCCTAAACCAACCGCAGCCTCCACTGCTGAAAAGCCACCACGCCGCGTCATACGCACTCTGCAGCCGCATCCTGGAAGTGTTTGAATTAAGGAGGGAACACATCATGTGCATCACACTTGTGCCTCTGGTGCAAAGCAACACAAGTTAAAGCACCTGAAAAAACCCAACAAGCTGCAGTGTGATGAATGAACGAAGGATAGTGTCACTGAGTCCCCGTGCTCATCCAGTGTCAGCTCAGACATCCATAACAGTGACGCTGTAGTGTGTGTGTGTGTGCATGTGTGTGTGTGTGTGTGTGTGTGTGTGTGTGTGTGTGTGTGTGTGTGAAGGTGACCGCAGCTGTGAACACACACGCAGCAGAAGGTCAAATGTCACAGGACGAGCAGACATCATCTTTGTCCTTTCAGGCGCTCTGACGTCGTCTCACAGTTTTACGGAGAGCTGCTGCACCTCTGAAGACGACCTCAAACTAAAGGACTTCTTGGGTGATGTCACTGTCACCGACACATTTCCTCTGTCAGAATAAAAAAGTCTCGTTGTACTCTGTCAACAGTGACGCTGTAATATCTCCAGTCTTTGTGACAAACTAAAAACTTGCATCGTCTTTGGATGTGAGAGACTGTGTTTGGTGCACCGTTGACATTATTAGGGATGTGTGCGATTAGTGTTTATTCATGTACAAGGCTGCTAAACTGTCATGCAGCGTCCCGCCACTAGTGGGTGCTACAGGGCCATCAGACAGCAGTCCCCCTCCCGCGCTCTGAATGCACACAATATGTTTTGGGACAATTTCAAACGCTTAACAATAAATTGTGATAAATTTTGACTGTTTTGTGAGTGTTTTACTTTTTTAGACTCATTGATGAGTCTTAATTAAAATTTGGTTAGTCACCAGGAACATCGCTAATCATTATATTGACATATTTATTTTTCATACAGTAATGTTCACTCCAGGGGTGTTATTACTGCCACAGATCACCTGTTATAATATTCTGCTGTGATTAAAAGTTTTATAATTTAAGAGCTAAATAAATATCACAGCTGTATCATATCACTGAATCTCATTTCATCATAACCAGGTTGTCGTTAATAATAATAATAATACAGATACTGAAAGACGCTTCACAGGGAACAACAAAAATAAACAAAACAGAACAACATTTTGTTGTCAGCAGCCCGACACTTATTAACCAGTAACTAACTGGTTAATTTTTTAAGAAAAAAAATGTAACATGAGATAAAAAAAACAGGAGGCTTTCCCTTTTAGTGCGGCGCTCCGTTCAAAGCTCTGTCCGATAAGAGAAGGTGACGTTTTAATGTTCTGTGATGTAAATGTTTTACCTTTTATTTTATTTCCTGTTGGTTTTGCTAACAGTCAGCCGGCTAGCTGTGTTAACATGTGAAACATGGCGCCCGCCGCCCATCCTCCAGTCTCCACTGGTTTGCTTACGTTAGCATTAGCCGCTCTTTGCTGCGCATCAGCCTGGTCAGGTGGAAGCTAGCTAGTTTCATGCGTTAATCACACGTGAACATTGTGTACATTTCACGTGGTTTTGGCCCCACTGGACTTTAGTTTGTGTAATTTTGCTCTGGTCCAGTCGTAGAAAGATTCAGGATGTCAGCTTTGGTTCATTTTGCTTTGAAACATTTGGTAATAGTTTGCCAGAGCGCTCTGAACTCCTCGAGTTGAAAAAACTTCAACTCAGAGCGGAAAAGTGCCCCTCTTTTTCCCATCGTCCAATGGGATGATTTGAGAGGCAGGGCTTCTGTGGTGGTCATGACAACAAGTTCACAGCTGGTAACCAATGGAGGAGAAACTGGTGGTAGTGGTTGCTGGATACCCAGAGCTATACGACTTTACAAAGCACAGTTAGCACCATGTCAATAGAAAACAGCAGATAAGTGCAGTACTGTAAACGTCCATGATGGAGGAGAAGCTCCTGGACCAACTGGTGGTACTCCCCATGATCCAGCCTCTTTTTTAGGGTCTCATGTACCCACACAGATCTCTGTTTATCTACTGACAGCCTCTCACCCTCAACCAGAGCTACAGACAGCACCCTCTGCCTCAACATGGCAGCAGCTACACACTGATTACTGCAGGATACACAAACTGTAGACTGACCACACAGGACGGTTAGGGTGAGCAGGTGTTTTTTTTACCAGTGACAATAGATAAAAAAAGTTTTGCACCCAGCAGAACACTTCCTGTGCGATCAGGGCGTCAGATTATTTCCTTGTATCGTTCATATCTACACTAAAAGCTTCTGTTCTTTTCGCTGAGAGCCGCACCACAGACGGACGGGAACAGAACATACCGAGACACTAAACGCACCATCCTGCTGGTATTTTGGTTAATTTCATGACACATTATGTGGCGTCGCTGCATCTCCTGTTTGCAATCTGTTGTGGTTGTTAGAGCCGTGATACGGAGCAGTGAGGGCAGCTCATCTACAGCTGCTCGGGCATTAACAGCTCGTGTTTGTCTGCCCTTGGACACCCATTAAATCCGTCCACGACAAACACCAGGAAACTTTCACAGATACAATATACAGCTGTGGCGGCGGCAGCGGCGGCTCGGTTTCACACTGGAGCTCGATTGTTTTTTGTTTGGCCTTGAGAGTGTGTGATTGACCCGAGCTCGACTCTTATCTCACATTGATCAGTTAGACAATAACCCAGCCCGGGCGGCTATTGACGATAATGACACAGCTCTTAACTCCCTCTTCTTCTGCATCTCTTTCTCTCTGTCAACTTTTGGTAATTTCTCTCTCTTTGTCTTCTGTCATGTCTCTCTCTCCTCCTTCATCCGTGCTCTCTGCCACTCGCCTCCTCTCCTCTCTACTTATTTCTGACAGTTGGACAGGCCTGTAAGATGCCAGAGCATTTCACACAATGATACCCATTTACACCGAGGAGTGCTCATAATGACTTCAAATTGTCTATAATGGCTCATAATAGGCACTTCTATGCTGCTGCTGCAGGCATTTCAAATGTGCACTGTATTCTTATTTTTTCTAAAGGCAGAAACTGTGTGTGTGTGTGTGTGTGTGTGTGTTGATGTTGTTGACACATACGTCCTGACTGTGCACGTACTGTATATACATATATATATGGAACTTACATAAAGTTGTGATGTAACCTGAGCAGGAGACAGAGCATTTATTCTCATTCAGAACAGCAGTGTTTCCATGGTCATGGAAAACCCTGGAAATGTCATGGAATTTCACAGTTGTGTTTTCCAGGTCTGGAAAAGTGAACAGATCAGTAAAATCCTTGAAAGTTTTGGATGAGTCATGAAATGTTGTTGTGAAGCTGGACGAAGGGCTGGGCGATATATCGATATATTTTCATGCAAGATATAAATTTAGACACCGTTTATATCGATGTAGGATCAAGTTGCGTTACATGACTCGTACCACACTCTCCGCACAGCTCCCCCTCACTCATTCACAAGTTCTCCAACAACACTTTTTAGAGCTGTAGCCTGACGTGCACCTCCCCAGAAATGTAACTCCACAGTGTCACAGTGACGCAGACCTCCTGTCCGTCTCTGTAAGCTGAAACCATTTCCCTCAGTGGAAACAAAGCTTTGATTTACTTTAATTTCACAGATAAGAAACAATAAATTGTGAAGACAATAAAGCCTCCACACACTGTGTGTGATTTATCCTGGCTGAAATATGAGGAGAGGAAATCTCTGCTAGCTGCTAGGCTAATTTATACAATGTAAAATGCCATAGGCTTGTGCTAATAACAAAAGAAACGCAATGCCCTGAAATACTACTAAAAACAATCACACGTTAACACCTCTAACTGGCCTAACACTTGTAATGGTGAACCCCATGGTTCTGTGTTCGGTCCGCTGTCATTTTCGATTTATATTAACAGTCGTGGTCAAAGCATGGTTGGTGCCAATTTTCAAAATATCTGAACTCAGGATGTCAGTTTTGGTTAATAAATGCTTTTGATAACATTAACTGGTAACTGACACATTTTTAAAGAAAGAAATGCAAAATGAGGTGAAACACAAGACGCCTTTTCTTTTTGTCTAGCGCTCCACTGACTGGTGGTGACATTTTAATGTTTTGTAATGTAAATGTTTTGTCTTTTATTGTCTGTTGGCTCTGCTGATTTATAGCTGGTTAGCAGCGTTAACATGAAGAAACTGGTTAGCTAACATTAGCCTTGGCCGCTCTGTATGGTGCACCAGCTACAGCTGGAAACGCTGTCCCAGTGTTCGGACGACTTTGCTGTGAGATGTGGTGGCTGGGTTGGGTATCGATTCTGAATCTAATTCTGATTCTGCTTACTGATTCTAGTTCTAAACAAGTCTGAGTTTCGAATCCAATAAACAAAAGGTCAAATATAGGGACGGATATCAATCAGTCATCACTGATACTAATGCAAAGACATTTGAGGTTATTGTTGCAGTGCGCAGTGTTCAGAAAGACATGCTAGCATTTAAAAAAGGAATTTATGCACTTGGAGGCGTGTAATTGCGATTTACTATCGATTCTCAACTGGAAACAGCTCTTGATTCCCATTCCTAATGTAGGCTACCCTCCGGTCTCCCTCCAGGTCGCCCCAGTGAGTAAGCCGCTTCATTTTGAGTTGCAAAACCCCGTAGCACCATTAGGCGTGCTGACACTGGTAACAGTGCTAACAGAGCTGACAGTAGTTAACAATGCTAAAGGAGGTTTGCAGCAAAGAATCAACACGAAATATAACCAGAAACCATCAGGACAGCCTGCAGTGCTGCTGAGAATGAATATCTTAACATCCTGTTTTAGCTTAAACACAAAACAAGGAGAGGTGGGTGTGACGGGAGAGCAAAGAAAATACTTGAGCCACTATTAACGATACCGCGACGTTAGCTGTAAGCTAATAACCAGACTGTGTTTCTGTTTGTGTTCAGACATAAAGTCAGTTCTCTTATTTCCTCCTTTTTCATCTAAAAGCTTCAGGAGAAGTGAAAATTTGTTGTTCATTGACTTTGCAGACACATTAACATTGAAACTTTTTTCCAACAGGGACACACCGAACTCTCTGAAACAGATGTCCCACAGTTCTGTCAGTTTCCCAGTGTGCATCACGTGAACGTCTTTGATGGCTTCAGCTGCACTCTTCAACCAAACATGGAAGATCCAGGTATGTCTGAGAAGAACGAGTTTCATGCTTTTCCCCAGAAAGGTTGTTCAGCCAAACTTTGTTTTTAGTTTTTCAGTCAGTGTGCTGTGCAGTGAACTTCTGGGGACGTTTTGGTTCCCTGATTTTGCTGCAGAGTGAGCGCTCTTCACTTTCACCTCTCAATTTAATGTTTATTTATTCTTAATTAATCCTGCAGTAATGAGTGTGTAGCTGCTGCCATGTTGAGGCAGAGGGTGCTGTCTGTAGCTCTGGTTGAGGGTGAGAGGCTGTCAGCAGATAAACAGAGATCTGTGTGGGTACATGAGACCCTAAAAAAGAGGCTGGATCATGGGGAGTACCACCAGTTGGTCCAGGAGCTTCTCCTCCATCATGGACGGAAACACAAGGTGCACAGCAAAAAGCTTCATTCTCATTAAAAACTGTTACAAACAGTCGCCTCCAGCTGCTGAAACATTTAGCTTGTTTACTGTATTACATGCATGATGCTGTCATACTGAAAGTCCTGCAGGACCCGTTCAAAAGGATCGAAAAGAGTAGTTAGTAGCTTCTTTACAGTAACGTCCACACTGGAAGCTGTGAGGCTGTCATTGTAGTTTTCTTTAAATGTTGCAGTACATGAGGAGAACAGGATCCAACGAGCTGCAGTCAGAGAGTAATAACTGCTCACCTCCTGCTTCCACTGAAATCTGTTTTAAATGTGTTTGACTGAGTAAAGGAAAAGGCAGAGCATCAGCAGAGACTGCAGATATCGTCTCCTGTGGAGAAAGACACAGATGAAGGTGTTGTAGACTCCCACAGAGGTTCGGGCGGGGGCGGAAGTCAATGGTAAAAAAAAAACACTTTGTCATGACAAGATCATGATGTGATGAGTCACTGAGGAACAGATCCACAGGTAACAGGAAGAAGCTCCCGCTCTCTGTTTGGTTCGTTTATAGAGTCGAAGAAGCAGAAAGATTTTCCAACAGCAAGTGGATTAAAGTTTGAAGAGCTGAAGGAGTTGGAGAAAGATGCAGAAGTGTTGAGGAGGACCGCAGCTGGTCGTCATGAGGGGAGTTCAGAAACATGACCGTGAAACACACTTTGGTGTTTAGGTACGTCACATGTCAGAGGGAAGCGGACGTTATAACAACTCTAATGTTGTGTTCACACCAAACGTGATGTGTATTTCCTGTTGCGTTGCTGGCGCAAGTTTGAACACTAGAATAGTTTGTGTTGACTCATTTCTACATGCATAAAATCACTAAATCAATGAATGAACTTCCACCTGTACGTCCTCGCCGTCATGCGTCACCGGAGGATCTCAGTGCTTATGGGCTGTCATGGTGCTAGTTCACCTTCAGATTTGTCAATTCTCCAAATATGTGTACGACTCAAAATTGTGCAACTCGCTTAATTCAGGTCATATGCATCACGTCCGTCCCGCCCCCAGCGGCAATTTGCGTCCTATCACATCTTTGCATTGACTTTACATGTAATTCACTCGTGCAAATTGTTTTGTTCCAGTTGCTGGAGCACAATATAATGACCAACGATTCTTTTTGCAGCACAACGTTAAGGCTTCTGTTTTCCCCGTCATCACGTCATGAGCTTACGTTACCGTATGTGCCACGCAAACCTGGTATTTTGCTGGAATTTCCCTGTAATGACTGCAGGAGATCGCTGTTAGCATAATCCTGGATATATAATGATCTAAAATAACCATAATGTGTTAATGTGATGTGTTGTGGTACTTGTGCGAGTTTGAATACTAGAATATTTTGTGTTGACTTGCTTCATACCTACGTATATGTGCATAACATCGCTGAATCAATGAATGAACTTATGCTGGAACGTTTTCGGCGTCATCCAACAAGAGGATGAATCCCATTGACGCTGCTCATCTACTGCTAGCTCACCGAGTACCAGTGAGCTAGCTAACGTTACAGCTCCGCTGAGGAGGACGCCATCAACGCTTTATAAACATCCCACGGACGACTCGGGGATCTGTTTTTGAATGATCCTGTTTAAATAGATCTACAATTAAAACCACAACAGCCGGAACATTCGTTCTTTTAGCAGCAGAAAGTTTCAGTCTTCCATGTCGTGACGTTAAACGCTCGTAATGACGTCCTTGTGGCTCAAAGTCACTCAAAAATGTGCGGTGGCACCAAAGAAATCAATGCTGAATCCATCATATCTCAAAAACTAAATAATGAACAGAGTTCAAATAACTGATGAAGTGTTAACAAATATTTTGTTTATGTTTCTGCATTTAAAACTCAACTGGATTGTTATATTGTGTGTTTTTATTTTTGTAAAATCTGTTAAAAAAACCCTCTACTTTTACATGTTTATATTTTTAATTACAGTTTCATAATTTAATCAGTTATTCTGGTTTATTGACTTACGTAATCTTTTAGCTCAGGTTGTACAGATTTTCGGGATACTAAGTGTTTGATACTCAAATAAAATCTAGACTGATGAGCAGCACTACAGGGGAGAGATACATATCTGTGTTTTAGATTTTAGGGTGAACTGTCCCTTTAAGTGTCACATGGTTGAGAGGAGTTATCACCCTCTCCTGTGCAGGTAAACGCTGATGTTGCGCTGCATCGTATCCTGATACCACTGCTCTCTGCACAGCAGGGACCTGCTCACTGTATAATGACCTTTACCAGCTGCAGAGGAAAAAGGCAGTATTAGAATATATAAAGCATTTTGACAATATTCATTACGTACATACACTTTCACTGCCCATTAGCTCCGATTGGTTTGACTGCTCCTGCTGTGCAGAGCTTCATCTCCTCTCTGTCCCTGTATTAAATGCACATGGCCAAGCCCCCGGCGGTGCCGTTCAGGAGGCCGTAAAGTGAACTCAGTATTCAGTCCTGTCAGTTTGTCTCATTTAGGGACTTTGTGAAAATAACTAGAGGGGAGAGAAGGTCAGGAAAGAGGTGGAGTTAAGTCTGTTTTCTTTTTGCCAAATGGAGTCTGACTCTTTATTTTCCCCTCAGGAGCCGGTGGAGACCAAAAACAGAGCTGGTTGTTTAAAAAAGCGACTGTTCAGCAGGTCAGCTTGATGATGGTTAGATGTCAGTGTTGTGATCACTTCTTATTTCTGCTGCAAATAAGTGAACAAAAAAAGCGTTACTACAGGTTTAAAAACGACCGCTCTATGTGGCACTATCTCTGCTGGAAAACAGCTCTGGGTCTAAACATCAACTCCATTTCTTGGCTAACAAGCCGCTGGATACACAGCAATGTCTCTGTAAAAAAACAGCCACTTTTTGTAGCGTTACCTCATGTTGAAACACAGCTACAAGTTGCAGAAAACACCCAAAGGCTGCTGGAAATGCAGTGATGTCTCGTTTCAAAAAAACACTCTTTGTGGCATTATCCCCAGTGGAAATAGCTCTGGGTCACTAAAAACCAACCACTGGGAATGCAGCGATGTCTGGGTAAAAAAAACAACTGCCTTTCGTGGCACTATCTGGTGGAAGCTCAGCTACGGGTTGCTAAAAAACAACCATGCTTGGGGGCTACAAAGCCACTAGAAATGCAGCGTACAACCACTTTTGTGGCACTATTACTGCTGGAAAAACAGCTATGGATTGATAGAAATCGCTCTGCTTGGTGACCAAAAAACAGCTGGAAACACATTTATGTCTCTGTAAATTTTCTTGACACTATCCGGGCAGGAAACACGTTGATGTCTTATTAAAAACATCTGTTTTTTATTGTACTATTCATGCTGGAAACACAGCCTGAGGTCACCAAAGAATAAGCATGTTTGGGACCTAAAAAGCTGCTGTATGTGGAGCAGTGTCTCAGTCAACAGTGGTCTGTAGCTTGGCAGGGGTCTCTCCTTGGTACTCTGATACCACGTCACTAAAGAAACGTTGATATGTATGAAATGTACAAATGCCACACGTGTGTGGATTTCAGAAATGTGTGATGCAGCGATGTGTGGTCTGACCTGTTCCTTTAAATCCAGTGTGTATAAAGGTTCATTACAGAATTTCTGCCTTCATAAATTTTGTTTTGCACGAAATCTGAACTTGACGGTTTCAGTTTAGCGCCTAGTGTTTCTGTTTGTTGTGCTTAGACGTACACACACACACACACACACACACATACGTAAACAAATGCTTACCACCCCAGACACTGATGTCAATCACCAGCTGAGTGTGCTGCCGTTCCCTCTTCAGCATTTAATTCATTTTTCACAAATTAATTTGTTGTGTACCGTCAACAAAGCAAAGAGCACATACAGTTAACACTGTCCGCGCACACACACACACACACACACACTCTGTTTCGGTCCAAATGTACACTCGCACTGTGATGTAGAAAACACCTGCACACACACACTGGAGGCCCCTGCGAATCGTATCTTATTAAAACACATTACCTGAACAATCCCTGTCTCCCAAAACCCATTTAATTCAGCAGTGCTCTGAATTCCTGATCTGCAATCTGTTCTCATTACACTTATTCTCACACACTCCCACTTTATCAGTCCTCCCTCCCCCCGCCTTCCCCCCCCTCCTCCCTCAGGTGGATAGTGTAATTGCTGTGGTTTAACCGGCACTGTGTTTGATATCACGCTTATCCTCTGAAGCCTCTCGCTCATGAAAGAGATGAAGACAGGAACGCATCTCCCCAGGAACGCCTGTGTGTGTGAGTGTGAGCTGAATTGCTTCAGTCTGGTCTGATTTTTGAAGTAATTGAATTATTGCGGCGGTAGCGGTGGAACTGCGGGCTAAAACACGCAAATCACTTCAATCTAAAGCCAATTCCTTCCCATTTAACCTCTGTGTATTACACAGACGTGAAGCCATTTTCTCTGCTGCCTTTTATTAGATTCTCATCTGCAGCCGCCGGCGAGCCGCGCCGAGAGGAGGAAGTGGACTCTACAGTCGTTTCTTCTGTAACACAGACGATGAAGATGATGTAAAGAGGTTTGCAGTGATCTGAGCTGTCGGCCTCCTCGTGCTTTACAAGGTTCAACATTGTTTTACACACATGGAGTCAGGGATGGTTACAGTCCCCCTCCAGACCGAGCGGCAACCTCAGAGGCTGAAACATAAGCCAAAACCTGCAGTTCCTCTGATGACCACTTGAGGCTTCAGTCCCCACAGACCTCCATGTAGAAATAAACATGTTTACAGCCTGGTACAAAAACCCCTCATTTCAACTTTCATGATGATTGTATGTTTCGTTCTGAAGTCGTCAAATAGTGCTCCTTTGTCAGCAATATCGGTGTCAGACACAGATGCCAAAAGCCACCTTTTGTGGTGTTTCGGTATGCCACCGGTCAGCCGAATGGCACCTGTTGCGGCAGTGTGATATTTCACTGGGTGATGTCAGTTTGAAACGCTGCTGGTAACAACGTTACAGCGGGAAAGTCCCTGTAGGGCTTGTTGGAGGGGCGGTGGATGGGTTCAGGATGGGTGCCTAAACTGAACCCATGCTTTTGTCGTTTAAACTAAATCCGTGCATTTGTTGCCTAAACCTAACTACATGCTTTTGTTTATCAAAAAAACTTAGGAAAAAACCCAACCCATGCTTTTGTTGCCTAAATCTAACCCTGTGTTTTTGTTGCATAAACCTAACCCCTGCTCTTGTTGCTGAAATCAAACCACGTGTTTTTGTTGCCCAAACTTAACCCCTGCTTTTGTTGCTGAAACCTAACCGCATGCTTTGTTGCCTCAATGTAACCCTGTACTTTTGTTGCCTAAACTTAACCACGTGCTTTTGTCATTTAAACTAAATCCGTACTTTTGTTGCCTAAATCTAACCGCATGCTTTTGTTGCCTAAATCTAACCGCATTCTTTTGTTGCCTAAATCTAACAACATGCTTTTGTTGCCTAAATCTCACCACCTGCTTTTGTTGCCTAAACATAACCGCATTCTTTTGTTGCCTAAATCTCACCACCTGCTTTTGTTGCCTAAACCTAACCGCATGCTTTTGTTGCCTCAATGTAACCCTGTACTTTTGTTGCCTAAACTTAACCACCTGCTTTTGTCATTTAAACTAAATCCATACTTTTGTTGCCTAAATCTCACCACGTGCTTTTGTTGCCTAAATCTCACCACGTGCTTTTGTTGCCTAAATCTCACCACGTGCTTTTGTTGCCTAAACATAACCGCATTATTTTGTTGCCTAAATCTCACCACGTGCTTTTGTTGCCTAAACATAACCGCATTCTTTTGTTGCCTAAATCTCACCACCTGCTTTTGTTGCCTAAACATAACCGCATTCTTTTGTTGCCTAAATCTAACCGCATGCTTTTGTTGCCTAAATCTCACCACCTGCTTTTGTTGCGTAAATCTAACGCATGCTTTTGTTGCCGAAACCTAACCGCATGCTTTTGTTGCCTCAATGTAACCCTGTACTTTTGTTGCCGAAACTTATCCACGTGCTTTTGTCATTTAAACTAAATCCATACTTTTGTTGCCTAAATCTCACCACGTGCTTTTGTTGCCTAAATCTAACCGCATTCTTTCGTTGCCTAAATCTCACCACCTGCTTTTGTTGCCTAAATCTCACCACATGCTTTTGTTGCCTAAACATAACCGCATTCTTTTGTTGCCTAAATCTAACCGCATGCTTTTGTTGCCTAAATCTCACCACCTGCTTTTGTTGCGTAAATCTAACGCATGCTTTTGTTGCCGAAACCTAACCGCATGCTTTTGTTGCCTCAATGTAATCCTGTACTTTTGTTGCCTAAACTTAACCACCTGCTTTTGTCATTTAAACTAAATCCATACTTTTGTTGCCTAAATCTCACCACGTGCTTTTGTTGCCTTAATCTAACCGCATTCTTTCGTTGCCTAAATCTCACCACCTGCTTTTGTTGCCTAAATCTCACCACGTGCTTTTGTTGCCTAAACATAACCGCATTATTTTGTTGCCTAAATCTCACCACCTGCTTTTGTTGCCTAAATCTCACCACGTGCTTTTGTTGCCTAAACATAACCGCATTCTTTTGTTGCCTAAATCTCACCACCTGCTTTTGTTGCCTAAACATAACCGTATTCTTTTGTTGCCTAAATCTAACCGCATGCTTTTGTTGCCTAAATCTCACCACCTGCTTTTGTTGCGTAAATCTAACGCATGCTTTTGTTGCCGAAACCTAACCGCATGCTTTTGTTGCCTAAACCTAACCGCATGCTTTTGTTGCCTTAATCTAACCGCATTCTTTTGTTGCCTAAATCTCACCACCTGCTTTTGTTGCCTAAATCTCACCACGTGCTTTTGTTGCCTAAACATAACCGCATTATTTTGTTGCCTAAATCTCACCACCTGCTTTTGTTGCCTAAATCTCACCACGTGCTTTTGTTGCCTAAACATAACCGCATTCTTTTGTTGCCTAAATCTCACCACCTGCTTTTGTTGCCTAAACATAACCGCATTCTTTTGTTGCCTAAATCTAACCGCATGCTTTTGTTGCCTAAATCTCACCACCTGCTTTTGTTGCGTAAATCTAACGCATGCTTTTGTTGCCGAAACCTAACCGCATGCTTTTGTTGCCTCAATGTAATCCTGTACTTTTGTTGCCTAAACTTAACCACCTGCTTTTGTCATTTAAACTAAATCCATACTTTTGTTGCCTAAATCTCACCACGTGCTTTTGTTGCCTAAATCTAACTGCATTCTTTCGTTGCCTAAATCTCACCACCTGCTTTTGTTGCCTAAATCTCACCACATGCTTTTGTTGCCTAAACATAACCGCATTCTTTTGTTGCCTAAATCTAACCGCATGCTTTTGTTGCCTAAATCTCACCACCTGCTTTTGTTGCGTAAATCTAACGCATGCTTTTGTTGCCAAAACCTAACCGCATGCTTTTGTTGCCTCAATGTAACCCTGTACTTTTGTTGCCTAAACTTAACCACCTGCTTTTGTCATTTAAACTAAATCCATACTTTTGTTGCCTAAATCTCACCACGTGCTTTTGTTGCCCAAAACTAACCGTATGCTTTTGTTGCCTAAATCTAACCACATTCTTTCGTTGCCTAAATCTCACCACCTGCTTTTGTTGCCCAAAACTAACCGCATGCTTTTGTTGCCTAAATCTAACCACATTCTTTCGTTGCCTAAATCTCACCACCTGCTTTTGTTGCGTAAATCTCACCACGTGCTTTTGTTGCCTAAACATAACCGCATTCTTTTGTTGCCTAAATCTAACTGCATGCTTTTGTTGCCTAAATCTAACTGCATTCTTTTGTTGCCTAAATCTCACCACGTGCTTTTGTTGCCTAAACATAACCGCATTCTTTTGTTGCCTAAATCTAACTGCATTCTTTTGTTGCCTAAATCTCACCACATGCTTTTGTTGCCTAAATCTAACGCATGCTTTTGTTGCCTAAACCTAACCCCTGCTCTTATTGCTGAAATCTAACCACGTGTTTTTGTTGCCCAAACTTAACCCCTGCTTTTGTTGCTGAAACCTAACCGCATGCTTTTGTTGCCTCAATGTAACCCTGTACTTTTGTTGCCTAAGCGTGACCACTTTTTTGTTGCCCTGGAAAATGAATAGTCTTTCCCGGGACACAAATTGTCCTGTTTTTTTTTTGTCATTTTAAGGAACGTTGTCACCGTGTTTCTTGTCCTAAACCAAATCTATGCAACTTTACAATAAGTACGTAATTCGTAGCTAAATCGTAGGATATGATACAAACCGTCGTGTGAGGGTACGTTGAACATGTAGCGACACACTGACTGTGTGCACCTCGTTTTTGTTGCTCAACTATTATTGACTGGTGCCATGTTGGGAATAATGAAACTGTAAAAAATGAATGAAATGATCCTTTAATAATCAAACTGCTATCTAAGCTAACGTGTCACTTACTCAGCGGCCTCATGTGAAAGATGCGTTCACAGTCTGAGGCAGTGGAGGATGCTGAGTGCTAATGAAGGACGAGATAATCTCTGTCCACTGTTTATCTCAGGGTTACAATAACACAGTAATTGCCTTATTTCTGCACATGTCAGCAGAGGGAGTTCAACTTTTGGGTAACACGGCTCATTAGCAGTCAGCCGGTGCAGCTGTGTTACTGTACGTCCCGCCTATTACTGCAGCTCTGCCTGCTCCGTACAACCGTCAATCATTCCAACCTGCAGAGCTGAATCATGATTGCATCCTGTGAGAGCGCAGCTTTAGACGAGCTCCTGCAGGGTAAATACCACCGCAACAATTTCACACCTGAAGAGTGTATTTACCAAAATCCCTCATCAGAACTGGGCTGGTGTTTATGGTACTGGAATGTGACCAGTTTGCTCCCATTAAACTCAGACAGTCTGAGTCTTTACCATCTCACTGTAACTTGAGCTGAATGTATACAGTGACAAGCCGTCAGCGTGTTCCTCTGCTGCCTTTTTAAATAGACGTCATATATGTTGCTGCTGTGTAGATGTGTAGTGGTAAACACTTACAGCACATTTTAAAGGACAGCATCACATTTTTCATGTTTTAAAATAGGGCTTCAAATCACCACTGAATTCCTGTTTCTATTCAATTTGATTGGGCATATTTCAGTTACTCGACTAAGACTGTTTCTAGTGGACCGACAGTCCTCATCAGGGTCCATCAGTGGACTAGTCTCCTGCATGTTTCTGATATGAATGTAATGATTAAATGATATATTTTGGTGGTTTGAGTTGAAGGTGTGAGAAAGAATAGTATCAGTAACATTGTTAACACTGTGCTACATTACAGAGAAATACAAAACCGTACTAATGAACCTTCAACTGCACTACCTATCTATATTTATGCCCCTGGCTGTGGGTCCTCCCCCAGAAAATTTTTACCTGAAACATTTAAGTTTCTGCTTTCTGGTGAATTTTTCTGCACCAATTTCTGGTGTAAATGTCTTTAATTTTGTAAACTAAAAGTCCTCTGATACACCTCTGGTTGTCACAGTTGTACACATCACAGTGAAGCTACGTCATGAAACTCTACTTTAAAACACCTGCAGACTGGCCGACAGAACAGTTTGTGGACGCTCGGTAAAAACAGCTCACGGTGTCCTTTAGACAGATTGTAGAAAACAGCCAACATTTTACCTTAAATAACACTTCATTAGTGCCTTTTACCAAAACTTCCAGCAGGAGGCCGTGACACCAAAAAAACTCCACGTCACCCTTTCACTTTAATTATCTTTTCAGTGACAGCTCAGAGCCACAGGAAGCACACACGGACATATTCTGCTGTGCCTTTGAAGGGAGGAGAGGAGGTGAATCTGAAGCAGGGACGTGTCAAAGACAACGACAGAGAGGAGGGGAAGGGAGGGGAGGTGTATTAAGCAGAGCTGGGTCGGGGGGGTGAAAGTGATTAAACACAGAATCCTGTCTGACTGAGATGGGACACAGAACAAAGGCAGAAACAGATGGACCTGAGAGCGGCGCCGATACCACGGCAGCTTTCACCCTGTGATAAGGACGAGCACAGGTGGGACGTCAGGGAGGATTCCTGATATTGAGAAGCTAGTTCATGCTGTGTAACAGCTGCAAACATCCCCCCCCCCCAACACATTCATGCATAAATACACACCTGCAGAACACAAAACACCTGCAGTCTGACACCAAATATTTATCGTTCAGTTGTTGTTGTTTACTTTATGTTTGCAGACAGATTGTTATTTCCTCCTTTGAGCAACAGCATCTCAAATATAGAGACTCTGTCATGTCCTCACAATAACTCACTGAGATTATTACATCAATAAAAGAAAAGAAAAGGCGCTATGTGGACACAGGCCCTTAGTAATGTTAGCTAACTAAACTGTTGACCTAACGTTAGTAGGTGGAAAAAAATAGCCAAAGGTAGCTATTGTTGGTAATGTTAGCTAACGAAAGGTTGATCTATAAGGAGTAGGTAGAAAATAGTAGCTAATATTAGTAGTGTTAGCTAACGAAATGGTTGACCCAGCGTTTGTAAGTAGAAGAAAGTAGCTAAAGGCTGTTAATGTGTGCTAGTAATGTAGCTAACAGAGTGGTTGACCTAACCTTAGAAGGTATTAATAAATAATAAAATAGTGAGCAAAGTTACCTAATGTTAGGTACTAACACCAGCTAACAAAATGGTTGACCTAACGTCAGTAGGTAGGAAAAAGTAGCCAACAGTAGCTACTGTTTGCTAGTAATTTAGCTAATGGAGTGGTTGACCTAATGTTAGTAGGTAAAAAATAGTGGCTAAAGTTAGCTAGTAACATTAGCATGTTAGCCTACAGAGGTACATCCATGTACAGGGTTGAAACATTAAAGACAGTTGTACTCACATTTAACCCCCCGACCAAAAACAAGACGGCAGTGGTTTCAGTCGTCGACCTGACCGCACACAAAACAATAATCTTGATCACTTTCATCGGCTCGCCATGTGACGTTAGTAACACTAGGAGGCCTGGAGGTCGAGGTCATTTGTAACAACCGTCGTGTCCACGCCGGGCTAATTGATCATGTCGTGATAAAAATCACTTTCCTTTGTTTTGTTCAGATCACATCCAACGTGAGTTTGAATTTTCTGATGCTGCCTGCACGTTCATCCAACACACTTTACTCTAAATAAAACCAGTTAACGCAGTGTATGGATTTATCACTTCAATTTCAATTTCAATTTTATTTATAAAGCCCAATATCACAAATCACAATTTGCCTCACAAGGCTTTACAGCCTACGACATCCCTCTGTCCTTTGGACCCTCACAGCTGATCAGGAAAAACTCCCCCAAAAAAACCCTTTAACGGGGGAACTTCCTGGCCTCAGTATGAATTTTGCATGTCATAATAGTCACATGATTGGAAACATATTATTGGGATGTAGTTTTGATTGTGAGTCACACACAGACACGTACAGCCTCACACACCTGCAGTGCCTCAGCTGTCTGTATTGTTGGTTGTGTAACACACACACAGGTTTTAAACGTACGCTGATGGACGTGAGCAGCAGAGACAAAAAGTGAATGAACTTCTTTTTCATAGAATCACCTGGCGAGGTCACCATTGTTCACTCTCAATGAGGAAGTCATTATCACGTGTGCTGAAGTATTTCATGTCCTTGGTGACTCTTTGTGTGTGTGTGTGTGTGTGTGTGTGTGTTATGTGGGTTATTATCATCTGGTCCTGATTCAGGAGGTGTTAACAAAGCTCATGTGGTGATGCTGCAGTCATATCTATACATCTGTGAAAGTTTGGAGACAAACTGAAACTAAACACAACTGACTGTCAGCAAACAACAGTCTCACAGCTGAGGAGATCCGTTAGCCTTAATTTAACCTGCGCGTTAGTTGAAATGGGAACAGAATACATCTTCAAAGACAGCTCGTTTCTTTTGATATTCATGAGGACGGCTGCAGTTTGGAGTTCTGTGAGACTCCAACAAATCCTTCAGGTGGCTTCTGTATTTGTTCATCAATAAGTTGAGGATCCCTTCCTGTGTTAACGTTCCAGCAGCAGATCTGCTTCTCACTATGGGAAAGATAATAATATTGATAATAATAATAATGATGTCAAAAGTAATTTGTCTTTACTCCGCAGAGTGAGCGTTACACTCAGATAACATTTTCAGACTCAGGATGGTTGGTTTAATAAAAAACAGGGATGCATCGATTCATTGGCTGCACACTGGTATCAGCTGATGTTGGCCTTGTTGACTGCCATCAGCCTATCACCAAATAAGATCACATTTACCAATTTAAGTCATCAATGCTTTTCTGTTGTGTCACATTAATTTTGCGCAGGCTAACACACAGCGCTGGAGACCAACCCTAACCCTTTCATCAAAAACTACATTTTACAAGATGACATTGAACACATCATGAGAATGTTGTAATTTCCCTTTACCCAATGCTAATGTTTATTGAATAGAGCTTAAAGGCAGCACAATGTAACTAATGTAATCTCCGTGAGCTGTTAGTTTCAGCCACAGGATGCTAACAGCTATCAGCTAATGTTAGCTGTTAGCATCCTGTGGCTGAAACTAACAGCTCACGGAGATTACATTAGTTAATGTAATCTCCGTGAGCTGTTAGTTTCAGCCACAGGATGCTAACAGCTAACATTAGCTAGCTTTTAACATCTGAACATCTGACAGTGAATGTCTACTAGCTGCTAACAACTAACACCTAACATAAACTAGCTTTTAACACCAACAGCTAACACCACTTAGCTACTAACGGCTAACGTCAAGTAGATGCTAACAACTAACAGCTAATGTGAACTAGCTGCTAACAGCTAACATTAACTAGTTCTCTTCCTGTTTATGTCACAGATTTGTTGTTCATAATGTAACAGTATCAGAGGAAACATCAGGCTGCATCCTCTGACGCATGCACAGTGAGATTCCTGCGCCCTTTCGTCCTGACGGCGTCCTGGGAAGATGTTTTTGTTCCCCTGCTACAACAGGGCTATACATAACAACAAAAACAACAACAAAAAAACAAACATCGTTATTGGCCCAGAATTTCACCATCGGCGCATCCCTACTAAATGAAGGAAGAAATCGATGTGGCAGAATCAGAGAAATCGTTTTTTTTATTCCACACCATCTTCACCTACATTACCCACAATGCACCTCTCTCTCTGACGGTTGGGTGGTGTTTTGTGTTCGCAGCAGCTAATGTATCCTGCAGCAGAGATGAGAAGCACTTCTTTCTAACTGCTCACCTCCAGATGTTTTTCACTTTTCAAACTTAGTAGTCTTCAGCCACCGCTGACTCAAGTGACATCACTCGAGGATATTTGTCAGACTTCACACGGCGACGCCCTCTGGAGACACTGACGGCTTTATGATACTATTAAAAACACATGACACGCCTGCTGAGATGGAAACTCTGTGGAGTTCTCCTTGAAATCTCACGTAGACACGTTCACATCAAGCTTCAGGCGACTCGGGATGATTCAGCGGCGTGGAGTTTACAGTCAGTTGAACCTTTAGAAGATGTTTTTATAACCTTGCCATTTTTTGACAGATCCATTAGCTTTCAGTGAACAGAATGCAGTGACACACACAATGACTGTTCCCCCAAAATATTGTGTCATTCTGTCACAACACTGAGAGGCAAAACACAAAGGGCTGTGCTTTTATTTTTAATACCAGTCAGTGGCGCTCAGTGTGTGTGAGTGAGGACTGGACAGGACTGTCTCCACTGTCCACTTTATTATATTCATATAGATTCATATCCTGGGCAAACCAAACACTGAGGAAGCATAAAGTGTACATTTATTTAGACTGAAACACAGTTCTGAAATCATAAAAACTGAATTTCTTTGAGAAGTTTGAACAAACGTTTTTAAAATGTATCATAAAGAAAAACCTGTCTGACATTACACAAAATATGTTCCCTTATGATGAATTTAAATCTATTGCTACAAATTAAAAAGGAGCAGTCAATGCTACTGCTACTATTACTGCTACTGCTACTACTACTACTATTACTGCTACTGCTACTACTACTAACTACTGCAATGACTAACTACTGCTACTGCTACTACTACTATTACTGCAACGACTAACTACTGCTACTGCTACTACTATTACTGCAACGACTAACTACTGCTACTGCTACTACTACTACTATTACTGCAACAACTAACTACTGCTACTGCTACTACTACTATTACTGCAACGACTAATTACTGCTACTACTACTACTACTATTACTGCAACGACTAACTACTGCTACTGCTACTATTACTGCAACGACTAATTACTGCTACTACTACTACTACTATTACTGCAACGACTAACTACTGCTACTGCTACTACTACTATTACTGCAACGACTAACTACTGCTACTGCTACTACTACTATTACTGCAACGACTAACTACTGCTACTACTACTACTACTATTACTGCAACGACTAACTACTGCTACTGCTACTGCTACTATTACTGCAACGACTAACTACTGCTACTGCTACTATTACTGCAACGACTAATTACTGCTACTACTACTACTACTATTACTGCAACGACTAACTACTGCTACTGCTACTACTACTATTACTGCAACGACTAACTACTGCTACTGCTACTACTACTACTACTATTACTGCAACGACTAACTACTGCTACTGCTACTATTACTGCAACGACTAATTACTGCTACTACTACTACTACTATTACTGCAACGACTAACTACTGCTACTGCTACTACTACTATTACTGCAACGACTAACTACTGCTACTGCTACTACTACTATTACTGCAACGACTAACTACTGCTACTACTACTACTACTATTACTGCAACGACTAACTACTGCTACTGCTACTGCTACTATTACTGCAACGACTAACTACTGCTACTACTACTACTACTATTACTGCAACGACTAACTACTGCTACTACTACTACTACTATTACTGCAACGACTAACTACTGCTACTGCTACTGCTACTATTACTGCAACGACTAACTACTGCTACTGCTACTACTACTATTACTGCAACGACTAACTACTGCTACTACTACTGCTACTATTACTGCAACGACTAACTACTGCTACTACTACTACTACTATTACTGCTACTGCTACCAGGGGTGCAAACTCATCATGGGCGATAAAGGTGACAATATGTTTGTCCTGTTTGTTGCTGGAAGTGACTGCTCATGGAGGTTACATGAAATTATGTTATGATGCATTTAAGCTCTATTCAGTAAAAATAAGTATTAGGCGAAGGTTAATTATAAGGTTCTCATGATGTGTTCAGTGTGATCTCTAAAATGTAGTTTCTGGTGAGTAACTAGAATAAATCCAGCTGTCTGAAGGAGAAATCTGTAGATAATATATACAGTCCCTGACAAAAGTCTTGTTGCTTATCCAAGTTGTAGGAACAACAAATAATAACTTGACTTGTAGTTGATCAATTGGAATCAGAAATGGCTTATATGAAAGGCAAAGGCCTCTAGATTATGCTTATTATACCAAAATAAAGTTGTGCATCATTCACTGAATTTTATCATTTAATTAGGACAGAAAGGTCAGATCTTACTTGGACAAAAGTCTTGTCGCATACAAAAATAATGTACTGTAGAAATGATACTTTATTTTGAATACACAAACATGCTCCAATAACATCAGAACATAAAGTCATGGTGCCTTGGGAAAAAGAATTAATATCGTGTATGACTCCCATGAGCTTGGAGGACTGCATCCATACGTCTCGGCAATGACTCAAATAACTTATTGATGAGGTCATCTGGAATGGCAAAGAAAGCAGTCTTGCAGGACTCCCAGAGTTCATCAAGATTCTTTGGTTTCATCTTCCAAGCCTCCTCCTTCATCTTACCCCAGACATGCTCAATAATGTTCATGTCTGGTGATTGGGCTGGCCAATCCTGGAGCACCTTGACCTTCTTCACTTTCAGGAACTTTGATGTGGAGGCTGAAGTATGAGAAGGAGCACCGTCCTGCTGAAGAATTTGCCCTCTCTTGTGGCTTGGAATGTAATGGGCAGCGAGAACCTCTTGATACTTCAGGCTGTTGATGTTGCCATCCACTCTGCAGGTCTCTCGCACACCCCCATACTGGATGTAACCCCAAACCATGATTTTTCCTCCACCAAACTTGAGTGTTTTCTGGGTGAATCTTGGGTCCATGTGGGTTCCAACAGGTCTTCTGCAGTATTTGCGGCGATTGGGATGCAGTTCAATGGATGATTCATCAGAAAAATCAACCTTCTGCCACTTTTCCACTGTCCATCCTTTCTGCACGCTGTGGGCCTTGGCAAATGCAGCACGATTCTTTTGTTGTCTTCTGTTTAATGCTGGTTTGTGAGCAGTAATTCGGCCATGGAGACCATTGTGTGAGAGAATTCGACAAACTGTTCTGGCAGATACAGGGGTTTCTGGTGACCAGTTCTGATGTTGCTCTGCTGCAGTTGAAAAAGGGCTGGCCCTGGACTGCCGAAGCAACAAACGGTCCTCTCTAACAGTTGTCTTACGGGGTCTGCCTGACCTGGGCTTGTCATGAACGTCACCAGTTTCTTCAAATCTTTTTTTTATCCTCTCCACTTGACGTTTGGATACACTGAAGATGTCTGGCACCTCAGCAGCAGACTTGGTCTTCAGGCTCTTGATGATCAGCACTTTGGTCTGTGGTTGAATCTTTGGCATGTTGTCAGCGGTCAGGTTGCACTTCACATGAAGGTCTGGTGTGCTGGGGTTCTTTTTATACACACCTGGGAAAGTGTTAATTACAGTATTTGTCACAGGTGGAGCTCTAATCTGTGATTGGTTGAATCGTTTAAAGACACGACAAGACTTTTGTCCAAGCAAGATCTGGCCTTTCTGTCCTAATTAAATGATAAAACTCAATGAATGATACACAACTTTATTTTGGTATAATAAGCATAATCTAAAGGCCTTTGCCTTTCATATAAGCTATTTCTGATTCCAATTGATCAACTACAAGTCAGGTTATTATTTGTTGTTCCTACAACTAGGATAAGCGACAAGACTTTTGTCAGGGACTGTAGATAGTGTAATGAAAGACTGAATGACCTACAGTTTTTTCTTTATATAATAAAGATTTCTTCGTTTCCTTGAAACAAAAGGAGGAGTAAAAAACAAAACAAAATAAACAACAATAAAAAGAGAGAGAGAGAGAGAGAAGACTGGTACTTGTCCAGCATTTGTGAATGTATCTGGATTAACAGACACTGATTCAGTCTGCTGAGGATCCGTTTTCAAACTGAACTTGTTAAACATGTTTGAACAGCAGGGAAGTTTTACAATAATGAGCTGCAGCTCTGAAGACTGTTAATCAATAATAAATACTGATCCTTCACCCTGATGTAAACAATAATAATCAATCATGATAAAAACGTCACTGACTATTAATAATCCATCACTGTGAATAAGAAGCTAATATCAGAGTTTTAATATCAGCCAATAAACGTTTGTCTCATATTTTCTTATCAGTGTCATCTAAAAATCCAACAAGAAGAGAAACAATATCAGTTCTGTGTTCCTGTTTCCTGTGTAACAGAAAACTTTCATCCAATTACAAACATTGTGGCTGCATCAGGGCCCGCCCTCCAGTGGGGGAGGGGGGGGGGGGGGGGGGTGGAACTAACTGAAGGCTGATGTTACTTTATGGAGTAGGAGTAGCAGTAGTAACAGTAGTAGTAGTAGTAATAATGTATGGAAAGCCCTCTGAGCATTAATTAGATATCCTTGATATCAAACGAAAGTGTCCTCAACTAGTTCGGTCTTTGGCAGCACTAGTTCGCCATTTTGCTGTACTAGTTGAACAAAACCTCGTACTAGTTACGCTTTTTCAGCAACTAGAGGCACTTTTGGCCGACTAGTGGGGACAAAAACTGTACTAGTTGAGCTGAGTGCCACACTAGTAACACCAACTAGTTCACTTTTTTGCGAACTAGTGGATGACTGGACCCAACTAGTAAAGCTCAAAGTCTTTCTAGTTAACTAAAAAAATGACGACATGTTAACTAGTCAAGTGCAAATTTGCCTTTGCCTTTGAGCTTCATACTGCACTAATAAGCGACCGTGCGCAAATAGTGAGGCTTTTGTTTAACATATTGGGCTTTTTGTCAAACTACTTGGCATTTTTGGCGCACTAGTCGTCATTTTCCTCTTACTAATTCAACAAAATATTCATGCCCCCTGTCCCGCCTCCTGATTAGCATTTAGCGCAACTAGTGTTACTAGTGAGTATTTTGAGCTTTACTAGTTAACTAGTGAGGTAAATTTGCACTCGACTAGTTAACATGTTGGCATTTTTTCAGCGTGCTAGTTAACTAGTAAGACTTTGAGCTTTACTAGTTGGTCTGGTCATCGACTAGTGCGCAAAAAAGCAAACTAGTTGGGACTTTGGGGCTACTAGTGCGGCGATTGGCTCAACTAGAGACACTTTTGTCCGAACTAGTCGGCCAAAAGTGTCTCTAGTTGCTGAAAAAGCGTAACTAGTACGAGGTTTTGACCAACTAGTACAACAAAATGGCGAACTAGTGCTGCCAAAGACCGAACTATATGAGGACACTTACGTTTGATATCAAGGATTTCTAATTAATGCTCAAAGGGCTTTCCATAGCAGTAGTAGCAGTAGTCGTAGGGACTGAGACGTGTAACAGCTGAATTACATTCAGTCACGTTTAATAAATCAAACTGAACTCCACCTGAGACATTCAGGGACATTCAGAGGACACTGTCCATGTGTCTGTGGACAGAATGGTTTAATCTTCAGCCAAATACAAATAAAGTGTGTGTGACACGTGCACGGCTGTTGTACATCGTGTGTGTGTTTAAAGGTTGGTGTGAGTGGCAGGAAGTCGCTTTGTGCGGTCCTGCTAATTGAAAAATATTTCTCTGTCTTTTTCAGAAGGAGACATAAATTATTTGCATAAACCCTCCTTTCTCCTCATTAGCGGAGGCTTTCCTGTTTGTCCCCATGTCAGGTGTCAGGTCGGGGTTTAACCTCCATGACAACAAACACCCCACCACAGTTAATTGTGTGCATGTTTATTGCTCTCTGCAACAAACCTTCATGCAACTGCCAGGACGTATCCCTCCGCCCCTCATCAAACACTCATCCTTCTTCAGTCTGTGATTTTTTCCCTGTTCATTAGTTAGAACCAAAGGTCACGTTCAGGGAAAAGTGCTCCATCATATTTGCAACGAACCAATCGTCTCACAGAAATATGTGAAATGGACTCAACATCTTAACAACACATTACGTGATGGCAAGAAATGTGTTAAAATTACGTGCTGGCAACACCAAAATAATCTGAATACAAAGTCTTTTACGAATGACGGCAGCATGGTTAGATTTAGAGAAAGAAAATGCAAGGCTAGGGTACAGAAAAGATTGTGGTTTTGGTTAAAATAACTATAAACACAATGTGAGTGATGTAAACTTACAGAAAGTTACGTGACTATGTCGACTTTGATTTCACACGGGACACAAACAGGGTTCTCCTGGTTTAAAGTCCATGTCTGTTTGACCCGTCTCCCACCTGACCACCGTCGTTTTTTCTCACTTTATATGCCTTCATGCTGGCAATAGCTTTGCACTAACATATTTGGCACAAACATCCACATGGACTCAACAATGAACTGATTACATTTTGGTCGTCACAGGTCGAAGGTTAAGGTCACTGTGACCTCATCTGCTTCATTTTTGTGACTATGATATCTTAGAAACACCTTAACAGAACTTCCCCAAATTGGGCACAAACATCCATTAGGACTCAGTGATTAACTGACAAGATTTTTTGTGGCTAAAGGTAAAGGTCACTGTGACTCATCTGTCTAATTTTTTTGAATGTGATATATGAAAACAACTCTAGAGATGTTCTTCAAATGTGGCACAACATCCAGTCGGTCTCAAAGAACCGAAAAATTTGGTGCAGCTGTCTCATGATCTCAAGACAACCTTGAGCAAATTTCTTTAACTTCAGCACAAACGTCCACTTGGATTCACCAACAAGTTGTTAAGATTTTGGAGGTTAAGGTCATTGTGACATTGTCTGTCTTATACTGAACACAATATCTCAAGAACGCCTCAACAGAATTTCTTTAAATTCAGCACAAACGTCCACTTGGACTCAAGAGTGATCTGATTGGAATTTGTTGGTCAAAGGTCAAGGTCACTGTGACCTTGACCTTTTCATCCTGGTGAACATGATATCTCAAGAAGGCCTTGGGGGAAATACCTCAAATTTGGCACAAATGTTCATTCTAATCAAAGATGAACTGTCAGAATTTGGTGGTCAAAAGTCAGTGTGACCTCACACAACATAACTCAAGAATTCATACGCTTAATATGACAAAACTTGACACAAATGTCTAACAGGATAAAATAATGAAGGTCAAAAGGTCAAAGGTCAGCTTGACTGTGACATCATCATGTTTTAACGTCATATCTCAGGAACAGAAGAGGAGACATTTGGTCAGATACTGAACTGGTGACTCTAATCTTGAAACTGTGCTGATTGTATAGATCTTCTGTGTGTGAAGCATCCATGTTTTCACTGACATGGATGGAGACTGTCAGAGACACTGGACTGGTGGGCGGAGTCATACAACCACAGGGTGGACTGATGGGCGGAGTCATACAACCACAGGGTGGACTGATGGGCGGAGTCATACAACCACAGGGTGGACTGGTGGGCGGAGTCATACAACCACAGGGTGGACTGGTGGGCGGAGTCATACAACCGTGAGGCAGTGATTCTAGTTTAATCCAAAGAGCAAAACATTTTCTGGTTTCTTGCTTCTTAAAAATGAGGACTTGATGTTTTTCTTTGTCAGACCTGATGTTGAACTGAACAGTTTTGAATTTTTGGTTGGAGACGTCACCTCAGTGAGGGGTGTACCAGTTATCCACGTGGCTGCTGTTTGAATCAGTGAAACCAGATAACCTAAAGAAATCCTGGGTTTGTTGAGCTTGCTGCGTTGCGCAGGCCTCTGTGTGGACCAGATGAATTAAAAAGTTTGACTCAACAGTGGCTGATTCAAACTCTTCATCTTCAGCCAGACTTTTCACAGCCGGGCCATTTATTGATAAAGTGATGAAAACAAACTCCTGCTCTGTGTAACCCAGGACGCATAGTGCTGCAGATTTCTCTTTGCTGAATCTTTGATATTGTACCTCAGGCGAAGCATAGATCATGGCATTATCACAGATAAGCATGGGACAGAAAATGAGTACGCCGCTGGAAGAGAAATGAAAGAGCAGAAAAAAAGGGCCATGAGAAAGATTTCATATCTCCCCTCTCCTGAGCTGGAGTGCACCCTGCTAGCAAAGAACTGTATTTATTCTAAAATTAACACAATGATCTATTCAGAAACTCAATTTTAACTCAATTAAAGCTTCTCTCCCTGTCGGTCATGCCTTTGTTGCAGTAATTGTCAGTCTCTGCTTCTCAGACTGGAGTTTCTTTGAACATGAATCGCGCTGGAGCTCAAACCTTCAGCAGAGCGAGGGGGAACATTTTAATTCAACCACACAAGGGGAAGAGAAACCATGACAGAGTAGCAGGTAGGAGTGGGTTTGAGTGCCTGCAGCGAGCTGTGCCAACACACACACACACACACACACACACACATATATATAACAGGGGAACACACACACACACACAGTTGCAGAGGAAAGCGAGACTATGCAAATCGTTGAGCTAATGAATTTCTGAATTCCAGCCTTGGCTCCTGTGATGGTAATGAGCTTATTTTGGCATGAGCTCATAGAGGAGAGAGGGAATGAACAAAATCATACGTGCACACACACACAAACACACCCACACACACACACGGTGATCTAAGCCAAACACAATCTCCTGCTGACAGTAGCTCATCAAACCTCCTCAATCTTCCTCTCCCTCGTTGTCAGTCGTCTTTTCAGCCTTCTTCTCCGCGGGATGTCAGCTGTGTAAACCTGTTAGCACCAAAGAAACGCCACTACAGATAAAGCAGAGACCAACAGCCTCATTTATACGTTACTTAAGCAGGCCCGAGTGACCTGGACAACCCTGAATCAATCTCAAGTGGGTCTCACCAACACGTTCTCATTCGTAATAGTCAGATACTGCCAGATATGAAGTGCTAGGTACCCTCCTGCATCAGTTTTGGACGTTTACAGACAGCTTGTCATGAAGAAATTAACCAATATAAAAGTATCTGAATGTCATCATTAATAATAATAACAACTGTATGAATGTTTTTTATTTCACTTATTTTAACCAAGATGTACCGCTGAGATTGAGAGACCAGGCCGAGGCAGCAGCCAAACATAATGCATTAAAATGCAACAAATACAACATGTATTACAAAATGACACAATAAAACAACAACAAATAAAATGCTGACCCGGCACGGTGGTGCAGTGGTTAGCATTGTCGCAAGAGGGATCATGGTTTGAACCCAGGGTGGGGGAGCCCTTCTGTGCTCTGACATGTTCTCCCTGTGTCAGCGTGGGTTTCCTCCAGGTGCTCTGACATGTTCTCCCTGTGTCAGCGTGGGTTTCCTCCAGGTGCTCTGACATGTTCTCCCTGTGTCAGCGTGGATTTCCTCCAGGTGCTCTGACATGTTCTCCCCGTGTCAGCGTGGGTTTCCTCCAGGTGCTCTGACATGTTCTCCCTGTGTCAGCGTGGGTTTCCTCCAGGTGCTCCAGCTTCCTCCCACAGTCCAAAGACATGCAGGTTAATTGGTGACTCTAAATTGTCCGTAGGTGTGAATGTGAGTATGAATGGTTGTCTGTCTCTATGTGTCAGTCCTGTGATAGTCTGGTGACCTGTCCAGGGTGAACCCTGCCTCTCACACAGTGTCCGTTACTGTTTGCACGCAGGCTAGAGTCCTCAATCTTAACCCGACCTGACGGGTCCCAAAAAGCCCCACAGGTTGGACAGAATCTTTGGGGCTTCAGCTCTGAATGATCGGGCCAGGTGACAGCCGTGGATGTGTCGACCATATATGCAGGTGTTTCTGTATGAGCGAGCACACGGGTGCAGAATAGGTGAGATTTATTATTGTTGAGTGCATAAAGGTGTTTGTGATAATAGTGAATCTGGAGTTGGTCCCGGCAGGTTGTCACACACACATTTACAACTTGTTCTGGTGGCATCGATCAAGCTGTTAGAGGAGACAGCTCTCCGTCACATCACATCAGCTGTACATGTTAAAGCGGCTCTCAGAAACACTCAGACGATGGTGAAGTGTTGAAACACAGGACAGATGACAGCAGCGAGGAGTGATAGAGAGACACGATCGATTGTCATACAATGAAAAACAGATTACAGGCGGGCGCTCTGTAAAACAGCTGTCAGAGTAAAACCCAAACGCTGCTGATTAATGATCATTTAAACGTGGTTTTACTCAGGATAGAGATGGATCTGAAAATAAAAGCTCAGTAGAAATACCAATAAATACGACTCAGGGCCTGACGTGACGAACCTGATCGTCTGCAGCCGTGATGCTGCAGGTTTCTTCTTCTCCTTCACTTATTCCTGCAGCTTTTTGTCAGGTACTATACTGAGGTAGAGGTCTGAGGTACTTTTTTCTTAGCTTGAGTATTTTCATTTTATGGTACTTTATATTTCTGCTTTACATTTCAGGGAGGAATATTTTTACTCTTTACAGATTAACATTTTAAACACCAAACATATGATGATCTCATAAAACACGAGGCGTGTAGAATAATATACAGAATCCTTCTCAGTAATCACACCTCAACAGTAAAATACCATTTTACACATTCATGCATCACCATTTATAATAATAATAATAATTATCATAATTAAAATGATAATGGGCCCTTGCACCTTTGTGTATGGGGGGGGTACTGGCAAGACGTGTTAATTAAAACTATGACGAGAATTATGTTTTATTTTCTCTGAGACGTGATGAAAATGTTTGTGGTGGACGATCAGACATTGTGCTTGTAATTAAATTCAAATGCAGCATAAGTGTCAGGCTGAGAAACTCCAGTTAATAGTCTGCACAAAATGTCACAGATTTTAATCGACTAAAACATTTTTAATTTTTGCCGACCAAAATGTTTTTAATTATCCTTGACTAAAATGTTTTACATTTTTGTTGAGGAAAAGGTTTTTAGTTTTCGTCAACTAAAATGCTTTGAGTTTCCGTTGGCTGCAATGTTTTTAATTTTCATTGTCTGAAACATTTAAAACATTTTTTTGTGCCAAAAATGTTTGAATTTTTTGTCCAATAACATACTTTGTTTCTGTTGACATCTGTTTCTGTTGACTTTTTTTTGTTGACTAAAACATTTTGAATTTTCGACAACTAAAAGGTTTTGAATTTTTTATTGACTAAATGACAACTAAAAGTTTTTTTTTATTTTTGTAGACTAAAATATTTTTAATGTTCGTCAACTAAAATGTTTTGAATTGTCATCGACAAAAACGATGACGTATAAAAATGACAAAAATGTGACTAAAACTAGTAAACATTTTTGTCTCAAGACTAAATCTAAAATAGCTGTCAGAATTAACTCTGCTTTGTGAAAAGTTCTATGAGGAACCAAAAGAGGTTCTCCTCTGGGGACAAGCCAAAGAACTCGATATGATTGTAGTCAGCACCTTTATCTTTCAGACTGTACTGTGGAACTTTTAATAGCTGTTAATCTGACTATCAATAATGAACCAATGACTCAATGACTCAAACGACTGAATAAGAATCAGGTGCCTCAACCACCTGTGGAGCCGAATGTTTGTGTTCAGACCATCGGTTCAGTCTCCAGTCCGACTCCGGGCCCTCGTCCCCACACAGCCGTCCAGCTGAATACAGATGACTTGTTTCCAGCAGAGGCCGTTTGACATGAATATCTTCTTTAGCTTCAGCATAAAGCTTCATATCAGCCATATTTACTCTCCTGCTCCGAAGATGCTGTGTTGCATTTTCCCCAGATTATCTCCACAGCAGCAGAGCAAGTCGTTGAGGATTCAGTCCGTGTTCGGTCTGTGGACTCATCAACATTCAGTGGAAACAGAAGCTCTGATACCCCCAGTTTAACACTGGGCTCCTGTGTTTGAAAGAGGAATCTGAGGTCATGCTCCGCAGTCAGTGTGCCGACGTGTAAGCTTTGGTTTTATACAGGTGTGGCTGCAGAGCAGGGCCCTCGGTACGTTGTCAGTGATGGGCTGGGTATCGTCACAAACTTAATTATTGTTTGACTTAATATTGACTAACATGCTAAGGGTAAAGCTAACAGGTCAGTATCATGCTAACGGACTGAGGCTAAAGCTAAAAGGTCCCAGGTCATGATTTCATGCTAATGAAATGAGGCAACTTAGATCCTGATATCCTGCTAACAAGCTATCACCAAAGCTAACAGGTCATGATGCTGTGCTAACAGACTGAGATCAAGGCTATGTCTTGCAGGTTGTGATATCATGCTAATACACTGAGGCTAAAACTAACAAGTTACAGGTCATGATTTCACGCTAACAAAATCAGGCTACTCAGATTGTGATATTCTGCTACTGGGCAGAGGCTAAAGCTAACAGCTCGTGTTATTGTGCTAATGAAGTGAGAGAAAAACTAAACGTTTGCACCTTATAATATCACGCTAACAGATTTAGGCTAAGGCTACTAGGTCGGGATATTTGCTAATGTACTAAGGCTAAAGCTAATAGGTCATGATATCATGCTAACGGGCTGAGACTAAGGCTAACAGTTACCCGGCTGTGAATGTGCTAAGGGGATGAGTCTTAAGCTAACAGGTCCCAGATCTTATTATCATGCTAAGAGACTAAGGCTAAAGCTAACAGGAATGATATAGTGCTAACAGGCTGAGGCTAAAGCTAACAGCTTGTGATATTGCGCTAATGGCCTAAAGTTAAAGTTAATAGGTTGTGTTTTCATGTTAACGGGCTGAAGCTGAGGCTAAAAGGTCCCAGGTCATGATTTTGTGCTAACAAAATTAGGCTACTCACATCGTGATATACTGCTAATGGGTTGAGGCTAAAGCTAACAGCTTGTGATATTGTGCTAATGAACTGGGAGAAAAGCTAACAGTTTGCACCTTGTAATATCATGCTTACAAGCTGAGGCTAAAGCTAACAGGAATGACATAGTGCCAATGGGCTGAGGCTAAAGCTAACAGGTCCCAGGTCATGATTTCATGATGTCCATAAGGTGAATGTGCCAGCGTGTACTGTACCACGCTGAACATTTTGGTGGCATCTGGGTATACTGAACACACCAAGCTCTACTTTACCACACCGCCTCCACAGAAGGCAGAAACAGTTTGCTGATCCAGCAGGGAGTCGGGACAGACGGGGATCAGACCCCCGGCACAGAGAGGATCGAATGCAGGTCAGGTCATTTGACTTGACTCTGATACCACTTGGTACTGGCTTACTTCACTCGGTACCTTACGGCCCAGACGCTCCAAACTAACTTCAGAGAACTCGCAGCGATGAAGGCCCTCTACTGAGTTGCCTGACGTTGACTTGTCTTGCCCTTAAGTTGCACATACACTGCAAAGACTACAGCCGACGACCATTCTGCGGCTACGTGAGAGGAAGTAACTCTCCACAGCAGGAGACGGCAGTTTTCTGTAACAGTCATTCTAAAAAGGGAAACAGGAAGATCGTCTTGATGCTAGTTAGCCAGTTAGCATATTAACAACACAATCCATATTAACTGTGCGCCAGTGAACAATAACACAAACCATCAGGGAACGTTTCTGCTGAAGAGAAAAATAATCTGACCTTATGGAACAAGTTGGTTTTGCTCTCACTCCCTCTGGACTTTAGCTCCTCCTTTACTCAACTCACTTCCTGTTTGTCTTCTGGACACCTGAGCTCAGCTGACAATCAGGCGGATTTTATTCACGGATGGGCTCCACCATCCTTGATGTCGAATCCACACAGAGGGGCGACTTTGTGGGACACATTGTCTCATCCCTCATGGAGTCTGTTTCTGACAGTGTGGTCAGAAACATGCACACCAGTAGCCTGCTGGAGGTCATGTTGTAGGGCTCTGGCAGTGCTCCTCCTGTTCCTCCTCACACAAAGGAGCAGATAGCAGTCCTGCTGCTGGGTTGATGCCCTTCTACGGCCCTGTCCAGCTCTCCTCGTGTAACGGCTGGTCTCCTGGTGTCTGGTATCAACCTGATTGGGCTGCAGGTACGGCCTCATGCTACCAGTAGTGCCAAGGACACTAGCAGAAGACCAAACTAGAGAAGAATCAGTGAGGAAGGATAAGGAGAGAGCAACTGTCTGTGGACACCACATGTAAAACCATTTCCTGTTTGTCTCTTTGATTTGACCCAAAGCAGCTGAAACTGATTCACAATCACTGGATTGATCTCCCTGAACTGTAACTGACTTGGTGTAATGTAATCAACTAAATGTAATCAACTAAACTTTACAGCACTTCACAGAAACCCCACCGCCAACTAGTGTTTTGGAGGTGTAACTGCAGAGTGACACAGACACACCGCTGCACAAGTATGAATGCTCACAACGGCGTCGAGCTGACACACAGGTATAAATCCCCCTTCAGACTGTGACCATTCTGGGTTCCCTTCAGTTGTTTGAGCGGTGTACTTCAGTACAGTTTTGGTACACTTTTTATTTTTTGCTACTTTGCACCTCTGCCCCACATTTACCTGACAGCTTTAGTTACTGTGCAGATTCAAATTATTCATACAAAATATAATTTAACACCAGCCTGAGATGTAGACAGGAAATCCACCTTCCTCTCAGCTCCATGCTGTTTGTGTGCAGCTCACTCGACTTCCTGTATAATATAACCCGTCGTGTTAGCAGGCGCTAGATAAACTGCTGATCTCCAGTGGCAGAAATCTTGTTTGTCTAAAGTGAGTTTCACTGTACAAACAGCAACAATAATCACTGTCAGTTTCCTCCCGTCAGAGGTGACAGAGCGCCGCGGCGTCCACACATCGCTCTTCCTCTCCATTAAAAACAGCGACAAAAGCACAGTGACACAACAAATAAGTTTCCAGAGACAGAGATGGACTCGGAGGACAGAGAGACTGAGGCAGCCGACAGGGATTGTGTCTCGCTGAGGAGTCTTATCAACGTGATGGCTGCCAGTTCTCCCAGCTGACACCTGTGTCTGTGTGAGTTGGTGTGTAGTTGCATGTGTGCAGCGCGCAGTGTGGGGTAGAATGACATTCGGTACCTGACGGTGATGATTGCAGGTTGGCAGGAATTTAAAGTCAGGAAAACAGAGCGCCGAGCGAAGAGTGAGAGAAAAGGAGTGATGACGGAGGAGGGATGTGGCTCCCGCCGAGGGTCACCGACTGATGTGACCGCGACTGTTAATGAGACACAGTGTCAGGATGAAACACACAAAATGTCCGCTGTCCATAACCCCAAATAACGGTTTCCTTTTAGTCATGAGGTGATAAAGTCTGGGGATGAAGCACCAGGAGATGAGCTGCTGCATTTGATGACGGTCATCTGCTGTTCCCGTCTCACAGCTTCGGGAGAGTCCACCTGGGAAAGGACATTTTCTCTGGAGAGATAAGAAACATGGTGTCACCTCCATGTTGTGGCTGCGAGAGGCTGCGGACGAACCACTTGGAACGTGTCTGTTGTCGTCGGCGTTGAGCAGATAGTGTCAGGGTAACATAAGGAGCAAGTCTTCGAATGTTTAAGATAGAAACTGGGAGGATTCACAGCTTAAGGATGTGTGTCACATTTTCATTAACCCATCATCTTCAACACTCTTAATACATTCACGTTGTAATAATCCCAGCTGTGTGCACACAGTCTCTCAGAAGTCAGCGCTGCGTCTAATGCGTCGTTCAGACTACACGACATTACTGTCTGTTCCCACAGTCACTGTGTCAGATCAGGTGATGGCGGAGTCATAAAATCGTGACTTGGCCGACAGACATGACACACTACACGATGGTCCACACCAATTATCACTGGTCATCTTTCACAACGTGAGTGATGTCATCGGGTTATTCTTGTCCTATTTTTATTATCATTATTTCAGTCACTGTGTCTGTTCATGTTCCAGCTGAAATGTCACTGTAGTAGCGTAAAAAACGCCACCAGTTTCCACGGCAGCAGATCGCTCTGTGTTCCTATTGGTCAAAGTGACGGCTGTGACGGGAGAAGTCGCGGAAGACAAAAAGAAAATCAAACATATTAGACTTTCTGTTGGAACGTCGTGAGGCATCCCAGACGTGGCGTCGGTTGTCGTCTACACAAGGTGAAACGATGGATATCGTGTACGACACGTGATTGTAATTCACGATCCATGCCGCCCCGTGCGTCGCTGCGTCAGACTATAATCGGGCTGATATCATGTGGTGTGACCCTGGCATATGGGTGTTTTCACATACAGTCCTTTTCAGCCCTCTGAACAGATTCAGAACAGTGACTCTGGTTGGGAACCTCTCCAGATGTGGAGTGTAGAATACATCATCTCTAATGTTCTCCAAACATAAATTGCCAACACTTTCCTAGTGATTGTGTTGAATATTTTAACTGATGTGTGACAGTTGACTGAACCATGACTTTGTAAATGTGAAGACCACAGGAGGCTGTGAAGCCAATAGGGAGACATGAAGAACAGAGTAAAGTCTCCGTCTGTTTCACAGTTGGAAAATCCTTCTCATCATTTGTTGTAACCTAAAAAACTGTGTACTTAATAAAACCTCGGGTCGAACCACAAAGGTGTTGTTGACACAAACATCCACATGTTCAGATATCAGTTCACAGAAGTTCCTGAAAGAGGAAAATGAATCTTACTCTGTAGTGAAACTGAATAAATGTCCAACACAGGGCCGCTCTGAGCTTCAGGCAACAATTCACTCAGCAGCGTCTCAAACTGAAGCAGCAGCTGTCAGGAAAATACAGAATACAGCACTTTGCTAGAATTTTGTGAGAGGAAGGTGAGACATGAGAAAACTGGATCTTCTTATATGAAGCTGCAGAATCAGATGCCACGACCCTGTAAACCCCGTCTGGGTGTCTCAGTGACTGAGGGAGACAGTTGTTTAAACTGGTCGAGTACTGAAAGAGAGCGTCGGCGGCAAAACTGGCGGCAGTGTAACCACTCAGAGCAGGTCTGCCTCCTTAATGTTCGTCCACTAAAAGTTTTTGTCTTTGTCACTGACGGGCTCAGATTGTTTTTATGAGTGTTACAAAATACAGACTTGTTTTAATTTGTTTTGTGTCCTCTAACGAGAAGTCTCGCTCTGAAATCATACAAGAGGCTGAACACCAAGTCCTCCGTCCGGTTTATTGGAGCTAGGCACCTCTGTTATAGCGATCATTTAAAGTGACGTGGCTAGAAGAAGAGTCTGTGGAGGAAAGACTCGTATGACTCAGGGTCGATCTTGCAGCCTTGCGGGACATTTATTGAAGACACAACATACAACTTTAAATAGTGCAACAGTGACACAACTCCCGAGAGCAGTTCACCGAACATTCTTAAACTTGTCCTCAGATAAACATCATACCTAACTTTCTGTGTGTGTGTGTGTGATTTCCTGCCATTTCCCAGAACTTGCACTTATTTTATCTTAATACTTGGCGTTTTACCACAACTTGTTCCTGCCAACGACATTTGTTTCCCATCACAATGTTTCACCATCACAATGTTTCCCATCAAAATGTTTCCCAGGTCACCCTGCTCAAAGACTTCTCCCCAGAGTGAGAACATTCAGGGTTGCTTGGTTTTAGTAAACATGTTTTGCTTTTAACTTCACCTTAAGGGTTAAGTATTTCTAGGCCACCACAAGTCCAAGTATCACTTTTATTTCCACTGGTGTACTGCAAGGATCTGTGCTCGATCCCCTGCTCTTCTCAACTCATTAGCAGTGGTTTTTCCTAGAACGGTGGATTTTATTCGACAGAGCCATGCTAGCTGTATCTCTGTGTTTCTAGTCTATATGCTCTTTACACCTCTGGTGGTTGTCAGCGTTTCATATCGTTGCAAAGGATGCCTCTGTGCATCGGAGTTTGACGCTGACGTCCACTGACAAAACGGCTTTCACATACCGCTGTAAAAGGTGTGTCTGTGCGTCAGTGTCCAACACTGAGATCCAGGATCCAGGTCGAGTAATGCCAGACTTTCACTTTAACCTTACGGCCCAGATAATAATCAGTAATATGGAAACAATGGAAGTCACATTCTGGTCGGATACTAAATGCACATCAGGATATTTTACCTCTGGGACAAACTGACCACAGAGAGGACACAATATTATTATTATCAGTGCTCAAGGACAAAGAGGACGTCCAGAGGAGCACACACACACACACACACACACACACGTATATGTATGTACAGTACACGTACACTAGAGGCAGTAAAGGCCAATTTGCAGCAGATGTCCATGACAGTCCATGAGGAATAGTTCATGGTGGTGTGTGGTGGCATATGTGTTTGCATGTAGGTGCCTGTGTGTGTGTGTGTGTGTGCTGTTGCATACATGCATAAGGGACCTTTTGATGAGCTCCAGATTGAGTCCTCCTGAGGCTCCATCCTTCTGTCCGTGTTAGTGTTAATGGACTTTATGGCTCCTTTAGTCACACTGCAGTAATGGCTGGAGGAGACGGAGACGCTGGGGGACAAGAGCAGGGGACGGAAACAGAAAAAGAGCAGAGACACAGCAGAGAATCAATAATCTGAGTAAATGTATTATCTCCTGTGTGTGTGTGTTAATAAAGTATTAGCATCAGGTTTTGCTGTGGCTCGTGGCGGAGTGCGATCCTCGGAGAGATGTGTGAGCTGATAACTTTGAAGGTTCAGGAAATTAATATTTGGCAAGCTGTTAGGGTCCGCTGAGTGCTCCCGCTCCTCGCTCTGCTCAGGTAGTCTTTAGTTTTTATGGCAACGCTGAATGGAGTCTGTTTATTTCTGCAGGAGTGACCCTGTTAATGATGACAGAGGAGACTGGTTTTTACAGACTGATGAAGCTTTAAACGTTTTACATTTTTTTAGGTTTTGACTTGAAAATATTGTTTATGTTTGAGCAGTTATGGTTTATTTTTGGGTTAACTGTTAACTGCTCAAGAATATTTTTGACCAGTTACACGTTGATCTGTAGGTTAATTTTACTGCTCTTCAGTTGCACTGTGAGCCACCCAGGTTTGGTCGGAGCTAGCAGTGCCGCTTATTCAGTGACATCCACTAGTAACGCCATCCTGACCAACGCTTTGATATGGAAACATTTTGCCCATCCTCCAGTCCCCCCTCAGATTGCAATTTGCGATTCTGAGGATAGCGAAGGAATGAGTCGCACTACTCACCCTATTGTTGGCTAGAAATTGGTGCCTTCATTGGTTGGATTGCTTAGAGTAAGGATAACAGTGTGTTCACACCAGGCGCGAGGCGAATTTTTCGCGTGATAAGATTACATACAAAATCAATGTAAAGACGCGAATAGACGCGAATTTGTGCTGGCGGCGCGAATGACGGGAATGGTGCGACGCGAATGGAGCAAACACTCAGAATTTGCGTCATTCACCTCTTCGCGCAAGTTCAAAATATTGAACTCGAGCGAAATATTCGCTTGATGCTGTGTCGGGGCAGCCCATCATCGTTGAGATTTTCCTGTCGTCACCGTTGTCACCGACGTCACTGACGTGCTGCTGTCCCGCCCACCCCTGCCCCGCTCTCTATTACTCGCGCAAATGACTCGTGTGAATGTCGTGAGTAAAAACAAATATCCCAACGGTCAAACTCGCGCCAGGTGTGAACACACTGTAAGAATGTCAGGGTAAGCCAATCAGAATCCAGGTAAGGGGGGTCATTCCTTAGCTATCCTAAGATTCTCAATGTCACCCCCAGGTTGCCTCAGTGAGCACTGCTGTGTTCACACTACAAGCAACAGCACAGCAGTGTGACCAGCTACGTTATCATCGAAGTTGAAATGCTGCTCAAGTGCTCATTAATACGAGCATCTCGACTTTACATCATTGAAAGTTTGGATTTAGTTAAAAAATGTTTTTGATCAACGTTACCGTCACATTTTGGCGCCCCATTCGACCCAGTCTGCACCGCAGTGCAGATAAAGTTAGCATAGTGTCAGCTAACGTAGCTATTTAACACTGAATCAGAGGTAGAAACAAAAACATATGATCGGCTGACACATCACCGTGTCATTGGAGTGCTGAAAAAATCACTGCGGTGACCTGAGGGAGGCTGGAGGGTGGCCACCGTGTTAGCTGCAAATAAGCAATAAAGTAAAATGTAAACAGGTGAGTTCTATATAAATTCAGCCTGGTACAGTCGTCATGAATGAGACTAAAACTGTGTTTTTATACCAGGCTGTAAACATGTTTATTTCTACATGTTAACATGGAGGTCTGTGTGGACTGACTCGCTCTTGGAGCCAGCCTCAAGTGGACATTAGAGGAACTGCAGTTTTTGGTATTTTTGCGTTGGCTTTTTTAATGACCTGGAGATATCCTCTTGCTTACTACCTACAGTGGTTTTACTGCCAGAAGCAGATCATGAGTTTACAGGTGACGTTAGAGACTGTTAGTCTGTCTGTTTCCATGACGACAGAGGAAACAGATTTATATAAATCCCTGTAAACATGTCAGTGTGAGTGAAATGGTCCTGCAGTGAATGTGTCACAGTGGGACTAACACACCCAGATCATGTGACTCCTGCATGTATACAGTCAATCAGACCCAAACTGGCCGAGGCGCTCTGAGCATGCTCCACAGTTTCCGCCCCGGGCTTTGACCCGGAAGTCCAATAGCATTAAATGTGTAAGAGAAGAAGAAGCCGCTAACAACATGGAGAAATCTACATCCAGAGCCGTGACTTTCTGGACGGACCAAATGTACAGAGCTGTAAAGTTGTCCACCATGGTAGCAGTTAGCTGCTAGCTAACCGTAGCTAACTTGTTTGTCCATTGTTTGGTCTGTGACGTAATAGGTCAACAGGAAAAAGGTCCAATACTAACAAGCTGAAAGGGGGCATATCTCCACCTATCGTAGAGGAGTCGCACATACTTGGCTCAATAAATGGATTCCCCTCCCGTGCTTGTATACTGGGACAAGGACAGTAGGCCAGTTAGATGTCCTTGTCTAGCTGGGACTGTAGCTCCACTTCACTGTGTGCGGACACGAACTGAGTAACTTCATGCCCAAAAGTTAGCGCTTTATCAAGGTTAGCATAAACGTTAGTCCTTCGTCTATCCTCGTCCTCTATGCCTTCTCTCAGGATGATTCTCCGTAGGTTCGTCATCAGAAGCGACTCATTTCGCATTTGGTGTTCACTTCATCGCTTCACACATTGTTCATATAAATAACTTTCATAGCTGCTGAAGCCATGTATTCAAAGGCTTTAAAGTCACTTCATCTTTCTCCACCCACCTCCTGCTGTGAGTGCATCCTCCTTCCTTCTCTTCATCACCTACAGCTTCTCCACCTCCACTCCTTTCATTCCTGACGAATCTCTCCGACTAAACAACCTCGGCAAGGGAGTAATTACCACCTTCCCCTTCCCCACGTCACTCTGTGAACTGTGCTCTTGTTTGTTTCTGATTGCACTCGTGCTCATGCTAATGCACTAATGTTTTCTCTGCAGGCATTTCATTCCACCGGGGTTCGATTTAGCGTCGTGGCTCCTCGTGATTGTTATACTTGGCGATAGACAGTAATTGAGTTGTTATAATTGGCAAAACACAGTAACAAAAATTGAAACCAAAACAACCCCCACTGCGTGTGTGTGTGTTTGTGTGTGTGTGTGTGTGTGTGTTTGTGTGTGTGTGGAAGTGGGTCAGGGATGTTTGTGCAGTAGTGCTAGTTGATGTGATTAACTATTGTGAGATGAAACATGAATAAAACAACGTTGGCTGTACTTTGTAACGAGACAGTTCCAGTAACGAGCCCCAGTTTCCACTAATGACTGATCTAGGATATTATGCATTCACACACACACACACACACACACACACACACAGGTGACTTGAAAATAATAAAAACTGTTTGTTTCTTTCAGTTTTGTCAGATAGTTTATTTCTGCTTCTCCACAGTGTTTTGCATTGTGTTTTATTAATTGGATTTATTTTAACACGACTGCATGTCAGAGAATATTTCTCTAATTAGCGTGCAGATGTTTGTTCGGAGACGTCACCTCCGTGAAACAAAACCACTGTTAGTAACACTTAAGCCAGACATCTGTTGCACAGTGTTTGCTCTGCAGGCTCAGTGTTTAAACAGAGAAGCAGTTATTACTGAACGTTTTCGGCTGGTTGATTCGTCCTAATGTTTATCGTTGTTTTAAGCTCATACGTCCAGTTATCATACGAGAAACTAAGAGTTTTTACGTTTTTAATCATTAAAATCAGTCCTTCAGTTTAACGTGACAGCATGCCAACATACAGTACACAGTATTACTGAACAAACAGTCCAACTGAGGTTGATGATGGCGTTAGTGCTCAGGCTGTTCTCGTCCGCTGACTGCACATTAACCTGTAAAAAATACTGCAACATAATTCATAGATAATCCACGTAATCGAGAAGGCTGCAGTCACGTGACAAATACACTGACGAGAGTAAAATGCAAAGCAGGTGCTCCGACATGTTCTCCCTGTGTCAGCGTGGGTTTCCTCCAGGTGCTCCGACATGTTCTCCCTGTGTCAGCGTGGGTTTCCTCCAGGTGCTCTGACATGTTCTCCCTGTGTCAGCGTGGGTTTCCTCCAGGTGCTCCGACATGTTCTCCCTGTGTCAGCGTGGGTTTCCTCCAGGTGCTCCGACATGTTCTCCCTGTGTCAGCGTGGGTTTCCTCCAGGTGCTCTGACATGTTCTCCCTGTGTCAGTGTGGGTTTCCTCCAGGTGCTCCGACATGTTCTCCCTGTGTCAGCGTGGGTTTCCTCCAGGTGCTCTGACATGTTCTCCCTGTGTCAGCGTGGGTTTCCTCCAGGTGCTCCCACATGTTCTCCCTGTGTCAGTGTGGGTTTCCTCCAGGTGCTCTGACATGTTCTCCCCGTGTCAGCGTGGGTTTCCTCCAGGTGCTCTGACATGTTCTCCCCGTGTCAGCGTGGGTTTCCTCCAGGTGCTCCGACATGTTCTCCCCGTGTCAGCGTGGGTTTCCTCCAGGTGCTCTGACATGTTCTCCCTGTGTCAGCGTGGGTTTCCTCCAGGTGCTCTGACATGTTCTCCCTGTGTCAGCGTGGGTTTCCTCCAGGTGCTCTGACATGTTCTCCCCGTGTCAGCGTGGGTTTCCTCCAGGTGCTCTGACATGTTCTCCCCGTGTCAGCGTGGGTTTCCTCCAGGTGTTCTGACATGTTCTCCCCGTGTCAGTGTGGGTTTCCTCCAGGTGCTCTGACATGTTCTCCCTGTGTCAGTGTGGGTTTCCTCCAGGTGCTCTGACATGTTCTCCCTGTGTCAGCGTGGGTTTCCTCCAGGTGCTCTGACATGTTCTCCCCGTGTCAGTGTGGGTTTCCTCCAGGTGTTCTGACATGTTCTCCCCGTGTCAGTGTGGGTTTCCTCCAGGTGCTCTGACATGTTCTCCCTGTGTCAGTGTGGGTTTCCTCCAGGTGCTCTGACATGTTCTCCCTGTGTCAGCGTGGGTTTCCTCCAGGTGCTCTGACATGTTCTCCCCGTGTCAGTGTGGGTTTCCTCCAGGTGCTCTGACATGTTCTCCCCGTGTCAGCGTGGGTTTCCTCCAGGTGCTCTGACATGTTCCCCCCATGTCAGCGTGGGTTTCCTCCAGGTGCTCCAGCTTCCTCTCACAGTCCAAAGACATGCATGTGAATGTGAGTGTGAATGGTTGTCTGTCTCTATGTGTCAGTCCTGTGATAGTCTGGTGACCTGTCCAGGGTGAACCCTGCCTCTCGCCCAACGTTAGCTTGGATAGGCTCCACCCTCAGCTTCCCCACAGGTTAAGCAGTTACGGAACATGAATAATGAACCGCATTCCATCACAACTCATCCAACAGTGTCTGAGATGTTTCTCTGAAAGCAGAAATAAGAGATATATTAGAAACGTCTGTTATGTCAGTATGTTTGTTAGAATTTGAAAATTGCATTAGAATATTATAAACCTTTAATACAAACACTGATGTAATCGACACAGGTATTAATAAGCTGCTCTCAAAGCATTTAAAGGAACTAATTCATCAGTGTATCGCCTGACATTTGTTCGACAGTAACATAAAATGGAGATACTGTTTTTAATGGACTGGTGAGTGTGATGGAAGGGTGAGAGACGGGTGAGTCAGGAAAATAAAGAGGTTATATACTGAGTGAACATTTGGTACTCTGAGTGGGGACAGAGCTTCACTTCTGGCTATAAAAGAGCATGTTAAATACATATCTGGAGCAAACTGGAGCATGACTGTTACACACTGTAATGTACCCTACTTTGTCGGCAGTCCCACCCTGAGGAGATGCTCTGGCAATCAGACACACAACGTTCTTACCAGTGCTGGAATAAATATTCAGATCCTTTACTTAAAGACCCCACCATGCTCCCACACAGGTGTCTTCACTGCTCTGGAACTTTTCTCAGGACTGACAGGGCTCAAAGGAACAGGTCATATTTCTGTTCGATTATCCAGAACTTAGTGGTCGAGTTTAGAAACATGAAAAAGTGCTACCTAGGGTGGAGCCGGATACTCGGATGAAACGAGTATCTGGAACAGATAATGTACTTTTTATGAGTACGAGTATCGTCTAAGTGAAATGCATCGTTATCTGTACTGGTGAAAAAGGTAGCTGTGTTTAATATCTTGCTGTTGTGATAAAAAATGATCTGAAGCTCAGTTCTGAGAATACTTCTCTCATAGGTAATAAATATTGAAACTCTGGATTAATCCAAATAAAATTTCAGGTTTAAAATAGCAACTTTCCATTAGGCCCAACCCACTTTTGATTTTAACCCCACCCGCCTCTGCCATAAACTCCGCCCATTCCGAGTACAGCTCAATCATTTGTTTGTGTGTGCAGCTAATCTCGCAAACTACTGGTCCAATCAGACTAGTAATGTGTGTGCACGTGCATGACTATATGCTCAAGGACCTCTTGTGGTTGCAATGATTCACAGTTGTTGAACACTTTCATTGCTGACTCCTCACTTCTCTTAACCGGCCAGTAGGGGTGCAGTTATTCTGGAAATTGTCTCCGCTAAAAACAAGAAGCCCCAACGTCTGTTGCAGGACACATGTTGTCCTTTGTTGTGGCTCAGAAACTTGACATCCATAGAAAATTGGGTCTCATTTTGAACCACAGCATCTGCAGATTAATTCCATACCCGATATGTCTGTAGCTGATCTCACAAACTACTGGTCCAGTCAGCCTAATATTTTGTGTGCCCATGAATGACTGGGCTCATGGACCTCTCGTGGTTGCGGTGATTAGCAATTGTTGAAAACCTGTTTTTTTTTGTCTGTCTTATGCTGACACTTCTCATGTCAGCTGGTAGGGTTGCAATTATTCTGGAAATGGTCTCGGCCTGACATTCATGGAAAAGTTTGCAAATTAATTCCATACCTGATATGTTATGATTACTAAACGTAGGCACCGTATCAGGTGAATAGGTCAGCTGTTTTATTATCTTTGCTGACATCTCGACTGTAAGGGAACCAGGAGGGATAATTCCACCGGGTACAAGCTGCCGTCGTCGCAACCCAGGTTTGTTCAAGCAAGCAACTGATATTATCAACACTGATCAAATGTTAAAGAAACCAACTTCGACCAAAATCGTGGTTAGGTTAACATAAGTCTGTTCAACACGTTCTCATCCCGGATCATCACATATTTACGCTTTGTCAGTGGAATTTTACGTCTACATATTGCACACTACAGTAGGTAGCCTTTTGCATCTGCTGCTGACATTCAGTGACGCCGCAACTAACGCCAGGACGTCAACAAAAGCTCGTGGTTAGGTTTAGAAAAAATCATGGTTTGGCTCTACAGTCATACAGGAAGTGAACACCGGCCTCCCGGGTTGAAAGTCCAGGCTTTGTTGGACCTACCCAGCTCAACTCCCGACTGCCATATAGGGACTTTCCCGGTCCTTATATTACGTTGTTACCAGCAGCGTTTCAAACTGATGCTGTCCTGTGGCGTATCATACGGCCGAGACAGGTGCAGGCTGGCTGACTGACAGCGTTTAATAACACCGCAAAAGGTTACGTCCAGGCGTATCACACCACTGAAAAAGTGGCTCTTGGCGTCAGGTGTCTGATGCTAGTAAACATAACTGTGTTACTGATTTTAAAAAGTAATTAGTTACATAGTCGCTGTCGTACTTTGTAATTATGTTACTTCCAACACTGATTTTTCCTGGATTTGCTCTTTAATCCAGCGTGTTTCCTCTCCACTGGACATATGTAGAAATCCATTCGCATTAACCTCCTTGTGTGTGCACGTATGTAAATGTGCACGTGTGTATGCATGTGTTAGGGTTCATTGGCGTCCCTGCAGTCAGACTCCTGACTGGATCTTAACTCATTTACGTGCTCAGTAAATTCAGATCATGAACCAAAATGACATAAACTGTTTTTATTCTCCTGCAGCACAAAGACGACGAATTCTGAATGTGACAAGAGATGAAATTCATTTGTGGAGTCTTAGCCACCGCAATAAGGTCACGTCTGCCAGAGCTTTATCTCTCTCCCTCCCTCATTGTGTCGAAGCACATGCAGTAAGTATACGTGGTCGAGCAAATCCCACCACTCAGTCAGCTTTATAAATATGTATTTAGAATACTAGAGGCTCTATTTGTCTGCCCTACATTCAATTTATAACTGAGAATAATCTGTGAACTATTAGGTAAAATGTAATCCCTCCTCATTCTCTGCTTTATTGAGTCTGTTCACACAGTCGGCTGCTCGCACAGTGCTGCACAGGCTGCAGGAGGTCGACGTCAGCGTGGTCATTTATCACTGTATATCATACAACATGCACAGTGTATGAATTTATGTCGCATGCAACATACACACATCACTGAATAATTCATCCTTGCGTGTTTATTTCACAACAACGTTCACGTCACATTTGATACAAACACTTTAAATTCACCTAAATATGTCGATCATCATGATGAGCTGACGCATGAATAAACCCACAATCCCTCACATCAACATGAAACACACAAAACAACATAACTGCAGTTTATATGAGACTCTAACACGCAGCAGTGTCATGGATTCTGTTTTTGCATCTATCTCATTATATTTGGGTTGCTCATTAAAAGCACATGAGCAGAACACTTTAATATTCTGAATAATGTAAATGTAAGCGCACCCAGTGACACAACAGTCCACACGGACCAGGCACAGAGCGAGGCTTTTAATCTGAAATGGGGGTTAAAGGAAAAGACAAAATGCATTTTAATTGCAGAGTGGTCTGTACAGTCTTCCTTGATTCCTAGTTCAAGAAATAAATCTCAGTAATTATACAGACACTTGTGTGTGTTATTATTCAGGTTTTCAAATCTCAGAACTGAAACTTAAGCACGATCTCCCAAAGTTATAAAATTAATCTAGATTAACGAAAACATTTTGTTGGAAAAATTTCAATTTCAATCAATTTTATTTATAAAGCCCAATATCACAAATCACAATTTGCCTCACAGGGCTTTACAGCATACGACATCCCTCTGTCCTTAAGACCCTCACAGCTGATCAGGAAAAACTCCCTAAAAAACCCTTTAACGGGGAAAAAAACGGTAGAAACCTCAGGAAGAGCAACTGAGGAGGGATCCCTCTTCCAGGACGGACAGACGTGCAATAGATGTCGTACAGAACAGATCAGCATAATAAATTAACAGTAATCCATATGACACAATGAGACAGAGAGAGAGAGAGAGAGAGAGAGAGAGAGAGAGAGAGATGCAGAGAGAGAGATGCAGGTAATGACAGTAGCTTACAACAACATTATTGAAAGTAATAATATTATAGTTATAGTTCTGGCTACTGTGGTACAATATGTTGAAAGTATGTATTAATATCTGGCAGTATACATGTGTGACAATAGTCATATGTGTATAATAACAGTAGAAGTATGACTAATGACTAATGATGGCAGCAGCAGCAGGAGGCATCTGGCAGGACCACGGCAGCAGCACAACCACACACGTCACGCTGTCCAGGCACCGCTGTGATATGAGTTAATCTGAGAGACAGTGGAGCACAAAGGCTCCGGAGAAGAAGCCGAGTTAGTGACATCCAGAATGGCCGAGTTAGCAAGATGCAGTAATAGAATACGAGAGAGAGAGAGAGAGAGAGAGAGAGAGAGAGAGGAGGAGAGAAGGTGCCCGGTGTATTATAGGGGGGTCCTCCAGCAGACTAGGCCTAAGTCAGCCTAACTAGGGGCTGGTACAGGGCAAGCCTGAGCCAGCCCTAACTATAAGCTTTATCAAAGAGGAAAGTCTTAAGTCTAGTCTTAAATGTGGAGACGGTGTCTGCCTCCCGGACCGTAACAGGAAGATGATTCCACAGGAGAGGAGCCTGATAGCTGAAGGCTCTGGCTCCTGATCTACTTTTGGAGACTTTAGGGACCACGAGTAACCCTGCATTCTCAGAGCGCAGTGTTCTGGTGGGATAATATGGCACTATGAGCTCTCTAAGATATGACGGAGCTTGACCATTTAGAGCTTTATAAGTTAACAGTAGGATTTTAAATTCAATTCTGGATTTTACAGGGAGCCAGTGCAGAGAAGCTAAAACAGGAGAAATATGATCTCGTTTCTTAGTTCCTGTTAGTACACGTGCTGCTGCATTCTGAATTAGCTGGAGAGTGTTTAAGGACTTACTAGAGCTACCTGATAATAGAGAGTTACAGTAATCCAGCCTTGAGGTAACAAAAGCGTGGACCAATTTTTCTGCATCTTTTCGGGTCAGGATAGGCCTAATTTTCACAATATTACGCAGATGAAAAAATGCAGTCCGTGAGGTTTGTTTTAAATGAGAATTAAAAGACAAATCTTGATCAAATATTACTCCGAGGTTTCTTACGGTAGTGCTAGAGGCCAGAGCAATGCCATCTAGAGAAACTATGTCATCAGATAAAGAGTCTCTGAGTTGTTTGGGGCCAAGAACAATAACTTCAGTTTTGTCTGAACTTAACATCAGGAAATTGGTGCTCATCCAAGTTTTTATGTCTTTAAGGCAGTTATGGAGTTTAGTTAATTGATTACTTTCTTCTGGCTTCATCGATAAATACAACTGAGTATCATCCGCATAACAATGGAAATTTATAGAGTGATTTCTAATGATGTTACCTAAAGGAAGCATATATAGAGTAAATAGGATTGGTCCGAGCACAGAACCTTGCGGAACTCCAAAACAAACTTTGGTACGTAAGGATGATTCATTATGAACGTCAACAAACTGAAAACGATCAGATAAATAAGATTTAAACCAGCTTAGTGCTGAACCTTTTAGGCCAATTAAGTGATCCAGTCTCTGCAGTAGAATTTGATGGTCAATTGTGTCAAACGCCGCACTAAGATCTAATAAAACAAGAACAGAGACAAGTCCTTTGTCTGAAGCAATCAGAAGGTCATTTGTAATTTTAACTAGAGCTGTCTCAGTGCTATGATGCACTCTAAATCCTGACTGAAATTCCTCAAATAAATTATTATCCTGGAGAAAATCACACAGCTGGTCTGCGACTACTTTCTCAAGGATCTTTGACATAAAGGGAAGATTAGATATTGGTCTATAGTTGGCTAACACCTCTGGATCCAGGGTGGGCTTTTTTAGTAGAGGTTTAATTACAGCTACCTTAAAAGACTGTGGTACATAGCCTGTTAATAAGGATATATTGATCATATCTGATATATGAGTGTTAACTAAAGGAAAGACCTCCTTAAGTAGCCTAGTTGGGATGGGGTCTAAGAGACACGTTGATGATTTAGATGAAGAAATCACTGCTGTCAATTCTTGAAGAGAAATTGGGGAGAAGCAATCTAAATATATATTAGGTCTTACAGCTGTGTTTGAGGTTAGATAGGTACTATCTGAGGACAGGAGGTCATGAATTTTGCCTCTAATAGTTAGAATTTTGTCATTAAAAAAGCTCATAAAATCATTACTGCTAAGGGCTAAAGGAATACAAGGCTCAATAGAGCTTTGACTCTCAGTCAGCCTGGCTACAGTGCTGAAAAGAAACCTGGGGTTGTTCTTGTTTTCTTCTATTAATGCTGAGTAACAGTTTGCTCTGGCATTGCGGAGGCCCCTCTTATAAGTTTTGAGACTGTCTGCCCAGATTAAACGAGATTCTTCCAGTTTGGTTAATCGTCAATTCCTTTCAAATTTTCGCGATATTTGTTTTAACTTACGAGGAGCTACAGAGTCGAGTGTTGTTCGCAGCGAGCCTACGGCGCTATCAACAAAATGATCAAAGTCGGTACAGGAAACATCTGTTACTGTGGGACTTGGTATTGAATTTAACGACGGAGTAATCTTTTCCTTAAATTTTGCGACAGCACTATCTGATAAACATCTAGTATAGTAACTGTTGGTGAGTGGCGTGTAATCGAGTAAAAAGAAATCAAAAGTAATCAGATAATGATCCGATAGCATTTGTTTGGTATTTTTAGATTAAGCGATTTTCAAAAGTGATTGCTTATAAACATAATGAGGGTTACCTGATTTAAAGAACGAACACAGCTCGTGAAGTTCGTCTCAACTGCCTGATCGCTTTTAAAATGCAGGCTGCTGTTAGTCCTAGAGTGGTCTCCTCTGGTCTGAATCAGGGACTCATGTTGTTCCAAAGTTGTATAATTGCCTAGAGTTGGTTCGTGTTCTCACGGCAGCATTTACAAGAGGACCAGATCAAATGCCTTGTGTGAGAAAGCTGCTCTTGATTGGTCAGAATTTCCATGTGGGAAAAATCCAGGAAGTAAAGCAAACGTTGAAGAAGAGTACACTTGCAAGATAAATGTGACACTTTCTAATGTCACAATGGAGGGACAACTACGCAGTTGATTTTAGCGCTGCTCATCGTGGACTATATTGCTGTCATTGTTCATTTTAGTCAAAGCATACAGTTTGAAAACGAGGCGCGGCTCCAACTAGAAAACAATGTTTTGATGCATTGGATGTGCTGAATGTGCATATTAAGGCAGTACAGGAGGAGGTGCACATTAATAATCCTCCAGGACTGTAACATGCTCATGTTTAACCCAAACAATGTGTCATGTGACTGCAGTTGCTTCACATCCAGGTCGGAACACCTTCTCACCACAAACCAACCGCACCAGAGTTCCTTTGGAACCGGACTGAGACCACCTCTTCAAGAAGGTCTCAGTCCGGTTGTTGGTGCGCCCAAACGAACTGCACTGAGGGGGCAAACACACCTGAGGTTAACTGAACCAAACCAAACCAAACAGGGCAGACGTGAAAACACCCTAATAGAACTCTTGAGGAACCTGTAGAACGTAGTCACTGACCACTAGAACTTACTAGACGTAAAGAAACATCCAAATAAAACCTTCTGAAAAACTTTCTGAACCTCATATATGAAGACTATCAGACTCTTAAAGGGCGACTAAGCTTCATGAACTTCTTCCAGACTCTTAAAACATGTTCTTGTGTTTCAAATACACGGAGGTTGAAGAGGCCGGGGTGTCTGGCACTGTCTAGTTCAAGGTATTCTTATAGGTTTGTTTGATATCCTACGAATATGCGCCCCATGAATGTCATTACATCATTCATGGGGTGCTTGGGGTGGTATGTAATTAACGTTAAGTTACGGAGGTTAGTTTCAGAAAAAGAAAGACCCATCCTCCACCTCAACCTGCCTCCTTACAAGCACTCAGGACTGCTTCCTTGTTTACTACCGTCAGGGCGTTGGTCATGTGAGCCTTTCCCCAGGCACTGGAACCAGATGCGAAGAAAACAATCTGTGCAAGTGAATTACATGTAAAAGTGCAATTAGAAGCAAATTCCCGTCAGACGGCACGTTGGACAAATGAAGGGAGTAGCACATATTTGCATCATGTGCTTATTGCTAGGGTTGAAAAATCAAACTTCAGCTATTGAACTGCGCTGCGAAAGCCGATCAGCATTGAGATCCTCTGGGGACCTTTGACGCCGAGGACGAATCAGCAGAAGTTCACTTATCGATTCAGCAATTTCACAACATATGATGCAGCTTATTCGTGTGAAGCGAGTCAACGCACAATATTTTAGTGTTCTAACTCGTGCAAGTAATATGACTTGAAAATTCGCATCGCACTTGTGAACACAATGTTAGACTTTTGAAATGTTATCGGACTGAATGGATCAAATCCTGCTGTTGAAATGAATCAATTCACGGGGAATGTGATGCTCAAAAAATGTATTTAAGCAAGTCATTTTTGGCCCAATGGCATCACGTGACAGACCTGGAAGTGGTAACTCAATGTTCGGCCAGCTTCAAAACCTGCCGCACTACAAACCAGTGGGATATGTCAAGGTGCCTACGTCAATTATTTCATACAGTCTACAGTGTTTCCTGATAATTATCAACCGTTAGCATGCTAATATTTCCTAAACCAACATTTCAAAGGTGGAAAACATTCCACCTGCTGAGCAGCAGCATGTTAGCATTTATCTGAAAGCAGGGCGGCTTCACAGAGCTGCCGGCGAACCTGCAGACTCTCAGTCAGGTTAAATGGTCTTTGAATGTATTTCTGTGCCTGATGTGAAGCACTTTGAATTATCTGTGTGTTTGAAAGGTGTTATAGAAATAAAGCAGCCTCCTCCTGCGTCGGCTGGAGGCCCAGGGAGGCGAGAGCGAAGAGGAAGGTACGGGAAGGTAGAGGGAAAAAAGATGGAAGTCAAAGGGAGGAGAGAGGGAGACTTCCAGCAAACAGATGAATGATCCTGCATTTCTTATCACGTTCTTGCACATGGTGTGTACATGTGTGTGTGTGTGTGTGTGTGTGTGTGTGTGTGTCCTGCCTTGCCTAATTCTCTCAGTAAATCAGTTTTCTCTCCTCCAGTGGCAGCACACACTCCTTCCTCCTGTCCTTTTCTCACGGGCTGATCTCGTTGTATTCACAGCGTATTGAATTGCTATCGTGCATCGTGTTAATGTTGCTGACAAATTACAGCATGTAAATAGTGTCTGTGAAAACGGCGGTCCCCTGGCAGCGGGATAATGGAGGACACATTCAGCTGTTTATTGAATGTTTTTTCACAGGATTGTAGCTCGGGGCTAGCTGTCCTCTCTTCTGTCATGGTTGTTGTATAAAAGACAGTGGAGGAAGCTGTGTGTGTGTGTGTGTGTGTGTGTTCAGCCAGAGGTAAAGGACGTTTCCTTGTGGAAGTGTCTTATTTGGCAGCATGTCTGGCTCTGTGTGCGCAGTATTTATCTCACTCAGGGTGGCAGTGATGGCTCTGTGGTTCAGAGGAAAACGCTGGAGGCAGACAAGCACGCAGGTCACCGTTTATTTTAACTGCTCCGACTTCAGTCCTTTTTTTTTTGAATATCATAAAACAGAACAAAAAGAGATGATGTTCCCTCTGTAGCTTTCAGTATAATCAGTGTCATCGTAAGTGTCTGAGAAGAAGCAGCGTCAGCGTGAATGAACCGGCAGGGAAACAGTCCAAGTAGAGACTGACAGGAGCTGCGGTGCAGCATTAAACTCCACAGTCGTCATGTAGACGTAATTAGGGATGCATGACATTGGATTTTTTTTTGCCGTTATCCAATATGCTGATATTTGACAACTTATTTGGCCAAAAACCAATACCAATATCATTCGTTCATTTTCCATGACTGCTTATCCTCTTGAAGGTCACGAGGGGGGTGGAGCCTAACCCAGGTGACACTGGGTGAGAGGCAGGGTTCACTCTGAACAGGTCACCAGACTATCACAGGACTGACACATAGAGACAGACAACCATTCACACTCACATTCACACCTACGGACAATTTAGAGTCACCAATTAACCTGCATGTCTTTGGACTGTGGGAGGAAGCTGGAGCACCTGGAGGAAACCCACACTGACACAGGGAGAACATGTCAGAGCACCTGGAGGAAACCCACGCTGACACAGGGAGAACATGTCAGAGCACCTGGAGGAAACCCACGCTGACACAGGGAGAACATGTCAGAGCACCTGGAGGAAACCCATGCTGACACAGGGAGAACATGTCAGAGCACCTGGAGGAAACCCACGCTGACACGGGGAGAACATGTCAGAGCACCTGGAGGAAACCCACGCTGACACAGGGAGAACATGTCAGAGCACCTGGAGGAAACCCACACTGACACGGGGAGAACATGTCAGAGCACCTGGAGGAAACCCACGCTGACACAGGGAGAACATGTCAGAGCACCTGGAGGAAACCCACGCTGACACGGGGAGAACATGTCAGAGCACCTGGAGGAAACCCACGCTGACACGGGGAGAACATGTCAGAGCACCTGGAGGAAACCCACGCTGACACAGGGAGAACATGTCAGAGCACCTGGAGGAAACCCACGCTGACACAGGGAGAACATGTCAGAGCACCTGGAGGAAACCCACACTGACACGGGGAGAACATGTCAGAGCACCTGGAGGAAACCCACGCTGACACGGGGAGAACATGTCAGAGCACCTGGAGGAAACTCACGCTGACACGGGGAGAACATGTCAGAGCACCTGGAGGAAACCCACACTGACACGGGGAGAACATGTCAGAGCACCTGGAGGAAACCCACGCTGACACGGGGAGAACATGTCAGAGCACCTGGAGGAAACCCACGCTGAAATAGGGAGAACATGTCAGAGCACCTGGAGGAAACCCACGCTGACACGGGGAGAACATGTCAGAGCACCTGGAGGAAACCCACGCTGACACGGAGAGAACATGTCAGAGCACCTGGAGGAAACCCACGCTGACACAGGGAGAACATGTCAGAGCACCTGGAGGAAACCCACGCTGACACAGGGAGAACATGTCGCTGACACAGGGAGAACATGTCGCTGACACAGGGAGAACATGTTGCTGACACGGGGAGAACATGTCGCTGACACAGGGAGAACATGTCGGAGCACCTGGAGGAAACCCACGCTGAACTGATTAGATATAGGTGGTCAAAGGTCACTGTGACCTCCAATTCATAACATTCTTGTGAATGCGATATCTCAAGAACACCTTAAGGGAATTAATGTGATTTTGGCACAAACGTCCACGTGGACTCAACAATGAACTGATTAGAAACTGGTGTCTGAAAGCCAGAGGTCACTGTGACCTCACAATTTGTGTTTTTGCTAAGTGTTTTTTCAAGTTGTCCACCCGTCTGTCCCATCTTGTGAAGGTGATAACTCAAGGATACCTTGAGGGAATTTCGACAAATTTGGCACAAACATCCGCTTGGACTGACGACTAAACTGATTTAGTTACCAAAGGTCAAAGGTCACTGTGACCTCGCAAAATATGTTTTTGGCCATAACTCCAGAATTCATTCACTAATTCTGACCAAACTTGACACAAATGTCTAACAGGATAAAATAATGAAGGTCAAAGGTCAAAGGTCAGCTTGACTGTGACATCATCATGTTTTAACGTCATATCTCAGGAACAGAAGGGGAGACATTTGGTCAGATACTGAATTGGTGACTCTGATCTTGAAACTGTGCTGATTGTATAGATCTTCTGTGTGTGAAGCATCCATGTTTTCACTGACATGGATGGAGACTGTCAGAGACACTGGACTGGTGGGCGGAGTCATACAACCACAGGGTGGACTGGTGGGCGGAGTCATACAACCACAGGGCAGTAATTCTAGTTTACTACACAACTATCTTGGTACAAATATTTACCTGCCAGTGTGATGGATAGAATTCCGAGATTTACTTGCCAAAGCAAAAATCTACCTGAATTTGGCGCTTGGCAGGTGGTAATTTTGGACCCTGCTATTGACTGACAGAGCACAGTTTAAACTTCGTCAATCTAACCACAGAGAAGACTGCAGAGGGCTCAAAGAAAAACTCTAACTCACCATTCAGGCTGGTTCACACCCGCCCTGTTTGGTTCAGGTCAGTTAAACTCAGGTTGGTTTGCCCCCTCAGTGCAGTTGGTTTGGGCAAATTCTGACCAATCAAGAGCAGCTTTCTCACACAAGGCATTTGATCTGGTCCTCTTGTAAATGCTGCCGTGAGAACACGAACCAACTCTAGGCAATTACACAACTTTGGAACAACATGAGTCCCTGATTCAGACCAGAGGAGACCACTCTAGGGCTGACAGCAGCGTTACAGCCCAGATGATCCACTGTGGTTCATGATGGAGGGTCACTGAAGACAAATTCAACATCAGTGTTTTACAAAGTATTCTCCTTCTCCCTGTCATGAGACAGTTGATAAAGTAAAGCAGAAGAACATCAGTTTATAACAGCTGATTGTGAACGTGTGAACATTAGTGTTGGTGCTGCTGCACTGAGGAGTTAGTGTGTGTGTGCAGAGCTGGATGTGTCCATACACTGAGCCAGGAACAGTGTGTCTCTGCTCAGGCAGCAGGAACACATGGCGATGGCATTATGATTATCCTGCTCAGCCTCTCTTTGTTGACCACGGCGCTGGCTCTGCACACATCCATGCACACACTCCCACATGTCCGTCAGCTGTGTGCATGAATACGAGCACACACAGAGAGATTTGTGTCTCGCTGTGTCAGGACCGCTTGGCAGCGCTGGTTCAGGTGTAGTCTTGGCTTCCCACCACCACAAACTAGTCCGAACATGAAGAACAGGTTGTGGGATTTCATTTGAGCTTAGTGGAGCACATGTGTACGGTGCAGGCCCACAGTGCATGATGTGGCACTGTGAGGAACACCTGTAGCTGGAAACAGGATGGTGTTAGGAGGAGAACACCATCAGGAGGAGTGACGGAGGCTGACAAATGGAATCAGCTGCTTTCCTTTCACTGTGTGTAATAATGCTGCGGCCATTTTGTGATGGAAAGAACAGAGTGGAAGTTTTAGTGGTGGCAAACAGGCTCTGAACTGAAAAACTTCCTGCCAATCAGTTTTAATACAGGCTGGAAAACAGGTTAGTAAACAGTAGAAAGCAGCAGGGAGTCGAAATGTTACGTTGGTTGCTTCGCTTTTATGTCTCTTACTGATTCAGTCTCTCTTTCAAACCCTAAACTTTGAATGATGTTCGAGCACTGCCTGGGCAGAGAGGATGGGTCAGGGTATCATTGGATTCTTTGTACTTTATTTGTAATTTAAAAACAAACCAAATTAAAATTGAAGTTTTCTCATTTTTCGTTTCAAACCAAAAATGAAAAAATAGAGCCTTCTTTCCTTTTTTGTTACAGAATTAAAAAAAACAAAACAATCCAAAGCAGTCCATTTTTGGTTTGTGGCTAGTCTCGCCACCAGACAATCAGAGATCTCCGCCTTCTGATAGTCTGGGGACACTCCTTTCTAAAGTGTGTTTAACACACCGGAGAAAATGGCCGGCAACAAAGCAACGCTTCTTGCATTTTTTAAAAGGACACGCCCTCCCGGAAATGTGCGCTCCCCCTTTTCTCGTCCGCAAGGAAACAAACACACAGAGAGCTTGAAAATGGATGCCAAGAAATTTAACTTCGTTTTATCAAACGTGTGCTCAGTCCACAAGATTGTGGAAATGAAGGACTTACAGCGACTTTGTTTAAAACTTTTAACGCAGTCGGACTATGTTTACGAGCACAAGAGTTCAGCGAGCTACCGAAGGACCACCCTGCAGATTTACTATTGGTTCTGCAACGTAGGGAGTTTTTTTAAACTCTGAAATTGTATCCGCCCATCTAAACACAAAATCAGGGAGAAAGTCATCAGTCTTTAGTTAAGCAAAGCGTCTAAAGACTGACTTGTGAGTCTAGTTTGTGGCAAATCCTTTTTCCCTTTTTTTGGTTCTGAGATGAAACACGGACGTCACAACACCTACCAATTAGTGCTAACATAAGTATAGACCCGTTTAATGCTAGTAAACAGTGTGATGTTTCTGGTGGGCGGGGCTTAGCTGGAGGCAAAACAGTTCTCCACAGACGTTAGCTAGTGCTAGCTAACAAGTTCTGTTGTCTTGTTTTAGACAATGGAGGAAGATGATGTGAGTGGTGCGTTCAGAAACACTCATTCTGAGTGTCGGCGTGCACTCTTGTGCCTTTTCTGTTGTGTCTGAGGTTGCTAAGCAACCTTAACAAGCATCATAGAGCCTGTTTACCTGAAACCCTGAGAGCAGAGCTGATCTTCATCCAGGAGCTGTTTATAAGTGTGTAGGCCTATTGTCTGTGGGACAGATGTAAAGCTCTGGGTAGCACTAACATGATAACTTTTATCAGACTGAATATTTACAGAAGAAGGGAAAGATATCTGTCGGCTGTGATGCTGTGCGCGCTGCTGTGTTACAAAAGTACAGCCATTGCACCCTGAAGACACTCAGGAATGCATACTCGCCGTCACATATTGCTGCTTTATCAGTGGACTTCAACGTCTATCTATTACACACTACGTATCTTCCTACGTCTGCTGTTGACGTTTGCGAACACTGCAACCAACACCGTACATCAACAACAGCATGTGGTTAGGTTTAGAAAAAAACATCATGTTTTGGCTCTACCGTCATACAGGAAGTGAACCGCGGCCTCCCGGGGGAAAGTCCGAGGTTTGTTAAACACATCCATGAAGAAAACAAACATGGTTGGGCATCACATGATAAGTACCTCACGTGAGATTATGTAGGTTAGGTTTACAATAGGAAATTTACGTAGGTTAGGTTTTGGAAAACAAACATGGTTGGGCATCATGACGTTATGTGCTACACATAAAGTTAGGTACTTAAAGTGAAGTTACGTAGGTTAGGTTTAGGAAAACAAACAAGGTTGTCACATGACGTACTTGCCGCAAAATTACGTACATAACGTAAAGTTATGTAAATTAAGTTTAGGCAAGTAAATTTACATAGGTTCAGTTTAGAAAAGTAAAGTTACGTAAATTAGACTTAAAAAAACAAACATGGTTGTCACATCACGTACTTGCCGCAAAGTTACGTACATAACCATCACTCTGGTGTTTGAGTGCAACTGCTGCGTATCTACATTGAAAACAATAAATTTGAGGGGGCAAAAAGTGCTGCATGTGTACAGCCCCTTAGTGTAGAGCGTCAGACTGAATTTACCAACGCACCATGTCAGGTCACTCACTCTCCGGGACCGCCAGTGCTACTTGAATAAGTAAACACTGACCAACGGGACCAGACTGGCCGACCCGTATGCTCTCACTCAGTGGATGGATGATGTCACAGGAAGCCAATCTTACAAAGGAGGACCACACTTGTTTGTTTTGCTATGGAAGCTAACGTTAGCTAATGTGCTAAAAAGTTAGCGTTGCAGAGAAATCCAATCTTCCTCTTAATCCCTCCCCAGTTTCTGATGAGGTGGACATGATAACCCTTAATACACATAACCTTATTCATCCCTACAACAGGAAATACTTTTTCCCTAACCTGATATGAAGTGTGCGCTGCACATGTGAGCATTTTTGATGATGGCCTCCGTCCAGTCCTTTGGTCTTATCACATTTAACCATAGTTGTCTTTGTTTTTGTTGACGGGCAGTGGCGGCTGGTTTTGAGCCACGACTCCTTCTATTCTGGCTCCCAATAACACAACAAGACAAACACATTTTAACACTCCTATGGAGCCTACAGCACGTTAGCATGTTGTCATTGTGAGCACGTTAGCATGCAGGCAGTATTCAGCTCTGTAGGAACATTCGTGGTAGTTGTGTTGATGCAGCCATGTTAAATTGACTCTGTGGAGTTTGTGTGATCACATAAATGCAGTGCGCCAACAGCTGCTGTCATACTGTGTTAAATCTACCTGAATGTATTCTGATAAATAACCACAGGCAACCAGAGAAGTAACGTGTTGCTGCACATGTGCTTACTGAGCGACTCACTGTCTTACAAATGTCACTAAAACCCAGCCATGATCTGAGTGTGCCGGATTCACACATGTGACGCTGGAGTGTTTATTCATGTTCCAGGTTTTTGGACATGGATTTCCTGAGAGGGGAGAGCCAGTTACTCTCCTGTCTGTTACAAATGAATCAGTGCGTCACGGTGGGGAGTGCCCTGCTTTAAAGGAGGCTGAGAGGAGCTGATTCACTCAGTCACGACTGATTATTTATCCCCCAGCAACACACACCATCCGCTGTGTGTGGTCAACAGTGCTGCACTGCAACACATTCATAATAACTGAGGAACATTCCCGCTTCATGCGACGGGGGTCTTTATTATGATGTCGCCCGTTATATCTGTTGGTAATAACAACGCTGTATTCAAATAAAAGACAAAAGTAGAACGTTGAGCAGAAAAGTTTTATAAGGTTTGCACGTTTTAACCTCCCACCAGTGTGTCCGGTATAAAACCACCTAACTTTGAGTTATTTTAAGATGTTTCATTACTTAGTTTATTTTCTTAAACCAGACTCGTTTGGTTTAGGTTTCTTTTCCTAAACTAACTTAATTTGCCTAAAACAAACCTACGTAACTTTACATCGAGTACGTAATGTAACAACACACAACCATGTTTGTATTCCCAAATCTAATCCATGTAACTTCACTTTAGTACCTAACTTTACGTGTAGTACATAACACAGTGATAACCATCTATGTTTGTTTTCCTAAACTTAGCTTACGTAAGTTTACATTAAGTATGTACCTTTACGCTAAGTACGTTACATGACCAGGCCCAACCATGTTTGTTTTTTTAAGTCTAATTTACGTAACTTTACTTTTCTAAACTGAACCTACGTAAATTTACTTGCCTAAACTTAATTTACATAACTTTACGTTATGTACGTAACTTTGCGGCAAGTACGTGATGTGACAACCTTGTTTGTTTTCCAAAACCTAACCTACGTAACTTCACTTTAAGTACCTAACTTTATGTGTAGCACATAACGTCATGATGCCCAACCATGTTTGTTTTCCAAAACCTAACCTACATAAATTTCCTATTGTAAACCTAACCTACATAATCTTACGTGAGGTACTTATCATGTGATGCCCAACCATGTTTGTTTTCTTCATGGATGTGTTTAACAAACCTCGGACTTTCCCCCGGGAGGCCGCGGTTCACTTCCTGTATGACGGTAGAGCCAAAACATGATGTTTTTTTCTAAACCTAACCACATGCTGTTGCTGACGTATGGTGTTGGTTGCAGTGTTCGCAAACGTCAACAGCAGACGTAGGAAGATACGTAGTGTGTAATATATAGACGTTCAAGTCCACTGATAAAGCAGCAATATGTGACGACTTGGGCTGCGAACATCGCGGTAATTTCATACCACGGAAATCAAGGTTTTTTGGCTTCATGCACCACTGAGCAACTTTTATTAGTGTGAGCGGGGCCCCGCCTCCAACGCTGTATCCAGGTCTCTTTAGACATCCATGATTTAAACTTTAGGTTGCTTTCACACCTGCCCCGTTTGGTCTGGTTCACTCGAACTCAGGTGTGTTTGCCCCCTCAGTGTGGTTCGTTTGTGCAGGTGTGAACACACCAAAACAACCGGACTGAGACCTTCTTGAAGAGGTGGTCTCAGTCCGGTTCCAAAGGAACTCTGCTCCGGTTTGTTATTCAGGTTAAAGTGTGAAGAAGCAGCGGGTCTGTGGGGCAGCTGAGTGAAGTGGAGCCTGAGGAGGAAGCACCGGTTAGCCCCGGTTTCACTACAGGCAGATTCACTCGCTACAGGGGCGAGGAAATAAAACCTGAACAGCCAATCAGAGTGATCTCTCTCACCGAGAAGCTCTGCCGCTGATGCGGCCGAAAAGCCGCCGACGCCGCAGTGCCAACGGTGGGCCGACAGATACTCACTGACGGCCCGACTTTGGTCGACGGCCGACTGTCAGCTTGGTGTGTCAGGGCCTTTAGGCTAACCTCTGACTGGAATTCCACTTCCTGTTTACAACCCCCAGAGCATTATGGGAACTGTAGTTCCAACACTGAGAGTTCAACCCCAGATGTAAAGCCCAGTGTCAGACTGTGGTGCTTTACAGATCTGAACCCATCCTCCGTCAGCGGTTGTGACTGGGTAGGTGACACATGGTGATTGCAGTCGGGTGTGTATCAGTGTTGAGACTCCAGAGTCTGTGTAACAGATCCGGGTTCAGGTCTGTGAGTCCAGCTCTAAGGTTTTGTGTTGTGGGTTGAGTTTCAGGCGTCGGTCCAGTCCCCAGAAGAGCTGCTGTGTTCGGGGTTTAACGGCTCAGGCTTCGGGTCAAGGTCTGATCAGAGTCTGTAAATCCAGCGGCTCACACTTCCTCTCCCACTCTGTTATTCTACAACTCTTCTTCACCTCTGTGTTTATCTGCAGCCTGCAGATTTGTCAGCTCCCCCTCTCCTCTCCCTCGGGATTTGCTTCTTCCCTCATTTCATGCGAGGAAGGAGAACGTCTCGTCTCCGTCTCTCCATGGTAACAGCGGCTGTTTTCATCAGGTTGAATTCCATTACTCCGTGTGTTTGTGCATCTCAATAAGGACGGTGTGTGTGTGTGTGTGTGTGTGTGTGATGTACAGGGTCAGTGATCTTTTAAAGCCTGAATTCCTCCGTGAACTAAAGAGACAGAGCTCAGAGCGAGGGATGAGATAACAGAGGAGGAGGTGCAGGAAAGAGGAGAGGAGGAGCACTACAGTGTAAATACAAAAAGTCTTTATGGAGTCTTAGAGGAGAGGAGGAGAGATCAGGTGAGAAGGAGGCGAGGAGAGGAACAAAGAGGGGAGGAGAGGAAGCAAACTAAGAGAAGAAACAAAAGGAGAGAGGAGGAGACAAGGAGAAGAGAGAAGGCAAAGAGATCAGTAAACAAGGAGATAGGACACAGGAGGGGAGGAGACATAAGTAAACAAGGTGAAAGGAAACAAAAGGCTAAGAAAGGAGAGGAAACTGGAGGAGAGAAGACAGGAGGAAACAAGGGAAGAAGTAAACAAGAAGAAAAGAAACGAGAGTTTAAAAGAGGAAAGGAAATGAGAGAATAAATGAAGACAGGAGAGGAAAGGAAACAAGGGGAGAGGAGAAGAAGGCAAAAGGAGAGGGAACAAGATAAGAGAGGACACAAGGAGAGAAGTTAACAAGAAGAAAAGAAACAAGAGGATAAGAGAGGAAAGGAAACAAGGAGAGAGTAGGAGAAGAGCAATAAGGAAACAAGGGGAGAGGAAAGGATAGGTGAAAAGGAAGTCATAAGGAAAAGAGGAGAGGAACCAGGAGAAAGAACACAGGAGGCGAGGAGACAAGGAGAGCAGAGGAAAGATGAGGGAACAATAGAGGAAAGGAAACACCAGCAGTGTTTCCTCAACGGCTTCTTCATCCTCAAACTGTCTTTTAACTCCTCTACTTCCTCCCTCCTCTTCCCTCCTCCTCTACTTACTCCCTCCTCCTCTTCTTCTTCTTCCCTCCTCCTCTACTTACTCCCTCCTCCTCTTCCCTCCTCCCTCCTCCTCTTCTTCCTCCCTGCTCCCTCCTCTGCCTCCTCCTCCCTCCTCCTCTTCTTCCTCTTCCCTCCTCCTCCTCCTCCTCCTCCTCCTCCCTCCCTCCTCCTCCCTTCACTCCCTCCTCCTCCTCCTCTTCTTCCTCTACCTCCTCCTCCTCGTCTCTTCATCTTCATCCTCACACTGTCTTTTAACTCCTCCTCTTTTTTCTCTTCCTCTTCCCTCCTCCTCCTCCCTCCTCCTCTTCTTCTTCTTCTTCTTCTTCTTCTTCTTCTTCCTCCTCTACCTCCTCCTCCCTTCTCTCCCTCCTCCTCCTCTTCCTCTTCTTTTTCATCTTCCTCTACTTCCCTCCTCCTCCCCTCTCTCCCTCTTCCTCTCTCTCCTCTTCCATCCTCCTCCTCCCTCCTCTTCTTCCTCCCCCTCCTCCTCCTCTCCTCCCTCCCCCTATTCTTCCTCTGCCTCCTCCTCCCTCCTCCTCTTCTTCTTCTTCTTCTTCCTCTACCTCCTCCTCCCTCCTCTTCTTCCTCCCCCTCCTCCTCCTCCCTCCTCTCCTCCCTCCCCCTATTCTTCCTCTACCTCCTCCTCCTCCTCTCTCCCCCTCCCGCCTCCTCCTCCTCCCTCCTCTTCTTCCTCCCCCTCCTCCCTCCTCTCCTCCCTCCTCTTCTTCCTCCCCCTCCTCCCTCCTCTCCTCCCTCCCCCATTCTTCCTCTACCTCCTCCTCCTCTCTCCTCCTCCCTCCTCCTCCTCCCTCCTTCCCTCCCTCCTCCTCCCCTCTCTCCCTCTTCCTCTCCCTCCTCCTCCCGCCCCCTATTCTTCCTCTGCCTCCTCCTCCCTCCTCTCCTCCCTCCTCTTCTTCCTCCCCCTCCTCCCTCCTCTCCTCCCTCCCCAATTCTTCCTCTACCTCCTCCTCCTCTCTCCTCCTCCCTCCTCCTCCTCCCTCCTTCCCTCCCTCCTCCTCCTCCTCCTCCCCTCTCTCCCTCTTCCTCTCCCTCCTCCTCCCGCCCCCTATTCTTCCTCTGCCTCCTCCTCCTCTCTCCTCCCTCCTCTCCTCCCTCCTCCTTCCCTCTCTCCTCCTCCTCCTTTGTTCTGAATCAATACAGCTTAACCTTTCCTTCCTGTCTTTAACCTTTTCCACTCAGTAGTCGTGCAGGTGTGTAATGTGATTACTCCCAGCTGGGCTCAGTCTCAAATGAAAGAGGAGGCTGTGATGGGACTTATCTGTCTGGAGGTAGCAGGAGGGCGGCGGCGGCGGCGGTGGCGGCGCTGAGCGTTTCACCGCTGCTGCTGCTGCTGTTGTTGTTTTTTTAACGTGGGTACCTTTGAAGTTCAGAGAGGAGAGCACACATTAAAGCTGCGTCACTGCAGAGAGAGGAAGCACTGCAGGGTCGCGCTCGTCAGGAGGAAGGTGCGTTGGCGCCGTCAGAAACGTTTCAGAGGTGGGATTAACGACACGCTGCAGACGTTGACAGAGGAAAATTTAGTTACCGAATATGTTCAGATATGTCCAGATAAGAACATAAGAGTCCTCCAGGAGTGAGTCCTAAAACCTGGAAATTAGTTAGCATGTTAGCATGTTAGCACTTCCTGTTTCCTCGTCTTGAAGTCAGTGTGTATTTGGCTCGATGTCTGAAATAAGCTCTGTGGTTAACACAAGCTGAAGAGACGTTCACACTGTTTTCTACAACATAAAATACATCAGTAAATACCCCACTGTGAATTTAGAGACTTTTAGGTGTCATAAAAAATACGTATGCTAACAAGTGGCTAAATGAGACGACAGAATGTCATCACACTGAACACGACTTCACAGCCTCGTGCTCACAAATTTTTCAGCACAACTGCACCCAAATTCGTACATATCCCACGTATTTTTAAAGGCTGCGATCACGTGACCAATGCGCTGACGCTAGTAAACACAGAAGCAGTCACGAACACTTGTAAGGAGGTCACAAAGACTGGACTTTGACCCGGGACTTTCCCCTGGTGTCACATGTTCGGAGCCATATGAACTTTGAGTCATTTCAAGGTACGCTCTCACCATGTTTATCTTCTAGACCTGATCTCCGTGACTTTATGTTAATTTCTATAAAACTTCAATTTAATGCCGAGTCTCTTTTACTAGCCTGGTGTGGCCACACATTTAGGCAAATAAAGGCCTAGTCTGGTTCACAACTATTTTTTTCTTTTTGTTTTCTTTAATAAAAGTTCTTCGGGTGTATAAAACCAGGTTGTTGGCTACCTCAGATTATGTGTCCATTCCTCGAGTACCGTGAGTTAAGTCAAAGGAATTAAAGGCCTGTCTCAAATACAGGCCTGTTGGTTTCTGAAGTTTTTTCTGAAGTTTTATGGTGACCTACGTAACTTTACTTTCTCTAAATTGTAACTTTACGTTCTTAAACCTAACTTACATAACTTTCTTTGTTAAATCAAACCTGCCTAACTTAACTTTCCTAAACCTTACACTACGCATTTATACTTTCGTAAACCTAACCTTCATAACTTTACTTTCCTCAAACTAACATACAACTTTACACTCTGTTAAACCGAACCTACGCAAGTACTTTCTTAAACTTAACCTACATAACTTAAGTTTCTTAAACCTAAGCTATGTAACTTAACTTTCCTAGAATTACTCTATATGTACGTTACGTTCTTAAAATTAACCTACGTAGCTTCAGTTTCTAAACTTAATCGAGATAACTCTACTCTCCCAAACCAAACCTACATAATTTTACGTTAAGTACATAATGTGACGATGTCCAACCATGATTCTTTTCCTAAACCTAGTCCCACCGCTAGGGGCGCTAATTTGTTAGATATCACAAGAACCGTTGTACGAGGATACGTTGTAGTTCCTCATGCGACTCTGTGTATATTAGAATGACAGATATCATATTTGTTTCCACACAGTCTTGTTTCTTGTCAAAATCTGGTGCCTACATTACCCACAATGCACCTCTTCCTCTGACATGTCACTCCTTTCTAGTCTCGTGTAGCCAGACCTTCAGATCTCCACAGCGCTGTGTCGATGGTACAGAAAGGTCTGGAATACAGTTTTTCTCGATTGGTTTGGCTCATTTCTTGAAACAGAAATTACATTCTCAAAGCTTTAAGTGCATTTGGCAAAATAGTCCAGTGGTTCAGCACAACACTATGGCTCACCTGCAAAAGGTCATATCTCTCCCAGTTAACAGTTAACTCATGTGTCAAAACTAAGCCATTTTCTCATATAAATAGTCAAGGCCCCCAAACACAAGTTTCCTTCTCAGTTGCTTTGGCTCATTTCTTGAAACAGAACTGACATTCTCCAAGCTCTACATGCATTTGCCAAAATAGCCTGGATGGTTCAGCACAACACCATGGCTCACCTGGAAAGGTCATATCTCTCCCAAAACAGTTAACTCGTGTCAAAACTAAGCCATTTTCTCATATAAATAGTCAATGGCCCCAAAATGCAAAGTCTCTTTGGCAATGTGTAAGCACTGTTGGTCAAAATGTTTAGATGTTTTGTCACTATGGCAGTGGACCATGGAAATATCACTTATGTCACATTTCAATCTTGGTCCAGACCATTCACTGACAATGAATGGTTACTGTAATTGATGCCTTTTGTCTAGCTACCAGAAATCAAACTGTATCAAACTGAAAAAAATGATGGACGTACACTGTCATGGAAATTGTTACTGTATTTTTATTCACAAACATAAAGTAACTGCCAAACATCACAGTAAAAAGAAAATGTATACAGCAAAATATACTGTACTGTAAACACATCAACACAAAAAAAGGAAAATTATATGCAATATCGTTCACACCAGTAACTCCACCTCAATGGTCGTCCTCTTCATCCTCACTCTCGTGGTCGTCCTCTCTCTGCTGTCTGTCTGGCCACAGATTTTCATCCACATCACACCTGATATTCTCCCTTGCGATGCAACGGGGGAAGAATCTCCGTGCATGCCGCAACCATCCCCTGCACTGATTTGCTGTGACATTGTCACAGCAAGCATCCATTGCTTCAAGCAGGGACCTCTGGTTCTGAGCCCGATGCTCATACACCCCCCCACCTCCAAGCAGAGAAAAATTCCTCAACTGGATTGAGAAATGGGGAGTAAGGTGGTAGGAGCACCATTAGCAGTCTTGGGTGGGCAGTGAACCAGGCCCTGATGAGCGGGCTGCGGTGGAAGCTGACATTGTCCCACACAACTACAAACTTTGACAAGTGAGGCCCTACCAAACCTCTCTCATTTTCTGGGATGAGATCTGAATAAAGGTGATCCAAAAGAACAGGAGCTTTTGGGTATTGTATGGGCCAAGTGTGGGAATGTGGGTGGCCACACCATTTTCAGAAATGGCAGCACACATTGTTATATTGCCCCCACGCTGGCCTGGGACATCCACTGTGGCCCGGTGGCCAATAATATTCCGGCCACGTCTTCTTCCTTTGGCCAGGTTGAAGCCGGCTTCATCCACGAAAACAAGGGTGTGAGGAGTCTCATTCCCCTCCAATGCCATTATTCTCTACAATACAGTACAACAAAATATCAAATCAGTTATACGGTAGAATCATACCATAACAGCAAATTACATAGGAATGTTTTGTGTTCTCCACCAAAAGTTCAATATAGTGGCCTCTGTGCTTTACTGTAAACAGGTTATAATGATAGATAACCAGTAACACACCACTGACTTACATTTACATACTGGAACCGCAGCTCTTTCACTCTATCAGAGTTTCTCTCAGATGGTACCCTGTAGAGCTGTTTCATGCTCATCTCATGCTTCTTCAATACCCTGTCTATTGTTGATATGCTGATAGTGTTGATGTTCTGGAATATTAGATTGTCCTGTATTACAGATCTCTCTTAGTGTGATGGCATTATTTGCCATCACTATATTGCAGATCTCCTGTTCTTGTTCTCGGCTGAGTAGTGTTCTTCTGCCACCAGTACGAGGTTGTCGTCCAATCCTAGACATAGAATTCACAAATAGACAATATTACCATTTGTATTGTGATGCACTGTCCTGTCCTGTAGACCTACTGTATGCCTTATGAATTTCTCACAGAATGAGTTACCAATTGTACTGTTGTTTTACTGTTACGTAATGTACTGAAATTCTACTGTAATGCATTGCTGTACAGTAATTGGAATACTATTGTAAACTGTACTATCAATACAGTAATTCCATTGTTGAGTGAGTACATAGGCCTACCTGTTTTCCCTGCAGAAGGTTTGGATGATAGAAGACACTGTAGATCTGGGCACATTCGGCTGAACTCGACGACCTGCCTCTGCCATTGTGAGGCCATGATTGATCACATGGTCAACAAGTGTAGCCCGAATTTCATCTGGAACGGCATGGTGTCTTCGTGCCCCTCGCCCTCTTCCACCTACTCCACCACCACGCACCCTTACTCCTCCTCCTCTTCCTCTTCTTCTTCTTCCTCGAGCAGGCAGTTGGTCATTGTTTACCTGGCCAGGTAAACAATGACCAACTACAGCCACATGTTCAGAAATTGTATTGATTCTGGTCAAGCTTTATATGTATGTTTGGCAAAAATCATGTTCATGGATAGCACCTGTCAGGTAACTAAACATACCATTTGATTGGTCATCTGAGATGTGTTACACACCCCCTTTATTAGTCAAGTTCTAGATTCACCTGAGTCAATTTATCAATCAGCAAAAGATATTCACATCATGTAATGTGATGTTATACATGGTATTATGTTCCTGACTAATTTTGACAATTGAATGAACTCTTGTGCGTGTGATGGCTGACACAATGAAATAATGCTGACATGTTTTGGAGAGTAAAACCATTTGACTGACAATCAACAGTTAGTTTAGATCAGCAAGATATATACAATTGGTAATTGTGCTAACTGTAGGCAACTGTAATCAATCAATCATTTGCAAAGTGTGCTAAGACATTTGCAATTTGTTGAAAGGACTGAGAATTTGAAATCTGTTGTGAAGAAGTGCCCAGTGGTTTAGAGGGTTGTCCATGTTGTTTTGAGAATGTAATTTCTGTTTCAAGAAATGAGCCAAACCAATCGAGAAAAACTGTAACAGATTACCTACAGGGGGAAAGACAGGGGGGCTTGTTTGTATTTCTTTGAACCAATCACAGTTGTCCTGGGCGGGGCCTAAGTCCAGGATGCAACAATGGTGCTCTCAACGGTGGAGAATAATGAGAGAGTGAATTTATTTTGGTGGAACATTTGTATTTATAAAATCTGATGCTGATGTGTTTACAGCACCAGATGAACTGATGAGAGATCAGATGAACTGATGAGGGATCAGATGAACTGATGAGAGATCAGATGAACTGATGAAGGATCAGATGAACTGATGAAGGATCAGATGAACTGATGAAAGATCAGATGAACTGATGAGGGATCAGATGAACTGATGAGAGATCAGATGAACTGATAAAGGATCAGATGAACTGATGAGAGATCAGATGAACTGATGAGAGATCAGATGAACTGATGAAGGATCAGATGAACTGATAAAGGATCAGATGAACTGATGAGAGATCAGATGAACTGATGAGAGATCAGATGAACTGATGAGGGATCAGATGAACTGATGAGAGATCAGATGAACAGCAGCAGCTGATGACGTCCTCTGAAACCTCTTGAGCAGCTTTTTCCTGACGTTCTAAAGAGAACGACAGCTGATTTAGACACAAACAAACGTGTTTTAAATCTCAGGAGGATTTTATTTGGGTACAAGAAGACTCCTGAAATGACCAGTGGACATGAGTTCTTTCACGAATGTCTCCACCTCAGATTTGTGGCTGTAGTTGGACCTCAAAGACTCTGCGGGCTGAAGATTTCCCTCCACAGCGTACTGTAGAAATAAAAGCACAAAATGAAGCAGCGCCGCAGACACACAGAAAAACGTTTTTAAAGCAGCACTGGACCTTCGAGTCGCCCCAGAGAGCGTTTCTGAGCACAATACATGCTGATATTACAGTCCTGTTTGTGTGTGTGTGTGTGTGTGTGTGTGTGCTCGCCATCACTGATAGTAAATCCAGTGAATTGTGTTTTGTGGAGCGTGGGAAAGCTCTGCTGATATGGCCAATTACAGCTCCGCTAACAAAAGGTCACCATTTCATTACCAACCACACAATACCACAGCGCCAAGCCGTCCTGACACACACAGAGACACAGGACGGGGCGGAGTGGACACAGCGTGGGGACATGGCAGCGGAAGCAGACGTCGTCCTCACAGGAAACTGTCACATGTGTCTGTCCGCCTCAAAGAGCAGCGAGCTGATGGAGCCAAAACAGCCACAGAGCAGGTGTGGGCCTAAAATAACACCACGATATTTCAGGGTTTTTTGTGTGAACGATGTTCCTGATGATACGACAGATTATCAGGCCCAAACAGAATCTGTGGTTTTTAATTGTTTTAATTGTTTGGTTTGCTTTTGTTTTTGCTGGTAGAAAGAAAGTCAACAGTGAGCGCCGCTGCTTTCAGGAGCACTGGAAGGTTGAATACTTTTTTCCACTGAGACGTAACAGTTGCATTTGTCTCGTTTGTACCAGTGTCCCTTCAGCTTCAGACAGATTTAAGACTATTTAATGTCACACACAATGAAATTTAAGACAAGAAAAACATGAACCAACATCATTTACTTTGGGTCGAGCACAGTTTTGACCAAAAGTTTACTGTAACAACAAACATGACTTTTTTGGTGTCATAGAGGACACGATCACAGAACAGAGCGACCCAGTCTCACTCCAAAGTCGTTGAAATCCGGAGCTTGGGCAGTGACTTGCAGCGTCAGACACTTACAAAAACAGCCGGCCTTTAACGTCACCATGACATGCGGCCGGTTGCCGTTATAGTTTAATGGTGCTCGGCGTGTAGGGGGAATGCAGCAGGAGAAGGACAAAAGTAAGGCGGCAAGAGTCCGAGTAGAGCGAGGCTGAGGGGTGGTCAAACAAATACAGACTTTCACCCAGGAGGCCGGTGTTCACTTCCTGTAAGATTGTGTGTTGGCTTAGTGTAACCATGTGTGTGTTGCTTAAACGTAATCACGTGTGTGTGTGTGTGTGTGTTGGCTAAACGTAATCACGTGTGTGTGTTGGCTAAACGTGACCACGTGTGTGTGTTGGCTAAACGTAATCACGTGTGTGTGTTGGCTAAACGTGACCACGTGTGTGTGTGTTGGCTAAACGTAATCACGTGTGTGTGTTGGCTAAACGTGACCACGTGTGTGTTGGCTAAACGTAATCACGTGTGTGTGTTGGCTAAACGTGACCACGTGTGTGTTGCTTAAACGTAATCACGTGTGTGTGTTGCTTAAACGTAATCACATGTGTGTGTGTTGGCTAAACGTGACCAGTGTGTGTGTGTTGGCTAAACGTGACCACTGCGTGTGTGTTGGCTAAACGTATCCACGTGTGTGTGTTGGCTTAATGTAACTACGTGTGTGTGTGTTGAAGGAAACAAACATCAGTTGGTGGTGTTGTACCGACGTAGTGCTTTTATTTTGAAAGAGACTGTATCAAACTGTACATTTCCTGTGAAAACAGAAGTGTATTTTGAAAACAGACAATGCATGTAACAGGCTGAAGTTGACACGGCGTCCCAGAACGTCAACAACCAACACACCCAGGGTACCTTGGACGTCATATGTGGACGTGGAAAGTCCTTGATGTGTTGAACAGAACGGGAAAATACCAACATTTGTTGATGAGTTTTCTTGGCAGTTTCAGTTCTCAGTGTGCCGAGTTTGAAAACTGTTTGACATTTAGTACCCCAAACCTCTACCTTCAGTTTTTTACTTCTTTAAGATGATGTTTTTTGGGGTTTTGCCTTCCTTTGATAGGACAGCGAGGGGATGACACGCAGCAGAGGGCCGCAAGTTGGAATTGAACCCTTGCCGTTTCAGGAAGGACACAGCCTTTGGTACCCGGATCACCTGCTCTACCAGGTGAGCTACTGGGCGCCTCAAACACCATGTTTTCATTCATTATGGCGTTCCCCGTGTCGTTAAGCTAACAGACAGAGGATCCTCTGAGCATCACAGCAGTTATCCTGATGGACAGGTCCAAACAGAATGTTCATGTTGCCAGTTTCTTGTTCCTGTTTTTTGCATGAAAGATGTATTTTGATTTTGTGACAAACTGAACAAAATGAAACTGTAAAGTCCCCAGTGGAAATGACTCTAACGAGCTCTGTGGACATTTAACAGCAACATTTAGAACTCATTTATTCAGCATCGCCTTCAGCAAACCATCTCTCTTCCTTTGTTTTATTCATATCTGTTACAGCTTTTATTCTTCATAGGCGTTCCTTTGTGTTCTGTCCATCTTTCACATGTTTTGTTGTTCTCGTGAGCCTGTTTTATTCTATCAGCCGCCTCTTTGGTTTCATTTGATTGTTAGGTTTTATCGTACACGTTTTAGACTTGTTTGAGTTTTTATTCATTCTCTTGTTTCTTTTAGCTACAGCTCCTGTATGAAAGGTGCTATATGAAGACATTGATGATGATGATGATGATGATGATTAAGAGGAAGAAAACAGGATTAAATATGTGTTTGTTGAGGTGTGTCACTGGAGAATAATTCACTTCATTCTAATTCATAGTTTTATTATCTGCAGCTGTGACACACAGGAAACACTCGGCTCCATTCAAACAACAGCACGATGACGACTGGAGAAACTCCTGCTGACCAACAACGTGATCACAATACGATACGTAAATGTAGCCCAGATTTCTGCTTTAACGGTAACTGTACGTCATGTGATCGTGGTGTAGTTTGTTTTTAGCCTAACACTAACTTCTTACTTCTGGCGATTGTTTTACTCATTAAAAATCATAACAGTTGGTGGTGCGGGTTTATTAACCTGTAGACCCGAGTGTAGCTGGTTCTTGTTAACCACGTGGATTTTTGTTGAAACGTAAAAAAACCCAAAACGTTAGGCTTCAATGTATCCGCCACATGATAAGGTAACGTATCCGTACGTCTGAGAAACATCCATTTATTCTGGCGAACAAACTAACTAACACGACTTTCAGCTGAGGGCAGAGTTCATGTCCCTCAGTGACACTGAACAGAACCCAGACAGCAGTTTGGTTCCTTTAAAAACAAAGGTTGAGAATATAAATGTAATTTCCAGCAGACAGGGTTGAAATTAAAAGCTCCTGCTGTTCAAACCAAACAGCCCACGACCCGCCCGGTGCAACATTACATCACGGCAATCTGACAGCAGCAATTAAACATGTGTTTGTACATGTGTTATTTTCTGCTGGGCATAAAAAACATGAGTTCAGGTGTGTGTGTTGTAGAAATGCCCGTGGCTGTCTCTGTGAGGCGGAGAAAGAGCCTGTGTGTACACAATGTGTGTATTAACTGGTAGTATTAGGTATTAGTCCTCAGAGACTGCAGGTCAGGAGCAACATTCATCTCTCAGCCGTTTTTTCTGCTGAGCCAAAACATCTTTCCCCAAGAAAATACTCACGCACATAAAACATCTACACACTAACAGACACAGCAGCGCCGGCCGGGTTACAGCTTTGAAGCGCTCTGCTTACACTCTGAAATCCAGTGTTGAACAGCAGCTGTATTAATACATGATGTCATCCAGGAAGAAGGGAGGATAGGAGGAGAGAACTTCTTTCAATCCGTTCATTTGAGAAAAGCCTGAAAACGTAGCGTGATAAGAGTTTACAGGCCGCCGTGTTTCGTCATGGAGTTCATCTTTATGTTGGTGTGAGGGGAGACGTCAGGAAGGTTTATCCACAGCTGGACTCAGCTCAGATCGGACCTGCTGTGAGATCTGGAATTAAATTGCTTTATTTTATATGTTTTCAGGTTGTCCATCCGACCCGTTCTTGTGAAGGTGATATCTCAAGAACACCTTTAGGGACTTTCTTCAACTTTGGCACAAATGTCCACTTTGAGTCACGGATGAACTGATTAGACTTTGGTGGTCACTGTTACATTATCCCCATCTCATTCTCATGAATGCAATCACTCCAGAGCACCTCAAGGGACTTTCTTCAACATTGGCACAAATGTCCACTTACACTCAATAGACCTTTTTAGTGTTATTAAGCAGTATGACATTTTTTGGTGGGCGGGGCTTAGCTGGAGGCAAAACAGTTCACCACAGACGTTGGCTAGCGCTAGCTACCCAGCAAGCATTTTTTGGTTTAAAAAACATCTAACAGCCGTCTACATGAAGACCTGACGTCAGTGAAATTTGGTAGACGTCTAACCATAGCCAAAGTGTAGACGTCATCAATTATACGGCTATGTAGAGACCATGTCCAGAAAATGGAGATGAACATATTTTAATTACTGTTGACTCTCTATACGTGATTGAATATCATACCGCACGCCATCTGCAATGGTGAAAATTACATTTAATGAATTTCAAAATTAAATCGGCTAGATTTGGGTTACGTGTAACTAGACTAAATCGGAGCTAAATATAACCAATACGTTTAAATCATGACTATTGCTTGCTGGGTAACAAGTTCAAGTCTTGTTTTAGATGATGGAGGAAGATGATGTGAGTGGTGCGTTCAGAAACACTCATTGTGAGTGTGGGAGCGCACTCTGACACAAACTGGAGCGTTGATAAATTGGGAGCGCTGTCTGAATGTAGCGTTGGGTTATCCAGAGCAGCGCACTCTCAGAGTGGCAGAGCGCACTCTGGACACTCTGTCTGTGGAGACGGAGCAGCAGAGCGCCGAGCGCAGTGAATGTGTGATTAACTTAACCGTTGGTTCATTCATGTAGAAATATAACGCTGCGTTTCTTCCACCAACAGGGCTCTCATTTTAGTGTAGAGCGTCAGACTGAATTTACCAACGCACCATGTCAGGTCACTCACTCTCCGGGACCGCCAGTGTTACTTGAATAAGTAAACACTGACCAACGGGACCAGACTGGCCGACCCGTATGCTCTCACTCAGTGGATGGATGATGTCACAGGAAGCCAATCTTACAAAGGAGGACCACACTTGTTTGTTTTGCTATGGAAGCTAACGTTAGCTAATGTGCTAAAAAGTTAGCGTAACCTTCTATTCTGGCTCCCAATAACACACGCTTTACCTCCAGATAATAAAATGATGTCATCATGACGTTATCGTGACGTCGGCACTGAGAGGGTCTACAACAATCTAATTAGAATTTGGTCGTTAAAGGTCAAAGGTCAGTGTTAATCATGAAACATTTTCCCAAAGGTTTGGTGTGTGTGTGATCCTGAGGGTTTCATTGATTGATCTGTGCACTTCCTGTGACAGTGCGGCAACAAAACTGACTGATCGTTCATTTTGTGATAAAAGCACCAAATCTGGTACATATGTGACTCAATATATGTAGAAGACATCTGGACAAGAGAGCGTCGCAGATGACCATGGCTGCAAAATCCATCATGGCCGCCACCTGAACACTGTTTTTGACTACAACGTTTGAACCAGATGAGCTACACATGCTAACGTAGTGTCTATTTTATGTTTTTATTTGTCCACGAGAAACACATTGGAGTGCTTATTCGTACGATTGGATGCATCAGGACCCCTAATTTGCGTATTTCCTAGTTAGCACCCGTTATTGGGGCGAGGTGCCTCTTTACAAGATTTACATTTTTGTGCCATAACAACAAATTTATTTCTTCCAACAGTGTATTGGTTTTTCCACCATCGTCCTGCACATGCTAAAATCATATCCAAATACTTTTATATTTTACAGTAAATTCACTTTGTTCTTAAGGGGTTATCTTCCCCCATCTCACCCTACTAGCTCCAACACATTTAAGACTTTAGATTTATAACATGTCGTGTTTCTGTTACGCAGGTTCGGCACAGCGCTGAAGGACAGCCAGTTCAACATCTGCCTGGTTAGCACGAGCTCACACAGCAGCAGCAGCAGCAAACATCCAACGCCGAGCTGTTAAGGTCCAAACAAACTCACACTGAAATGAATCAAATAATAGGTCACGCTAGCCGTGAGATGCTAACAGTTAGCTCTGCCAGTGTTTGTGTGCAGACAGACTCCCACTAACTTTTCCCATGCTCGGCGCTCACACTCAGGAGGCAGTAAAGCTAGCTATATTCTCCCAGCGGCGGGGAGCTAGCTCCAAAGGCCCCAACGCACCAAACCGATGGCGGAGAACTAGCAGCGACAGGAGCGCCCCTCTCAGAACGTTATAACAAGATAAATAAGTTTATTGTTATAACAAGAAAAGTTGTTTTTGTTTTGTCATAACATGAAAACAAAATAAATATCTTGTTATAACAATAAAGTTTTTTAAAGTTTGTTTTATTTTACAAAAACAAAATATCCGTGGAAAAATAAAAAAATAAACGTGGAAAATATCTTGTTATAACACGGAAATTTTCATGTCATTACCAGATACTGATCAAACTTTTTGGTTGCTTTTTCTGGCACAGCGTCAGTGCGCTTCAGTAGAATAATTCCTAAGTGGTAAAAAAATAAAATAAAAATCAGCTGTCATCACGTCTCTCAAACATATTTCCTGTTGCACGTTGGTGTTGTATGAATATACTTTCTGGGATTTGTGGGCTTTTATTGCCTCATCTCTTCCTAATTGTCGACACACTGAGACAAACTCACAGTGAAATATATCATTACTGTACGTGCATGAATTTCATTCTCCAAAAGAAATGAGTCAGGATTCTTTCAGTGTGACTGCGACATTAGAAAAGTGTCAGGGGGAGAGTCGAGGCAGCAGAGTGAGCTGGAATATTTCCTTGAAATGGAAAAGCAGGAACAGACTGTGACAGTGTGTGTGTGTGTGTGTGTGTGTGTGTGTGTGTGTGTGACTGGGTCAGGACGGATAGTGAAGTCATCATCGGCCTGAAATCGAATGTTTCTACCTTTTAAAAGAAAGTAATAAAATCATGTGAGGCGGCTGCACCTGTCCACACGCTGAGGTTATAACTGCGTGTGACTGTCAGTCCCGACCTCATTCCACTCTCGTCTCATTTACCTCCCAAACATTTGCATTTTAATATTCGACTCTATGGGAACATTTCCTGCTGCTTCTCAGCTCCTGATAAAGGAGACGCTGTTCAGGTCACAGGAAGTGATCGTCACCACCACCGCTAATGGGCTCATCCTTTCAAAATAAAACCTGGTCAATAGTTACCATTGAGATGATTACACAGGAAGTAATCAAAGTACTTTTACTCACATACAGGTATTTAGGTATTTGACCTCAGCAGGTACAGTTACTGCTTATTGGTCTGATTAAGATATTTAGACTACATGAAGCTGATAATACTTGTGTACTTTTACTGCAGATACTTGTGTACTTTTACTGCGGTTACTTGTGTACTTTTACTGCGGGTACTTGTGTACTTTTACTGCGGGTACTTGTGTACTTTTACTGCTGATACTTGTGTACTTTTACTGCAGATACTTCTGTACTTTTACTGCAGATACTTGTGTACTCTTACTGCGGATACTTGTGTGCTTTTACTGCTGATACTTGTGTACTTTTACTGCAGATACTTGTGTACTTTTACTGCTGATACTTGTGTACTTTTACTGCGGGTACTTGTGTACTTTTACTGCAGATACTTGTGTACTTTTACTGCAGATACTTCTGTACTTTTACTGCATGTACTTGTGTACTTTTACTGCTGATACTTGTGTACTTTTACTGCGGATACTTGTGTACTTTTACTGCAGATACTTGTGTACTCTTACTGCGGATACTTGTGTGCTTTTACTGCTGATACTTGTGTACTTTTACTGCAGATACTTGTGTACTTTTACTGCTGATACTTGTGTACTTTTACTGCGGGTACTTGTGTACTTTTACTGCAGATACTTGTGTACTTTTACTGCAGATACTTCTGTACTTTTACTGCATGTACTTGTGTACTTTTACTGCTGATACTTGTGTACTTTTACTGCGGATACTTGTGTACTTTTACTGCAGATATTTGTGTACTTCTACTGCAGATACTTGTGTACTCTTACTGCGGATACTTGTGTACTTTTACTGCGGATACTTGTGTACTTTTACTGCAGATACTTGTGTACTTCTACTGCAGATACTTGTGTACTCTTACTGCTGATACTTGTGTACTTTTACTGCGGATACTTGTGTACTCTTACTGCGGATACTTCTGTAGTTTTACTGCAGATACTTGTGTACTTTTACTGCTGATACTTGTGTACTTTTACTGCAGATACTTGTGTACTTTTACTGCGGATACTTGTGTACTTTTACTGCTGATACTTGTGTACTTTTACTGCTGATACTTGTGTACTTTTACTGCGGATACTTGTGTACTTTTACTGCATGTACTTGTGTACTTTTACTGCGGGTACTTGTGTACTTTTACTGCGGGTACTTGTGTATTTTTCTGCGGGTACTTGTGTACTTTTACTGCGGGTACTTGTGTACTTTTACTGCGGGTACTTGTGTACTCTGACTGAAGTACAGGAGCTGGGTACTCAGTCCAGCAGTGTAATAATACTCAGACATTCAGTTATCACCAGTAAATGATTTTTATTCATAACCGTCTTCCACTAATTAACAGTGTTTGCTTACTTAATTTCCCAGGGTGCCGCTCTGCAGATGGTCAGCATAAACCGTTCAGTAACCTCAGCTGTTCGGCCATCATTATCTCCCTCTGTGTACACACACACACACACACACACACACACACACACACACACACACACTCAGGTCACTACAGGCTGAAATCAGTTCACAGAAATAGAGGAAATATTTTCTCCTGCAGCGGCTGATGAAAAACTCAGATCCTTAAATACAAGTACAAATGCTATGCGATGTAAATGTACAGTACTTCATTATGAGGACGAGTCGTTTATTTTTAATTCTACTTAAGTAAAGTAAGTTTCATTTATTCACCTTTGAAAGAACAGGCCGAAATGCTCGACGTATCCTCAGATATGTAGATTAGGTTTAGGAATAGAAGAATTGTCGGGCGTCGCCACTTTACGTACTTAACATAGAGTTATGTGGCTTAGGTTTATGAATATAAAGTTATGTAGGTTACGTTAAGGAAAGTGAAGTTACGCAGGTTATGTTAAGGAAAAGAAAAATAGTTGGGCGCCATCACTTTACATACTCAACATAAAGATATGTACTTACCATAAAGTTACGTAGGTTAGGTTTAGAAAAGAAAAACAGTTCAATGTCCTCACTCTACGTACTTAACATAACAATTAGTACTTAACGTGAAGTTACGTAGCTCAGGTTTATGAACGTAAAGTCTAGTAGGTTACTTTAAGGAAAGTAAAATATGTAGGATAGGTTTAGGGAAACGATAATGACTTGGTGTTGTCATTTTACATACTTAACATGAAGATATGAACTTAACGTAAAGTTACATAGGTGGGTTTAGGAAAGTACCAGTGTTTAGTTTAGGTTTATGAAAAGAAAATGTTTGGGCGTCGACACTTTACATACTCAATATAAAGTTATGTAAGTTACGTCAAGGAAAGTAAAATGACATAGTTAAGGTTGAGGAAACTAAAGTTACGTAGATTTAGGAAGAAAAGCAGGTTGGGGTCATCATTTTATGTTCTTAACGTAAAATTATGTAGGTTAGGTTTAGGAAAATAAAGTTAAGTAGGTTGTGTTAAGGAAAGTAAATTTATGTAGGTTACGCTAAGGATGGTGAAGTTACGTTGGTTATGTTTAGAAAATTATGGAGATGTAGGGTTAGGAAAGTAAAATTGCATAGATTAGGTTAAAATAAGTAAAATTACGTAGGTTACATTAAGGAAAGTAGAGCTACGTAGGTTATGTTGAGGAAAGTAAAGTTAGGTTAAAGTAAGTAAAATTACTGTTCACAGCTTTAATCTCTGCAGTCTCTCCAGAATCAAACCATCAGCCCAGTCGGCAGAGGAAAATGTGGCATTTCATATGCATCATATCAACATTTCTGAAGGGACGTAGTGTTTGAGCTGACTTTGTCACCTGGAGATGAACCCTGCCAAGCTGCAGAGAACTGTTTAAGACCAACCAATAACAAAACAAGTCATTATGGACACATCGCTGAGTTTCCTGCAGGAATCGTGCCACCACAACACGATTGTTTTTACAGAGACATCGCTGTGTGCGGTTGTTTTTTTTTTGTTTTTGTTTTTTTTGCTGGAATTGTTTTTGTGGAGAATTTGCTGTGTTTTTTGTCCGAGTAGTGTCAAATGTACAATTGTTTTTGCGGAGAAATCATTGTTTTTGTCACTAGGATAGTGTCACACAAAACGGATGTTTAGCGCAGAATTCACGTTGGGGTTTTTTTGGTTTTCTTTTTGGAATAGTGCCAAAAAAGTGTTTGTGTTTCCAGAGATATTACTTTTTTAAATTTCACTGAAATAGTGCCAAAAAACAGACGTTTTTACAGAGACATCGCTGTGTTGTTGTTTTTGCTGAAATAGTGCTGAGATATTAGAGCGTTGCCCTCCAGGGTGGTGTCACCAAAGCAGTTGACTTTCTCACGAAGACGTCACTGTGTTTCTTGCCTCTCTGTGTCACTGGGTTCCTTCATTACCATGAACTATGATTGTTAAGGATTTTGATCGATTACAAATAATTCTGCTCGATAGTCTGTCAGTGTTTCCTCTACAGTGCTACAGGCCCGGCGAGCCGCCGTGCCTACGAGACCCCCGCCGGACCTATGCCAGGCAAAAAATCATAGACAGACGGAGGCTCTCATCGCTCTCCAGCGGGTTCCCTTGAGGCCTCTGACAGACGGAGGTTTCGCTGAAAACTGAAGCCTGTAACTCTGGCTGGCACGGTTGTAAACACCCGTGGTGAACGGCACATGCGCGCCATTCTTCCTCTTTGGCCTGAGGGGTTGAAGCTCAAAACTGGGGCAGCTGCGCTCTCTTGTGGCGACAGTCTGCACTGCACTCTTTTGTTTTCTCTCTTTTGAAATACTCGCTTATCAATTAATCGATAACTGATCGTTTTGATGATCGAATAATGAATTTTGATCGTTTGTCCATCCCCACCATGAACACACACACTGCACACACACCGTCCTGCTGGATGGTTGTTGAGATGTTTCAGTTTGAACCAAAACGGTGCAGCGGGACAAAAAGCTACGCTGCCAGCGAGGCTTATAATGAAAACAGTGAGGTACAAGAACCAAACACACCAGAATCAGCATCAAAGACCTGTATTACAAATTCAGATTGTGAGAGTTGTGAACCTTTACATTTATCCAGCAGACAGCTTTACGTTTGTGGAAACATCTTCCCACTGAGGAACATGTAACCTCCAACCTCCTTCAGCCCTGCTTTGCTTTAATTGTTCTCTGAGGACTCCTCGAGACTCTCTGACTCCTCGTTGATGATTATATGTTTATAGTCAGCAGATGAAACACTGAACAGTTTCCTCTAATGGCGGCGCTGTGCTCCTGTTTTTACACAGCATGCTCCCATTGGTGGAAGTAAAACCTCTGAGTCTGTCAAAGAAACCATCTCTACCGAAGGCACAGTTCTATGTGATCCGCATGTGTTTCGTCTCAGTTCACACATGGGCTTCTCAGTTCTAAAATAAAAACTACCAGTCGGCCAATTACGTCCTGCCTCTCCTCGCCAGTCTCCCTGGACCTCCCTCATTTCCTCCCTCAGACGGGGAACAGCAGGGAGCGGAGCTGTTTTCCTTCAGGGCCCACTAGTTTTAGAGCAACCTACTTACCGGTGTCAGAGTGTCACACTGTCTCAGTATTCAGGTAAAGACACCAGCAATTTATTTTGTCCAGATTACAGTCTGCCTCGGCTCCCTCCTCACCCACTGTCTGTTCTCCTGCTGCTGCTCATTTATTCTCCTCACTTATACCGACTCTGTTGTCTCTGTGATGCTGCTATTTGTATCGCAGCAAAGACGCACACACACGCTCTGTACAACCGGCCGCGCACACACCAACCTCGACCTCAGTTTCTGCTCTCGTTAAAATGTATAGTTCTGTGGTTTTAGTTCCGGCTCTGTGTGCTGCTGCTTTGTGTGTCTCAGTGTCCTGCTGCGTCTCCAAATGTCTCATTTTAGGTCTCAAACCTTCAGCAGTCCTCAGACCTCAGCGGGACCTCCGCTCCTCTCTGTTATCTCCCTCCAGTCTTGCTCCATCTTCCTTTCTCTATGTTTATCAAACACGTCCATAAACTCGGAGATATGAGTGAAGTATTTTGCTCCAGTTGAAACAGTTTCAGAGAGAACAGAGCGATCAGCGGCGCAGGTCTCTGTCACGTCTGTCCGGGGGCCTTTAGGTAGGGAACAGGAAGAGCAGCCTGTGACAGCAGTGAAACAAATAAGTGCTGAATCTCATTTATCTTAGCTGCCTTCCTTACGCCAGGTGTTAACCTACATATGTGTACGGAGACGAGGCATCCAGAAGTCTTCGATTACATTAAATAAATTGAACTTGTGTCGTGGATTTCGGAGCGACCGTATCACAGTTTGCTCGTGCAAATCGCCGGACAAAAATGCTGCCAATGTACGTTTCTGCAAACCACGGACATGTTACATTTGGATCTTATTACATAGCAGATACCCTGAAACTTTACGTTTAAACAGCACTATGGATAATGTGTAGTTAGGTATAGGCACAAAACTATGTGGTCATGTGTAGGAAAACGTCATGTTTTGAAATCCCCGCTTTACATGACACCATCCTGGCTGGAAACACAGCATGTTCATGGCACTCACCCTGAAACAGCAAAGGGTCCATAAAAACACCCATTTGTAGCCTAAAAATCTGCTTTTAAAATGTCATTGGGTCGCTAAATAAAATCCATGTTTGGTGCCTTAAAATCCGCTGGAAAAACAGCCATGGGTTGATAAAACAAAAACCCACATTAGGTGCCTGAGAATCCGTGCTGGCTTAGCTAACAGCGAACAGGATGTTTCCTTCAGGTCAGTTTCCTGTTGATTGTCAGGTGAGTTTGTCTGATTAAAAATAACTTGTTTATCTGGTTTGAACACACTGTGAATCTGAGTAATGTTATTCTGATAAAATATGGTTATACATTATATACAGTCACTGTCATTATGACTCGTTCAGCCGTTCATACGTCTTTTAATTAAATATTTCACAGAGCACGTCACGAACACGACAGGCTAACATCTTTATTTATTTGTTGCCATGTGATACAGGTCCTGTTTTTGTTCCTGTAATGTTCCAAGCAAATATTTCAAACTACTGGATGGCGAAAAACTGACAAAATGAGCCCCTCCCCCGCAGCTACAGGTACTTATTATTTCAATCCCCCTGGGCCACGCTGCCCGCGTGAGCAGAGCTGCTCCGACCACAGACTGCAGAAATAACGGACGTACAAACCGTGACGTCACCCATTAGTTTGTGGACTCCCGTTTTGAAGCCTTGAGTTTGGCATTTCAGTCGTCGTCATGTTGGTTTTTTTGGAAGCAGAAGTGATGATGTTTGGGCGAGAGGTTGGAACTGTGAAGGAGCGAGGGCTGGATCTGACTGAGAGGCCGAGGACGTAAACAGCTGAGTTTTATAAAGTCGTCGTGAATGTTGAAATTAGCTTCAGAGACCAATTTCTACTTTGAACATGGAGGTCTGTGGGGACTGACTCACTGTTGGAGCCAGCCTCTAGTGGACGTTAGAGGAACTGCAGTTTGTGGCAGTTCACTGTTGGTTTTATTTTTCAGCCTCGGCGGTCACGTCTTGGCTCAGACAAGCTCAGCTGCAGAACATCTAGAGAAAAAGAGTCTAGCCTTTTTGTTGTGAATTCATATTTATACATATTTTACCCATGTCGGGTGCCTGACCCACCGCACGACTCTGAAACCAGGCACCCAGATGACAGTCCGGGGTTTGTTTGCCTCACACAAAACATGCGACGTACGTGACAGGTCCTGTTTTTGGCCCAGTAATATTCCAAGCGCATATTCCAAACTACAGGATGACGAAAAATGGACACTTCCTTGTGTTGGACATTAGAGGCATCATCTGTATATTTACGGATCTCTCTCTAAAATCCAGTCGCACACGTTAGTGGAACCGACGTGGTACAGTCGAGATGGCAGTGTAGATAGAACAGGGACTAATTTCTTTCCTAACGTGTCTGATTTTAGTGCAGTGATACGGTGGTGCGCCCCTGCATACACCTGATCAGTGCGACTCTGACACCAGTCCAGGTTTGTTAGACCCTCCATCGCCCCTCCTACCAGCCCTAGAAGAACTTTCCAGCTCCTCCTTCCAGCGTTTACATTGACACCGTCCAGTGGCTTAACGTACTGCCTCGACAGGTGCCGTGCAGCCGACTGGAGGCGTGTAAGAACGCCGTGAAAGGTTCCGTCTGGCTCCATCACAAACCGATGCCACCGGCTGGTAACGCAAAAGGAGGCTTTTGGTGCAGAAATCACTGACAAAGTGGTGGTATGTTGTGACTTCTGAACGAGATCGGGTTGATAAAACTGCATCACTGTAGGAAACGTTTGTAGATGGAGGTGTTTCATTATAGTCTGAGGAACGTGTCTGCTGATGGAGGCTCTGCAACGACATCTTCTATGTATTCAGCACAATAAACCTCATTCAGTCATGACAGTAAATTACTTTAATTGTGCAACTTTATGCTTGCGTGTGTGTGTGTGTGTGTGTGTGTGGTTTACACTTGCTGAATTGTGACTGAATCTGGGCGTGTTTGTTGTGGTGTGTGTTGTTTAAAGCGCAACTCTGTGATAATCGGTGTGAAATTAAACTCCAAACTGTGTTAAAGAGTGTTGACGTGGTGTCTGTGCGGAGCCGCCCTTTGAGTCGCTCTGGAGAGGACTGTTGCAGATATCAGCATGATCAGAGCTGGATGACGACGCTGCAGGGCCAGATTACCGGCCCGCTGTGCCCGGTGTCCTATTAAATACTCAGTGTGCCTCAAATAAAGCATGTGTCCTATTGAAGGCTGCTGTTGGGAAATAAAAGCGCAGTAACATGACGCCGCTGTTCCTGAAATAGCCCAGAAACAGAGCAGTGATGCAGCATGTTGCCTCGAGGGCAGAGATGGGAGGAAGTGTGGCTGGCAAGAAGGAGAGGACGGGGGGGGGGGGTTACAATAAAAGCCCTACCCAGTGGTAGGTTTTGGTGCAGACCCCCCCATGTAAATGTTAAATTATAAGGGGTTGTGTTGTGCCTGTGAGGCTGCATGTCAGAGTCGTCTACGGGTAAAAGCAAACGTCAGACACATTAAAAGTGTAGAGAAAAATTGGGTCTCCATTGTTTTTAAAAGGTTAGCTTTCTACTTAGCATAAAAGATACTGAAGCTTCAGTAACACGACAGGAGGCGAGAAACAAACTGATGTTCAGCACAGCCTGAGCAGCGCGAGGAGGGGGAGTGTTTAAGTTGCTGCGATAATAATAAGAAAAAAACACAAAAATATGCAGATGCATTCTTTTCAGGAGGTTTATAAAGCTGTGTGTGCATGACTGTGTTTTATGAGTCACTGTGGAGCTGGAGCCCACAGTCAGCCGTTAATGTATGGAAGAACATCCTTAATCAGCCGTTTGCATATCAGTACTGGCGCCTGCTCGGCTGCTCGGTGGAACTGTGAATAGGAAGAACTCCACAGAGCCTGTTTACAGATTGTTCAGCTTCTAATGCAGCTGTCATTGTGTAACTCTATACAGCTGCATCATTAATTCATCACATCATCAGCAGTGATATCTCAGCCATCATTAACCAACAATCTACAGCCAATCAAATCGCCAGGAAAAATGTTGGCAATGTACGTTTCTGCAAACCACAGATGCGTTACGTTTGGACCTTGTTACGTAGCAGATACACTGAAACTTTACGTTTGACCAGCGCTTTGGTAACGTGTAGTCAGGTGCAGGAAAACATCATGTTTTAAAATCGCAGCTTTACACGGCACAATCGTGGCTGGAAACACAGAGTTGTGTTTCCAGCAAAAAAAAAAAAAAAAACGCTTTTCAAGACACTATCCCTAAAACTGCAAAGTGTTGCTAAAAAACACCCATCTTTGGGGGCTAAAAAGTTGCTTATACAGCAGCAAAGGGTCTCTGAAAAAACACACATTTCTTGGCTAAAAGTCCGCTTATAAAATGGCGACAGGTCACTAAGAACACCAACGTTTGGTGCCTAAAAATCCGCTGGAAAAAACAGGTTGCTAAAAAATGCATGTTTAGTGTTGTGTTTAGAGTTGCTGAAAAAACAGTGATAGGTTGATAAAAAAAAGACCCAAGTTTGATGCAAGTCATGAAAAAACACCCACATTAGGTGCCTAAAAATCTGCTGGAAAAACACTGACAGGTTGATAAAAATATCCATATTTCGTGTCTTAAAGCCCCTACGAGGAACTTTCATTTTGAGTTGATTTTGGCAACCCTGTGGACAAAAGCAGTAGTGTTTTGCCGGAATGAAGCCTACATTTCCCATGAGCTCGCGTATTGTCGTAAAGACGCTTACCTGGCACTCGCTGGACCCTGTCGACGCCTGGCTGGTACCTGTCCTCGGCCCGGATGAGGCATTTCAGCCCCGCGGCCCCTGCTCTCCTCGTCCCCGCTGGCTCGGGGTGAATCTGCACAACCTGCGGCCTCTGTGTGTGGCTCCCCGGACAGCTAACGCCGTGGACCCGCCGGCTCCTGCCAGGATTGGGCTGGTAAACGTTTATCCTGAAGGATTTCAAAAATTGTAAAAAGGGCCCATTTGCACATTGGGAAAGAATATAATTTAAATGAAGATATTTAGAAAGCTTTTATTGCCAAAGACTTTTCTGAGAAGTTCATTTTTTATAATTTTATTTAAAATGAAAGTAGGTTGTCTTTAACCATTTTCTCTTCTCACTTTAAAACACCCAAGTTTGATGCGTAAAACGCCGCTGGAGAAACAGTGACAAGTCACAATAAACTCCCACATTAGGTGCCTTAAAAGCCAAAGTAAAAGTTGGTGTGTAAAAAGCGGACAGCAGCCGACAGGTTGATCTGATAAACACCCGCGTTTGGTGCCTGAAAATACGCTGGAAAAACAGCAATAGGTTGATTAGAGAACACTCATGTTAGGTGCCTGAAAAGCCACCGGTAAGCAAATACGTGTTTGGTGCCTAAAAAAATGCTGGAAAAACAGTGACAGGTTGATAAAAAACAAAACAAAAAAGGTTAATATGATGTGTATAAAATGTACAAATATTAATGGTTTGCAAAAATGTACAATGCCAACATTTTCCTCTGGCGATTCAGCTGCTGTGGCCAAACGACCAGTAGATGCTGTGAGCTAAATGCTAGAAAAGTTTTTGGTGATAAACGAGATTTTTGACCTGATGGTGGCGCTACATGTACATGTCACCACTTTCATTCTATAGTTCATCCATTAGTTGTTCAAATATAACAATAACAACCACGAATGTGAACGTTTATGGTGGTGCTAGAGAAAAAGTGGGGGCTCCGTCCTCTCGGGAACACGACACTGAAGAATCTGCAACCACAGAGTGACATTCATTGTTTCACTATTAGAGCTCGAGTTTCTGATATTTGTGACTGTTCGCTGGTGTGTCATGAGAACCTGCGTGAGACTGTTCAGTGTCTGAGTGCTGTACGTACGTGTTGGACTGCTTTGTGTCCCAGTCCGTCCCCGAGCGTTGGACTCGTACAGCACACTGTATGATTTACATCAGGCGAGGCTGGGACACACTGTGACATAATTTATGTTAATGGTGGACGCTGGCGGACAGCCCATGTGCTCATCATCAGCAGTCAGATCACATTTCAACACAATGTGAGCAAAGCGAGGGTCGCACCATCTCCAGTGAACACAAACATCCTCTGGCAGGTTTTATTGTTCCAGCAGCGTCCTGCGTGTGCGCTGATCCGACCCGGAGCTCACAATGACAAGTGCTGCAGCCCTGGTCCTTGTGCCGAAAAGTTTTTATGCACAGTGGATTATTCATGTAAAAATAATGTGTCGACAATGAAAAAGACTGAGAGGAGATTAATAGTTTTCTACTCCCACTTTAAACAAGCAATTGCAAAACAAGGCTAATGTTATTTTTACAACAGCGATCTAAAATCTATATTTAGCAATCTCCAACATGCAACCAAAGATTTTGAGGGTCTGGTCTGAGGGCCCATAGAGTAGGCACACTAGAGACACATGGCGGCCAATTATGGCAGAGTGTGGCCAAGCAGCTAACTTCTGCCAGCCAAATGGCTAACTTCCTGTTTAGCACTTCTCGACTTTACAGACGTCTCTGTGACAGTCTAAGTCAACAGGGAAAGGTCTCACACACAATGGACCCTTACAGTGTAATTTCACTTGTGGCCACTATGTAAAATTGGCTTCACAGGTGGCGCTGTTCCTGGGGGCGTGGTGTAACCTGTGTAACAACAGCAACAGAAAGTTTGCTGATAGGGCGGGGACTAGGGGTCGTCCGGGATCAGAACCCAGGCGCTCAGTCTTACTCGAGTTGCTACAGGGAGCAAAGAGACGGTCCGTCTCCTCCTCACAGCTGCTGTGAAGCGTCATGTGTGGACTCTGCTGCTGTTTGTTGACTGTTTTCTTGGCTAACGTTAGCTACTGTGCTCACTGTTAGCGCTGTAGCTGAGCTGAAGAGAGACAAGACATTTGGGAACACGTATAATGTCACATCTTTTGGAGTAACATAGAAAATTGGCCTGGAGGAGTTTTTAAGTTACAACCTGTTCACCCATCAGCTATAAAAACAATCAACGTGTGTAAAGAGTTACGTACAGGTCTGGCAGATGAGTGTTTCCAGCCAGCAGCCTGTTGTTCAGCTCTCCTTCTCTGGGCTGTTTTGTCCGTTTCTCTCTTCTTCTCTCTGTCGTCCTTTTCCTGGAAACTTTATATTTTCATCAATAATTCACCCGTGTAAAAGAAACCACTTTAAAAATAGCTTGTGAACATCCACTGGCTTGTTTTTGTAGCGAGAAATATGTCACCAGACATTTTAAAGTTTAAAATAGGTCAGCTGTCTATAAAGTGACGACTGCTGAAGACTATAAATACTGTAGCTATGTATGAAACCACGCCTTAACCTGATCTTTGATTAGCCATCAAGAAATCCCCAAACCAGCAAGGTTTGTCTCCATCTGTCAGTCCTTCCTGTCTGTGGCTCTCAGCTCACAGTTCATATTAACAATAAATCAGATACGTATAATGTCACAGGTGTCGTTTGATAGTGCACATGATTTCTCCACGGCTGCAGCGTCGTGCAGTAAAAGTACAACACGTGTCTCTGAGATGGAGCAACAGTTTGTGCTCTGGATAACCCAACGCTACATTCAGACAGCGCTCCCAATTTATCAACGCTCCAGTTTGTGTCAGAGTGCGCTCCCACACTCACAATGAGTGTTTCTGAACGCACCACTCACATCATCTTCCTCCATCGTCTAAAACAAGACAACACAACTTGTTAGCTAGCGCTAGCTAATGTCTGTGGAGAACTGTTTTGCCTCCAGCTAAGCCCCGCCCACCAACACACATCACACTGTTTACTAACAGTAAAGGGTCTATAGCGTAGTGGAAAATGGAAATACTCAAGTGAAGCAGCTGCAGACAGAAGACTGACTTCATGATATTAGACTGATGTTGGATCAGAGTGACGAGACACTGAGGGGGAAAGAAACTGAACACAACAAACAGCCAGAGGGGAAAAAGTTATCACACAGTTTTTATATTCCTCCTCCTCCTCCTCCTCCTCCACCTCAAGATTAACTGTGTGCAGAATCATGCAGCTCACTGCAGGATGAACGCACCGTCCGACCTGTGGAAATGGATACCACTGCAGTCTTTGTGTGACTGCTGCTTTGGCTCGTTGCTCAGGCGACTCTGTTCACCTGATCCACGCACATTTTTTATTCCCATACTTTACCTGAACCTCGGAGTCTCCGGATGACTGAAGAGTCTGAGGAGGAAACGAAAGCCGCCGACAGATGTTTCTGCTGTTTCACCGCATTTAGTCATTTGTCTTGACGTGAACGCCCAGCTGTGTGTGTGTGTGTTTTCTGCACTTTTACACACCTGAGAGTCGTGTTGTTTTATCAGGCCGGGAACAGGAGGAGTAAGTGCACACATTTAAACACATTGATGAATCGATTCTGTCGATCCCAAATTATGTGTCACATCGTTACCAGCAGACGCGCACGGATGTGACATCATCATCTGACATCATCACCACACATTCACAACACACACACACACGCACACACACAAACACGCATAGAATGTGGGTTTGAGGAATATCTGTGATGTCTGAAACTGCACGGGCGTCCTGGAGTCAGCTATTTAAAGCAGGAGGAATGGATTTTTGGGAAACTAGTGGAAATCCATTTTCAGTGTGAGTGTAGAGAGGAGGAGGAGGAGGAAGGGGAGGAGGAGGAGGAGGAGGAGGAGGAGGAGGGGGATCAGATAAAGTGGCTTAGAGGAATTGTTCTCTGTGTTCATTTCCTGAAACAGGAGCAGGAGTCTAATGTTGTTCTCTCAGTAAACACACTCTGTCACAACCTCCCGTCTTGTCTTTCTGTTACTGTCTCCTCACCTCCTCCTCCTCCTCCTGCTCCTCCTCCTCCTCCTCCTCCCTCCATCCGATGCTCCCACCAGGAACCTTCAGATGTGACTGTGCAGGTAGCAGAACAGGATGTGAGGTGACATGTTTGTTTGTCTCATGCAGGATCTAATGTGGCCACGTCACTGCAGCAGCGAGCAGTCAGCTGTCTGCGGGAGGACGAGAAGACTCCGTCCAGATTTACACCTGATTAAACAAAATGTTTCTGTGACTCAAACGTCACGTTTAACGACACTAACGAACGGTTTGATCTGATGACAGTGATACTTTTTATGCCTCTCTGCCAGCCAAAGCTGAATGAGCTGATTAGAATTTAGAGGCCAAAGGTCAAGGTTACCTTAAACTTGCATCCATGTCATTCTTGTAAATGCAGTGTCTCAAGAGTACCTTTGGGGAATTTCTTCAAATTAGGCGCAAACGTCCCCTAGTGCGTAATATGTAGACGTGACAAAGTGGAGATATTTGACGAGTTGATGGGAACGTGTTGGTATAGATCAGCCCGTTCTCGTTCTCGTTTTGCCAAAAGCCACCTTTCAGTGTTACAACGCGCTGCTGGTTGGCTGGATGGTACCTGTTGTGGTGGTGTGATACACCACAGGACGGCGTCAGTTTGAAACGCTGCCGGTAACGGTGTGATATAAGGAGCAGGAAAGTCCCTACAGAGCGGGAGGAGAGGTGGATGGGTCCAACAAACCCCGGACTTTCACCTTGGAGCCCGCTGTTCACTTCCTGTATAAATGTAAAGCAAAACCTTGATGCTCTCTTCAACCTAACCACGTGTTTTTGTTGTCCCGGCGTTGGTTGCGGCATCCTGGAGCATCAACAGCAGACGCAGGAGGGTACCTAGCGTGTAATATGTAGACGTGAGAAAGTGGAGATATGTGACGAGTTGAGATGAGGAACATGTTGGACAGACACAATCAGCCGTCTCTTTATCCGCTGCAGATATTTTGTGTGCAACACCTTTTCTCCTCCCCACCTGTGATGTGTTTCCTTCCTGTCGTCGCCTCGCTCCGCTCTTATCCTGCAGATATGTATCACGCAGGTGACGGATGCTCTTATTCTTCCTTCCAGTACTCCAGATTGGGCTGATATTGGCACCTTTAAACACAGCGACTTATCACAGGCCGATAACACCACTCAGAGAGCAACACACCGCTGTGTGAACGTACACACAGACAGATTACACCTCCAGAAACAAAAAGGAATTATCAGCGGGAGCGACGGCATTTTTCTCTCTCTGTAGAAAACGCCACCTTTCAACAACACAGAGATGTTTACCTGTCCTGGAGCAACAAAAGGCCGCGTGTAAGGCACGGCGCCGGCCTTGAAGTCTGCAGCCAAACAGCAGAGAAAATGAGGCAGAACAAAAGAGGATAAAATGAAAGCTGCTGTTTCACACGTTCATCCACTCCGCCCGGAGGAATAAGTGCAGCCTCAGCCCCCGCAAGACACCAAACTTTCCTGTTCGCCCGAATAATGACTGCAGTCAGTGGAGTGTGTCTGTATCGATGGGGAGAGGGAAGCATTGGATTTGTTTGGTCCACACACACATTCGCAGCTTTGATCGATGAGCGGCTGAAGAAGAAGAAAAAAACACACACATACAGAACACACTGATTCACACGCAGCTGATTCTTCAGTTATCAGAAACCAAAGCGTGCAGCTTCCAAGAAAACACTCTGAATGTATGGATTAAAGAAGCTGCTGCTGGAGGTGGTTCTGGATTTATTCCTCCAAATATATAATCAGCCAGAACATGAACACACATCACACCTGCAACATCTCACACACACACACACACACACACACACACACACACAATCAGAGCTGAAAGAGCTCCTGCAGCGCAGATTCTCCACCAGTCCAAACTACGTCCTGCAGTTAGCGCTCATGTGAGCAGCTCTGTGATCATTCGTGTTCCCCCTTCAGCATGAATTCTTATAACTTTGGTGATCCTCTGACTTTTCATTGAGTGTCATCATCAGGTCACAGGCTGCGTAACTCTCAACCACGAAAAAGGCATGACGAAAATGAACAAACAAACAAACAAGGCCCCATGTGCCAACTCTAAAGAAACTAATATCGTCAACAAGCTAAAAATAGATCTGGATGGTAAAAACCAAGACGAAATCTGTTTTATTTTCGTTGATGAGACGTGATGAAAGTGATCAGTGCTGGAGTATTGGATGATGAAAGGTGAGGATGGCCTTGCTTGTAATTATCCTCAAACGCAGCAGAAGCAGCAGGCTGGTAAACTCCAGTAAATAGCCTGCACCAAGATGTTTCAGTAGCCAGCAGAAACAGTCCGAGATCATCAAAAATGCTCACGTGTGCAGCGCACACTTCATATCAGGTTAGGGAAAAAGTATTTCCTGTTGTAGCCAGGGGTCGCGTTAACCGGATATTCTCGGTCATTGAGCGTCTTTTTACAACAATGACCAGAAAGTTTAAGTTTAAGTGGCTGCCGTTTTCACACTGCAGAGAAAAAGTCATTCATCTGCTTCATGTAGCGTTGTTGATATAACGGCCTGGACACACCAGACGCATTAGTGCCGCAGAAGTCGCTCGACTGTCCACACAGGCAGTGCATTTCTCCTGCGCTCTCCGTGCCGGTTAAACATCGACTCCACTCGTCTGTTCCCGTCAGTACTCGTTTTTTCACTTCAACAGGTCATTTTAAACATGGGTAAGGCCATATTTTAATCGTTTTTTATAACGTATTAAGTTGCATGTCCATGTATTGAGCGTGTTGGATAAACACTGAATGAATAGGACATATTGTTCTGACCATTTAATTCATGTAGTTATGCCTGTAGGCTCGGTGACACAAAATTAAAATTATAATGAAGTGATTATGGTATTGAAAAATGTGTTCGGTTATGCACTGTTGTGTTATTTTAAATTATAAACACGATATTTTCTCCTCACGTTCCTCAGTGCGTGCTGTTGTTATTTTATTTTGAAAATTAGCCGGATTCTCTCGTCTTTTCTGTGTCCGACTTCCTGTTTGGTGCGATCCGCTCTATCCAGTTTGACAGAAGCGCTCGCGGCTCGCGTGAAAAATAGACCAGACGCCAAACTGAAGCGCTGTGGTGTGTGGATGTCTGTTCATCTTTTCGTTCATGTCCTTATTAATGCACACTTTATAACTTGCTTGTTGGATTTATTAAAAACGAACAAATGAAAACTAAATGTCTTTGAATATCTTTATTATCATTTAAAAACAAGTTAAAATGACCGGTAAAAATAGATTATGACCGGCGACGAAAAACTCTAGCGCAACGTCTGGTTGTAGGGATGAATAAGGTTATGTGTATTAAGGGTTATCATGTCCACCTCATCAGAAACTGGGGAGGGATTAAGAGGAAGATTGGATTTCTCTGCAACGCTAACTTTTTAGCACATTAGCTAACGTTAGCTTCCATAGCAACACAAACAAGTGTGGTCCTCCTTTGTAAGATTGGCTTCCTGTGACATCATCCATCCACTGAGTGAGAGCATACGGGTCGGCCAGTCTGGTCCCGTTGGTCAGTGTTTACTTATTCCAGTAACACTGGCGGTCCCGGAGAGTGAGTGACCTGACATGGTGCGTTGGTAAATTCAGTCTGACGCTCTACACTAAAATGAGAGCCCTGTTGGTGGAAGAAACGCAGCGTAAACAGGTGAGTGCTATATAAAGTCAGACCTGCACAGTCGACATGAATGTTGAAACAAGCCACAGAGACCAAAACAGTTTTCTGTACCAGGCTGTAAACATGTTTTCATCCTTTGATGAACTGCAGTTTTTGGCCCTTCAGCGTTGCAGGTTGCTGCGTGGTTGAAATGAGTTGTAATTGTCCTTTAAGTCTCCGTCACCTCCCCTGCAGCTCTCTGTGTGTTGCAGCTATTAGACAGTTCCAGCGCTGCCCCCCCGGTCGGGTCCCGGCGCTCCGTGTTAACACAGGTCACCTCCTGAGGATCCCGGGCTGTCTCATTAACACCTGACTAATTCCTCAGGCCGCGGCCTCGCAGAGACGGAGACACACTTCCTGTCTCCCCTCCAGGCTCAGCGCTCAGCAGCACACGCTGCGTTCCTTTATCATATTCTATATTTCATAGATTGCATTTATTCTGGTTATTTTTAGATGCTGCTCCCACACACACACACACACACACACACACACACCCTCAGTGGAGCTGTTTCAGATATATAAATGACGACCTTCCTGCAGCCGTGTTTCGCCTTCAGTGTGATGAGTGTGTCAGCTGAAATAGGAGAGTGTGTGTGTGTGTGTGTGTGTGTGGATCTGTCACTGTGGATGTCGTGATTGCTGCTGACATCCTCAGAGTGCCTCCATCGCCCTGTCACTCGGCCCGTGAGTGTGTGTGTGCTGAATATCGCTGCACACAGTAAATACCTCTGACTGCAGAGTGTGTTCGTGATCGTTCGTCAGCGTGTGTGACGGCTCTCCGTTTGATTTCCCCGCTCAGGTCATCCCTCCCTCCAGTGAGTGTTTGTGCGTTTGTATAATTTCCACCTCCTTCTTGTCTTGTTGCTATTTCCAACCTTTTAATCCCCTCTGCCTCCTCCTCACTTCCTCCCTTACGATTTCACAGTGTCAACAGCAGCCACGTGTCGTCGTTAGACATGAACGCACATGTGACGTCCTCAGAGGTGAAATAAACCTGTCAGTGAGCCACAGCAGGGGTCAGGAGGTCAAGACGCTCTCGATACTACGTTTTCATTGTGAAGATCGGTCGTAGCGTCAGATGGATCAATACCAGTTTTTCTTCTGCATCGTATGTATTTGTATTTTAAGAGTAAAACTATCAAACAACGTCCTGTTATCATGACGTCATCTACACGTGCACTCTTTGCTTCTTCACTGCTTCTGTGTCAAGCTCACCTCTCAGCTGTCCTGTTACTGCTGTGAGCTGACGTGGACCTTAAAGAGGACATGAAACACTAAACATGGCTATCATAATTTAAAGAGGGTCTCTCACCCTAAAAAGATAATTTTAGTTTAAACACTGAAAATAAAAGGAATCTCAAAATCCTGTCATTTAAGTTCAGCTGTCAAAACAAAGGGTGGCGCCATGTCTGTTGTGTCGCCAGACGTGACGTCAGCAGAGCGGTTGTCAAGCTGGCGATTTCAAAATGACAGAGTTGCATGCTAACAGTTGCACGCTAACGTTGGTAAAGTAGAATAAACTGATGAGATATAACGTTAGTAACGATGCATAATATCAGACAGACTGCTTTTATCTGATCAGCTTTTAGGTCAGCTTTAACCCACCTGCTGTTTACAGGCCGCTCCACTCTCTCTGCACTGACAGGGATAGCATGGACACTTCCAAGACGTCCCTCTCACAACAGAGCATCTGGAAGGTGCGGGATAGCTCCTCTAACCTACAATCCAAATCAGCTTCACGGCAGCAGATAGACTCCACGGTGGTCGGCATTGCGGAGCAGTGCCCACACATGCACCATGCAGTGTTGCTGACCCTCTCTCCAGGTCCTCTGAAACTCTGCAGGACTTATTTCCACGCTGCCGACAGTGGGACTTATATTCATTGTGCTGACAGTGGCTTGGAAAACCGCCCATAACCGTGTCACATCGGGGAAGAGGGAAGGGGGAAGGCGGCTGGAGTTCCTCCAACATTTGCAGTTTGATTATCATATTTTTTTATTGACAAAAATATAGGCTGCTTCGGCTGAATTTTTTATGCACACATGTGCCCCTAAATATTTTTTACAGTTTGCACACACCTATTTTTAGTCGCAAATGCGAGTGAAACGCTCGCACTGTCGAGCGCTGTGGCTGCCATCCTCGTCCGGAGCAGCAGCAGCAGCCTCCTCCTCATCACTGGCTCAAAAGCAAAGGCCATTGGGTTTGATGATAGATCAATATCGGCTTCGTCCTCTGACATATTTTCTCTTGGTAAATTTCCTAAACTACTGCTGCTTCTTCTTCTTCTTCCGCCTACAGACACAGTGTCGTGAAACCAACCAACCACTCCGCTGACGTATGAAGTGACATAAAATAAAGATGGCGCTGAGCGCGGCCCAAAACGTATCGTAAATGCATTTCAAAAGTGGATTTTCTCTAAAATAGGCTGACTTTTCTGACCCGATTTTGACCAACTGGATCTGGATGAGCCATTTGAATTTGATGAGCGCCCGTGTTTATTTGAACACGGAGTACACGGACGTACACGGACGCAGAGCTCATTGAAACTGAAGAGCGGACGAGGAGAGAGAGGGAGCAGCAACAGGCAGAGGAACATGTCTGAATCCAGCTAAAGGTAAACACACACGTTCATTTCTCCTTTCCGTTATGTTGTCAGATAATTATACTAACAATCCGAGTCTATCTGTGTGAAAAAAATGCACTTTTAGTGGACGTATTTTGACGTTGTTTGACGCTGTCTGAGTGCCCTATTATTTAATATAGCGCGCGCTCACAGGCTGCAGGCAGGTCAGCCCTAGCTTCATACTGGAGACATGTCACATATTGAACATCCTATCACTCATTTAGACAAAAGGAGATCAGAAAATAGGGCCCAGGTTGAAAACAACATTAGTTCCCCTTTAAGCCAACACTTTAGTTTTCCTCATGAGTTAAAATCAAAGATCTGAGACTTTGTCACTTCACACCAAAGGCTCCTTTCTCTCATTATTTGTGCTCCGCTCGGAGCTTTTTTGTGTTTTCTAATTGAAAATATACTTTTCTATTGCTGAATAATTATTTCATGGTAGAACAATTTTTTAGAAAATAAGAATCTGGCCTCAACCTAATGTTGTAGACATGCAGACGACTGTTCAAGACCAGCACACAGTGAAACCAGCTGTTAATGGAGTCATTGCTGTTTCCAGCTGCTGTTTAGCCTCCAAACGTGGCTGCAGCAACCTGTCGCTGATTTACAGCAGTGACGTAAAAATGTAAAAAGACGATGTAAAAACATGGAACACTGCGGACAAGCTGTGGAAGTTCCAGCCTACAGACCATGACAAGTAGTCGGTTTCTGGACTGTATGAATCTTAAAACAGCTGATTTGACAGGAAACGCAGGAATGTTTGGGTTAAAAAGAGGCTTCACATGTCACTATCGCTGAGAAAGACTCACATTGGGCAGACTGAAAGCTGCGTGAGACACAGCGATGACTCCCGAACAAAACAGAGCTGATGACAGAGTCAGCTCAGATACTTCGTCACTTTAGAAGCGCTGACATGAAACGTATGAGACGTGTTGGTGACAGACACGTATGAAGCCAACATTTCTCCTGGATTGTGACATAAATCTTTCCTTCATCATCCCGACGGTTCCCCATGTGACACACCGTCATACGTGTGCCTGTGTGTTTTCTGCACATTCCCATGACAGCGTTTGATTGGCTCGGTGATTGGCACATCACAGCGTGCAGAACACAGAGGACGCTGCGAACAGATGGACACGCTGAACCGTCGGACGGAGAATTAATGAGGTGGAAGCCGTTTAAATATTCTCCTCCTTTTTAATCCCGTCTGCCTCTGAGAGCACCTCTGCCCTGCCTCCCTCTCAGCTGCTCCGTAATTACAACACACACACACATACTCACACACACACTTGTTGTTATGGTGACAGGCGGTGCTCATTTAGTCACAGACTTCACATACATGCATGCATAGTGTTTATACAGGCGCTTCCTGCTCACACACACTCCTGTGTCTCTGGTTTATTACCAGACTGCAGTCTTAATCCTCACTGGTGTAGTTTGAATATTATGGTCTGTATGTGGTAACTGTTTAAATAAAACTAACTTGACTTGTGTTTGGGGTCCTGGAGGCCCCGGGGCCCCGCTCCTTAAACACCCTGGAAACTGATTGTTTTCATCAGTTCAGATTAAGTTCTTCACAGTTTTGGTTTTTAGTCGTCAGAGTTCAGCTCAAGTTTAACTGCTGTTTGGATGAATGTTCAGTCTTACAGAGGGTCACACTGATCACTGTCAGCACATGATTTTTAAAATCTTCTCCTTCATTGTTTGTACAGATTTATATTTGAGCAACTTTCACCCAGGAGGCCGGTGTTCACTTCCTGTAAGATTGTAAAGCCAAACCTTGTTCTTTGTTCCTAAACGTAACCGTGTGTGTGTTGAAGGAAAAAAAACATCAGTTGGCGGTGTTGTACCGACATAGTGCTTTTATTTTGAAAGAGACTGTATCAAACTGTACATTTCCTGTGAAAACAGAAGTGTATTTTGAAAACAGACAATGCATGTAACAGGCTGAAGTTGACACGGCGTCCCAGAACGTCAACAACCAACACACCCAGGGTACCTTGGACGTCATATGTGGACGTGGAAAGTCCATGACCAAACGTGGACATGTGACGAGGTCACAGTGAGGATGATGATGTTACCACGAGGCTTTTTACTGTGAAATATTTGCAGGAGGGTACAGTGACTGAGCAGAGCAGCATGATGCAACACTGTGGGTGTGTCCCAAGTCTCTTAATTTATACTCCTAACTCCTGACTTGAACTGGAAGTCGTTCGAGCTCCACCATCTTTAAGGCCGTCTCATGTCTCTTATTCCTGCCAGTAAGGAGTTAGTGTTAGGAGTTAGGAGGGATCTGTTAGGTGTGATGAGTAAGGTAACACGAGAGCTTCCTAACAGGAAGTCTTTTTCAGCTTGAGGCCATGACGTATAAATACCCGCCCACTACATCTGGCTCATTTGAACGAGATGGCGGAGAAACAGCTCAAGTGTACCCGTTACATGCATCCTTTGCAATGACACGCTGTAATTCACATGCCTACGTGACTACAAAGAGTAACGTTGATGATATTTCCTGAAAGACTGTCATGTTGTAATTAAGTTTATTTCATTCACAACCCGTTGCGTTGTTCAGCGGACTGTCTGTGATGTGTGGCTGTTAAATGTGCAGCTTGTAGGTAATATTAATTATTAATATTAATATTATTACTTTCATTAATGTTGTTGTAAGCTACTGTCATTGCCGTCTGTCCTGCATCTCTCTCTCTGTCTCTCTCTGTCTCTCTCTCTATGTCTGTCTGTCTCTCTCTCTCTCTGTCTCTCTCTCTCTCTGTCTGTCTCTCTCTCTGTCTGTCTCTCTCTCTGTCTCTCTCTCTCTCTCTCTCTCTCTGTCTCTCTCTTTCTGTCTCATTGTGTCATATGGATTACTGTTAATTTATTATGCTGATCTGTTCTGTACGACATCTATTGCACGTCTGTCCGTCCTGGAAGAGGGATCCCTCCTCAGTTGCTCTTCCTGAGGTTTCTACCGTTTTTTCCCCGTTAAAGGTTTTTTTGGGGAGTTTTTCCTGATCAGCTGTGAGGGTCTTAAGGACAGAGGGATGTCGTATGCTGTAAAGCCCTGTGAGGCAAATTGTGATTTGTGATATTGGGCTTTATAAATAAAATTGATTGATTGAGGCAGACTGACAAGTCTGATATGTCTTATTCACTCAGCAGCTGACTTGTTGAATGATGGCGAGTGGATTTAATAATAGTGATAATAATGATGATAATTATGCTCATCACAGTGACAGTGGCAGGGCTACAGACCGTTCTTTGGGGATGTACGCCAAACTCTGGCTCTGTTATGCAGCAGATCCAGCTGTGCTACCGTCATCAGAAAAGGACGTCGCTTTACATGACGCTTCAGAGTAAGGCTGTCTCATGTCTCTTTGCAGCACTACAGGAAGGAAGCGGTCACACAGTCTTCTGGTCTCTGCTGCTGATTGGCTGCTGTGGTCACATGATTTCAGAGAATCGTCTCAGAGAAAGTGAAAGTTAACGGGACAGACTGAGCTCAGAGCTGCTGTGACTGCTGACACTTCACCAACAGGTAAGAATCTTCATCATCATCATCATCATCATCATCATCACCACAGGTCTTCATCACACTGAGGTCTGCTCCACTCAGCTGCTCTCTAACACTCCCTGATGTCTCTCTGACACCACGGTGTACACACACTGTGACACAAGAACAAACGTGTCAGCGTCACACTCTGAGGACTAACCCTTCGTGTGTTCATTCATGTGTTCATCTCTTTAATGCTGCAGCTCATTTTAATGACTTTATCAACCCACAGCTTCACCAAAGGCTCAATAAAGTTTTCTCTGTATCCTGACTGAATATCAGAATGTGACACTCACTGTCAGACTGCAGCAGCTGCATCTAACCTGACTGAACTTTGTTTCACTCGCTCAACAGGCTCTGCAGGAAGCTCCTGACAATGGCAGCATTAAGAAGAAGTGAGAGTCTAGTACGGTTTCTTGATTTTTCTGAATCAACAACAAAACCTATGAGACAAGCAGCTTCATTCATCTCAGCGTTTGACGTCAGTGAACCAAAGATGAGACAGATTGTAGGAGAGTTTCACAAGATCGTTGAAGAAGTGAAAAAGATGCAGCAGAAGACAGATGAACAGAGAACAGCAGGAGCTTTTGTTGGAGGAGTAGGAGGAGTAGGACTCGGAGTCATGATCCTTGCAGCTCCATTAACTGGGGGGCTGAGCTTATTGGCAGCAGGAGGACTAGCTGCTGCTGTTGTTGTGGCAAATGAAACAAAAACAAGAGAAGAGAAAGAAAGTGTACGTAAAGTTGAAGAGCTGGGGAAAGAATTCATGGAGATTGTTGAATCGCTGAAGAACAACCTGGAAGAAATAAAGACGACGTGTGAAGAGCTGGAGAAAAGGTCAGCTGGAGGTCAGGCTGCAGACACTCTGTCAGACATGAAGGAGTTTCAGAGGATTCTTGGACGAGTGTCTGAGCGGAGAAGAAGGACTGGAGAAGTTTTGGTTGTGACTGTAACAGTGCTGAAGGTGATTGGTAACATGTTACAGCTCGTCCTAAGTGTCTTCAGAGTGACTGCGACTCCTGAAGAGGATCAGGAGTTAAGAGACTCCATCAGACAATCAGCTGTTCAGTGTCAGAAGGTCATTAATGCGTTTGATCAGATGAAGAAGGAACTGTCAGTCATAAGGGAGGAGACAAAATCGTTGGAGCAAGTAGAAGCCGACGTGCCGTCCTCCTGAGGAAAATGTGTGTGAGGACAAAAGGACACACTAAAGTCTGTTTCCTCTGATCATGTTACACTGTTAGATCTGTGATGACATCAGCAGGAGGAGAGCTAGTTAGCATTAGCTGCTAATAGTGAAAAGGAGTCCTGGGTGAAGGTAAATTATAACCTCCGCATGATGCGTTCACTGTCATCTTGTTAAATGCTTTTTGTGTGTGTGTGTTCAAATTCCAGCTGTTTGATGTGTGGATGTTTCCAGAGCACTGAGCCAGATGTTATGATGGACAGAGGTGGAAAGTAACTAATTACATTTACTCATGTTACTGTCATTGAGTAGTTTTTTGTGTGTAATTTTTTCAGTAGTTTTTCAAATCTGTAATTTTACTTTTACTTAAGTAAGTTTTGACTGAAGTATTGTACTTGGCTACATTTGAGATCACATCCGTTACTGAGTAGTTTTGGCTAAATGGAAACCAAAGGGTGAATCTCATAAATCTCGTGTGGAATTGACCCAGAACAAGCGACCGGTGCCGGCGAGTTACTGGAGAGAGAGATGGAGGAGGGTGGGAGCGCTGCAGCAGAAGCACAAGCAGACGCAGCAGCTGAAATGATCAAATAACATAACAGTAGTTTCTAAAGAGCTAAGAGCAGAGGTCATATTTCAGCAGCACCACCGCTGCTAGTTGCATATAGAGGAAACACTGTTGCTCAGTGGATTTGTTCTGTTTTGGAATACACACTATTCTTCCAGATTAGTGTTAGTGTGTTTTAATATTCAGGATTTCGCTCTCTGTTTTTTGACCATACACCTGTTTGCATCTCTGAGAATAACGCCCAACAACATTGCTCAAAAAGTTGCTCTGTGTATCATCAGTCTAACAGTTGTGTTGGTGAGTCAAAATGAATGAGGGCTGCACAATATTAGACACAACTGACAATGCCATGACGACTTTGTATACTGTGATATGTGCTGCAATATACAGTGTGTTGCAATAAGTTGAACAGCTCTATTTGGACAGAAGTCATCATTTGGGATTTTTTGTATTATCTTGTAATGCTCAGTAGATGAATGTGAAGTGCAGTGTTGTATGAAGAAACCTGGTACTGTATATATTGTCAAGAGGAATGTGCATGTTCTCTTTTATGTTTTATGTTGGTTTTCTGTTTTCTTTCTTTCTCAGTTTGGTTTTGTATTGCTGTAAATTGACATATCATTGACATGTAAAAAGCAATAAAAGTTTAATCGTAAGAAGGGTAGCTTTATTTGTACTTAAGTAGAATTTCATCAGAGTAAAGGTACTTTTACTTGAGTAGAATGTTTCAGGTCTTTTTCCACCTCTGCTGATGGATCATATGTAGTGAAGACGTTTATATTAGACGTTGTGTCATAACTGTGTGTTACTGACTCTGTGCTCATTCTGAGGTCGCGTGATGAAGGACTGAATGACTTTAAAACAGTTTAATTCATCTTTACAGAGTAGATTTGTGTTCCTCTGGAAACAAAAAGTAAATAAACAACAATATAAGAACACCAGCTGTCAGCTCAGCTGAGTCAGCCAGAATGTCACAGCGGGAGCGTCCTTACCGGCTTTAATTCTTTGTCACTGACACTTTGTGATATTTGATATGTTTGACTGTTGGTTTCATATTTGATCTCACACACTGTTGGACTGTGACCCTTATGGTGTTTTATATCAGGAGTGTTTAACTTCATGTTTATTAGGCTCAGAGGGTGAAAGGAGGCTCCAGAGGCCCGGGCTGCATCCTGCTCCATGTGCTCCTTGCTCACGCTGGACCTCAAGGAGACAAGGGAGCGTCTGAGACTGTGTGATGAGCAGGTTTATGGGAAAAACAAGCTGTAAATGGACTCTTAATGATCCCATGAACGATCTGCTTGGGCGTGTGACTTTTCTATGTAGGAACTGAAAACTGTCTCTGCACTCTGTCGTTCTTGAACTGACCTGTGTGTGTGTGTGTGTGTGTGTGTGTGTGTGTGTGTTTAGGGAGATGTTTTGTGTTCAGGTGTGTTTTCTGAGACCACCTCTACTTCTCCAGCAGCACAGACTGTGTGAGGGTTCATGTCCAAAGTATCCTGAACCTTTTGAAACCATTTAATCACGTGTGTTCTTTTTGATGTCTTGGAATCATTTCACATCATCATTGAATAAAAACAAGGAGATGGTTGTGATCTGCTGAAAAGGCAGCCGTGACTTTTGAACATCCACAGCTTTGCATGTGAGATCATGTGCTAATCTGCGTCTGTGTGGCGTTCGAGGTGTTGGGATCAGAGCTGGAGGGGTAGAAGGAGTCCTGAGTGGGAGATGTGCCACCCTCTCTCCTCCCATGAGCTCTCAATCAGACGCTGACATTTCTCTCACAGGAGCAGAGACCTTTAGGTATGTAGTGACACACACATGCTGCTGATGACATGTTGTCTTGCTGCTGACATTGTGCTTATTGTTGCTCAGCCTCTGATGATTAAAGACACTGTGTTCATCCTCAGGTGATACCTGACAACCGAGCCGCTGGGCAGGTAATCATCCATCCTAAAGCAAGTCCTTCCTGCACCCAATCTGAAATGGGAACGAGGAGAGAGGAGAGGTCTTCATCATCATCATCCTCACTGTGACCTCGTCACATGTCCACGTTTGGTCATGGACTTTCCACGTCCACATATGACGTCCAAGGTACCCTGGGTGTGTTGGTTGTTGACGTTCTGGGACGCCGTGTCAACTTCAGCCTGTTACATGCATTGTCTGTTTTCAAAATACACTTCTGTTTTCACAGGAAATGTACAGTTTGCATACAGTCTCTTTCAAAATAAAAGCACTACGTCAGTACAACGCCAACTGATGATTTTTTACGTTACGTTAAGGAACAAAGAACAAGGTTTGGTTCTCATAACCTCGGCCTCCTGCATGAAAGTTGGTGGTTGTTAACTTGCGTCCTTGTCCCGCCGCATTTCCCTCTACACAGCTGGTCACCGTTTCATGAGCTCTGTAACAGTGGCCCCTATCTTATAACAATGAAAACACGGATTGATAGAATTTCTCGTCAGTGGCGGGGGTAGTGTAAAGACGGCACCGCTCTGTCCCTTCATTCCATGATTGTTCCTTATGTACAGCACAGCGAGGCAGATTATGGTGTACCCGCCTTCAGCAGGTCCTTTTCACTTCTCACACGCTGCAAAGTCCCTTCTTTACACAGAACCAAACGATGGCGGCATCATGTCGCTGCAGTGTGTGATGTCAGACAGCATGATGACACCAGCATAAGAGGCGTGACATGTAACACAACAGCGTCGGCCTCTAGTGTGACTTGACTGTCGTGACATGTCAGCTTCATTAAAACCACAGCTGCAAATTAAAGCAACAATAGATGTGAAAACACACAGAGACAACACATCTGTGATCAGCTCCCTCATTTAACAAATTCTTTTCCTCTTTTCCAATTTCTCGTTTTATTTTATGGAAATGATCAATGTGAGTGCACTTGTCCTTTAAACTTGATAAAAGATAAAAGCTAACCAAATAAAACATTCGTTACAGCCGAATCAGTTTGTAGAACAGTTAGAACAAGAGGCTGCACTGCAATGTGCAGATCACTCCTCGCGGCTGCAGCTTGTGCTCCACTGCTGTACACAGTTTAAAAACTACAACACCCATAATTCATGTAGGAACTGCTGCAGCCAATGTGCAGCCGGCGGGAGCTGCAGGAAGACTCAACCACCATGATCAGTTTGTAATGTTTCGTCAGGCAGTAACTCCTCCAGACTCTGCTCCGGTGTCATTCTCGGGACAGTAAGGGCAGGATTCAGGATTCGGGACAACTGCTTGGATTTCGGGACTGTCCCGAATTTTTCGGGACGTCTGGTCACCCTACAGGGACAGAAGTCTGTGAGAAAACAAATGCAGGATGAGACATTTGAAACAAGTTTTTGTTTTTTAGAATACATTGGACACAGCCACAAATAAACATGTTAAATGTGTGAAAGCTGAAGGCTGTGAGCTGCAGGCCTCACAGTGTCGCTCCGTGAGTCAGTGCAGAGAGCTTTACCGACGCTGGCTCTCTTTTCACACAAATTTAAACTTCATTATTCAGTTTGGAGGTGGGCCGTTTGTCGGCTGTGTCAGCTCTCATTAACCGCAGCCCAGACTTCCTCCCTGCAGCCTCGCCCGCACTCCCCTAACCTCATCTGGTGGCTGATTATGGCTTCCTCCCCGGTCCCTCTCTGGCCACTGTGTCCTGATGGAAACAAGGTGGAGCAGTAACACTGTCGCTGTGAGCCCAGCTGACACTAATCATTACAGTTAATGTCCAACACAGTTAGGCTCTTACCTTGCTTACCACCGACCTGTCTGCGCTGCAGGAGACGAGGTGGGAGGGGAGGGCGAAGGAAGGAAAATAAGAGATCCTCAGAGACCCTGAAGGGACACGGAGGGAAAATGTTTTAGGAGGGGCGAAAAAACTAAAGAGGAGCAGCGGTGGAGAGTCGGTCTGCAGCTGATCTCCAGCTCCTCTCTTCAGTCAGCTGTCACATGGGATCAGCCGTCACTCAACACGGCAGGTGGTCTGCAACCACTCATCGTCTGCATTGAGACGTCTTCATTTTAAAACGCCGATGTCACGGGAAAATGATTTGTGTCCACGCTAACAGCGTTTCCATATGTTAGTTCAGGTTTATTTAGAAAGCACAATTCATACAAACCAGTGGTACAAGAGTAAATTACAAATACAGAACAGCAAAGTTATTTTCCGTAGGTGTCGACATGATGAAGCTCTAACGTGTTGATGCGTGACATTTGTTTACCAACATGTACGTTACTTCATTTCCTTGTTCCATCTCTCTCCCTCCATGTACTTGTGTCAGCTAGTTGATTTTTTTTATTACGGGCCCATGTAACGGGTCTTTCTAAAACGTCTTGGAAAACTTTTGAATTTTGTCCATGTAAATGTGCGTGAACCCTGGGCCGAGTAAATGTGGGTACAGTCATCATAACTAGGATAATAAATCTTACTATCACGTATGGTTTGTCAGAGCTTGAGCCGATAAAGGTTGAATAATAAAGGCCCTTAAATCGACCCCTGAGGGACACCACAGTAGAGACGTGTGTCCACAGTGAGACACCTGAACATGAAAACTCTCTTCTTCTTCTTCTTCTTTGTCTTTTTTTCAGTTGGCAAACAACAAAACTGCTGCACAGCCAACATGTGGTGAAGAGACAGACAGACAGCTGAAGAAATCATTATTTGATGGTCTGGACGTCATCTGCAAAAAGGTCACCATAAATCCAGGTAAATGACAGCAGCTCTGTTCTGTGTTCACATTTATTGACGTTTAAAACGAGAAGGTTGGAGGCGACTGAATGTTCCTCGCTGTCACACAGCTCTGACCCTCACTGAGCAGCTGACGCGTCCTGGAAAAACTGTTGATTCACCTTTTGTTGGTTGTGCTTCAGTCATCTCAGATAAAGTCTGCTCTTCTGTTCAGGCATCATTTATTTGGAGTTAAAGTGATTAATACCTTTAAGACCATGTCCACCTTGTTGCTGAGGGCGCTACTGTACGAAGGATTATGGGTAAAACTTCCGGTGAGATAGCGGCAGTGGCAGCAAGCTAATTGATCTGTTAGTAATCTGTGGTTAGTCTCAGTGGCTAATCTTTGTGGCTAATGGCAACGAGGGTTGTTCTAGAAGGTAATTTGTCTTTAAGATAGCAAAAAGTTGAGAAACATTAAAAGCCAGATTAAAAAGTTATGTCTTTAATGTACGTATACAAATACCGAGGGAGCGTCAGACACTCTGATATCCAGAGGTGGCGAGCTCCACAGTTTGGGGACATAAAAACAGAGCGGGCTCTCAGCAGGACTTTTATGGGACACGTGAGGAACATTTCAAAGTAAAGCAACATAAAATGATCTCAGACGTGTGAAGGGGCGGGGCCAATTAAAGCTTCACACAGAGGCTCACGTCTCAATTTTGGGGAGATATGCAGTTACCAGTTTTACGGGGTGTAATAAAAGTAATGTAATGAGTAGTGTAACAAATTACTGTTGGCAGGGAGTAATAAGTGAAGTAATGTAATTACTTCTGTAAAGAGTAACGAGTGCTTCTGGGGAACAGTTAAGTCTTCCTCCTGATGTGACTGATTACAGGCTCAGGAAACCTGCGCAGGTGCTTTGAGTTCATCAGCTGATCTGAGCTCGTCTTCTCCATGTGAGTCCAGAATATGAACAGTTTTCACTTTCTGAAATAACTGACAAGAAATATTGAACTTTTTCATGATATTCTAATTTTTTGTTCACATATATCATGTTGTTGTTCGCTAAACTGAAAACTAGTGAAGGTAGAAGATGAAATTCTAAATCCTTGCGTTCAGTCCCTGGTAGAGACGAGAGTTGAAGGATGCTGTGAAGCAAAGTGAGCGCTGAGAGGACGATGATGAGGAGAGGCGCAGATGGATCCTGTAAATGGAGACGTAAAGGAGGCCGGAGCAGATGTGACAGATGGATTCAGTGTGGAAACAGAGGGAATAGAGACGGATGGGTAGAGTTGAACACAACCTGCTATCACTGTCATCTGAATCAAATGGAGAGAGTAAGAGCTCAGATTAGGCAGAGCGATGATGGAGGAGGAGGAAGAGGAGATGTGAAAGAGTGGCAGTGTGTGAAAGACAAAAGCTGTAATGCAGACACACTCACACACACACGTTGGGTCAGTAGTTCTTATTTAATCACTCTTTTGGCGGCCAGTTGTCAGACCCTTCACTGACGTGTTTTAATCAGCACTACCATGTGTCAGCAGGATCAGATGCTCCACAGGTATGAATCACTCGTAACGTACTCGCTGTTCTCGGTTGTGCAGAAACATATGGAACATAAAGTTGAGTCACAGGTCAGTTTTTTAAAAGCCTCTGTCTGGTTTTCTGAGCATTAAGAGGAGGAGGTCACGCTTTATGTGCCGGTGATCAACGCTGCAGAGTGGTCGCACTAAATTTGGGAAAAGGTTGCTGAGGAGGCAGAAAGACCTCCAGTCCGACCGAAACACATCAGCTGAAAACTTCAGCGTCTGAGAGCAACTAAAGAGAAAACTTCATCTACAAAATGACAATCTATGAATACATGTAATCACCGCGTGGTGTGGTTAATTACCTCATAAATTGAAGTAAACACCTTGTTTAACAAAACTATATCAACATAAAACTCTCACACAGCTCGTTCAGAATAATCCACGACTCATTTATCCAGTCAGATGATCAGGACTCAGGGTGCGAGATACCGTCCTAAAATGATATCAGGATATTTCAGGTGTTTTTGCTTTGTTAATGATATTCCTGACGATATGACAAATTAGTAAAAAAATATTTTATCATTAATTTGAGAAGATAGAATTCATATAGTTTTACAGTTTGCCTTCAGATAGTCAGGTGGGTGCTGTCCGTTGACAAGTTGCCATCACGGCAACAATGTTGGTTAGGTAACGTAACCCCGGCGGAACCCCAGATTCAGAGTACAGGCTGTTGTTTCAGTGTTTTCAGTTCATGGTCAAGTTTTATTGTAACACTTGGGTTGTCTTTGGGGCCTCACACATGCCACGTTTTTTACATCCTCAAATTCATTGTTTTTAATTTAGATGCTCAGCAGGTGCACTCAAACGCCAGAGTGACGGCGTCATGGAACACACGCATTCCTGCCCACCCTGAGATAAACTGAGTTTTGGACTTTTGTAACACAGCAGCGCGCACCTTCATGTGACAAGGAACAACCAGTCACAGCCGACAGATATCTTTCCCTTCTTCTATAAATATTCAGTCTGATAAAAGTTGATCATGTTAGTGCAGGGCTACCCAGAGCTTTACATCTGTCCCACAGACAGCAGGCCTACACACTTATAAACAGCTCCTGGAAGAAGATCAGCTCTGCACTCAGGGTTTCAGGTAAACAGGCTGTATGATGCTTGTTAAGGTTGCGCCAAGCTAGCTCCCACCTGACCCAGTCGGTGCGCAATGCAAAGCCGCCGGTGGGCAGTAGGCACCATGTTTCTGCATATTGACACAGCAAGCCGTCTGTCTGTCTTCCAGCAGATCTAGGTGGTGCACAGCACAGCAAACTAAAGAGTAGCAGAATCAGCGTATAGACCGACATGCAGTCAGAAATATTCTCTGTAGTTTAACAATTAATGGTTAACTGACCACATCCCTGTGTCAGTGTGGGTTTCCTCCAGGTGCTCTGACATGTTCTCCCTGTGTCAGTGTGGGTTTCCTCCAGGTGCTCTGACATGTTCTCCCTGTGTCAGCGTGGGTTTCCTCCAGGTGCTCTGACATGTTCTCCCTGTGTCAGTGTGGGTTTCCTCCAGGTGCTCTGACATGTTCTCCCTGTGTCAGCGTGGGTTTCCTCCAGGTGCTCTGACATGTTCTCCCTGTGTCAGCGTGGGTTTCCTCCAGGTGCTCTGACATGTTCTCCCTGTGTCAGCGTGGGTTTCCTCCAGGTGCTCTGACATGTTCTCCCTGTGTCAGTGTGGGTTTCCTCCAGGTGCTCTGACATGTTCTCCCTGTGTCAGTGTGGGTTTCCTCCAGGTGCTCTGACATGTTCTCCCTGTGTCAGCGTGGGTTTCCTCCAGGTGCTCTGACATGTTCTCCCTGTGTCAGTGTGGGTTTCCTCCAGGTGCTCTGACATGTTCTCCCTGTGTCAGTGTGGGTTTCCTCCAGGTGCTCTGACATGTTCTCCCTGTGTCAGCGTGGGTTTCCTCCAGGTGCTCTGACATGTTCTCCCTGTGTCAGTGTGGGTTTCCTCCAGGTGCTCTGACATGTTCTCCCTGTGTCAGCGTGGGTTTCCTCCAGGTGCTCTGACATGTTCTCCCTGTGTCAGCGTGGGTTTCCTCCAGGTGCTCCAGCTTCCTCCCACAGTCCAAAGACATGCCGGTTAATTGATGACTCTAAATTGTATGTGACCCCTGACAGAAAATGAATGGATGGATGAATGAATGAATGGTCACATCCCTTGTGCTAACCAGGCTGGCAGCTAGTGTTAGTGAGAGCTTCACCCTCTTGTCCAAATATGGTCACTTCTCCAACAATCCAAGATGGCGAACTCAAGGCTTCAAAACAGGAGATGACAAACCGATAGGTGACGTCACAGTGGCTGGGCCCGCTTCTCCTATGCCACATGACTGTTTGCACTGACGCCCACCTGCAGGAACACACTGTATATGGTACTTTAATCAACTATGCAGGATATTTAATATGTGTTAACATGTCAGTGTAGGACTGTGCTCCTTTACGGAGGGGATGCTCCTTTGGTTGTAATCCGTGTGCATGTTTGAATATAATGAGTTGTTGCCCACTCTCCTGTTGCTCAGTATTTTTCGCCGCACATGATGGTGGCACAGAAAGTGCACAAACAGAAAAACCAACAGCTGTTGTTACAGATGTTACTTTTATTTAGATCTCCAGACACAGATTTCAGTTACACTGCTGTAGCGCTGTTAAAGTTTACAAATATATCAGCAAATTTACAACCTCACTTTCACCTTTTTCCTCCTCTCGTCCTCTCGTTTCTCTTTCTCTCCACATAATCACAGAGCGTATAGCCCCGCTAGCGGCCGTAAGATGCTGCAGAATGAAGGTTTGCAACAGAGGAATATACTCATAATTTAGCTTTTCTTTAGACCCTCAACAGTAGAAGGATTTAAAATCTGAAGTTTGCCCTGAGGGTGCGCCAAAGCAGTGGTTCCCAACAGTTGTTCATAGTGTTTTGCTTCTTGTTATCACTTTATGGCTTTAAGTTACATGTGGTGTTCCACAGGGATCCATTGTTGGGCCCCTTTTGTTCTCATTACTTTAATAACTGCTCACTGAATCTTTGTTTTTTGTTACTTTTTGCTTGTTTCTTCCACAAAAATCACTTATTTCTGAGGCGATGTTGGAATTAGATTTCTAAGTCGTTTAAATTGAACAAACTTTATTTAAATATCTGTGAATGTAATTTAATAATATTAACTGGCAAAAAAAGAAGTTATTTTATATCTACTAAATAATTTTTCGTTGGAAACAAATCTCTAATCTAATCTCTCTAATCACAAGGTTTCTTGGTATTTTACTTGAGGACAAGTGAAATTGGAAAAATCATATTATTTTAATTTGCTGTAAGATAAAATTAATTTGTATGAAAATACGTAGACCACCAACCTTCTTAAAAAGCTTTCTGTACTAAACAGATTTGTCAGGGATGTCATCTGTGTCTAATTTTGCTTTTGAAAGCCCAGCACCTGTTAACCAGTAACTAACCGTCTGATATTTGAGGGGAGAAAAAGCAAACTGACACTAAAAACAAAAGTCCTTTCCTTTTTGTCTGGCGCTCCACTGACTCAGTCAGTTTTAGCCCTGCATTTCAAAGTGTTAGACATTTTGAGGTGGTCACATTTTTTCTATGTTAGGTGATTTAAATGTTTTGACTTTTATTTTCTGCTGTCTTTGCTAACAGACAGCTAGCCATGTTAACGTGGCAACATAGTTCCCATTGCTCACCCTCCGGTCTCCACTGGTTAGATAACAAAATCCTTAGCTGTTCTGCACTGCACGCCATACAGGTCTTGTAGGAGCTAGCTAGCGGCGCAAGGTGGTGTTGTTGCAGAAACAGGTTGGCTACCATTCAGTTTTCCCCCAGGTCACCCTGGTGACTAAGTATTTTAATTTTGAGATGCAACGAACCCCTTTAGCATCATTAACTATGTAGCACCATTAGTCGTGCTAACAGTGTTAACAATGCTAAAGAGGGTTTGTGGCTCAAAATTTAGCTGCTTACTCACTAAGGCGACCCTGGGGGGAAACAGGAGGGTGGCCACTGTCATTCCACAGTGACGCTGTTGGGTCAGGATGGCGTTACTGGCATTAAATGCTGAATGAGTGACGCCACCAGCTAGCTCTCACAACATCAGACCCGGCTGGTGCAATAAATGAAGAGTAGCAAAATTAACCCATAGACCAATATGTGTCACGATTAAGGGTTATCCTTTGACATCCCTATAGAAACATTTTTATCAGTCTGAGGACCATATGCATCAACAGTGTATTGCCTTTAAGGTTTCTTACTAAATGTTGATCAAAAGCTAAATTGGTCCTGATGGTTGTTCTGTGAAAAGCTCAGGGGATCCACAGAATCCTCAGGATTCGTCCTCTGGAGACCATGAATACGGACACCTCATTTTTTTTTTTTAAAGATTTTTTTGGGGCATTTTGCCTTTAATAGACAGGACAGGTAAGTGTGAAAGGGGGAGAGAGAGAGAAGGGGGGGATGACATGCAGTGGGGTGCCCGCTCTACCACTAAGCCACCGACGCCCCGACACCTCATTTAATATCAATGTGACTCAGCACCAATTGTTGGACATCTCACCTTTGTCTCGACCGCTAGCGGGGCGCTAATACTCATCGTCTCTCTTTCAAGTATGTAAGAAAGAACAGTAAAGTAAGGCCACACCATAGTCACAGAAACTGATCTCTCTTTTACTTCCAGCTGACGGAGGACAGGACGTGACGACCCCTCGGGACACCGACCCCGTGGCCGTCTCACAGCACAACAGGCCTTCACTCACGTTCCACGTCCTGCATTGTCTATGAAACATAAAAAATATCCCACAGAGTGTCCAGAGGTAACGTACACACCGAAGAACCCATACACACACACAGAGGTCAAACACGTTCATGAAAGCAAAAAAAAAAACAAAAGGACCAAATTATTTGAATGTTATAAGCAACTGAAGACGTCATGATGAACTGTTGAATGTGGAATTATAAATACAGCTGAACTGAAGCATGAAAGACAAAAAGGTTTCTGATCAGGCTCGATACACAATAATCGATTTAGTGATGACTGATGAAACCAAACGGCGTTTCAGCTCAAAACTTTTAGAGTCAAACTTTCCTCTTCAAATTATTAGTCGCTCTTTGATTAAAAACAAATCCAAGTGTTAAAGCTTTTACATTTGTTCATATGATCAGATATAACTGAACTAAACGCACCGTAAGGTTTGTTGGGGATCAGTTTTCAGTGTTTGGTTTTGGGTCTTTTTACCAACAAAACAGAAGGAACGACCCTGTCTCTGAGGAACGATGTTAGCATATTACTGAACTGTTGCATAATTACACTGTGGTGACATTTTAAGACTCCTATGTAGCCTTCAGCTGTGTGTTTGTGGGATGGGGGGGCAGTTTTACCTGCAGGTGATAACATGATGTCATCGTGACGACGGCCCTAGAGGGTCTATTTGCTCAAGCTGCAGCTCGGAGTATGAGTTTCTCTTCAAACTTCAGTTTTTGAACTTGAAAATTTCACAGATGGGGATTCAAACGGCGTTAATGGTTTCCGAAGGTAAAATATTCCAGTGCCATCAGTTCAGCGGTATTTCAATGTCAACACTAAGAGTTCAGCAGAGATACAGTTTCACACGTCGTCTTTCAGCTGCTTATAAGATTTGAACCCTTCCAGCCTTTCTTTGCTGCCATACACACACACACACACACACACATACTCCCCAACAAACAAAGAAAGACACACACACACTGCGCTCACACAACTATACACTTACAGAATGTGAAATATACACTCTCCCATTGAGATTTCATTGGATGGACTTTTTTCATATTCCACATTAAATGAAGTTTGTACAGAATGTCGACGACAAAATTAAGATAAAGACCCGCAAAAAGCACACTGGTGTACAGCATGAGTGTTTGTGTCCGTGTGGGGACCCTGTTTGCCCGCTAACGAGGTCTAAGGGGACGGCGACAGTGTGCATGTGTGTGTGTGTGTGTGTGTGTGTGTGTGTTTGTGCTTTGAATGTATGTGGTATAGATTTCTTGCCACGAGAGAGGTCCAGGGGAGTGATAAATGGAGCTGACAAACACCGTGGAAGGATCTACCCCATCTGTCCAGCCTAGAAAGCCCATCGTCTCTCTCGCTCGCTGCCGGTTTTAAAACTTGTTGTCCGAATGTGTGTGTGTGTGTGTGTGTGTGTGTGTGTGTGTGTGTATGTGTTTGTGCATGTGTGTGTGTTCCTGTGTTTTCAGTCCAGCTGTCTCAGATCCAAAAAAGCTGGAGGGAGTGAGTCAGAGCCGGGCTGCACAAAAAGCACACAAACCCTCCAGACAGGGAGCATTGGAAATGAAGTCGCTGTGATCCGAAATCCCCACGAGTCCCTCTGTCTCTGCCTTTGTTATTTCTCTCTCAAAGAAGACACCGTCCAGCTTCCTCTTCCTCATCGTCTGTGTGTTTGTGTGTGGAGAGACACGGCTAATCTGAACGTCCTCCAGAACACTCTCCCTCCTCGAAAGCCTGTTGTTGATGTTTGGACGTCTGTCGGTTGACATTTTCTCGTAGCGGAGGGCGACGAGTCACGTGCCTTTCTCTGGGTCTTGCCATTTCTGAGTGTGTATGTGTGAGTGTGTGAGTGTGTGTGTGTGTGTGTCTGTGTGTGGGTGGGTGTTTGTATGTGAGCGTGAGTTCGTGTTTATGAGACGAGGAGTAGAAACGTTGGCAGGATGGACACACACACAGTCAGAGAGACGTGGTGGAGGAGTGGAGCTGATTGCCGGCTGCTGCTCTTCGGTCCTGCAGAGTCCTGAGAGTCTATTGACCCCTGAGCCAACAGAGCCTGAGGAGGAGGAAGAGGAGGAGGAGGAAGAGGAAGGGTTTGAGGGACAGAAAGAGGTGAAAGCATTAGTGGAACAGAATTCATAGGAGTGGCAAAGAAAAGTGTGAGTGAAGTAACGCAGCAGCATTTGATATTGACGCGATGCTACGACATTTATGGAGCAGTTTAATATATTTAATAATAATAATACATTTTATTTGTAAGCGCTTTTAACAAATGCTCACCGAAACTTTACAGTTTTTAAGTCAGAATAAAAACAGCAATAAAACAGTATAAAACACACAAACTTATACATTAAAAGCTGATTTAAAAAGGTGAGTTTTGAGCGTGGTCTTGAATGTTGGGAGGTGTGTGCAGATACAGATGGGTTTGGGGAGTGAGTTCCAGAGGGAGGGGGCAGCGATGGAGAAGGCCCTGTCCCTCCAGGTTCGGTGCTTGGTCCGTGCAGGCAGTGAGAGAAGACTTCCTTCGGATGAGCGGAGGTCGCGGGACGGGGTGTGGTGGTGGAGTAGGTGTGTGAGGTAGGAGGGGGCCTGGTTGTTGAGTGCTTTGCGTGTGAGGAGGAGGATTTTGAACTGTATGCGATGTGTGGTGGGAGCCAGTGTAGGTCTTGGAGGACGGGGGTGATGTGGTCTTGGGAGCAGGTGTGGGTGAGCAGGTGGGCAGCAGAGTTCTGGATGTATTGAAGTGTATTGAGGAGTTTGAATGATGAGTCATAGAGGATGCTACTGCAATAGTCCAGTCTGGATGTGATAAATGCGTGGATGAGGGTTTCTGCAGCAGAGAAGGTGAGTGAGGGGCGGAGACGGGCGATGTTCCTGAGGTGGAAGAAGGCAGTCCTGGTGATGTGATTGATGTGGTGGTCAAACCTTAGCTGGCTGTGGAAGATGATTCCTAGGTTGCAGGTGTGTGGTGAGGGAGACAGAGTGCAGTTATCGAAGGTGAGGCAGAGGTTGTGGGTGGCTCTGGTGCAGGATGTGGGATCAATGATGATTATGTCCGATTTGTCACTGTTCAGTTGGAGATAGTTTGTTTGCATCCATGGTTTTATTTCAGTGAGAGGTGTTGGTGATGGCTTTGGCGGAGATGTACAGTTGGATGTCGTCGGCGTAGCAGTGGAACTGGAGGCCGTGACAATGGATGATCTTGCCAAGGGGGAGCATGTAGAGGATGAAGAGGAGGGGACCAAGCACCAACCCCTGGGGGACACCTTGGGAGAGGGGAGCGGTGGAGGAGGTGCAGTTGTTTATACTGATGAACTGGTGTCGGTTGGTGAGGTAGGAGTGAATCCAGGAGAGTGCTGTGTTTTGTTGCACTTTTCACGACATACTATACTATGACTTTTAAGCGTCATTTTTTACGACTTACTTTACCATGACTTTTTACGACATGCTATACTATGACGTTTTTTCACGACTTTTTATGATGTACTATTCCACTACTATTTTGTTGCACTTTTTATGACAAACTATACTACGACTTTTTAGGGGCATTTTTTACAACATGCTATATGATAACTTTTTGTTGCAGTTTATGAAGACATGCTATAATATTTTGATGACTTTTTTTGTGGCATTATTTATGACATTATGATAAACTATACTGTTAGTATTTAATTGCAAATTTTATGACATATTAAACTATGACTTTTTGTAGCAGTTTTTACCATAAATCAGAATAATTTCCTTTTCTGATATACTATACTGACATTTTTTTATTTTACAATGTATTGTACTTCATCTTTTTCCTGGATTTTTTTTTACAACATAATACACTATGATGTTTTTGTGGCATTTTCATGACATACTATGGCTGTTTTAATGAAAGCTTTTTTTTTTTTTTTTTTACTATATTTTTACTAACTCTCCCTCCAGTGACTCGTCCCTCTGTGATCTCTCTGCCTACAGTCTGAACACTGGCTTCAACACACTGCTGGCTCCGTCCTCCCTCTGTACCCTTGAGGACAGGATCCAGGGTCCCAGTGAAGCCACCAGCTGCTGCCCAGTTTTTCTGGTTCAAAGATCATCTAATGACCACATGTCTGGTGGTCACCCGAAGCTGCTCCCTCGCTGCACCGTCTCCTGTGCTGGACTTAAATACTTTGTACTGTAGCAGCTGTTTCAAAGCCTCCATGTGTAGAATTAGATGTTTGATGACCTTGGTGTCCCTCTGAGTACAAATATTTTACATGAGCATCACAAATATGTTTGCCTTCCTACCCGTCCACCCACAGCACATATGGCATGGAGACGATACGTACAGCTGGCTGCAGAGGTGACCGCTGGGAAGTGAACTGAGTCATGGAGCTGAGAGAAAGTTTGCTCAAAGAAACCCACCAACAATACGGTGCTTCATGTTTTAATCACAGCAGAACTTTTCTTTGTTACAGGTGTTTAGTTTGAACAGAAAATAAAACATTTAGCTTCAAGTCAAACTGAATCAGTTTCTTCTACATTGTTATATGTCATGTTACAGATTTGATTTATACTTATGGCGTTGTTCTGTCTTGTGTCCTGATGCTGAGAGGAGAGCTCCAGGTTCTTTACTGCTGTCAATAAAGTTTTTTTGTCTTAACTGTTGAAACTGTATTACCGTCTGTGCCTGTCTTTCTCTCTGTCTGTCTCTCAAGTGGCTGTTTGTATACATTGAAATGTTTCCTGTCAAATTTACAGCCTCTGAACAAGAACAAAAATAAAACCTACATGAAGACAAACATCCTGTTTTAAGCAGCGCCTCATGTCGTCACTCTGACCTAACAGGACCTCAGTGTGCTTCCTCTTCTTTATAAAGAGAAACACTTTATGACTTTAAGCCCCCCAAAAACAACCTGACAGAGATCAGAATGACTCAACGAGAAACTATACTGTGACTGAAGTTTGACTTTTTCTTTGTTTTGTTTTCTTTTTTTAACTATGATATACTATAACGTTTTTCATGACTTCGGACGACATGCTATACTATGACTTTTTTTCATGATTTTGGACGAGATGCTATACTATGACGTTTTTTCATGGTTTCTGACGACATGCTATACTATGACTTTTTTCATGATTTTGGACGACATGCTATACTATGACTTTTTTCATGATTTTGGACGACATGCTATACTATGACTTTTTTCATGATTTTGGACGATATACTATACTATGACTTTTTTCATGATTTCTGACGACATGCTATACTATGACTTTTTTCATGATTTCTGACAACATACTATACTATGACGTTTTTTCATGATTTTGGACGATATACTATACTATGACTTTTTTCATGATTTTGGACGACATGCTATACTATGACGTTTTTTCATGGTTTCTGACGACATGCTATACTATGACTTTTTTCATGATTTTGGACGATATACTATACTATGACTTTTTTCATGATTTCTGACGACATGCTATACTATGACTTTTTTCATGATTTTGGACAACATACTATACTATGACGTTTTTTCATGATTTTGGACGACATGCTATACTATGACGTTTTTTCATGGTTTCTGACGACATGCTATACTATGACTTTTTTCATGATTTTGGACGATATACTATACTATGACTTTTTTCATGATTTCTGACGACATGCTATACTATGACTTTTTTCATGATTTCTGACAACATACTATACTATGACGTTTTTTCATGATTTTGGACGATATACTATACTATGACTTTTTTCATGATTTTGGACGACATGCTATACTATGACGTTTTTTCATGGTTTCTGACGACATGCTATACTATGACTTTTTTCATGATTTTGGACGATATACTATACTATGACTTTTTTCATGATTTCTGACGACATGCTATACTATGACTTTTTTCATGATTTTGGACAACATACTATACTATGACGTTTTTTCATGATTTTGGACGACATGCTATACTATGACGTTTTTTCATGGTTTCTGACGACATGCTATACTATGACTTTTTTCATGATTTTGGACGATATACTATACTATGACTTTTTTCATGATTTCTGACGACATGCTATACTATGACTTTTTTCATGATTTCTGACAACATACTATACTATGACGTTTTTTCATGATTTTGGACGATATACTATACTATGACTTTTTTCATGATTTCTGACGACATGCTATACTATGACTTTTTTTCATGATTTCTGACAACATACTATACTATGACTTTTTTCATGATTTTGGACGATATACTATACTATGACTTTTTTTATGATTTCTGACGATATGCTATACTATGACTTTTTTCATGATTTTGGACGACATGCTATACTATGACTTTTTTTCATGATTTCTGACAACATACTATACTATGACTTTTTTTCATGATTTCTGACAACATACTATACTATGACTTTTTTCATGATTTCGGACGACATGATGTACTATGACTTTTTGCATGGTTTCGGACGACATACTATACTATGACGTTTTTTCATGGTTTCAGACAACATGCTATACTATGACTTTTTTCTAATTACTTTGGAGGACGTACCATACTATGACGTTTTTCATGATTTTGGACGACATGCTATACTGTGACATTTTTTCAAGATTTTGGACGACATACTATACTATGACTTTTTTTATTATTTCGGACGACATGCTATACTGTGACGTTTTTATGATTTCGGACGACATGCTATACTATGATTTTTTTCATGGTTTCTGACAACATGCTACACTGTGACGTTTTTTCATGGTTTCGGACGACATGCTATACTATGACTTTTTTGTCATGGTTTATGACGACATGCTATACTATGACTTTTTTCATGATTTCGGACGACATGCTATACTATGATTTTTTCATGGTTTCTGACAACATGCTATACTATGACTTTTTTTTCATGGTTTCTGACGACATGCTATACTATGACTTTTTTTTATGATTTCGGATAACATACTATACTGTGACGGTTTTTCATGGTTTCGGACAACATGCTATCCTATGACTTTTATTTATGATTTCGGACGACATACTATACTGTGACTTTTTTTATGATTCGGACGACATGCTATACTATGACTTTTTTTTCATGGTTTCTGACGACATGCTATACTGTGACTTTTATTTATGATTTCGGACAACATGCTATACTATGGCTTTTTTTCATGGTTTCTGACGACATGCTATACTATGACTTTTTTCATGATTTCGGACGACATGCTATACTGTGACTTTTTTTTGTTATTTCGGACGACATGCTATACTGTGACTTTTTTTTCATGGTTTCTGACGACATACTATGCTGACTTTTTTTTCATGGTTTCTGACGACATGCTATACTGTGACTTTTTTTTATGATTCGGACGACATGCTATACTATGACTTTTTTTTCATGGTTTCTGACGACATACTTTACTATGGCTTTTTTTCATGGTTTCTGACGACATGCTATACTATGATTTTTTTTTAATGGTTTTCGACGACATACTATACTATGACTTTTTTTTCATGATTTCGGACGACATACTATACTATGACTTTTTTTTCATGGTTTCTGACAACATGCTATACTATGACTTTTTTTTCATGGTTTCTGACGACATACTATACTGTGACTTTTTTTTATGATTCGGACGACATGCTATACTATGACTTTTTTTTCATGGTTTCTGACGACATACTATACTGTGACGTTTTTTCATGGTTTCGGACAACATGCTATACTATGACTTTTTTGTCATGGTTTCTGACGATATGCTATACTATGACTTTTTTATGATTGTGGACGACACACTATACTATGACTGTTTTCATGATTTCTGACAACATGCTATTCTATGACTTTTTTCATGATTTTGGATGACATACTATAGTATGACTTTTTTGATGATTTCGGACGACATGCTGTACTATGACTTTTTTTTTCATGATTTCTGACGACATGCTCTACTATGACTTTTTGCATGGTTTCGGACGACATACTATACTATGACGTTTTTTCATGACTTCGGACAACATACTATACTATGACTTTTTTTCATGATTTCGGACAACATGCTATACTATGACATTTTTCTAATTACTTTGGACGAAATGCTATACTATGACATTTTTTCATGATTACGGACAACATACTCTACTATGACTTTTTTCATGATTTCGGACGACATGCTATACTATGACTTTTTTTTAAATGGTTTTCGACGACATACTATACTATGATTTTTTTTTCATGATTTCGGACAACATGCTATACTATGATTTTTTTTTCATGATTTCGGACAACATGCTATACTATGATTTTTTTTTAATGGTTTTCGACGACATACTATACTATGACTTTTTTTTCATGATGTTGGACGACATGCTATACTATGACTTTTTTTTCATGGTTTTCAACGACGTACTATATTGTGACTTTTTTTTCATGATTTCGGACGACATGCTATACTATGACTTTTTTTTTCATGGTTTTCAACGACATACTATACTGTGACTTTTTTTTTCATGATTTCGGACGACATGCTATACTATGACATTTTTTCATGATTTCGGACGACATACTATCCTATGACTTTTTTCATGATTTTGTACGACATACTATACTATAACGTTTTTTCATGATTTTGGACGACATGCTATACTATGACATTTTTTCATGATTCCTGACGACATGTTTTACTACGAATTTTTTCATGATTTTGGACGACATACTATACTATGACTTTTTTTCATGGTTTCTGACGACATACTATACTATGACTTTTTTTCATGATTTTGGACGACATACTATACTATGACTTTTTTTCATGGTTTCTGACGACATACTATACTATGACTTTTTTCATGATTTTGGACGACATACTATACTGTGACTTTTTTTTTTCATGATTTCGGACGACATGCTATACTATGATTTTTTTTTAATGGTTTTCGACGACATACTATACTATGACTTTTTTTTCATGATGTCGGACGACATGCTATACTATGACTTTTTTTTCATGATTTCGGACGACATGCTATACTATGACTTTTTTACATGATTTAGGATGACATACTATCCTATGACTTTTTTCATGATTTTGGACAACATGCTATGCTATGACTTTTTTTTTCATGGTTTTCAACGACATACTATACTGTGACTTTTTTTTTCATGATTTCGGACGACATGCTATACTATGACATTTTTTCATGATTTCGGACGACATACTATCCTATGACTTTTTTCATGATTTTGTACGACATACTATACTATAACGTTTTTTCATGATTTTGGACGAAATGCTATACTATGACATTTTTTCATGATTACGGACAACATACTCTACTATGACTTTTTTCATGATTTTGGACGACATGCTATACTATGACTTTTTTCATGATTTTGGACGACATGGTATACTATGACATTTTTTCATGATTCCTGACGACATGCTTTACTACGACTTTTTTCATGATTTTGGACGACCTACTATACTATGACTTTTTTCATGATTTTGGAATACATGCTATACTATGACATTTTTTCATGGTTTCTGACGACATGCTATACTATGACTTTTTTCATGATTTTGGACGACATACTATACTATGACATTTTTTCATGGTTTCTGACGACATGCTATACTATGACATTTTTTCATGATTTCTGATGACATGCTATACTATGACTTTTTTCATGATTTTGGAGGACATGCTATACTATGACATTTTTTCATGATTTCTGACGACATGCTATACTATGACTTTTTTCATGATTTTGGACGACCTACTATACTATGACTTTTTTCATGATTTTGGACAATATGCTGTACTATGACTTTTTTCATGATTTTGGACGACATGCTATACTATGACATTTTTTCATGATTTCTGATGACATGCTATACTATGACTTTTTTCATGATTTTGGACGACATGCTATACTATGACATTTTTTCATGGTTTCTGACGACATGCTATACTATGACTTTTTTCATGATTTTGGACGACATACTATACTATGACATTTTTTCATGATTTATGATGACATGCTATAGTATGACTTTTTTCATGATTTTGGACGATATGCTGTACTATGACTTTTTTCATGATTTTGTACGACATGGTATACTATGACTTTTTTCATGATTTCTGACGACATGCTATACTATGACTTTTTTCATGATTTTGGACGACCTACTATACTATGACTTTTTTCATGATTTTGGACGACATACTATATGACATTTTTTCATGGTTTCTGACGTTATGCTATATTATGACTTTTTTCATGATTTTGGACGACATACTATACTATGACTTTTTTCATGATTTCTGATGACATGCTATACTATAACTTTTTTCATGGTTTCTGACGACATGCTATACTACGACTTTTTTCATGATTTTTGATGACATACTATACTTTGACATTTTTTCATGATTTCTGATGACATGCTATACTATGACTTTTTTCATGATTTTGGATGATATGCTGTACTATGACTTTTTTCATGATTTTGGACGACATGCTATACTATGACTTTTTTCATGATTTTGGACGACATGCTATACTATGACATTTTTTCATGGTTTCTGACGACATGCTATACTATGACATTTTTTCATGATTTCTGATGACATGCTATACTATGACTTTTTTCATGATTTTGGACGACATGCTATACTATGACATTTTTTCATGATTTCTGACGACATGCTATACTATGACTTTTTTCATGATTTTGGACGACCTACTATACTATGACTTTTTTCATGATTTTGGACGACATACTATATGACATTTTTTCATGGTTTCTGAGGTTATGCTATATTATGACTTTTTTCATGATTTTGGACGACATACTATACTATGATATTTTTTCATGGTTTCTGACGACATGCTATACTATGACTTTTTTTTCATGATTTCGGACGACATACTATACTATGATATTTTTTCATGGTTTCCGACGACATGTTATACTATGACTTTTTTTTCATGATTTCGGACGACATACAATACTGTGACTTTTTTTTTCATGATTTCGGACGACATGCTATACTATGACTTTTTTACATGATTTAGGATGACATGCTATACTATGACATTTTTTCATGATTTCGGACGACATACTATCCTATGACTTTTTTCATGATTTTGGACAACATGCTATACTATGACTTTTTTTTTCATGGTTTTCAACGACATACTATACTGTGACTTTTTTTTTCATGATTTCGGACGACATGCTATACTATGACATATTTTCATGATTACGGACGACATACTCTACTATGACTTTTTTCATGATTTTGGAAGACATGCTATACTATGACTTTTTTCATGATTTTGGACGACATGCTATACTATGACTTTTTTCATGATTTTGGACGACATGCTATACTATGACATTTTTTCATGATTCCTGACGACATGCTTTACTACGACTTTTTTCATGATTTTGGACGACCTACTATACTATGACTTTTTTCATGATTTTGGACAACATGCTATACTATGACATTTTTTCATGGTTTCTGACGACATGCTATACTATGACATTTTTTCATGATTTATGATGACATGCTATACTATGACTTTTTTCATGATTTTGGACGACATGCTATACTATGACATTTTTTCATGATTTCTGACGACATGCTATACTATGACTTTTTTCATGATTTTGGACGACCTACTATACTATGACTTTTTTCATGATTTTGGACGACATACTATATGACATTTTTTCATGGTTTCTGAGGTTATGCTATATTATGACTTTTTTCATGATTTTGGACGACATACTATACTATGATATTTTTTCATGGTTTCTGACGACATGCTATACTATGACTTTTTTTTCATGATTTCGGACGACATACTATAGTATGACTTGTTTTTCATGATTTTGGAAGACATGCTATACTATGACTTTTTTCATGATTTTGGACGACATGCTATACTATGACTTTTTTCATGATTTTGGACGACATGCTATACTATGACATTTTTTCATGATTCCTGACGACATGCTTTACTACGACTTTTTTCATGATTTTGGACGACCTACTATACTATGACTTTTTTCATGATTTTGGACGACATGCTATACTATGACATTTTTTCATGGTTTCTGACGACATGCTATACTATGACATTTTTTCATGATTTCTGATGACATGCTATACTATGACTTTTTTCATGATTTTGGACGACATGCTATACTATGACATTTTTTCATGATTTCTGACGACATGCTATACTATGACTTTTTTCATGATTTTGGACGACCTACTATACTATGACTTTTTTCATGATTTTGGACGACATACTATATGACATTTTTTCATGGTTTCTGAGGTTATGCTATATTATGACTTTTTTCATGATTTTGGACGACATACTATAGTATGACTTGTTTTTCATGGTTTTCGACGACATACTATACTATGACTTTTTTTTCATGATTTCGGACAACATGCTATACTATGATTTTTTTTAATGGTTTCCGACGACATGTTATACTATGACTTTTTTTTCATGATTTCGGACGACATACTATAGTATGACATTTTTTCATGGTTTTCGACGACATACTATACTATGACTTTTTTTTCATGATTTCGGACAACATGCTATACCTTGATTTTTTTTTAATGGTTTTCGACGACATACTATACTATGACTTTTTTTTCATGATTTCGGACGACATACTATACTATGACTTTTTTTTCATGATTTCGGACAACATGCTATACTATGATTTTTTTTTAATGGTTTTTGACGACATGCTATACTATGACTTTTTTTTCATGGTTTTCAACGACATACTATACTGTGACTTTTTTTTTCATGATTTCGGACGACATGCTATACTATGACTTTTTTACATGATTTAGGATGACATGCTATACTATGACATTTTTTCATGATTTCGGACGACATACTATCCTATGACTTTTTTCATGATTTTGGACAACATGCTATACTATGACTTTTTTTTTCATGGTTTTCAACGACATACTATACTGTGACTTTTTTTTTCATGATTTCGGACGACATGCTATACTATGACATTTTTTCATGATTACGGACGACATACTCTACTATGACTTTTTTCATGATTTTGGAAGACATGCTATACTATGACTTTTTTCATGATTTTGGACGACCTACTAAACTATGACTTCTTTCATGATTTTGGACGACATGCTATACTATGACGTTTTTTCATGGTTTCTGACGACATGCTATACTATGACTTTTTTCATGATTTCGGACGACATACTATCCTATGACTTTTTTCATGATTTTGGACGACATACTATACTATGACTTTTTTCATGATTTTGGACGACATACTATACTATGACTTTTTTTTTCATGGTTTTCAACGACATACTATACTGTGACTTTTTTTTTCATGATTTCGGACGACATGCTATACTATGACATTTTTTCATGATTTCGGACGACATGCTATACTATGACTTTTTTCATGATTTTGGAAGACATGCTATACTATGACTTTTTTCATGATTTTGGATGACCTACTAAACTATGATTTCTTTCATGATTTTGGACTACATGCTATACTATGACGTTTTTTCATGGTTTCTGACGACATGCTATACTATGACTTTTTTCATGATTTCGGACGACATACTATCCTATGACTTTTTTCATGATTTTGGACAACATGCTATACTATGTATTTTTTTTTCATGGTTTTCAACGACATACTATACTGTGACTTTTTTTTTCATGATTTCGGACGACATGCTATACTATGACTTTTTTCATGATTTTGGACGACCTACTAAACTATGACTTCTTTCATGATTTTGGACTACATGCTATACTATGACATTTTTTCATGGTTTCTGACGACATGCTATACTATGACTTTTTTCATGATTTTGGACGACATGCCATACTATGACATTTTTTCATGATTCCTGACGACATGCTTTACTACGACTTTTTTCATGATTTTGGACGACATACTATGTGACATTTTTTCATGGTTTCTGACGACATGCTATATTATGACTTTTTTCATGATTTTGGACGACATACTATACTATGACATTTTTCATGATTTTGGACGACATACTATGTGACATTTTTTCATGGTTTCTGACGACATGCTATATTATGACTTTTTTCATGATTTTGGACGACATACTATACTATGACATTTTTTCATGGTTTCTGACGACATACTATACTATGACTTTTTTCATGATTTTGGACGACATGCTATACTATGACATTTCTTCATGGTTTCGGACGACATGCTATACTATGACTTTTTTCATGATTTTTGACGACATGCTATACTATGACTTTTTTTCATGATTTTTGACGACATGTTATACTATGACTTTTTTTCATGATTTTTGACAACATGCTATGCTATGACTTTTTTCATGATTTTGGACGACATACTATACTATGACATTTTTTCATGATTTATGACGACATGTTATACTATGACTTTTTTTCATGATTTTTGACGACATGTTATACTATGACTTTTTTTCATGATTTTTGACAACATGCTATACTATGACTTTTTTCATGATTTTGGACGATATGCTGTACTATGACTTTTTTCATGATTTTGGACGACATGCTATACTATGACTTTTTCATGATTGTGGACGACATACTATACTATGACTTTTTTCATGATTTCTGACATCATACTATACTATGACTTTTTTCATGATTTCTGACGACATACTATACTATGACTTTTTTTCATGATTTCTGACGACATACTATACTATGACTTTTTTTCATGATTTCGGACGACATGCTATACTATGACTTTTTTCATGGTTTCGGACGACATGCTATACTATGACATTTTTTCATGATTTCTGACGACATGCTATACTATGACTTTTTTCATGATTTTGGACGACCTACTATACTATGACTTTTTTCATGATTTTGGACGACATACTATATGACATTTTTTCATGGTTTCTGAGGTTATGCTATATTATGACTTTTTTCATGATTTTGGACGACATACTATAGTATGACTTGTTTTTCATGGTTTTCGACGACATACTATACTATGACTTTTTTTTCATGATTTCGGACAACATGCTATACTATGATTTTTTTTAATGGTTTCCGACGACATGTTATACTATGACTTTTTTTTCATGATTTCGGACGACATACTATAGTATGACATTTTTTCATGGTTTTCGACGACATACTATACTATGACTTTTTTTTCATGATTTCGGACAACATGCTATACCTTGATTTTTTTTTAATGGTTTTCGACGACATACTATACTATGACTTTTTTTTCATGATTTCGGACGACATACTATACTATGACTTTTTTTTCATGATTTCGGACAACATGCTATACTATGATTTTTTTTTAATGGTTTTTGACGACATACTATACTATGACTTTTTTCATGATTTCGGACGACGTGCTATACTATGACTTTTTTTCATAATTTCGGACGACATACTATGCTATGACTTTTTTCATGATTTCGGACGACATGCTATACTATGACATTCTTTTTCATGGTTTCGGACGACATACTATACTATGACATTTTTTCAAGATTTTGGACAACATACTATACTATGACTTTTTTTTTCATGATTTCGGACGACATGCTATACTATGACATTCTTTTTCATGGTTTCGGACGACATGGTAAACTGACTTTTTTTTCATGATTTCGGACGACATGCTATACTATGACATTTTTTCAAGATTTTGGACGACATACTATACTATGACTTTTTTTTTCATGATTTCGGACGACATGCTATACTATGACATTCTTTTTCATGGTTTCGGACGACATGGTAAACTGACTTTTTTTTCATGATTTCGGACGACATGCTATACTATGACATTTTTTCAAGATTTTGGACGACATACTATACTATGACTTTTTTTTCATGATTTCGGACGACATGCTATACTATGACATTTTTTCAAGATTTTGGACGACATACTATACTATGACTTTTTTTTCATGATTTTGGACGACATGCTATACTATGACATTTTTTCAAGATTTTGGACGACATACTATACTATGACTTTTTTTTCATGATTTCGGACGACATGCTATACTATGACTTTTTTTTCATGGTTTCGGACGACATGGTATACTGTGACTTTTCTTTCATGGTTTTCGACGACATACTATACTATGACAGTTTTTCATGGTTTCGGACGACATGTTATACTGTGACTTTTTTTCAGCATGTCTGATGACATAGTATACTCTGACGTTTTTTCATGCTTTCGGACGACACACTATACTGTGACATTTTTTTAATAACTTTGGACGACATGCTATACTATGACTTTTTTTTCATGCTTCCGGACGACATACTATACTGTGACATTTTTTTAATAACTTTGGACGACATGCTATACTATGACTTTTTTTTCATGCTTCCGGACGACATACTATACTGTGACATTTTTTTAATAACTTTGGACGACATACTATACTGTGACTTTTTTCATGATTTTGGACGACATGCTATACTATGACTTTTTTTTCATGATTTCGGACGACATGCTTTACTATGACTTTTTTTCATGATTTTGGATGACATTTGACTTTTTTTTTTCATTATTTTGGTGGACATGCTATACTTTGACAATATTTCATGATTTTGTTCAACATGTTATACTGTGACATTTTTTTCAGGATTTCAGATGGCATACTGTACTACAACTTTTTAAAATAATTTTTTCATTTTTTCGACATACTATTCAATGAAATTTTTTTATGGCACATTTTTTAATATAGTATACTATGACATTTTTCTTGCATTTAAGTCGGCACACTATACTATTAAAGTTGTACAGCCTTTTTTCATGTAGTATATTTTTTGCCATAATAAAGTATGATGATTTCATGGCATTCTTGTTTAACGTTCAAATCTATGGCATTTTTATGGATTTTTTTCCTGACATATTATACTATGACATTTTTATGGCATTTTACACAATACACAAATCTATGACATTTTATGGCACTTTTTATGACATATTAATTATGATGTTTTTATTGCATTATCTAAAGAAATACTAAACTATAACTTTTTTCAGGACGTTCGTTATATACATATGTATACATATAGTAAACCTTGACATTTTTATGACATTGTTAAATTATAAAAATGTTTGGGCAATTTTTTGGACATGCTATTCTTTTTTATTTTTATTTTTATTTTTACAACCTTCTATCTCCTGAGTTTTTTGTGGCATTTGTACGCCACCCAAAACAGACATGGAAGGATGTACAAATATATCTGTGTGTGTGTGTGTTACGTTATGAATGCATGCCATTTTAAAAAACCTGTGACTTTTATCATCAGTTTTTAATAATGTCAGAGCCCACTGAGGTGTGTAATCAGAGTTCCTCACCTCCTCACACTCAAACTCATCGGAGGGGACACACTTCTGGCCTCCGTCCTGTAAAACAAACACTTAGCATCAGAAACACAGTCACTGCCCATGACTTTATATTCCCCATCATCTGTCCACTCACAGCCAGGGTTGTTAGGTCTGCTTCATGAAAAGGAATATATTTGTGATTCCACATTATAATCCCAGAATGTGTTTCAGTCAGGAGCATTAAAGAATTATAGAGAGAAGTAGAAATAATAAGTGTAAAACTTTGAGGGTGGAGCGAAAAATCGATACGGCATAGTATCACAATATTTTTGTGTGGCAATATGGTATCATCACACACTGATAAGAATCGATTTTTTTTAATATATAAAAGGTCAAACAATAGTCTTCGAATATAACCATCCAACTTTAGCTCAAGCTGTATGAAAACAAACAAAGGCAGCAGCCCGCTCAGTCACATTGTACGTTTCTGCAAATCAAAAATACGTCACATTGTATGTTTCATAGATATCACTGCAATGTTTCTAAAGTGACGTAGTGTCTGAGCCAACTCTGTTGTCAGGAGGTGGAGAGCATGGTGGATGGTGTGACACCTAGGAGGAGTGTGCTTTTCAGACAGCACACATCCGTGGTTTTTGCAACCTGTTGCTGTTTTTTCACCGAGAGAAGCAGGTTGTGTTTTTTTACTGAGACATTACTGTGTTTCCTGCCGGCATAGTGCAATGAAATGCAGATATTCTAAGTCAAAACATGATCTTTGCCTGACCTGAACCAAGAGGTTTTGTGTCTAAATCCAACCACACATTAACCACAAACAAACAAACAAACAAACAAACAAACAAAAAATAATAAAAGATACAAGAATCCTGTGGGCAGAAAAACTGAAGGAGAAAAGTCAACTACAACTCCTGAGGAGCATTTCAGTGATAAACAGCTGATCAGTGATAAACAGCTGATCAGTAATAAACAGCTGATCACTGATAAACAGCTGGTCAGTAATAAACAGCTGATCAGTGATAAACAGCTGATCAGTAATAAACAGCTGATCAGTGATAAACAGCTGATCAATGATAAACAGCCAATCAGTGATAAACAGCTGATCAGTGATAAACAGCTGATCAGTGATAAACAGCCAATCAGTGATAAACAGCTGATCAGTGATAAACAGCTGATCAGTGATAAACAGCTGATCAGTGAACTTCAAATCGTGCTAATTTTGTGTTCACACCAAATGCAACGCAAATGTTGGCGCTGCGTTACTCGCACTAGTTTGAACACTAGAATATTTTATCTTGATTTGCGTCTGATGTGCGAATAACCCGTTTCATACGTGTGTGAAATTGATGAATTGATGAATGAACTTCCGTCAGTACGTCCTCGGCGTCATATGTCCCTGTGGGATCTCAATGCTGATTGGCTGTCACAGCGTGAATTGGTCGCTGAAGTTCAGATTTTTCAACTCTTCTCATGAACAAGCATTCGACCTGAAATTGCGCAACTTGCTTAATTTGCACCGTATATGTCGCGTCATTTGTGTTGCGTACATTATGTTCATTAAGCCACTCAGCGGGAATTCATGCGTCTTTACTTTGACGTTACCTGTGGTTCACCTGCAAATTGTTTTATTTGTGTCCAGGCTGAACACAACACTAACGGCAAGCTGAAGATGATAATGTGGAAAAAACAGAATTAATTACAGTGCGTCTTAAATCAGCCCTGACTCCCAGTTCATTTTAAATGATTTCATAAATATGGCAGCGAAGCTCTGATCTCAAACATGAAGCTGAAATGATTCAAACATAAACCTGTGTGACGAACACGTGATCAAGGAGAGTCCTGCATATCTAAACATTGAGGGTGTCATTGAAAATGTGAATCCAGAAACAGGAAACCAGCAGCTCTTCAGGCTGGGCGATAAAACGATCTCCAAATGGGGGTCGCAATAAAATGTATGTCGATGACGACGATGAACTATAGTCATCATTACTGGACAGACTGAGACAGATCCAACCAGCGTGTCACGCAACATAAGTTAACAGACAGCTGTCACTCAGTCTCAGAGCTCGTGTTTCCCTCAAAAAGGACAAAACTGTGGATAAAAAAGGTCACACAATGTCTAGACTCACAAGTCAGTCTTTAGACACTTTGCTTAACTAAAGACTGATGACTTTCTCCCTGATTTTGTGTTTAGATGGGCGGATACAATTTCAGAGTTTAAAAAACTCCCTACGTTGCAGAACCAATAGTAAATCTGCAGGGCGGTCCTTCGGTGGCTCGCTGAACTCTCGTGCTCGTAAACATAGTCCCACTGTGTTAAAAGTTTTAAACAAAGTCGCTGTAAGTCCTTCATTTCCACAATCCTGTGGACTGAGCACACGTTTGATAAAACGGAGTTAAATCTCTCGGCATCCATTTTCAAGCTCTCTGTGTGTTTGTTTCCTTGCGGACGAGAAAAGGGGGAGCACACATTTCCGGGAGGGCGTGTCCTTTTCAAAAATGCAAGAGGCGTTGCTTTGTTGCCGGCCATTTTCTCCGGTGTGTTAAACACACTTTAGAAAGGAGTGTCCCCAGACTATCAGAAGGCGGAGATCTCTGATTGTCAGTAACTTGGAAGTAGTTTGGCCACTTGAAAGGTGACGGCGCACAAAGACGGTGCAGTGCCAACCAGGACGGGAAACACAATACACCTGTTCCATCACCTGAAAAGCTGGCGTCTCAGCGACGCCACTGAGAACATGAAAATCTGCCCAGTCTGCAGTGAGTCCACCAACAAGTGTTCAGTGGCTGAGCACGTCTGCTGCTGTGGGCGGGGCTAGATTGCCGGCACCAAAACACCAATCAGTAGTAGCCCGCATGAGAAGTGTTCAAACAGGAGCAGAGATATCAGACGCAGTGTCACTTTCTAACCAAACACATGACGCCCATGAGCCCCGTGGAGAAAGATGGGTTCAAGATATGAAGTGTGAAGCTGCAGGTACGAGCGCCCAGGCAGGAAATACTTTTGAAACTCGCAGCACTATCAGATTATAAATGATGTTAAATATCGATATGGATCAATACAGGGAAAATTATCGTGATGATATTTTTTGTCATATCGCCCGGCCCTCGCAGCTCGTCACACAGGAAGTGGTCTGCTGTCACAGTTTCCTGTGATTGTCTCAGGGAAGGACGACAAACTGTTAAATGAGGCTTCACCGTCATTGAGATGCAGAGCAGTAGCGTCAGCGTAAACAAACACACACACACTCACACACACACACTCAGCATCATTTATCTCCGTCTTCCATCGGCCTCTCTGTCAGCGCTTCATTAGCATATCTCCTCCCGGTACCTGGGTGGGAGAGCCAATCAGATCTTATCGCTCCACTGGAAGGAAGAAAACTCTTTTCAGTGACGGTAAATAATGGCGAGCAGAGAGAGGAGCCATCATTATCATTTCCTCTCAAACACACGTGCACAAACATGCATCCATGTGCACGAGGCTGATACAGTGATCATTAATGTGTGCGGGTGAATCATTATCATATCATGGCGTGCTGACACTGAACGCCTCTGCAGGTCTGTTCCCTGTAAACTGTCTGCTCAGCAGAGCTCACAGAGAAATGATAGCTATATTCATGTGCTGCCATTCAAAAGACAGACTGACAGCGGCGTGCACGAGGGACGCCATGCTCGGCGACATCACTCTCACTCTTTTTATACCCTATCTGTCTTTATCTGCTTCACTGTCTGCTGTCGCTTTTCAGGTGTAACTTCAGCTCTGCTGCTGAGGGACCGCAGAGGATTCAGATTTATTGGAAATGAACACACCGACGTCCCAGGTATTTACACGTGTTCCTTTAAAGTGCTGACAGACGGCGGCTCGCTTCACGGGTGGAGAACTCAGGCTGTAGGTTAAACAGTGTACAGGAGCAGCTACTGTGTATAGAGGGTATGATATATACATCATATCATCAGGAAAATATGGTGATATCAGGTTTCCTATAAAGAGTTATATTCACAACTGACACTGGCCGCGTTTCCCAGATCCAGTTAAGAAGATCTTTCACTAAGAAGGAGTTGTAAGATGGAGCTGACCCACTCTTAACAGTCTTCTTAGCGACCAAACGTTCACAGATCCAGCCGCGTCAGGCACATTAATGTTACACTAAGCAAGGAGATGTTAAAACAGTGCGCAGCGTATATATTTTGATCTATTTCATACTTCAGATTTATATTGTTGAGCATTAACTGGTGACAGAAAAGAACGAATTTCATTCTGCAGGGAAACGCGTGTCCTTACTGTGCATATTGAATCTTGAATCTATGTTTTATGAAGAGCCTGTGTGCGCTCAGAGCTGTGGCACAAGTTACGCACTGAAATCTGAATCTGAAGAAAAATAATAATAAGAAAGATAAGAATGTTCCTGTATGTGCTGTGCACATCAGGCACACAAATAAAATGAATCATCATGACGATCATTTATCATAATTTGTCCGCACATATCCCACATCTGCATGCACAAATCAGATCGTTTACCACACCCAAAAATGCATCAGGCCACAACAGAAACAGATCCACCCTCCAAACCTGCGACATTCAGATATCAGGCAACTGACAGGTGTAACTGAGCTCAGCTGGAACCTCATCAAGGGACGCTCCACCCGCTACTCTACATAAAGGGGTTGCCAGCTTATACCTGGCGTCCTGTCTGATTCTCAGTGTAGATTGATATAGTCCATAAATCTGTCAGTTTTGTCCTTCCGTGAACTGGTCACATTAAGATGATCGTTACCAGAGACACAGCGCTGATGAATGCAAGTAGGACACAGTGTGGTCAGGACACAATGGAGGTCCTTAAGTTCATTTGTCCTCTCGTCCATCTTCCATATTTTTGTTTAAACATAATCATCTCCTCATGATTCTCTTACCAAGACTACTTCTCATTTAGTCGTAGTCTTGTTTTCATCATGAAAATAATTCATTAACAAATATTTATGTCTTAGTTTTTCATTAGAATTATTAGAACACACACACACACGCAGCAGGGAATTAGTGCGTTAGGTAGCAGCGCTGTGTGTGACTTATGGCTGATGAAGTGGTGGCTGATCGATGTGCCTGACATCCATTGATTTAGTTTCAACACCGCGGCAGTGGACAGCTCCTGTTAAGAGCGTCTTAAAGAGCGATCCTAAGAAGGGCATTAAGAAGGCATCTGGGAAACACTCTTATCTTAGCGACCCTTTTTAGCTAAGACGTTCTTAACTGTGCTCTTAAGTCTTAAGATTGTTCTTAACTGGGAAACGCAGCCATTATGATTCCATCCCAATAATCAGCTGGGTTACACAGAGCCCTGGGGTTCTCTTATAAAACATTGTGTACACACAAAACGAGGCCTGTAAGAGGTGTACGTCACTTCCCACGCAAAAGTTGTGTTCTATAGACCCTTTTAGGGCTGACATCACGATGACATCATGTTATCAGCTGGAGGTGCAGCTGCCTCTCTGAGCGGACGAGAGAGGAGGAATGGCTGCTGCAAGGCTGCGTAGCTCTGGAGATTGGTGGTGTACCTGTGAATGCTGTGCCCCAGTGCCCACAGAAGAGGAATGCCTCTGTTGCAAGGAATGGGACCGGTTGCAGCCTTAGCTAGATGGTAAACAAACATGGCAGCACAGCGGTAAGGTAAGACAACACGTTTACATGTGGTTTTCTATATGTTCTCTGACATTTATCCTAACGATATGAGGCGGTCTTTGTGGAAAAAAAGCTTGTTTAGTGGACTAACTTTGCACTTGAAGGTTGCCCGTTCACTTACGTTTTAACAGGTCTGACGCTACTATGCGCCCCGGCTGTATCTAGGCTAACGGCTAACATGCTAACTATTATTTTTATGTCACTAGTCACTTGAAACAAATTTAGGACGACAGGAGACAGGTTGAAATAAACCAAAATTTCCCTTTAACATGAATCTGGATCTACCACTGTGACTGCAGGCTCTCCTCTGCAATTTCAACCTGTGCAACGTCTCTACACATCACAACGTGTAGAGGGAGAAATGGCAGGCAACAATACATGGTTCACATTATACACATTTATTATATGAGCTTTTTTAATGACAAAATTCTAACTATTAGAGGCAAAATTCATGACCTCCTGTCCTCAGATAGTACCTATCTAACCTCAAACACAGCTGTAAGACCTAATATATATTTAGATTGCTTCTCCCCAATTTCTCTTCAAGAATTGACAGCAGTGATTTCTTCATCTAAATCATCAACGTGTCTCTTAGACCCCATCCCAACTAGGCTACTTAAGGAGGTCTTTCCTTTAGTTAACACTCATATATTAGATATGATCAATATATCCTTATTAACAGGCTATGTACCACAGTCTTTTAAGGTAGCTGTAATTAAACCTCTCCTAAAAAAGCCCACCCTGGATCCAGAGGTGTTAGCCAACTATAGACCAATATCTAATCTTCCCTTTATGTCAAAGATCCTTGAACCAGCTGTGTGATTTTCTCCATGATAATAATTTATTTGAGGAATTTCAGTCAGGATTTAGAGTGCATCATAGCACTGAGACAGCTCTAGTTAAAATTACAAATGACCTTCTGATTGCGTCAGACAAAGGACTTGTCTCTGCACTTGTTTTATTAGATCTTAGTGCGGCGTTTGACACAATTGACCATCAAATTCTACTGCAGAGACTGGATCACTTAACTGGCCTAAAAGGTTCAGCACTAAGCTGGTTTAAATCTTATTTATCTGATCGTTTTCAGTTTGTTGACGTTCATAATGAATCATCCTTACGTACCAAAGTTTGTTTTGGAGTTCCGCAAGGTTCTGTGCTCGGACCAATCCTATTTACTCTATATATGCTTCCTTTAGGTAACATCATTAGAAATAACTCTATAAATTTCCATTGTTATGCGGATGATACACAGTTGCATTTATCGATGAAGCCAGAAGAAAGTAATCAATTAACTAAACTCCATAACTGCCTTAAAGACATAAAAAATTGGATGAGCACCAATTTCCTGATGTTAAATTCAGACAAAACTGAAGTTATTGTTCTTGGCCCCAAACAACTCAGAGACTCTTTATCTGATGACATAGTTTCTCTAGATGGCATTGCTCTGGCCTCTAGCACTACCGTAAGAAACCTCGGAGTAATATTTGATCAAGATTTGTCTTTTAATTCTCATTTAAAACAAACCTCACGGACTGCATTTTTTCATCTGCGTAATATTGCGAAAATTAGGCCTATCCTGACCCGAAAAGATGCAGAAAAATTGGTCCACGCTTTTGTTACCTCAAGGCTGGATTACTGTAACTCTCTATTATCAGGTAGCTCTAGTAAGTCCTTAAAAACTCTCCAGCTAATTCAGAATGCAGCAGCACGTGTACTAACAGGAACTAAGAAACGAGATCATATTTCTCCTGTTTTAGCTTCTCTGCACTGGCTCCCTGTAAAATCCAGAATTGAATTTAAAATCCTACTGTTAACTTATAAAGCTCTAAATGGTCAAGCTCCGTCATATCTTAGAGAGCTCATAGTGCCATATTATCCCACCAGAACACTGCGCTCTGAGAACGCAGGGTTACTCGTGGTCCCTAAAGTCTCCAAAAGTAGATCAGGAGCCAGAGCCTTCAGCTATCAGGCTCCTCTGTTATTATACACATATGATTATTGTCACACATGTATACTGCCAGATATTAATACATACTTTCAACATATTGTACCACAGTAGCCAGAACTATAACTATAATATTATTACTTTCAATAATGTTGTTGTAAGCTACTGTCATTACCGTCTGTCCTACATCTCTCTCTCTCTCTCTCTCTCTCTCTCTCTCTCTCTGTCTCATTGTGTCATACGGATTACTGTTAATTTATTATGCTGATCTGTTCTGTACGACATCTATTGCACGTCTGTCCGTCCTGGAAGAGGGATCCCTCCTCAGTTGCTCTTCCTGAGGTTTCTACCGTTTTTTCCCCGTTAAAGGGTTTTTTTGGGGAGTTTTTCCTGATCAGCTGTGAGGGTCATAAGGACAGAGGGATGTCGTATGCTGTAAAGCCCTGTGAGGCAAATTGTGATTTGTGATATTGGGCTTTATAAATAAAATTGATTGACTGATTGAACTGACATAGTACACGTGGTTCACATGGTTCATGCAGGTGTTTAAGAAACAACAGGCTCATGAACACCATCAGAAGTTAAAGCATACAGTCCAGTCTTAGTTTCACCTGCAGCAGCTCAGTCACGTCAGCTGGATGGGAAACAGCCTGGCTGTATCTTTAGCGAGCCGCTGGCAGCAGAAACCACCCTGTGCTACACAGATGTCTGCAGGCTGCACATAAAGGGAAACACAGAGGACCCCGAGGCACGGCTGAGTTTAGGAGAGCATCGCAATGAGCAAACAGAAGATATCAGCTGTGGGAGGGGTCGAGGGAAACTGCGGCTCCAACTCATCTGAACTCTGAGTTCTGCACAAAGCTGGCGCTGACCCGACTGAACAGTGATGGAATAAAAATGGAAAACCACACTGTGTCAACTCCACTGTCAAAGTCATCAATAAATTCATCAACGAAAACTATGACCAATGACGAGTCCTCAAAATGAAATGACAAAGTGATCTGTCCGAGCCGTATGTTTTATAATCTGACGCCTCTGATACAGACCAGCTCAGAACATCTGCGTTACCTTCAGAGAAAGAGCTTGGTTTGAATTAAAATGAGTTTGCTGTTAAAGTTAGGGGACCTTCGTCATCATGGTGACGACGAGGCTGTGTTCACACTGCAGACCTTAGTGCTTGTGATTTGTGATACTGGGCTTTAAAAATAAAATTGATTGACTGATTGATTGATACTAACGTACAGATGTATCAGTGGCTGAGAGAAGCGTACAATGCCAACATTTCATGTTGGGTTGAGTGGGTTGAATACTGTGTGTGAACTGTGCTCAGTAAGCTCTAGATAAACTCAGGATGAACTCTGTTGTCGTCGTGCTCCTTCATACAGTTTTTATATATTCTTCATCTCATATTTTATCATTGGAGGGTGTTACACATATCATCTCCTGGAGTAACTTAATCTCCACAACAAAGTGTGTCAGTGAGTTAGAAAAAAAGCAGTGAAACATTCACTCACTTTATATGTCGAGGTATTTTATAATTCATGCTTTAAATCTCTTACATAATGGATAGCAATTTATATTAGCCTTTAACCTCCAGCCTTACACCTCTTCCCTGTACATAATGGATGGGCTCCCACTTTCCCTGGATGCAGGATGCAGGATGCAGGATGACGCTAATGTGTGTGAAGGTGAAGAAGAGCAAAGCACATAAATCTGTTCTGCTCAGACGTCCCCAGTCCGGTCTGGATGTGTTCCACTGCGTGCATTTATTTCTCTTCCTACAGTCGGTTGGACTCATCCTCACTTCCCCATAAATACGAGACAAAACTGCCGTGGTGTACTGATGTTCTGTCCCTCGGAAACAGAGAACAGTAACGGCACAGGCAGTGAAGTTTAGAAAAAACGGGTTTAAAGTTCTGGACAGGAGGCTGTGTGACAGACAGAGAGGTTTATCTGAATATTTTACCACAAAGAATAATCGCTGAAACTCAACATAAGACCTGACTAAAGTGCAGATTCTGCAGTCTGAACCATCTGCAGGGAATGTGAGCTGAAAACTCACAAACACAGCCGACACAGGAGCACTCACCTGCAGGTTGGCACAGGTGGAGAACATACAAGCACTGTCCATGGGTTTGATTGCGTTGCCGTGCAGAGAGGGAGCGGGTTTGGAGATGACTGGCGGCTGGGCGGGGGGTAAGAAGGTGGACGACGGCTCGGTGACAAGAAGAGTCCCTCCCTCTGAGCCGTAACCAAACGACTGGATGGCGTTCTCTGTGACGGGAGAGTCAGAGGGCAGACACAAAGAGGGAGAGCGGTTACCAATATTAGAGCCTCTTTACACTGCTATTATCCAAATTACACACTGACAGCTAAATTATTGTTTGCACACAGACTCATTTTACTTCCTGTCTTTATTTTTCCTGGGGGAGTAATCTGAATCAGTTTATTACACAGAAATATCTGTATTTGTATTCATGCACAAAGTTGGCAAATGATCTAATTTTCTGCCTCATTTTCTGTCTTTGTTCTACTCCCATTCATAATTTTTTGATTGTGTTTGCTGGTCACAAAATAGCTTTTTTAATCATTTATCTCCATTAATCCAGAAAAGAAGAACTGAGTCTGAAAACCATGTAGCGCGGCCCAAATGGTCAAACTGAATGATGGAACTACGGTAAAAGTGTAAACACATGTTGGTGTTATATATGGCCTTTCTGCATAGTTTCTCTTGCAAAACTGGAGGTTGTAGGTTTAATTCCAGATGAACACATTCCCAGGAAATATAATAATTGGAAAATGGGAAAAACTAACATAAACTGATAGGAACTAAATATATGTAACACTCAAGTAGCCTGAAAATTAACGCCAAAACCTGCAGTTCCTCTAACGTCCACTTGAGGCTGGCTACAAGAGCGAGTCAGTCCCCGCAGACCTCCATGTTAACATGTAGAAATAAACATGTTTACAGGCTGGTACAAAAAACCAGTTTATTCTTTTAAACAGTCTGCACAGTTTCAAGATTAGAGTCACCAATTCAGTATCTGACCAAATGTCTCCCCTTCTGTTCCTGAGATATGACGTTAAAACATGATGATGTCACAGTCAAGCTGACCTTTGACCTTTTGACCTTCATCATTTTATCCTGTTAGACATTTGGGTCAAGTTTGGTCAGAATTAGTGAATGAATTCTGGAGTTATGGCCAGAAACATGTTTAGTGGGATCACACTGACCTTCATGAGCCAAATTCCAATCAGTTTATTCATCAGTCCAAGTAGACGTTTGTGCCAAATTTTATTTAATTCTCTTAAGGTGTTATTGACATATCACATCAACAAGAATGGGATGGATTGGAGGTCACAGTGACCTTTGACTTTTGACCACCAATTTCTAATCAGTTCATTGTTGAAACTAAGTGGACGTTTGTGTCAAATTCCCTCAAGGTGTTACTGACATATCACATGAACAAGAATGGGACCGATTGAAGGTCACATTGACCTACAGTACAGGCCAAAAGTTTGGACACACCTTCTCATTCAATGCGTTTTCTTTATTTTCATGACTATTTACATTGTAGATTCTCACTGAAGGCATCAAAACTATGAATGAACACATGTGGAGTTATGTACTTAACAAAAAAAGGTGAAATAACTGAAAACATGTTTTATATTCTAGTTTCTTCAAAATAGCCACCCTTTGCTCTGATTACTGCTTTGCACACTCTTGGCATTCTCTCCATGAGCTTCAAGAGGTAGTCACCTGAAATGGTTTTCCAACAGTCTTGAAGGAGTTCCCAGAGGTGTTTAGCACTTGTTGGCCCCTTTGCCTTCACTCTGCGGTCCAGCTCACCCCAAACCATCTGGATTGGGTTCAGGTCCGGTGACTGTGGAGGCCAGGTCATCTGCCGCAGCACTCCATCACTCTCCTTCTTGGTCAAATAGCCCTTACACAGCCTGGAGGTGTGTTTGGGGTCATTGTCCTGTTGAAAAATAAATGATCGTCCAACTAAACGCAAACCGGATGGGATGGCATGTCGCTGCAGGATGCTGTGGTAGCCATGCTGGTTCAGTGTGCCTTCAATTTTGAATAAATCCCCAACAGTGTCACCAGCAAAACACCCCCACACCATCACACCTCCTCCTCCATGCTTCACAGTGGGAACCAGGCATGTGGAATCCATCCGTTCACCTTTTCTGCGTCTCACAAAGACACGGCGGTTGGAACCAAAGATCTCAAATTTGGACTCATCAGACCAAAGCACAGATTTCCACTGGTCTAATGTCCATTCCTTGTGTTTCTTGGCCCAAACAAATCTCTTCTGCTTGTTGCCTCTCCTTAGCAGTGGTTTCCTAGCAGCTATTTGACCATGAAGGCCTGATTGGCGCAGTCTCCTCTTAACAGTTGTTCTAGAGATGGGTCTGCTGCTAGAACTCTGTGTGGCATTCATCTGGTCTCTGATCTGAGCTGCTGTTAACTTGCCATTTCTGAGGCTGGTGACTCGGATGAACTTATCCTCAGAAGCAGAGGTGACTCTTGGTCTTCCTTTCCTGGGTCGGTCCTCATGTGTGCCAGTTTGGTTGTAGCGCTTGATGGTTTTTGCGACTCCACTTGGGGACACATTTAAAGTTTTTGCAATTTTCCGGACTGACTGACCTTCATTTCTTAAAGTAATGATGGCCACTGGTTTTTCTTTAGTTAGCTGATTGGTTCTTGCCATAATATGAATTTTAACAGTTGTCCAATAGGGCTGTCGGCTGTGTATTAACCTGACTTCTGCACAACACAACTGATGGTCCCAACCCCATTGATAAAGCAAGAAATTCCACTAATTAACCCTGATAAGGCACACCTGTGAAGTGGAAACCATTTCAGGTGACTACCTCTTGAAGCTCATGGAGAGAATGCCAAGAGTGTGCAAAGCAGTAATCAGAGCAAAGGGTGGCTATTTTGAAGAAACTAGAATATAAAACATGTTTTCAGTTATTTCACCTTTTTTTGTTAAGTACATAACTCCACATGTGTTCATTCATAGTTTTGATGCCTTCAGTGAGAATCTACAATGTAAACTTTCATGAAAATAAAGAAAATGCATTGAATGAGAAGGTGTGTCCAAACTTTTGGCCTGTACTGTATGACCACCAATATCTCATCCGTTCATTCTTCTGTCAAAGTGGACATTTGTGCCAAATTTGTAGAAACACGTTAAGGAGAATGAAATGGATACGCACTGACCTTTGACCACAGAATTCTAATCAGTTCACTGTTGAAGTCCAAGTGGACGATTGTGCCAAAGTCGAATAATAAATAAATATCTAATCCGTTCATTCTTAAGTCAAAGTGGACATTTGTGCCAAATATTGTGAAAAGACAGTAAGGAGAATGAGTCAGATGCACAGTGACCTTTGACCACCGAATTCTCATCAGTTCATTGCTGAGATCAAGTGGATGTTTGTGCCAAAGTGGAAGAAATTCTCTCAAGGTGTTCTTATGATACCACATTCACGAGAATGAAACGACTACACAGGTTGATTTTAGTGCTGCTCATCGTGGACTATATTGCTGTCATTGTTCATTTTAGTCAAAGCATACAGTTTGAAAACGAGGCGCGGCTCCAACTAGAAAACAATGTTTTGATGCATTGGATGTGCTGAATGTGCATATTAAGGCAGTACAGGAGGAGGTGCACATTAATAATCCTCCAGGACTGTAACATGCTCATGTTTAACCCAAACAATGTGTCATGTGACTGCAGTTGCTTCACATCCAGGTCGGAACACCTTCTCACCACAAACCAACCGCACCAGAGTTCCTTTGGAACCGGACTGAGACCACCTCTTCAAGAAGGTCTCAGTCCGGTTGTTTTGGTGTGTTCACACCTGCACAATGAACCGCACTGAGGGGGCAAACACACCTGAGTTTGACTGAACTGAACCAAACAGGGCAGGTGTGAGAGCAGTCCTCTTCAATCTGACACAGAGTTTGTGGTCATTTCACGTGTTTCTGTGAGATCAGGTTGCTCTGTTCATTCTCATTTTGATTAAGATTCTTTTGCCTTAAAAATTATTTATACAACCATATAATACACTCAGTGGTTTAGTTGGATACTCAGATATTTGTGCATATTTCTCTTTTATGAAGTTAGTCATGCTTGAAATACGACCAGTGAGTTTTGACTGTAGCTGGAGTTATATCTTAGAGCAAGTCAGTTTCCCAGGATTTGACAGAGAATGTTTCATTCTGGGGAAAAATATTCATCCCCAGGAGGTCGTGTATATAATCAGAGGAACGCCAGAAGAATGTAAAACTGGTGTGAGGCATTTATGATAAAAAATAAGAAAAGCTCCTCTGCCCGTTGTACAGCCCCTAACTTCAGCCCATCATTTTACCATCTATTGTTCAGTCCCTCAAACTGTCAGTCTTCAATATCACATCGCGAGGTCAACGTGACATATGTACATGTCCTGCACTCCACAGCAAATCTGATGAAAACTCTTTGAGGCCTGAAAGGCACGCTGCTTTGGCTACAAGCAGTTCACAGCTCGTGTAACAGCATTATCTGTTCACATCTGAATAATGCACTCTGAAAATCCAATTTTGACCTGAAAATTGAAATTTCTTTGGAAATCTTTGTCGTCTTTTAAACAGTGTTATATTCAGGGGATCCACTGACCTCGGACACGTGCCAAAAGTCTTTTTATCTTCTAATCTTTTAGAAGAAATGCAACAAACACACAGATGATGGTTCAATGTTTGGACACCAAGAGGAGGAGTAAACACTTTGTGAAGGCTGACAAACATCAGAATAAAGAATATACAGGCCTACAGATACAGAGCATGTACGCACTGTCTACTCTCTGTCTGACTCTAACATTGGACAGACGTTTCTTTTTGGTTGTAAATGAAAATCAGTTGACAACAAAACCCAACATTGGCTCAACAAGAACCTCCATCAGTGGATAAATGTTGCATTGTGGTTGGAATTGAACATCACATATTTGACAAAAACCCAAAGTTGGGTTGACATCAAGTGTCCAATATTGGACAGATGTTAAATTCTGGGTGGAAATGAAAATCAAAATCCGTCACATCAAAACCCAAGATCGGCTCGACCTGAGTCTCCAGTGTTGGATAAACGTTGCATTGTGGTTGGAATTGAAAAGGGGATATTTGCCGAAATCCAAAGTTGGGTTGACATGAACCTTCCAACATTAGACAGACGTTAAATTTTATTTGGAAATCAATATCAATTCGATGGCAAAACCCGACGTTGGACAGACATCAACCTTCTAACACTGGCCAGATGTTTAATTTTAGGTAGAAATTAAAAATCAGGTTGACGTCAAAACCCAAGATCGGCTCGACATTCACCTCTAGTGTTGGATAAATGTTGCATTGTGATTGGAAGTTAACATCAGATATTCGCTAAAACCCAACGTTGGTTGACGTCAACCTGTCAAAGTTGAACTTTGCTTAGTGTGGATTTTGTTGGTGCGACATCAACGTTTTAACAGAACCACTTTTTTGTTGTAAATGAAAAATGAACATAGTGAGAAACCAGGATGATGTCACACCAAGGTTGGACAGATGTCAGGATGCAGTGTCAGATGGACCCAAACTATTAATTTGAAGAAATAGAACAGAAAATTTAATCTTTAAAATCTCACCCACAGCACCGTGCTGGAACAGCAGCGTGGTCACCGAATGAACAATTTCCAACACACTGAACAGAAATAGGTCATTAGAGAGCAGTGGGTTACTGTCTGTAGTATGATCCACTCTGACGTGTTTGATGAATGATTAATGAAAGCAGTCCACTCAACATGAGGTGAAGGCTGCATCTCGGCCTCTGTGGGCCGACTGACATGTTAACACAAGTGAAGATTGTTCTTGAGAACTTGTTTTTTCAGGTACAGATATCTTTCTCTGTTTTGGTCTCCCGTCCACACTAAAACAGAATTTTAAAACTCCTGTCAGGCTGAAGAGATTCTGCTTTCAGTGTGACTTAAAGACAGAAAATAGAGTTTTTGGCTTGTGACAACATATCTTCATACAACAGATCATACAACAGTGAAGTCCAGGCTTTACTGAACAAATGTGTAATGGTGGAATGCAGTTTTGACTCATTAAAGCAGAATTAACGTTGCTATACCAACCACCAGCCGGTTTACAGTACGTCACTTCAGCGTTTCCTATGATGAATATGTTAAATTTGTCAGCGAGGCTGTGGTTAATGTATGGTTATATTTAGGCACTAAAAACACTTATGGTTATGGTTCAGAAAAGATAAGGTTTAGGAGTTAAGACAACCACGTTTGGTGGCACAAAAGTTGCCGGAAAAGCAGGGAGGGGTCGGTAAAAAACCCAGCGGGAAACACCACTGGGAATTGTTGCTAAGGGTTGGTAAAAACATCCAGGATCGGTGGCACAAATGCCACTGGGAAAGGCAGCAGGGGTCAGTAAAAACCACTCTGGACCATGGCTCAAGTGACAGAAACTAACTGTCATGTTTTTGGTTAAAAAACCTACATTTGGTGGCACAAAAGTTGCTGGAAAAGCAGGGATAGCTAGGTGAAAAACACTAAGGATTGGTGGCTCAAATCAGCTTTGAAAAGCTGCAAAGGGTCTGTATGAACCCCAACTGTAAACACCACTGGGAAACCCTGAGAAAGGTCAGTAAAAACATCCAGGATCAGTGGCTCAAATGCAGCGGGGAAACAGAAATGATCTGTTATGATTTAGGTTGATAAAACCCAAGTTTGGTGGCACAAAAGTTGCTGGGAAAGCAGGGATGGGTTGGTGAAAAATACCCAGGACCTGTTGCTCAAATGCTGCTCGGAAATGCCACATAGGGTCTTTAAAATCTCCGGTGGGAAATGCAACTGAGAAACCCTGCAAAAGGTCTGTAAAACACCAGGGATTGGTGGCTCAAATACCACTGGGAAACGCAGCAAAGGGTGAGTATAAACCACCTGAGACTGTGACTGAAGTAATGCAGGGAAACTGAAGCTATCTATCATGTTTTGGGTTGAAACATCAACATTTGGTGGCACAAAAGTCGCTGGAAAAACAGGGACAGGTTGGTGAAAAATACCCAGGATTAGTAGCTAAGATGCAGCTGAGAAATGCCACGAAGGATCTGTAAAAACCCCAGCAGGAAACGCCACTGGGAAACCGTGCAAAGGGTTGGGAAAATCACCCAGGATCGGTGGCTCAAATGATGTTTTGGGTTTAAACACCCATGTTTGGTGGAACAAAAGTCACAGTAAAAGCAGGGATGGGTTGATGAAAAACACCCGGGATTGGTGCCTCAAACACTGCTGGAAAAACTAAACTTATTACAGGGAGAGTGTGTTGGAAGAAATGGAACTTTGCAGATATTGGTATTTGTTTTTGGGATAATAGCCAATCAGAAAAATAGGCTTTGGGTCCAATGGGACATTTTTTTGACAAACAAGGCCTTGGAATTTTGGGCTGTTGGAACAATGGCCTGGCACCCATGTCACGCTGTATGGTGCACAGGTTACAGTGCACAGTGTTCGCACTAATTCAACAAAGTGGACTCTGAGGTCGCAGCTTCATGGACCCAGGCCTGGATCCCTGATGTGAAAGCCTCCTCAGTGGTCTGGTCTTGACTCGGTCTTGTTTTAGATTGTCTTGACTACAAAACTGGACAACAGAGATTTATTGTAATCATGACAACTAAAGTTATTTTAACCAAACATCAATCTTTTCCTGAACCATGTAGTTGTGTTCCCAAGCGTAATGTTCATTGGTATAAAACCAAAGAAAAGGCCCAGTGTAGAACATCTCTGAGCCCGCCCACAGCTGATCAGATTCAATCTTCAGACCCTCAATCCTTCCAACAATGTTTAATGCAGGATAAAATAAAGCTCTGATTATAAAGTATACTGACATGGTTTCGCTTTGCCGCCCTTCACATTTGGCACGTGGACATGCATGTATATGTTCACATCAGGGGAGAGGAGGAGAAGGTGCAGAGGTGATATTGTAGTTGGGTTAGTGTTATTTAAAGAAGGCGTCTTGGGATCTTCAACACGTCATCTCACACTTCTCTAGTCTTCCTCCTCCACCTAACCTTTCTCCTCAATTATCTGCCTCGCCCACACTTTCTTTTTTTCCCACTTATACATACGGCGCCTTACACCTCACACACTTCACACACACTTTTGTTACTGTGATCGTGAGGACTTCCCTGTCCGTTTAATTCACTCCACACTCTGACACCTGCTCCACAAGAACCTCCAACTAGAGCTGAAACTGCAGACAATTAATTTGCAATTATTTTGAGTCTCTCTCCCGTAAGAATGCCACAAATTTATATCAGCTCTTTAAATGGCTGATCGATGTTCAGCTACCATCAACAAGACTGAACTCTATCTGGTATTTTTTCACATTGAAATAAACCTATAAAATATATATATAAATATATATATATATATATTTTATATAAATATATAAAAACCTACCACCTATGAATCAAAGGCTGGAAGACTTTGTGACACCTGACATGACTCTGTTATTTTACTGATGAATGGTTAAGATTTGTCGTTTAACACTAATAAAACAAGCTTCACTGACTGTGCTCTTTCATCTACTGCAAAAATCAGTCATATCCTGTCTCAAAAAGATGCAGAAAAATTGTTCCATGCATTTGCATCAGTTCGAGGTCCCACATGGTAATACATTTAGCATCATACGTAGATTCGGCCATGTCATGGAACTAGTTTAATGTCTCTCTCAAGTAGCTGTCTGTTAGTCACTCACTCGACAGCAGGAAACGGCACTAAATAAAAGCTCTGTGCTGTAAATTCACTGTACTTAAAAATAAAGTGCATTTATTTACAAACTTGACAGGTTTGTGAGTCACTTGCTGTACATTCATTTATTCCATTAATTAGGGCTGGCTCTTACAGTTAGAGCTGATACTTATAGTTAGGACCAGCTCTCATAGTAAGGGCTGGCTCTTATGGTTAGGACTGGCTCTTATAGGTACGGCGGGCTCTTATGGTTAGGGATGATACTTATAGTTAGGACTGGCTCTTACAGTTAGGACTGGCTCTTATAGCTACGGCTGGCTCTTATGGTTAGGGATGATACTTATAGTTAGGACTGGCTCTTACAGTTAGGGCTGACTCTGATAGTTAGGGCTGATATGTATAGTTAGGACTGGCTCTTACAGTTAGGACTGGCTCTTATAGGTACGGCTGGCTCTTATAGTTAGGGATGATACTTATAGTTAGGACTGGCTCTTACAGTTAGGACTGGCTCTTATAGGTACAGCTAGCTCTTATAGTTAGGGATGATACTTATAGTTAGGACTGGCTCTTACAGTTAGGACTGGCTCTTATAGGTACAGCTGGCTCTTATAGTTAGGGATGATACTTATAGTTAGGACTGGCTCTTACAGTTAGGACTGGCTCTTATAGGTACGGCTGGCTCTTATAGTTAGGGATGATACTTATAGTTAGGACTGGCTCTTACAGTTAGGACTGGCTCTTATAGGTACAGCTAGCTCTTATAGTTAGGGATGATACTTATAGTTAGGACTGGCTCTTACAGTTAGGACTGGCTCTTATAGGTACAGCTGGCTCTTATAGTTAGGGATGATACTTATAGTTAGGACTGGCTCTTACAGTTAGGACTGGCTCTTATAGGTACGGTTGGCTCTTATAGTTAGGGATGATACTTATAGTTAGGACTGGCTCTTACAGTTAGGACTGGCTCTTATAGGTACAGCTAGCTCTTATAGTTAGGGATGATACTTATAGTTAGGACTGGCTCTTACAGTTAGGACTGGCTCTTATAGGTACAGCTGGCTCTTATAGTTAGGGATGATACTTATAGTTAGGACTGGCTCTTATAGGTACGGCTGGCTCTTATAGTTAGGGATGATACTTATAGTTAGGACTGGCTCTTACAGTTAGGACTGGCTCTTATAGGTACGGCTGGCTCTTATGGTTAGGGATGATACTTACAGTTAGGACTGGCTCTTACAGTTAGGACTGGCTCTTATGGTTAGGGATGATACTTATAGTTAGAACCGGCTCTTATAGTTAGAACTGGCTCTTATAGTTAGGACTGGCTCTTACGGTTAGGGATGACATTTATAGTTAGGACTGGCTCTTACAGTTAGGACTGGCTCTTACGGTTAGGGATGATACTTATAGTTAGAACCGGCTCTTACAGTTAGGACTGGCTCTTACGGTTAGGGATGATACTTATAGTTAGAACCGGCTCTTACAGTTAGGACTGGCTCTTATGGTTAGGGATGATACTTATAGTTAGAACCGGCTCTTATAGTTAGAACTGGCTCTTATAGTTAGGACTGGCTCTTACAGTTAGGACTGACTCTTATGGTTAGGGATGACATTTATAGTTAGGACTGGCTCTTACAGTTAGGACTGGCTCTTATGGTTAGGGATGACATTTATAGTTAGGACTGGCTCTTACAGTTAGGACTGGCTCTTATGGTTAGGGATGATACTTATAGTTAGGACTGGCTCTTACAGTTAGGACTGACTCTTATGGTTAGGGATGATACTTATAGTTAGAACTGGCTCTTATAGTTAGGACTGGCTCTTAGAGTTAGGACTGGCTCTTACAGTTAGGACTGGCTCTTATGGTTAGGGATGATACTTATAGTTAGAACCGGCTCTTATAGATAGGACTGGCTCTTATGGTTAGGGATGATACTTATAGTTAGAACCGGCTCTTATAGTTAGAACTGGCTCTTATAGTTAGGACTGGCTCTTACGGTTAGGGATGACATTTATAGTTAGGACTGGCTCTTACAGTTAGGACTGGCTCTTACGGTTAGGGATGATACTTATAGTTAGAACCGGCTCTTACAGTTAGGACTGGCTCTTATGGTTAGGGATGATACTTATAGTTAGAACCGGCTCTTACAGTTAGGACTGGCTCTTATGGTTAGGGATGATACTTATAGTTAGGACTGGCTCTTACAGTTAGGACTGGCTCTTATGGTTGGGGATGATACTTATAGTTAGGACCGGCTTTCACAGTTAGGACTGATACTTATAGTTAGGACTGGCTCTTACAGTTAGGACTGGCTTTTATGGTTAGGGATGATACTTATAGTTAGGACTGGCTCTTACAGTTAGGACTGGCTCTTGTAGGTACAGCTGGCTCTTATGGTCAGGGATGATACTTATAGTTAGGACTGGCTCTTACAGTTAGGACTGGCTTTTATGGTTAGGGATGATACTTATAGTTAGGACTGGCTCTTACACTTAGGACTGATACTTATAGTTAGGGCTGGCTCTTATAGTTAAGACTGACTCTAATAGTTAGTACTGATACTTATAGTTAGGACTGGCTCTTACAGTTAGGACTGATACTTATAGGTAGGAGTGGCTCTTACAGTTAGAGCCGGCTCTGTTTCTTTATGTATCATTTTGTCATATGTATCACTGTACATTTATCATGTTGATCTGTTCTGTACGACATCTATTACACGTCTGTCCGTCCTGGAAGAGGGTTCCCTCCTCAGTTGCTCTTCCTGAGGTCAAAGGTTTATCAATCAATCAATCAATCAATCAATTCAATTTTATTTATAAAGCCCAATATCACAAATCACAATTTGCCTCACAGGGCTTTACAGCATACAACATCCCTCTGTCCTTATGACCCTCACAGCTGATCAGGAAAAATCCCCCAAAAAACCCTTTAACGGGGAAAAAAACGGTAGAAACCTCAGGAAGAGCAACTGAGGAGGGATCCCTCTTCCAGGACGGACAGACGTGCAATAGATGAATAGATGTTTATTTGGGGAGTTTTTGTTTATCTGCTGTCAGGGTGAGAGGACAGAGAGATGTTGTGTGCTGTAAAGCCCTGTGACAAACTGTGATTTGTGGTATTGCGCTTTATAAACAAAATGTCTAAATGGACATTACACTGAAGAAAAACAGGTTAACACAGAGGAAGTGTTGAGTTTAACTGGGGAGCAGGGAAATTAGAAACTCTCATATCTGAGAATTCACAGTAATGATACGTTTTTTGTCCCCAAAGAGCGACTGAATGCACAGCAGCAATAAAACAGAAAATCACGAAGCATATCATAAACATAGCATATAAATACAACATAGGGGAAAAAATAGGAGGACAGGAGTCAAAAATATTCTAAAAAATTATTAAAAATAAATACAGTAAGTTTTGCAGTCTTGAGATATTCAGACTTGGTGTTCTGTGTTCCTCTCCTCACAGAGTTATGTTTGGAGACAACAGATGGTATGAAAGAGCTTTTGTATTTGTTATTTTTGGCTAACAAGAACCAGCAGGTCCAGTTAGATCTGAATCTCTGTGTGTATGTGTGTGTGTGTGTGTGTGTGTGTGTGTGTGTGTGTGTGTGTGTGGGGGGGGGGGGGGCAGTCATAAATTCAGCCCTGACCTGAGCCGTTACTCTCCCGTCAAACCGCCGAAGTGCTCTTGACTGTGGAGGATTTTATTCTTGTTTTTAATCGGCTTGGTTTTGTGTCTAAATTTGGCCTTTGTACGTGTAGAACATAACACAAAGTGAGGACTCACTGAGGCAGGTGTTGTGTGTGAAGTCCCGGTGGAAAGCGTCACACTCACGCTCCTGATTGCCGGTCCCCCTGCAAGTACACCACAGGCTCATGGTGATGTTGGATGGACTGCTGTCGCTGTAGTTCGGCGTTACATCAGAGCCTGAGATAGAAAGACAGGAAGGGGGAGGGAGGGGGAGTTCATGTTGGGGAGGAATAAGAATTAGGATGCAGATTAGCCGGGAAGAAAGCTAAAGAGGATTTTTGCAAATTGAGAATGGAATCAGTGGATGATTTCCAGAGAGGAAGTGAGTCACCTGCAGTGTGTTCCTGTAACAAAGACACACCACTGACAGAATAACAGCACCTACTGTAAACTGTCTAATAAAAGATGGTATTCAAATAACGGCAGAGGAAAGCGGACGGTACCTGATATAGACTGATTGAAGGTTGTTAGAATTATCTGCACTATCAATCAGCACAGGAACACAAGAGTGTCTTTTTTAAAACTCTTTTTTCTAACATATCCATCGTATTGATAAAACAGGGAAAATTAGAGTTTACAGCTCTAATATATTCAAATTTCTCTCCACTGTGGAGGTTAATAAATAAGAGTTTACAGGCGCATCCCACTAAACATGTCGCATTTTGTCATGATAACCACATGATTTCTTGAGTTAACGTGTTTTCTGAGGTCACAGTGAGCTTCACCTTTGACTACTAAATTCTAATCAGTTCAGCAGACATTTGTGCCAAATTTAAAAGACCTCCCTAAAGGTGTTCTTGAGATATCCCAGTTTCAACAATGAGATGGAGGTAAGGTCACAGTGACTTAGACCTTTGACCATCAAATTCTAATTAGTTCATTCTTGACTCAAAGCAGAAGTTTGTGTGAAATTTGAAGCAATTCCTTCAAGGTGTTCTTGAGATATCACAGATATGAGAATAAGACAGAGGGAAGGCCACAGCGACCTTGACCTTTAGCCACCAAATTCTAATAATTTTATTGTTTAGTCCAACTAGACATTTGTGCCAAATTTGAAGAACTTCCTGAATGGTATTCTTGAGATATCACGGTCACAAGAATAAAACAGAAAAGATCACAGTGACCTTGACCTTTGACTAACAAATTACAAACGTTAATCCTTCTCTCACAGTGGACATTTGTGCCAAATTTAAAAAAAAAAAAATCCTTCAGGATGTTCATGAGGTATTGTGCTCATAAGATTGAGACAGACAAGGTCACAGTGACTTTGACCTTTGACCACCAAAAGCAAATCAGTTCATCCTTGCCTAGACGGTAGAAGTTTGTGCCACATTTGAAGAAATATCCTTAAGGTGTTCTTGAGGTATTGTGTTCACAAGAATGAGACAGATGCAAAGTAACAGTGACCTTGACCTTACACCACCAAATTATAATCAGTTTATCCTTGAGTCCAATAAGATGTTTGTGCCAAATTTGAGGAAACTCCTTCAAGGCATACTTGAAATATCACAGTCATAAGAATGAGATAATCACGGTGACCTTCATCTTTGATCAACAAATTCTAAACTGTTCATCTTTGGGTAAAAGTGAACGTTTGTGCCATATTTGAAAAAAAATAAATATCTAAAGGTGCTGATGAGATATTGCATTTACAACACTGAGACAGATGAGGTCACAGTGATCTTTGACCACCAAAGTCTAATCAGTTCATTCTTGAGTCCAAGAGGACGTTTGTGCCAAATTTTAGGAAATCGCCTAAAACCGTTTTTGAGCTGTGGGAAGGACAAACAACCCTCCGGCCACGCGCCCACCGGTGCGGAGGCTTAAGAACAGATGAACTTACCAATGAGGCCGACGTAGGACATGAGGCAGCCGTGGTAGTTGTCATGAGGGCAGCTGGTGACGGTGTGAGATGTCATCTGGCAGTTCATGTGGAAATCAGCGAGCCGAGACCTGCAGACACAAACGGACAAACGGGATGCACTTTGGAGGTTGTTGGAAAGGGTATTTTACAAATGCCCAAACCTCCTCATCTGGACCTTTTTCAGCGTAAAGGAGTAGCAGCTCTACTCCAAGCTTCTCCCCCTATTTCTACGGCTGAGCCCAGACACCCTGCGGAGGTAACTCACTTTGGCCGCTTGTGATCTCATTCTTTCGGTCACTACCCAGAGCTCATGACCATAGGTGATGGTTGGGATGCAGATGGACCAGGAAATCAAAAGCATCGCCTTCTGGCTCAGCTCCCTCTTCACTACGACAGTCCAGTGGTTGCAAACCCACATCATTGCTGAAGCCTCGCTGAATTGCCTGTCCATCTACGCCTGTTGAGTACATTGACCTTTTTTTCTCAACCTGATTCACTGGGATTTTCAGCACAACCATCTCTAGGGTTTACAGAGGATGGTCCCAAAAAGAGCAAATATCCAGTGAGCCAAAATGCCTTGTTGATGCCAGAGGTCAGAGGAGAATGGCCAGACTGGTTCAAGATGATAGAAAGGCAACAGGAAGTCAAATAAGCACTGGTTCCAACCAAGGTGTGCAGAAGAGCATCTCTGAAGCAACAACACCTTGTCCAACCTTGAAGCAGATGGGCTACAGCAGCAGAAGACCACACCAGGTGCCACTCCTGTCAGCTAACAACAGGAAACTGAGGCTACAATTCACCAAAACTGGACAATAGAAGATTGGAAAAACCACATTCAGATGGAAGCATGGATCCATCCTGCCTTGTATCAACGCTTCAGGCTGCTGCTGCTGGTGTAATGGTGTGGGGGAGATTTTCTTAGTACCAACTGAGCATGGTTTAAACACCACAGCCTACCTGAGTATTGTTGCTGAGCGTGTCCATCCCTTTATGACCACAGTGTACCCATCTTCTGATGGCTACTTCCAGCAGGATAACGCACCATGTCACAAAGCTCACATCATCTCAAACATGACAATGACTTCACTGTACTCCAATGGCCTCCACAGTCACCAGATCTCAGTCCAATAGAGCACCTTTGGGATGTGCTGGAACGGGAGATTCTCATCATGGATCAGCTGTGTGATGTCATCATGTCAATATGGACCAACATCTCTGAGGAATGTTTCCAGCACCTTGTTGAGTCTGTGACACCAAGAATTAAAAAGGGGGTCCAACCTGGTACCAGCAAGGTGTACCTAATAAAGTGGCTGGTGGGTATATAAAGCTTTGAAATTTGCATCACCTGTCCTTTCCTAATGATGACTGTGAACAAGCCAGAGGTCTAACAAGCTAACCATGGTCTGAGAGCTTCAATGTGTTGGGGTGCCCAAACTTTGTTTATGCCACTGTAAGTGTCTATAAATCCAGCAGGACACACTGATGTCACCTCCTCGTTAAACGTTAATTATTCATGAACTCAATCTGCTAATATTATTATTTATTTCATTTCTTTTCTCCTCCTGTTCCACCCGTCCATCTGAGCACTGCAGTAAAAACATTAACTAGAACAGATCAGATGCAGAGAAACTCTCCTGACGGTGGAAATAAATGGCTGATTCACACAGTAGTTTGGGAGATTATCTCTGCATTTCCAGTACGCATGTCCTGCAGTATCCACCACATCATGCATATGTTAATGCACCAGGAACTGTCACAGGCAATAACTGTACAGCTGCTGAGCTTAATCTACTGCCTGTCCTAGTTTCCTGTTTCTCCATCCTGTCTTGTCTCCTCTCTTCTTTTGTCTCCCTCTCTATTCTCTTTAATTCCTGAGCCTCTGTCCTGCCTCATGATTCTTCTTCTTGTCTTTCTGAGTGCGATGTTGCAGCGTGTTGGAGAGACAGACGGACGGACGGACGGACACAGGAGGAGGAAGGTGAAAGATGTCGTATGGTGGGATCAGCAGGGTGGCACACACGTGTGATCCCAGCGCTGTATGATGGCACACGATAGACACAGTCCTCCTCTGTGTGTGAGTGTGTGTTTGTGTGAACACATGAGTGCTTGACACGACTCGCTCACACATGCGTCAGTGTGAAAATGTTTGTTTGCTCGTCTGTCGACTGCGAGGAATGATACAGTTTGACAGGCCTGAGTGCTGTGCTTTTGACTTTCACAAAGAGGTCAGAGTCTGTGTGACTGAGTGTGTGTGTGTGTGTGTGTGTGTGTGTGTGTGTGTGATTGTGACTGTGTGTGTGTGTGTGTGTGTGTGACTGTGAGTGTGTGTTGTCCTGCTTGAGTAATCCTGCCGACGATGCCAACTCGAGACAAAAGACACAGCCATAATCCACACTGACAAACACACACTTTCCTCTAGTCTCTCTCTCACTGTCCGTCTCTGTATGTGAGACACACACACACACACACACACCCTTGTGAGGACCCTGACTAACATAATGCATTACCTGTCCCCGTACTCTAAGGGACTGTTTGTTATTTATGAGAAGTCAGGGGGAGGGGCATACACATTTAAATGGCTTATTATGTATTTATTGTATCACTGGTTTCTAAAGAAAAACATGCCTTCCAAATTCTGGCAATTTTCCATTTTTGGTGATAAGTTTTGGAGAAAATTTATGGCAATTTTTTTATATATATAAAAAAATGCCCGCAGATTTTTTTTCTGTCTTTATTTCTTTTTTTTTTGTTTGCCTTTTTTTAAAATTATTTTTTAAAGAAACACTCCTGTCAGAAAGAAAAATAAAACACCATAAACAAATCTGATCTTAAATTAATGATATTTTATCAAAATCACTTTATTCTACGTCTCATTTAAAATTTGGACCAAAAAAAAAAAAAAAAAGGTGTTTGCATGAACGAACCAGCACGAACAACAAGAGAGAGAAACTTTTTCAACTCCAGGATTTTGTCTTCAACTTTTAACTTCCAAACATCAAAGGGTAAGTGGTAGACAGATGGTGGAGGAGGGTCAAGGACAAACATGAGTAGCTTCAGGGAGGGTCACATCCCAGCCACCCCCCTCCTCTGAAGGGTAAAGAACAGTCCCTAACTTCAACCATCAGAACTTAATACCTAAAGGCCCATTTATGCTCCCTTTATGTATGAAAATGTATACGTCCGTTTCAAACGATGTTACCGTCACTGCCCACATACTTCCATGCATCCTTTACATTGGCATGGATGTTAACCAATATATCCACCAGGGGGCAGCCCAGAGTCAAAAGTTTATGACAACAAACTCAAAAACAACATGGCGACTGTGGAGGAGATATTGATAATGTATCTCTTGCATAAAAGACAAAAACAGAGGGACCCCAGTCGGAGGGCACGAGGGTCGGCCCTGGGAGCGGAGCGGAGAGGGAGGCCTCCGTGTTTGAGGCGGGAGCGGGTGGCGGGAGGTCAGACACTCCCAGAGAGGGGAGAGGGAGAAATATAACAAAATAAGATGAAACAGGAAAAACCTGTCTCCCTCTTTTATTTTATTTTTTCAGCATTTCAGGCGAAAAAGCCATTGTTATTTCTTCTTCGTGTCTCACTAGAGCTACGTAGCTTCAATGAAGAAGTGAGGACCAGCCAAAATGTCCTCACTTTTCAAAAACGTCCTCACTGTTGCTAAAATACATTTTTTTTGGTCCTCACTATGTATCATGTACAAGTACACACACACACACACACACACACACACACACACACACACACTCAGTGACACCTCCACCCTTGGCTTGTCAGGACAGATTGCAGTGTGAGGCCGTGACTCAGACAGTTGCTGAGTTGTGTTTTCGTGTTTGGCAGCCGTTAATTTCAAAGAAACACGAGGACAGCGTGCCGCCATGTTTGCATCTATCGGCCGTACGTCACCTGCAGCTCAGCACTGATTTCTATCATCTATCCTCCTTTCATTCTGTCTCTTTATTATACGACAGCCAAACTTCACACACGAGAAATGCTCTTTCATAAAGCATCATGTTCGCTTTTATTGTCATCGAGTGTTGAAGCAGCCGAACGCTCAGATGAGTGCTGGTGAGCTCTGTTAGATACAGCTGGGATTCATGGGAGCAGAACGTCACATCCTTTTATGCTGAGGGGAAAAACAAAGCATTCGGTACCATGCTGAAGAGTTGGGAGGGTTAGTTTTAAAACATATTCCACTACAGAGCACTGAATTCATGTCCTAAAATGTCATTTGTAATGTATTCTCTTAGATTATTATATGAGAAGGTGTTGAAATAGAACTATGAGGGAAGCGACGTTTATGACGTTTGAAATATCTATTTTTGTATAAGTAAGTACAAATGAACCTTCCCCATTGACTCACACTGGCAAACAGACGCAGGGTCCACAGTGTCACTAAAACACACCAAAACAGTGGTATGACCCTTTAAATGACCCCTGCAGCCATCTCATGCATTAACGTCCTCCTCTTGGAGCTCTAAACTTTACTGAATCAACCTCTGAGCTTTGTGCTCGCTGCCAAAACCTCAGGTCATGTCTTATTTAAATATGTTTATTTTTTCATGTGTTCTGGCCCAAAGCCCTCTCATTATGACGGGCTGGAGTCTCATTCAGAGGAAACATCTCAGGTCAGACAGAGTACAGTACTTTTTTCCCCTCTGTCCTCGGGGTTGATGATTAGTTTAGTTGAATCATTAACGAGCCCTGTGGGGACATGATAAAGCCCGGGCAGGATTTGATCAAGTGGTTTCAGAGGCGCTAAATTGAGCCACTCAGCGATCTGTGCTCCGACCATCGTCATCATCGTCTCTCTCTGTGACCTTCATCCGTCACTGCTGCTAACTGCTTCTCACACCGTTAGCGTGCATTGTTTAAAGATCAATTAGTGCCTCATCTTCTCATTAGTGCTGATATTAGCTCTTCTATCAACACCTGTCACAACTTTTAGAACTGAAAAATGTCAACAGTCGTTTCCAACCGGTCACAGCTCAGAGTTTCACACTCACGTTTCAGCCTGGTCTGAAGAAAACCTAAAAACATGAAGATTCTCAGGTTCTGCAGCCTCGTCTGTGATAATTGATTTTTATTTATGTTTAGTCATGATGGAAATCTGAGACAATGTTTTTAAACATTTTTGTCCAAGAAAATTCATGACGTTTTAGTCAACTTTTAGTCATTATGTTTTCTATAGACCCTTTTACTGTTAGTAAACTAGTCTGGGGCTGTTTAGTGGCTGTTTTGGTAAGGAACCGGAACTGGGGCGAGAGAGACAGGATCCGGAATTCAATGGATGCTCCTTTCCGTCAAAATAAAAGCACCAAGCTAATAAAAATGCATTGAAACTTTTTAATTTAAAGAATATAATTTACAAGAAAGGCCCAAGCCATTAAGTTAATCGATTTTCTTACACCCCTCATCACCCCAAATTGATGGTGCGCCAGAATTTAAAGTTTTACTTTGGTGAATTTGGTGAATTCCGGATCCGCTCTCTAGACCGGAACCAGAATCCAGACAAAATTCAGAGTGAATGAAAACCAGGCTCTTCGCTGTACGTGAAGAGCCTAGTGACTATTAGTAAACAGTATGACATTTTTTGGTGGGCGGGGCTTAGCTGGAGGCAAAACAACTCTCCACAGACATTAGCTAGTGCTAGCTAACAAGTTCTGTTGTCTTGTTTTAGATGATGGAGGAAGATGATGTGAGTGGTGCGTTCAGAAATACTCATTTGTTAATTCATGTAGAAATATAACGCTGCGTTTCTTCCACCAACAGGGCTCTCATTTTAGTGTAGAGCGTCAGACTGAATTTACAAATGCAGCCGAAGGTGGGATGGCTGTCTTTGTAGTTGATTATTATGCCAATCTTAGAAACGACACTTGAACAGTTTCCTCCAGTTTGTTTTGCTATGGAAGCTAACGTTAGCTAATGTGCTAAAAAGTTAGCGTTGCAGAGAAATCCAATATTCCTCTTAATCCCTCCCCAGTTTCTGATGAGGTGGACATGATAACCCTTAATACACATAACCTTATTCATCCCTACAACAGGAAATACTTTTTCCCTAACCTGATATGAAGTGTGCGCTGCACATGTGAGCATTTTTGATGATGGCCTCCGTCCAGTCCTTTGGTCTTATCACATTTAACCATAGTTGTCTTTGTTTTTGTTGACGGGCAGTGGCGGCTGGTTTTGAGCCATGACTCCTTCTATTCTGGCTCCCAATAACACAACAAGACAACACACATTTTAACACTATGTTGTCTCGTCTCCTCATACACTACTGCAGCTCATTTTGTTGAGCTGAAACATACAGTGTACATTCACTACCACTCAACAGCTTCATTGCTAATTCCTCCAATCGCCAACACCTGTCTGCTCTGAGTGAATCCACCAATGTTTTCACATCAGAAACAAACCAAACCTTCAGTTTGATTCTCACCACAATCACCTCCCCTTGTCTGACCAAGGTTTGACTGTTGGTCCAGGGGAGGTTTTACACCTGACATTTTGGTGAGGATCAAACTGAAAGGTCTGAAAGTCCGGACCAAACAAAGTAGGAGTGAAAGGGACTCTGTTTGATCAGTCTGTCTTCCCTTTTCGGGTTGCTCTGCTGTGTAGACAGTTGTTAATGCCGGAATAGCAACTTCCCCTGCAGGATTCTCCTCCATTGAATCAGACTTTCACCATCAAAAGTGTGTCGAATGACCTGTGAGCAGCTCCTGTTTGCAGCATACTCATGGATGCACACACATCTGTCACTGGATTACTGTGATACAGGAGAAACCTTAAAACATAAAGATTAGTAGGCAGGTTCTGCAGCCTCTCCTATGAGTTCTTAGCAGATTTATGGACATTTATTCATGATGGAAAGGATAGCCTCAAAAAGTTTAAGTCACACTGAATTTAAAAAAAGTTGTCTCATGTCTGTGTTTAAATTTGAGTTATTATAAGAGAAGAAAAGTGTGAGATTCGGTTGAAGTGCCGTCACTGTCTATGCGCTGCTGAGCAGACAAACCACAACAACTGACTTCCTGTTGTCTTCATAAAAACCTGCATCCACCTGTTCCTCTCACCTCACGCAGTATCTTTCACTTCACCCCCACTTTAACTCCCCCACGCCTCCCCGAGGACACGCCTCACAGTTTGAAAAAACTCCGATCCAACGCAAGTTTGACAGTTTCACAAAAATAAAGCCCGACTGGTTTAAAGTGTGTAAAGTTAGCCAGGCTAGCCTCGGGCTAACTCACAGTCATGTTTTCATGATAACAGTCATAGGCACCTGCTGACCAGTGTTTCCATGGTAACTATCACAGACACCTGGTGAGCAGTGGCTCCCAATGACAAAAAAAAAGAAACAAAAACTAAAAACAAGCTGAATTTTCACAGGAAATACTGAACTTAAATAACATGTTTGCAACCATGAGACTAGTGTGACGCACAAAATTCAGAAGGAGGGCAGGAAGTGATAAATATCTGTACTGCATGATTAAATAAAGATAAAAGTGAAGACACAAAAGTGCTGCATGAAGCTGAAGGCAGCAGGTATCATCACAAACTCATGTTGTGATTCACACAAAACAAAGAAAAGAGATTTTCATCACAACTTTACTGATATGTTCAGTGTGGAAATGACCTCGACCTCCAGACCTCCTGAAGTTACTAACGTTAGACTGCAAGCTGATGAAAGAGTACCAGAGTGCAGTGGACTATGACTGTTACATGTGAGGTTGGGTCGACGACTGAAACGACTTTTTGGTCGGATGAGTAAACGTGCTTGAGTAAAGGACTGTGTCCATGTAGCATTTTTCTTCAGCAGAAAAGTGGTGGCAAGGCGCTGGGGAGTGCTTCATAAAAAAGTTTTTTAATGGCGTGCTGTGACGTCAATATCTTGACACTAACATTAGGTAGCTAACGTGATGTGACATTAACAAGGGGTTGACTACACCATGGACCGCGGAACGCATCTGAACAAGGAGGGGCCATAATTTCAAGTCACACGGAGGGGGTGGGGGGGCATATGCATTGAAACAGACAATATCACTGATGTATTAAATAACGTTGCGGAGCACTTTTTTTATTCCGACGCCACACAGTCACATCTACAGTGCACGCATGAACATGAACACATGCTTGCTCAGATTAAGCCCTCTGATCGCACTCTAACATTCACACACAACAGGCCGAACCTATTTACACATAAAGGCACAGATGAGGCCACAGTGGAAGCTGGAGTAATTTGATCATTTTGTTTTTTCTGTTTACTTGAAAAAACAAATCAGATATCGACTTCTGTGTCTTCATTTGCCCAGATGCAGCCAGCGCAGGTGCCCGCCGTTAGCTCACGACGCTCACGCATGATGTATTGATAAACAATGCACTTGATAGGCACGCTAATATCAAATCAATATGCAGCAGTCAGTGGGAGTTTTTTTTATTGGCAGCAGTTGGTGAGAGTGAGTGAAGGTGTGTGGTGACTTGGCTCGTAAAAATACAGATAGTCTACAACTTAGGCTTTTATTCATATAAAATAGTTTGTCAGTGTCTTCTCCCGTCCCGCAGGAGAAAACACGTCATTTTATAGGCTTTTAATAAAGAGATTCATGGGGTTGTTTGTTTTGTTTCCCTGGCCTGCGTGTCTTTTGACACACTGGTCAGGAATAGCGCTCCTATTTCATTGTTTTCATTTAGTTTTTAATGAAATAAAGGCTGTTTCATATTCTATTCTCCTCCTCTGTATTTATTTATTTTTCTACCTTTATATAATCACGCAGTGATTGAGGTTAAGGTAAGCCCGGCACCAGGATGAAGTTACTGAGGGGGCGGTTAAAAATTATGAGGGGGCAAATCTTTATTATGCAACATAGGTTCACACAGTGAGTTATAAAGAGTGTGCAGCCATGTGTAATTGGCGCGCGTAATGACAGCTCGTCGCTGGTGAAACACAATAAACTGCACGTCTTCGTTTATGTTTGTCTCATGACAGACAGACAGACAGACAGACAGACAGGCAGGTGGAGCAAGCGGCAAATTGGTATGAAAGCTGGTTCAGAGCATATTCGTCCATTTATGAATAAATATGGAGTGGAAACGCTCATGCATGTGCACCAAGTTCCTGTGTTGACATCCTGTCGCTAGGCTACATCTTCTTCTTCTTCTTCTTCTACTGTTTAATGGCGGTTGGCAAACAGCGAATTGGCCCATTACCGCCACCAACTGCTAGAGTGTGGATCAAAATGACTATTACCATTTGCACTGGGTCCCGCCAGGTCCCAATGCAGCCCTCTATGTCAGAGTACAAAAGTTACCCGGGCCATGGCCCCCCTGGCCCCCCTGGTTCCGCGGTCTATGGACTACACGTCAAATTCAAGCTTACAAAGCGAACGGTGATAAAATCACAACATCAAGCGTCCACCGGCTGATCTGCTCTCAGAACATTCTGTCTTTGTTGTGACAGTAGACAGTAGCTTAGCTAAAGAAGCAGCAATGACGTCACCAATGCCTTTCTGAAAAGTTCAGGGATTTTAAACTTGAAGTGCTCGGGGCGGCTGCACAAAAAAGGCAGAGTGCTCTGAAAGAAAAGACGCTGGGTGCAGCACTTTATCTTTTGGTGGCTGCATGCAGCAGCATACGCTCACTCCATAACACCTGGAAAAAGATGCTGGTGCTGAAAACAAATGTGATGTGAACACAGGCTCTATAACTGTTCAACTCTGTGCACGGACGCTACTAGCTAAATTTAGCTAACTTAAGCCACTGTGTCCTACCTACTAGGTCAACCATTCCCTGAGGACTGGCGACTCGCTGTCAGGCTAAGGTAACTAGTGAGCATTAGCTAACTTTATCAACTATTTTCTACCTACTAGGTCAACCGTTCCCAGAGGTCGGATGAAACCCTGTCAGGCTAAGGTTAGCCTACTAGCTAACGTTACGTTTCCGCCTAATGTTAGGATATACCATTCTATTAGATAGAGTTGCTAGCTAACGCTATCTAACTTTGGCCACTATTTTCTAAGCACTAGGTGAAACTCTGTCAAGCGAACCTTACTAGCTAACATTAGCTAACTTTGGCTACTATTTTGTATGTACTAGGTCAACTGTTCCCAGAGGTCTGGCGAAACACTGTCAGGCTAACATTGCTAGCTAACGCTTCCTAACTTTAGCCACTGCTTTCTACCTACTGGGTAAACTGATCCTTTGGCTCAAGTTACTCGCTACTGTTAGCTAACTTGAGCCACTTTCTCCCTGCGTATTAACACTTGGTCAATCTTTCCTTTGGCTAACGTCAGTAGTTAATATCAGCTAACTTTAGCCACTGTTTTTAGGTCAACTGTTCCCAGAGGTCTGGTGAAATGCTGGTAAAAATCTTCTGTCCTAAATTTACTTTTTATCTAGTTTTAAGCCACATTTCCCCCAAAAAACACTTTAGATCTTGGTTGTTTTTAACTGTATGATTTAGTTCTTTAAATCTTCAGTTAACAAAGAAACAAGCTGAGCAAACGCCAGCAGCAGCTCGGCTCCAGCCCCTGTGCCAAACAATGATTTTTAACATGAAATATCTTTATTCAGTGTTTTTAAAGTTTAAATAGTTTAGGAGAGGAAGAGACCTCCTTAACTGATTGTTTTAGGTGTCTTATATGTTTTGCTGCTGCCCCCCATCCTGTCTGTTTTCCCAAACTCTGGGCGTACCAGCCGCCATCTACTGTATGAGTACGTCACACAAGCCCACTTCAAACAAGCCGTACTGTCCCTTTAATCAGGACTAATTGTCTAGGAATTCTGGGTAAATTAAGCGAACTAAACTGCACGGCTCATCACGCAACTTGAGAAGCGAATCATTTGCTCCTGACAGAGAAAACAAAGCTAAATTTGACTGAGTGTGGATCAGGTAATGTGACTGTGAGTCATTTAACGGTGACATTTGATGAAAGAGCAGCGGAGAACAAAGCAATGACCTGCGTGTGCATTACGAGCTGAGTGTCTGAAGACGTGGGAGGAATCACAGACATCATCACATTGCTATAAACATGGAAACAGCGAGCTGCTTGCTGTCATGATATCTCCATGTGTGTTAAATGGTCCTCAGCGCAGCATGTGATGCTCTCAATTAAGACTGTGTGTGTGTGTGTGTGTGTGTGCACGAGAAGGTGAGGAATATTAAAATCAAATTACAGCGAGGCTGACTGAGTCCAAATGGCCTCATTACGGACTGTCAGTCAGCACATACACACCGCTCCATACAACATTACTTATTATGCTTCATAATAGGCTCCATTCATTTATGTGTGTGTGTGTGTGTGTGTGTGTGTGTGCGCGTGTGTGTGTGCGTGTGTGTGTGTGTGTGGATGCTGTCAGGGATGCATCTTTTCTCTCTGACCCTGACTCGTCAGTCATGGTGTAACACACTCACACATCCCCGAGTCTTATTCAATTATCATGTCGGCATTAACAGGGATAAACAACACACACAGACACACACACACACACACACACGTTGTCTATTTGCCTGTTACTAAATCTACATTTGAGTTAAACTCATCCCAATGACACTACCACGGACATAAATTAAGAACACACAGTCATGTAGTCGTGAGCAGATTTAAGGACATTTAAAGTGTTATTTATTAATGTTCTGTAAAATTAGCTGTGACTCTTCATATGATGCGTCTGTAAATATAAACTGATTATGAATTCATGTTCACATTGGCCCGTACGATGTAAAGAAAGCGCAGCATTATTATGAATATGTGTAATGAGTTTGTCACACCACAGGAAAGTGTCTCATGAACCACCTCGCCAAATCAAAATCATTAAAAAGGTTGCAGATATTATGAGAGGACGTTTTAAAGTGTAGAACAATGAGCAGTATTTGTTCTGAGACAGTGGGGGCATGTTCACTGAGGGAGCTGAAATGAAGATCGAGCTGCTGAAAAGCAACCGTCACTAATCAGCAGCTAACCCACTGGCACGACGCACACACAACCCCAAGCCGTAGAAAGAGTCGCCGCACAGTGACAGACTCTGGTTAGCGGCTAACCCAGCAGCACAAAGCCACACAGGCCTGTGCTGGAGATTGAGCTTGTGGGACGTAGCAAACACTGTTCACACAGGGGCTGAACGAAAGGACACTGATGCTATCTACGCACTCTAACGTCAGTGGTAACGTAGTTTTATATAGTTGGCGAGAGGTTATGATAAGAACAGCTCCAGTGTGTCATCGGGCTGTGATTTGAGTCCTGCCCGAAAAATCCAAAAAGCCCAAGGAACCATCTGACTCCTCAGTTCAGTCTGTTCAGACTTTGATTATTTCAAATTAATCACAAAAATGAAGGCTTTAATTTGACAGCACTGGTTTGATCTCATTTTCTCACAGTCGAAACAATATGGGATGTCTACAATGACACAGGTCACCTTGGCAACCTAATGAAGTTATAAATACATCAGCTCATTAAACAGCTGCCTCCCCTGCTGTGGTGGAGAAGGTTCATAAAGTTAAAGATGAACTCCGGGGATTTTCCACATCAGTGTGTCTCCAGGTGTTGTCGAGTTTTAAAAGTAGTATAAAGCCTTCTGTGTCTCCAGAGGAAGCTGTGAGGTCTGATAAATGTCCTCGAGTGATGTCACTTAAGTCAGCGTTGGTTAAAGCCTACAAGTTTGAAGAGTAAACTAAAATTACTGCTTCACGGTCGCACGCCTTCACGAACCACTCTGTCTCTGACAGTCTCCATCCATGTCAGTGAAAACATGGATGCTTCACACACAGAAGATCTATACAATCAGCACAGTTTCAAGATTAGAGTCACCAATTCAGTATCTGACCAAATGTCTCCCCTTCTGTTCCTGAGATATGACGTTAAAACATGATGATGTCACAGTCAAGCTGACCTTTGACCTTCATTGTTTTATCCTGTTAGACATTTGTGTCAAGTTTGGTCAGAATTAGTGAATGAATTCTTCAGTTATGGACAAAAACATGTTTTGGGAGGTCACAGAAACCTTGACCTTTGACCTTGGACAACTAAATTCCAATCAGTTCATCATTGAGCCCAAGTGGATGTTTGTGCCAAATTTGACGAAATTCCATTAATGTGTTCTTAGGATATCATGTTCATGATAATGACATGGAAGCAAGGGCACAGTGACTTTGACCTTTGACCACACAACTCTAATCAGTTCATCACTGAGTCCAAGTGGATGATTGTGTCAAATTTGACGAAATTCCATTAATGTGTTCTTAGGATATCATGTTCATGATAATGACATGGAAGCAAGGGCACAGTGACTTTGACCTTTGACCACACAACTCTAATCAGTTCATCACTGAGTCCAAGTGGATGATTGTGTCAAATTTGAGGACATTCCATTAAGGCCTTCTTGAGGTATCGCAAACAGGAGAATGAGACAGATGCAAGGTCACAGTGACTTTTGACCACAAAACCTAATCAGGTGATTGCTCAGTCTAAGCGGACGTTTGTGCCAAATTTGAAGAATTTCCCTCAGGGTATTAAAAGACTTCGTGTTCACAAGAATGTGCTGAATGGATGTACATACGGGTGTATAAACTTTAGCTGCTGCTAGCATAGCACTCCACAGTCTGCCACCAGACTGTCAGAGGGAGAGGTGCATTGTGGGTAATGTAGACGAACAATGTGAGGAATAAAACAGACGATATCTCAGATTCTGCTGCATCGATTTTGCCCCAAACTGTGGTTTGTGAGTCTGACGGGAGCGTGAGGATAAATCTGTTCTAACAAAGGATCAGGAGTTATGTGACTTCCTGTTGTGTCTGTGGAGATATTTTGTCTCCGCAGTTTAGATCTCATTATTTAGTGTAAATGTAACACAGGACGTTTGTGTTTGCTGTGAGTATGAAGATGAGCAGCAGCTAACGAGCCGTGCTTTGATTCATCATGTCACTGTGCTGGAAACTACACGAGACATGACACGCGACACTGCGATGTCGTTACTAGTGATGCTTTTTGCTGAGACATCTTTAACCTCGTTGCACGTGTTTAGTTTCCTCATCTGCCTTCATCTGTGTGTGTGTGTGTGTGTGTGTGTACACATCTGTGTGGTGATTAGCTGCTTTGTTTTGTATTGATGTTCTCTTTAATTAACAGTCCCTAAGTGGGACTGCTCATTTACATATTTACATATTTGCATAGCTTATGAGTTTCTGGTTGCCGCTCTGGATCAGCGTCAGCAGAGACTCCCCTCTGGTTACTCGGGGTTAACTCGCCTTATTTCCCCTCTAAGACTCATCCCTCGCTCCTCATTGCTCCTGTAAACCGAGCGGACACATTCAGACGAGCGGCGAGGAAATGAGATGAATCAGGGAGTGTGTTTGTGTAAACTCACACACGCACACACACAGTCATCACAGTGAGAGGGCCTGTTGCGTCGCCGCCGTCCTCTGTGACCTCCAGAAAAGAGGCAGCTATTTCCATCACGCCACCACCTCACCTCACTGACCGTGTAATGGAGCGATGCAGGCGCTAGATTGGCTTCCTCGCCTTAAAACACCATTCAGCTGCTGCTGGCGGCGTTGGAAAAGCAGTTTAGCTCACCACGCCTCGGTGCACGGGCGGGTGTGTTTGCATACATACCACTGTCATTAGTGGGAGTGTTCTCGGTTTGATGGAGGTCAGAAGGAACCTGATACGCAGAAATCTTCACATCCACCAGATGTGTCCTGATGGAAACCTCCAGCAGCTCCATCACAAGTTCAGCGGCGTGCTCACAGTGTGACCCTGCTCCAGGTCATAAAGGGTCACTTCACACAAATTATAATGTATATACTTTTCCTGGAGCTGTTTGACAGACTGATGTCTGAAAACTGAGCATGGGAAACTGAAACTGTCTGCAGTGCCAAAGTATACAGTACAGGCCAAAAGTTTGGACACACCTTCTCATTCAATGCGTTTTCTTTATTTTCATGACTATTTACATTGTAGATTCTCACTGAAGGCATCAAAACTATGAATGAACACATGTGGAGTTATGTACTTAACAAAAAAAGGTGAAATAACTGAAAACATGTTTTATATTCTAGTTTCTTCAAAATAGCCACCCTTTGCTCTGATTACTGCTTTGCACACTCTTGGCATTCTCTCCATGAGCTTCAAGAGGTAGTCACCTGAAATGGTTTTCCAACAGTCTTGAAGGAGTTCCCAGAGGTGTTTAGCACTTGTTGGCCCCTTTGCCTTCACTCTGCGGTCCAGCTCACCCCAAACCATCTGGATTGGGTTCAGGTCCGGTGACTGTGGAGGCCAGGTCATCTGCCGCAGCACTCCATCACTCTCCTTCTTGGTCAAATAGCCCTTACACAGCCTGGAGGTGTGTTTGGGGTCATTGTCCTGTTGAAAAATAAATGATCGTCCAACTAAACGCAAACCGGATGGGATGGCATGTCGCTGCAGGATGCTGTGGTAGCCATGCTGGTTCAGTGTGCCTTCAATTTTGAATAAATCCCCAACAGTGTCACCAGCAAAACACCCCCACACCATCACACCTCCTCCTCCATGCTTCACAGTGGGAACCAGGCATGTGGAATCCATCCGTTCACCTTTTCTGCGTCTCACAAAGACACGGCGGTTGGAACCAAAGATCTCAAATTTGGACTCATCAGACCAAAGCACAGATTTCCACTGGTCTAATGTCCATTCCTTGTGTTTCTTGGCCCAAACAAATCTCTTCTGCTTGTTGCCTCTCCTTAGCAGTGGTTTCCTAGCAGCTATTTGACCATGAAGGCCTGATTGGCGCAGTCTCCTCTTAACAGTTGTTCTAGAGATGGGTCTGCTGCTAGAACTCTGTGTGGCATTCATCTGGTCTCTGATCTGAGCTGCTGTTAACTTGCCATTTCTGAGGCTGGTGACTCGGATGAACTTATCCTCAGAAGCAGAGGTGACTCTTGGTCTTCCTTTCCTGGGTCGGTCCTCATGTGTGCCAGTTTCGTTGTAGCGCTTGATGGTTTTTGCGACTCCACTTGGGGACACATTTAAAGTTTTTGCAATTTTCCGGACTGACTGACCTTCATTTCTTAAAGTAATGATGGCCACTGGTTTTTCTTTAGTTAGCTGATTGGTTCTTGCCATAATATGAATTTTAACAGTTGTCCAATAGGGCTGTCGGCTGTGTATTAACCTGACTTCTGCACAACACAACTGATGGTTCCAACCCCATTGATAAAGCAAGAAATTCCACTAATTAACCCTGATAAGGCACACCTGTGAAGTGGAAACCATTTCAGGTGACTACCTCTTGAAGCTCATGGAGAGAATGCCAAGAGTGTGCAAAGCAGTAATCAGAGCAAAGGGTGGCTATTTTGAAGAAACTAGAATATAAAACATGTTTTCAGTTATTTCACCTTTTTTTGTTAAGTACATAACTCCACATGTGTTCATTCATAGTTTTGATGCCTTCAGTGAGAATCTACAATGTAAATAGTCATGAAAATAAAGAAAACGCATTGAATGAGAAGGTGTGTCCAAACTTTTGGCCTGTACTGTATGTGTTCATTGTGACTGTAATCAGATATTTTTATAAACTGATATTTTCTCCTCCATTTAAAAAAAATCTGACCACACAACCCCACTTTTTAAAATATCTCTGTCAACTCTCGAACACTAATGCCACTCCAAATGCTCACGTGTGTTGCTGCTGCTGTAACTTCTGTATTCCTACAACTGAAAGTCGGTGCTCCACTGAACGATCACCAACATGATCCTGCAAATATTTCACAATAAAGAGCCTCATGGTGACAAATGAAGGGACTCTGTCCACAGAAACGTTGTCAGGAGACTTTTATTTTGAAATGGAAGCAGGAAGTGTTGATTTATCAATAAAAACTTAGTTTTTCATGTCTGTAGCTGTGTCACAATTGACCTATGGCTAAGTCCCGCCCTCAAACGTGATGAGCCAATCACAGTGCGTATAGCCATTCCCATACACTGGGACATTCTCTGCCTGGACGTCCATTGAAATGCATTACAGAAAGTCAGTTTGTTCGGTTTTATGAGCTTTTTCTGAGATTTGAAGTTTAAAAATGGTCAAACGGTGTGCATGGGGTACATGCAACTCTGACACAAGGTATCCTGAGAGGCTGGGCGACCAGGTGTATTTTTTACACTTTAAACCACATCTCAACCGAGAAAAGTGTCTCCTTTGGATAAAGTTGTGTGGTAACGTTAGACCACAACATCAACTCAACGTGAATAAGATTAACAATGATGTCTACATCTGTTCTAAGGTAAGTCAACATTGTGTTTGAGGCAACATATTGTCACTTTGCTGGAAAGAAATATAAAGTTATCTTTAACATCTCTAGCTAACGTTAGCTAAAGTTAGCCTAACGTTAGCTCCTAGCTGCGTTGTTCATCATGTCACCTTGTTTGCTGGGAGTTCATTAGCCTATTTTGTTCTAGTTTTGTACTTTGGTGATCGTACATCATTGTTAGCTGTTGTCCAAAGGGCTCTAGTTAAGCTAACGTTAACTTCTGGAGCTTAGCTTCATTAACTTATCTGTAATGGCAGAGATAACAAAGGTTGGCAAACGTTATGCTGAATGATTCAGTGTAAATACTGTAGCACCAAACTAACGGAGAGACACTCTTGGTAAAGATGGTAAAAAGGCCGTTATCCTTTTCTCATATTCTGAGCCAAAAACCTTAACTTCAGTGGCACTTTAACTTGTTGTCTTTGATGGTGACGGCAACCAGATGCGGTTCACAAGCGTACACTGTGACCTGTAAATTTTGGCTTGTAATTTAAGCTTTTCATCGACCTTCTCAACAATAAAATGATGAATATATCCCTCCAATGCGTAGTTTAGGCCCTTTTGGTTACTTCTCAATCACATCTGATCGTTATGTCTCCAAAAATCACCGTGTACTGTGACACCTGCCATGTAGGGGGGCGTGGCTTATCCATAGGTCAATTCAGGGGCTGCAGCCTTAGGACACAGCCTTCATGGTCGATATCGGCCACATCCTTTGAAGACTGCATCAGCCGAACCAAACGGTCTCTGAAATGGGACGGTCTGTTCTGCAGAGGATTTCCTAGTTGCATCAGCAGTTGTTCTCACACCGACCCATTGCCATTCCTGTTACCTAGCAACCAGCTGCACTTGACAAAAGAAGGAGTGAACTAGTAAGTTAGTTAGCCCTAAATCATGGACCCACAGATTATATGTATGAACTGAACTGAGACACAGACGACAGATACAAACATTGAAACTGCAGTGAAAGATGGCACGATGTCAAAATTACTGCAAATGTGAAAGGAGTCTATTTTTAGCAGGTTTACAGGTTTGAAAAATCTGCGTACACATGCTAATTTTGGTGAAAACGGGCTATTGGACAGAGCGTCTCATCAAAACTTAATTCCAACATTTCCAGGCCTGGAAAACAGTTTTTATAATTGGATAACTTTTCCAGGAATTTTATGATGATGACAGTAAGAGGATTAAATACTGTCCTCGCTGCTGTTAGTCCACCTGTCAAGCTTTCCATTCCAGTACAGCACATATACAGGTTATAATGATTCAAACTTCTAAAAGGTTTTTGGATTCACACAAAAGCAGATCCTCATTTCTAGCTTAAGGCCCCAAATTCAATGTTCAACATTTATGAAACAGAAAATGAAACACCTGTCATCATCACAGCTGAATCAATGACTCATTAACTCCACCTGCTTTGTCTTCAGGACAATCAACTATTGATGGTATCACTTTTTTATTTTGGTATCCACGGACGTGTCAATCTCTCAATTTGTTCTCAGCCCACTAAAAAATCTGATTCTCTCCGTCGCTGTGTGACACTAAATCTCTCTCATTTATGAGCAACAGTTGTCCTTCCAGCGGCGCTCAGAGCAGAGATTGTTACTGTTCATCAATCAGCAGAGAAACATCTCTGTCTCTGATTATCAAAGGACGGAGCAGCAGAAACATGTTTTAAAAAATAATCAGCAACACTATGACCAGCTCTCAGAGGAGCTGTGAATGTGTAACTGAAGCACCGCGAGTCATCGTCCCAACATGTGCAGACTGTCTTAATTTGAAGCTCTGACATTTACAGCACTGAAAATTAGACACATGACTTTCTGAGTTTAATGTTGTAGGAACAATTTACTTTGAAAAAAAGGTCTCATGTTTCATCATGTTTGGCACAGCTGTCTCTTCCCTGAATACAGATTTTACAAAATGTCATTATTCATTTGCTCCTGTATTTTCATTGTTTCATCACAAAACCAACAACAACAACCAAAAAAGAAAAGAAAAGAAAACCACCAATAAACAACTTGGCTCACAACATTTTAAAAAGCTGCTGTGAAATCAGCCATTTCAGCATTTCTGAAGAGGACATACGGCCCAAACACACCGGCGGCGAATACCACGTGTCAAAAAATACGCTCTTATCATTTTCAATGTACAAGCCCAGACGCGCCCTGCGGCACTTCACACCACTGTCCTATTTCCAGCCTCACCCCCCCTGGATTAAATGCACTTTTGCCTCACTCACTCTCTGCTTGTACAGACCAGCTCCTGTAGCAGCTCCTTTTCTCTGCTCCTGTAGCAGCTCGACTCCTCTCCTCATACATCTCCCCCTGGATGTATGAAGAGAACTCTGTAGCTGTTGCTGTGTCTCGTGTGTGATGAAGACTGGATGAGGAAAGACTCGTTGTTGAGGTTGAGAAATATCTCGAGCTAAACGACCCACAGTCCCGTCATTATAAACACAATGGCCAGAAAGATACTTCCTGTTGAGTCACAGCTCTGGAGATCAGCTCTACAGGTGAGAAATCAGCTTTAATTAGAGAATGTGCCACAAGTGATTTTAAGCTCATACAGAGATGGAGGGAGAACATGTGTGGTCGTCACATGACGCGCTGCAGCAGCGCTGGTGTGTTTTCAGCTTAAAAGCATTTCTGTTTTCTTCTAAATGAGTTCTTATGTTTCCATACACTGTAAACACCAGGTACATGTCCTCCTGAGACCCTGCGTCTTCATATGAGGACCTCACATTCTGGGTTTACTGCACCTTATTCTTGTATGTAACTCAGACCAGGGGTCCGTTTCAGAAAGGAGGTTCAACAAACTCTGAGCCTAACCCTGAACTCTGAGTTGAGTAACTCTGAGATGGGAAACTCTGGGTTACGGGTTTCAGAACAGGTGATTTCAATCAGTTCAATCAACACAGAGTTTGTTCACTGAGTTAAGTGCGTGCACCACGACTTTAAAAAGCCGTCATCAATGGAGCCCCGATACTACGATTCACCATGGCAACAAGCGACAAGAAAAGGTCTGCATTTTTTTACTCCTCTGGAGTTGGATATTTTAATGCGCTCATACAGCAAATTTGAAGCTGTTTTCAGGAAGAGGAGTAACACGGCTGCAGAAGCGAAGGAACGGGAGTCGGCGTGGGAGAAAATTACTGCTCGAGTAAATGCTTAAGTTTAAATTTATTTTATACATTTATACAATCACAATAATGTTAGGCTACAGATGCAAACAGGTGGAATGGTGTTAATCCCACCTCATTATTTTTCAAGTGAAAATGGTCTAAAAACAAGTTCCTTTCAGGTGTGATTTGTTTTGACTAGAAATAAGACACATGTTCTTGGTATGATTTTGAGTTTGTGCAGTGTGATGCAGTCTGACATTTTGAGACAGTCAATCTACCTGCACATTAATGCTGTGAATGGACTTCATATTCACATGGTCTCCTTCATTTTGTGAAGGAGCAATGATGGGAATGTGGGTTCCATCAGTGCACCCTATCACACCGGGAAATCCTAAAAGAAATTAAAATGACTAATCCCAGTCTGAGGTTGCAGCACCATGTCATTAACTGAATATGATTTATAATCATACATTTTAACTGATTTCTACATCATTCACCTGCAATCCTGTGGAGCTCCTCCTTGATGACCCTCACAGGTTTATGTCCAGGGAACACAACAAAAGAGTTTAATATTTTCTGCATCTCCGATATTATACAGAAAACTCCCGTTTGCAAAAAAACGAAGAGCAACACAAAGAATCTGGGTAGATGAAAGTGCACGTCCACGGTTGGTGACGTTGGTTATGTCACGACGGATGAGGTTATGGATATAAATGATGGACTGTGATGTGAAACAGTACTGTTCAAAAAGAAAATGTTCTGGAAATGATAATACGTCAATTCTGGGCCTGTGAATAATCTCCTGACGAATGCGTAACTCCCTCCTCAGTAACACTGCCTCTTCGTCCACAGGGTCCTCCAAGAACGGACATGCCATGGTCGAAAAAAGTAGATTTAGAACTAGAACACACTTTAGGATCTGACTTTACCTTGAGGACAGATGATCAAAGGCGACACTAAACGAATGAATGAATGAATCACACTGTGTGTGTGGCGTAAGAGGGAGCAGACAGCTAGAAACTCGAGGTTCATTGAAGAAAACCTGCTCCCAACCAGGTTAGGTTCACAGAGTCAGTTGCCATAGTAACTGACACCGAGCTTCAGTTACCTCTCTTTCTGAAACGGAAAACCCAGAGTTTCCCTCATTTCAGGGTTAACAGATTTCACTAAACCTGCTTTGTGAAACGGACCCCTGTTGTCCTCATCTGTGGACACCTTTTGTGCCATCTAGTGACAGTAAGAGCACAATACACTAATCCATGTAAAGACAAGATGGCAGCCATCTCTGCCAAGTCAGTCTGCAGCTGTGGTGTCCAAAAGTGGACCAGGTCTAAAATCTGATCATAATTTATGGTTGAAACTTGTCACTTTCAGCAACAGTAAGAAGATAAGACGCTGAGACTTTATTGTCATCTCGTTTGAGGACACTGGGACTTTATTATCATGGGCAATGTTTGTTTTTATACTCATCAGGTTCCACTGATTCCACATAGCTAGGAGAAATTAAAAATGCATACTAAGCAAAAGTTCAGGTCTCAGGAGGATAAACTCTGTCAGACAGTCACGTAACTGTCATGTCTTTCTTTTGGATTGAAATGTATTTTTTGGGTGGGACCCGTCCAGGACTCTGACATAAAACCTGAGTCTCTGCAGCAGGTAAAAAATTCTGCTCTGCGTACGTGACACGTTGTGTCCGTGTATTCTGGCTGCAGGAAAATACATCACCACAAACACTTTTTCCTCACTTGCCTCTCAGGGACTCTGCAGGGACTCTGCAGGGACCTGATGCTGTTTGATGAATATTATTACAAAATACTTCACAAATAAACTTTTAAATTTTCAACGTCAACATGAACCTTCAAAATCAATAAAGTTTAATTCTATCCTTCCTCCACAGCTCCGTCCGTTCAGCCTGACCTCTGATCAGCTCGAGCTGCTGTTGTTTGTTAATTTGTTGTTTATTTATTTGTTCTGTCTCTTGTCAGATTTTAAGGAGGTGAAACGACTTGTGAACGCTGCCATTGAAGGAGAGCTTGTAGTGAAGCTGCGTGCTGGTTTGTTAGCGCTCACACATTAATATGGATGTTTGGAGCCGACGCTTCGACCTTGTTACTCCCTACAGCAGCTTACACTTAAAGCTCCCCGTGGATCTCTCCTGTAAACAAACTGCTCCGTTCACACCAGCAGATGTCTGCATCCTTGAGCTCTAATAAACATGTTCAACACTTTTCTTTCCTCGTAAAACATTTGCAAAGCTGAATTTTTTAAAAATCCATTTTGAAACCTGCATCGTTTAACGTCTTCGTCTTCACCCATTACCAGCAGATTGCTGCATTTCTCAGCACGTTGCTGGCAACAAGGTTGGCCAACAGTATCCCAACACGTCTGAATCTCTTTGAATCTTTCATCAGATCCAGCTTTCAAGATTTAACCAGCACTAATGTTAAAAATAACTGGGTGAGAAATGAACTCTTTGTTGGCTCTGAAGGCAGAAACACTTGTGAGAATCAACGTAATCGATGTTGACAACCTGCAGCTCTGACCTGAGAATACACCCAACAACACAAGATATGAAATATTGATGAAACATGTATCTGAGCTGCAGCCCGCAGACTTTTACACCACTTGATCCAAATACTAATCCACTGATGTGAAGTCCATCATCTTAAAATATCTGTGTGATAATGAAGTTTATCTCCTGATGGTCTGAACAGAGACGTCACCGCTGCTGATCTGTTCAACCATGGAAACACTTTAAACAGCAAAGTTTTGGTTATCTCACAAATGATCTTTGGTCAGAGCAACACGTGACACATACAGTGTTAATGTGACCTCCACCATTCGAAATTTAACCTGGAAAAAGTGACGTTTAGCAAAGGCAAAAAATGAGAACTGCAACGTGAAGGTTTTAAACACTGCTGATAAAACAGGTTATATTATAGACTGTGAGGTAAATTCAGTCTGACGCTCTACACTAAAATGAGAGCCCTGTTGGTGGAAGAAACGGAGCGTTATATTTCTACATGAATGAACCAACGGTTACCGGCACCACCTGGTGTCAGTGGTGTTGCGTCGCACTGTCGCAACGACCAAATTGAGCGTGGGGATCAGAGATAATGAATAAAATGTAGGCTGTAAAGCCACCAGTATACCTCTATGTATATGTAGAATGAGAAGGTGTGTGGACACTCTACTGAATAAATGAGTAAAGAGACCGAGCAACAATTATCAGATTTATCTGAAGAAAAAACAAATAGTAATGCAAATAATTATAGCAGAATGCACAGTACCAGTACAAACAACTCACATCAAATGATACCAATATGTACAGTATCAGTACAAACAACAGTAGACACAGTGGAATTATACCAATATGCACATGTAAACAGTCCCCATTCTAGAATAAACGCTACCGTATGGAAACCATGCGGCCGGTTGGAGCTCAAATTGAAGGTCAAGGTCAAATTTATTTATATAGCGCATTTAAAACAACCGAGGTTTGCCAAAGTGCTGTACAATCTAGAAAGCACTAAAGTATTAAAATACAACTATAGAAATAGAAAAATACAGTATTAGAGCACACAGTACATATAAATATTAAGAGTAACAATAGAAAACAAAATAAAGTGCACAATAGGCACAAAATTCGATAAAAACAGTCCATACATCGGCAATGTTCGGCTCAACATGCGTCAAATGCTAACGAGAAAAGATGGGTCTTCAGCAACGACTTAAATATCTCAAGAGTCTGGGCAGATCTAATATACAGTGGTAAGCTGTTCCACAATTTTGGGGCAGCCACCGCGAAGGCTCGGTCGCCTTTAGTTTTGAGCCTAGATATCGGGACATCTAGAAGCAACTCATTTGATGACCTCAGTGCTCTAGCTGGTGTGTGAACATGGATGAGTTCAACTAAGTACTGGGGAGCCAGACCATTCAATATCTTAAAAACAAACATCAAAATCTTAAAGTCAATCCTGCAGCGGACAGGAAGCCAATGCAAAGAGGCCAGAAACGGTGTGATGTGGTCACGTTTTTTCGTGCTGGTCAAAAGGCGAGCAGCAGCATTTTGCACTAGCTGCAGACGCCGCAAAGAACGTTTATCTAAGCCCACATACAGAGAGTTGCAGTAATCAAGCCTAGACGTAATGGATGGATGGATAACTCTCTCCAAGTCTTTGGGTGAGAGATAGGGCTTTACTTTGGCGAGCAGGCGAAGCTGAAAGAAAGCACCTTTGACCACAGAACCAATTTGCCTGTCAAACTTAAAAGCACTATCAAAAGTGACACCAAGGCTTTTAATAAAAGAACAGTTTTTGGAAGCCAAGGGGCCCAGAGCACCAACAGAGTCATTTACACATTCCGGATATCCAAATACAATAACCTCAGTCTTATTATCATTTAGATTCAGGAAATTTAGGCCCATCCAAGTTTTTATGTCATTAAGACAAGCTGACAGAGGCTGCAGAGAGTCGTTACATTTTAATTTTAAAGGAAGGTACACTTGGACATCATCTGCAAAGCAATGAAAAGAAACATTATGCTTATGGAGAATGGAACCTAGGGGCAGCATATATAAAGAAAACAATAAAGGGCCCAAAATGGAGCCTTGGGGGACCCCACAGGTAAGAGGGGCCACATTTGAGGAGAATTCACCCAGATGGACAGAGAAACTCCTGTCGGTTAGGTACGACTGTAGCAACTTGAGGGCAGCACCTTTAATGCCTGCACAGTGATCTAGGCGTGATAAGAGAGTCCTATGATCAACAGTATCAAAGGCAGCTGTCAAATCTAAGGTCACCAGGATAGCGGCACATCCTGAGTCCACAGTTAAGACAAGATCATTAAACACTCTTAAAAGAGCAGTTTCGGTACTGTGACCAGACCTAAAACCAGATTGAAACTTCTCATAGATATCATTTTGTACTAAAAATAATTGCAACTGTACAGCAATTACTTTCTCTAACACTTTGGACAGGAAGGGTAATTTGGAGATGGGCCTGAAGTTGGAGAGAACAGAGGGGTCCAGGCTGGGCTTTTTAATGAGTGGCTGCACTATAGCATGTTTAAAAGGGGCAGGAAAACACCCTGAACTAAAACAGTTATGAATCAGAACAAGAATAAAAGATCCAACTGAATCAAAAACCTCTTTAAAAAGGTGCGAGGGAATACTGTCTGAGAGGCAGTTTGTGGGTCGCATCCCACGAACTATATCTGACAGAGAGGACAGTGCAACCTGATCTCACAGAAATACGTGAAATGACCACGACCTCTTAACACTGCATTCCGTGGTGTCAGCATGTAATGGGTTGAAATTACGTGCCGGTACCACGAAAACAATGCCAATGTAAAGTCAATTAGGATCCTCTCCCGTGGTGGACACACGGATTCCCTGATTCAATCACGTCACGTCAACCTCGTTTTCCTCAATGATATCTTTAACATTCCTGTACACACACAAAAACGCGGACGTGTCCTTGATAACTCAACAATATGACAGGTTAATGTCAAGGCCATAAAATAAAATAAATGTATTTTGCCAGCTTTTGATAGCGTAGGGCTTTAAGAGCATTGTGCTGTGGGCGGATGGGGCGCGTTCCACTACTGTTTTGTAGCTGCTGTCTGCCGTCTGTGGGCTTCATTCCATTTCAGATTGCCATCCGTCTGCCGTAACTGAATCCAAACGCCACAAATAAATAAATAAATAAGAAGATAAAAATAAGGCTGAGCACGGAAGAACCAGAGAGGAAACACCATCACATGGAGCCGTCTGCCCTGCGGCAACCCGGCCAACCCTCCACTCCACCAGGGGAGAGTGGACCCCAAGCCAGCGCCACAGAACCAGCGGCTGCCCCGCTGGTTATACCTCCGACCGTGGCAGCTGTCACACAAACCGCTGCTGAAAATTATATATTTTGATACAGGTAGGCTATATACATATTGCAAAACTCTGTGAAAGTACACCAACGCATATTTTCGTTTCCAAATATTTATTTGAAAACGAAACCATTCATACGGTCAATATAAAACATTTTGTTAGTAATAAAAAACAAATGTTATCTCAATGTGACCACGCCAGCCGGCGGGACTGTGGCTGAACCACTTCCAATGTTCATTCATTCATTCATTCATTCATTCAATCGCGTGTTCAATGTGTGTGTGTGTGTGTGTGTGTGTGTGTGTGTGTGTGTCAGAGAGGAGTATCAATAAAAAAAAGTAATTATTTCGGTGTTTATTTCTTTTATTCTTCCATTTTTTTTAATTAAAATGTGTAATATAGCCAACAATATTATAGACCAAATGTTAATCTAATTATTATTGTAGAATGTATTTAGCAAATCACCACTCTCAATTGGAGACAGCAGCAAAAAAAAAAAAGGCATTATAAAAAGCCGACAAATAGTGTTAATTAATTGACGTGAGACACTGAAGAGGTTGTCTCCTATAGTCTGTAATTTTTTTTTTTTTTTATCATAACTTCTCGGAAATTACTCAAAAGTAGAACCTGCTAAAAGTAAATACAATAATAGGCTAAATAGTATCTAAGCAATAATAAAGTGTCTAAACAATAATAAATATTATCTAAGTTATCTATTAGGCTACCATTCCACTCTGTAAATAGATTTTAACATTTCAATATGATTTTAATATTATTTTTGCTTATTTCATTATTGTCATTATTGGTTTTACTTTTTAGTAGTATTGTATTGTCTGAGGATGACTCATTTTAGTAACTATCTACAGTAAAAAAGAAACAAACAAAACTCATTTTATACACGGGGCCTTCAAAGTGCTCTCTGAAACTACACCTGGCATGGCTTGTGTCCAAAAAATGAAAAATCTAAACTTTGTCGTAGAGCTAAACCAAATACATCATTGGAAAGGTCTCGACCTGGAGAGTGACATATGTCAGTATGAAGATTCTACATGGCTCCTGCTTTCAGCCATTGACCTTTGAACCTTGATCTCAGTGCATGTTTGAGGGCTTATAACTCAGCAACTAAAGGGGGTACAGACATGGGACCAACTGTTATAGAGAGCTCTTGACCTCAGCTATCATGTGAGTGTAGTCAACAACTGAGGGTGCTGTCAGATATGGGTAAAATATGGATAAAATTAATTTTCACCCATTTAGAAATTAGATATTTAAAATGATGGTTCATTTCAGATATTTTAGCAAGTTCTCTAGAAACGACGTTTTTGTGATTGAATATTTGAATAGGCTATAACAAATATCTAGAACAGCCGAACTATCACGTTATTATCATTATTATTATTATTGGTGGGAAATTATAACAGGGGAATGTATTTGCCGTTTTAATATCAAGGACACTTCCGTGTTTTTGTGTGTGTACAGGAATGTTAAAGATATCATTGAGGAAAACGAGGTTGACGTGACGTGATTGAATCAGGGAATCCGTGTGTCCACCACGGGAGAGGATCCTAATTGACTTTACATTGGCATTGTTTTCCTGGTGGCAGCACGTAATTTCAACCCATTACGTGCTGCCACCACGGAATGCGGTGTTAAGAGGTCGTGGTCATTTCACGTATTTCTGTGAGATCAGGTTGGGACAGTGATATAGGCTCAAACTGGTCAAAAACAGCTGGGCACATGGGAGGGTCAGAGGGATCAGGCTCAGCAAGACAAGGTACAGAATGAAGAGCAGAGATTTTCTCGACAAAAAAGTTGAGGAAATCATTACAGAGAGCAGGAGTTGGAACAATGGGAGCAGTATCACGTGGGTTAACAAGAGAATCTAAAACATTAAACAGAACCTTTGGTTTATCAATGTTGTTTGAGACAAGGTGCGAGATGTAAGCAGTTTTAGCAGCTTTCACTGCTTTCTGATACTCCAATAAGCACTCCCGTAGAATCCCAACGGAGACATGCAATTTGTCCTTCTTCCACCTTCTCTCAGCACGCCTACAAGAGCGTCTGAGAGCACGTATAGAGTCATTTATCCATGGTTCAGAAATTGCCTTAGGGCGTTTGATGCTTAAGGGAGCGATGGCGTCCAAAATGCTAGTGCATGTGGAGTTAAAAAGAGCAACAAGCTCTTCAGCACTAAGGGCACCATACCCCTCCACAGTAGAATGCATATAACCATTAAAAGCTGTAGAAAATTGCAACGTAGTGCTGGAATTTGTAGCACGAAAACAGCGTGCAGGTGGACGAGCAGCGACAACAGAGCAGGGGACAGTAGCAGAAAATATAACAGGAAAGTGATCAGAAATACAAGCACTATTACAAATTTCACTGACACAGATAGACAAACCATGAGACAGCACTAGGTCAAGTGTATGCCCCTTATCATGCGTCGGGCCAGAGACCCACTGTGTGAGATTAAAGGAGTCGATCAGTGACAAGAAGTCTTTGACCAGAGAACTGGTTTCGCAGCACACATGAACGTTCAGGTCACCGGAAATTAAGAAGTGATCAAAATCCACCATAATTCCTGACAGAAAGTTTTCAAAATCCTGAATAAAATTCTTATTGTATTTGGGTGGACGATATACCACCGCACACAGCAAGGGAGAAGAGGAATTCAGTTTAAAAAGCTGCAGCTCAAAGCTGGAGTAAGTGACAGATGGTATCTGCTGACAGTGAAAGCTGGATTTGAAAACACAGGCTAGTCCTCCACCCTTGCCGGTGGTCCGAGGGGAGCTGAGAAATGTACAGTCAGGAGGGAGAAGTTCTGAAAACGGTGTGGACTCACCAGTATGCAGCCAGGTTTCCGAATGGGAAACAAAGTCCAGTGTTCGCTTAGCTGGGCGTAACTTAGCTGGGCGATGTCCGTTGATAGCTGCCTCCGTGAGAAGAGAACAGAAGGAAGGGAGGGGGGTATCACTGTCCGAGGGCTGCCGTAGAATGGCAACCAGGATGTCAGCCGACCAACACTCGCTACCCGCTCCCTGGTTGCGGCGATTTGCGATGCTGGCCAGCTAGGAATGAACTAGCAGCCAGTACAGTACAGTCCTCTCTGGTGTAGCTAACATTTAGCCGTGTTACTTACTGATCCATTAGAAAGAAAGCTAGCTGGACATGGGTTTTGAAGCCTCTTTGGTCAAGGAGCTCCCTCCATCTCTTGAACGCCTGACTGAGGTTTACTCTTGTTTTTCCTCTTCTTTTATCACTCTCCTTTTTGCTCTTCTTTGCCTCCTCACACAGAGGAGCTCCTTTTCTTTTGCTAGGCCGTTTTTCACTTGTCTCCAAACTTTGTCCGTCTGCCATTGTGCTCGTGACTCAACTATCTCATGCCCAACTCCTCATAAGGACCAGCTCCAGTCCCTGATTGGCTGCAATACATGACGCGTTTCCTGCCGTAAAGCAGATTTTTTCTGCGAAATTTTGTCCCCGGTGGCAGAAGCTTATTGCAAAGATTGCAAAGCCACTAAGTAACCTATGTAAACACTGATAGTCTGATTTTACTGTGGACACTACCCTGTGCAACACACATTATTTTCATCATGATATATTTAGGAAAAGATGCTGTCTGTTGCCTCTTTAAGTTAATCACACATTCACTGCGCTCGGCGCTCTGCTGCTCCGTCTCCACAGACAGAGTGTCCAGAGTGCGCTCTGGACACTCTGAGAGTGCGCTGCTCTGGATAACCCAACGCTACATTCAGACAGCGCTCCAAATTTATCAACGCTCCAGTTTGTGTCAGAGTGCGCTCTCACTCAGTGGATGGATGATGTCACAGGAAGCCAATCTTACAAAGGAGGACCACACTTGTTTGTTTTGCTATGGAAGCTAACGTTAGCTAATGTGCTAAAAAGTTAGCGTTGCAGAGAAATCCAATATTCCTCTTAATCCCTCCCCAGTTTCTGATGAGGTGGACATGATAACCCTTAATACACATAACCTTATTCATCCCTACAACAGGAAATACTTTGTCCCTAACCTGATATGAAGTGTGCGCTGCACATGTGAGCATTTTTGATGATGGCCTCCGTCCAGTCCTTTGGTCTTATCACATTTAACCATAGTTGTCTTTGTTTTTGTTGACGGGCAGTGGCGGCTGGTTTTGAGCCATGACTCCTTCTATTCTGGCTCCCAATAACACAACAAGACAAACACATTTTAACACTCCTGTGGAGCCTACAGCCCTGTGGGGGAGAGGCAGCTGCACCTCCAGCTGATAACATGATGTCATCGTGACGTCAGCCCCTTGTAGGGCCGGATGTGGCCCACGAGCTGACGCCTCCCTTCACAAACCAGCTACTAACATTTCCTCACTGAGAGGTGTGATCGAGCTCTTAACTGAAATGCTAATAGATTTCCTTTTTTTTTTTTTTTTTTTTTAATGAGAGCGTCGGTTCAAAAAGCTTTCAGCGCTCCCCGTAGGTCTCTCATGCATTACTTGTGGCAAAGACCATATTTAATTACTGTGTGTGTCAATCAGAGCGCTCCCCGAGCACTCACTTCTTCCTGCCTACTCCCGTCCACAGTGGGAAACGACCACCCTCCCGTCCCCTGCGTCCCTCCAGAGGCTGCGGAGACCCAGAGGACCTGCAGGATTCTGATTATGCAGCTCTCTGCTCTCCATCTGAGGTTAATGGAGGCTAAAACCAAAAGCTTACTTTGGATTCCTTTTTACAGGAAATCAAACATGCTCTATAATGTCGGAGGGAAGCACTGAGCTGAGTGTGTTGTTGACTAACTGAGGGTGGATAAATAGTTGTAAGGTTTGTGGGAAGGAGCTCATTAGGGTCTTTGCGTGCTTGGTGGTCTGCAGGGTTGTGTGCACATATTGATTCATCTCCTCTCTCCTGAAAGACACACATGTTCGCTCACAGAGACTCAGAGCAACATGAACATAGCGGCAGCAAACACAAAGCCTGAATGTGTGTGTGTGTGTGTGTGTGTGTGTGTGTGTGTGTGTGTGTGTGAGGCTCATTATCTAAAGGCAGCTCCTTCAGGACCGTCTTATCCTGCTTTCTGCCTCCTTTGTGCTGAGACAGGAGGCTAAGATCTCTGAGACTCACACAGGTCCAGAGGATTCTGGCTTTGACTCACTGTGTCATTGTGAGCATGTTAGCGTTTAGACGTTCAGCCTCACACAGCTGCTCGCATGACTTCACACTCCTGAGGCTTTCACACACTGCGGGTGTTTGTTTTCTGTCATAAAACTTGCATCTGAATATATTTCCAACTGTTGCTTGTGTCCGGAGTGCTTCCACAAAGACCGTGAATATTACACAGCAAAAAAAGAGGGACAGGTAGTTGGAACAAGGTGGATTTTTCCGCATGAATAAAGGCAGACCAAAGGAATGACATCGTGGATACAACCAGTGAAAATGAGTTTCCTCCGTAGGGTGTCTGGGCTCAGCCTTAAGGCCCTGACACACCAAGCCCACAGTCGGCCGTCGACCAAAGTCAGGCTGTCGGTGAGCGTCTGTCAGCCTAGTTTTTGCGGTGTGTCCCGCACCGTCGGCACTTCGGCGTTAGCGGCTTTTCGGCCAATTGAGCATGTTGAATCGGCGGCGGAGCTTGTCGGTGAGAGAGATCACTCTGATTGGCTGTTCAGGTTTTATTTCCTCGCCCCTGTAGCGAGTGAATCTGCCTGTAGTGAAACCGGGGCTAACCGGTGCTTCCTCCTCAGGCTCCACTTCACTCAGCTGCCCCACAGACCCGCTGCTTCTTCACACTTTAACCTGAATAACGCTGGGAGCGGCTAGCGGAGCATTAGCCGCAACATGACCGGAGGGAAGCACAGCCAGTTAGCCTCCGCTAGTCTCTGAGCTAGCCCCGGCTCTCCGTTTGGATCCAACCGGAGCACCGAGCCCTGGTTTGTTATTCAGGTTAAAGTGTGAAGAAGCAGCGGGTTTATCGGGCAGCTGAGTGAAGTGGAGCCTGAGGAGGAAACACCGGGACCGTCTGGATGTAATAGTCCGTGGAGGTGCTGCGGTGCTCGGCTGCACAGATAGGAAACCCCTCGGCTGACAGGATGTACCACTCTCTCACTCCGCTCTCTCTCACGCAGGCGCAGAACGTACGTGCTACTTGGCCGTCGGATGTAGTCCGTGTAGCGTGTTCAAATGCAACTGACACAGGGCGACGTGAGTTACAGTTGGCTTTCGTCGCCACTAGTTCTTTGATGTCGGTTTGGTGTGTCCGCACCTTTAGAGATAGGGGGAGGAGCTCGGAGTACAGCCGCTGCTCCTTGGTGTCGAAAGGTCTGATCAGGATCCCCCTCGGCGCCTCCGGTTAGAGGTGTTCCAGGCATGTCGAACAGGCAGGAGGCCCCAGGGCAGGGTTGGGAGAGAGTTACTGCCTCAAGCGAGGGAGTTCAAGCGTCTCCAAGTAAACTAAACTAAAAAGCTGCAGGAAGTGCAGTGACAGGTTGCTACAAAAGCAGCTGGAGACAAACACCATCCACCGTCCCTCCACCTCCTGATGACAGTCAGCTCATTCACTGTGTCACTTTAGAAACGGTTTACAGAAACGTTCACTGCCAACAATTTCTTCTGGCGATTCGACCGCTTCCTGTTGTGAATTTGCATCCCTGCCCGTATGGAAAGTTTGGATGTGAAATATTTTGCATTTTCATGTTGTTTACTTGTTACGGTGTGTAAAGGACTTAGTTCTGACAGCTGCAAATTTGAATTTAAAACAAAGGGAAGACGAACCTTCAGCCACACAGTGTTTGATTAAACAGGCTCGCTGTTTCCTGTTTCTTCATCTGAAGGACAGACATGAGTCACTGAGGAGAAATCACAACTGACTCACTGAGAGCAGGCAGACGACAGGATGAAGAGTTGCCACAGCTCCATTTTGTTGTTGGTATTTTGAAGGATAAAAAAGGTTAAAAATCAAATTTCAAAAATCTGTTTTGCCAAAGAAAAAAAAAAATCTGGGTGAGAATCAGATTTTAAAAATGCAAAACACACTGTCGATGAAGCATTTGTTGTGTTGTGGATTATTCTAAGCGGCTCTGGTGCATAATGAGCAGCTCGTTTTCATTTTCTATTTCTGGACACATTTCCTGAACCGTGCGTGTCACACTCCATTTATTGTTTTACAGCCACAAACAACAACATCTGTATGTTTAGGATCATAAAATCTGATTCAAATGATCCTCTCCTTGAATCGTGGTATTTTTGGTGCAAACCGTGAAAATGCTGAGTTTTAAACGTCCTGTGTGTGAGCGTGCAGCATCACAGCGGCAAAGCAACAGGCAGCTAAGCCTCAGAAAGCCGGAGTGATGGGAGGGAATCACCTTACAGAAGCTCAGCCTCGTCCAGGCTTCACTTCACTCACTCTCCGCTCACTCTTTGTTGTCTGGAGCCAGACGCAGCTCACGGAGCAGGCAGGGTTTGTTGTTTACATGTGTCAGTGTTTACCAGTTTATCTCGGAGAGACTCAGCCCAACGAAACCCACTGGCAGACTCCAGATCAGATTTAAAATGACAACACTCTGGCTCTAACGTCACAAACGAAGCACAAAGTTGAGACAGAGTTATAAATATTATTCAAAATAACCAATTAAATGAGAAACGAGACAAACATCAGTCTGCTCTGCAAAATATCATCATTGTATTTTCTCAACAAATAAACAAAATAATAAATGCTCAGGAAAAAAATCACACTGAGCCCTGATCTCCTTAATCTGTGCAGCCTTAATGCACTTATACTAGCAATGTACTCAGGATGCTAATTGTGTATCATTAGTGCCAATAAAGTTGCACTCTAAGTGTCCTTGGCTGTTCTGTATTGAGACAGCATTAATATGTATTTAAACATCTGAAGTACAACTTATTACCTTAAAAAATATACTTTAATCCAACTTTAGTTCAACAGGAAGATTTTTTATTATATTTAAGCGCACTTGAAAGTCATTATTAGGCGGCACGGTGGTGCAGTGGTTAGCACTGTGGCCTCACAGCAAGAGGGTTCCTGGTTGGAACCCAGGGTGGAGGAGCCCTTCTGTGCAGAGTTTACATGTTCTCCCTGTGTCAGCGTGGGTTTCCTCCAGGTGCTCTGACATGTTCTCCCTGTGTCAGCGTGGGTTTCCTCCAGGTGCTCTGACATGTTCTCCCTGTGTCAGCGTGGGTTTCCTCCAGGTGCTCTGACATGTTCTCCCTGTGTCAGCGTGGGTTTCCTCCAGGTGCTCTGACATGTTCTCCCTGTGTCAGCGTGGGTTTCCTACAGGTGCTCTGACATGTTCTCCCTGTGTCAGCGTGGGTTTCCTACAGGTGCTCCGACATGTTCTCCCTGTGTCAGCGTGGGTTTCCTACAGGTGCTCCGACATGTTCTCCCTGTGTCAGCGTGGGTTTCCTCCAGGTGCTCCGACATGTTCTCCCTGTGTCAGCGTGGGTTTCCTACAGGTGCTCTGACATGTTCTCCCTGTGTCAGCGTGGGTTTCCTCCAGGTGCTCCCACATGTTCTCCCTGTGTCAGCGTGGGTTTCCTACAGGTGCTCCGACATGTTCTCCCTGTGTCAGCGTGGGTTTCCTCCAGGTGCTCCGACATGTTCTCCCTGTGTCAGCGTGGGTTTCCTCCAGGTGCTCTGACATGTTCTACCTGTGTCAGCGTGGGTTTCCTACAGGTGCTCTGACATGTTCTACCTGTGTCAGTGTGGGTTTCCTCCAGGTGCTCTGACATGTTCTCCCTGTGTCAGTGTGGGTTTCCTCCAGGTGCTCTGACATGTTCTCCCTGTGTCAGCGTGGGTTTCCTACAGGTGCTCTGACATGTTCTCCCTGTGTCAGTGTGGGTTTCCTCCAGGTGCTCTGACATGTTCTCCCTGTGTCAGCGTGGGTTTCCTACAGGTGCTCCGACATGTTCTCCCTGTGTCAGCGTGGGTTTCCTCCAGGTGCTCTGACATGTTCTCCCTGTGTCAGTGTGGGTTTCCTCCAGGTGCTCCGACATGTTCTCCCTGTGTCAGCGTGGGTTTCCTCCAGGTGCTCTGACATGTTCTCCCTGTGTCAGTGTGGGTTTCCTCCAGGTGCTCTGACATGTTCTCCCTGTGTCAGTGTGGGTTTCCTCCAGGTGCTCTAACATGTTCTCCCTGTGTCAGCGTGGGTTTCCTCCAGGTGCTCTGACATGTTCTCCCTGTGTCAGCGTGGGTTTCCTCCAGGTGCTCTGACATGTTCTCCCTGTGTCAGCGTGGGTTTCCTCCAGGTGCTCTGACATTTTCTCCCTGTGTCAGCGTGGGTTTCCTCCAGGTGCTCTGACATGTTCTCCCTGTGTCAGCGTGGGTTTCCTCCAGGTGTTGTGAGTCTGGTGACCTGTCCAGGGTGAACCCCCCGCTGGGATAGGCTCCATCCCCCACAACCCCCAACAGGGTAAGCAGTTACAGGAAATGAATGAAATGAAAGTTATTACAAATCCCCAAAAATTATACTTAAAATGTATTTTCAAAACAGTTTTTTAAATTATAAATACATAAAGTGATTGTTTTCTGTCAGGAGAGCGGCACAAAAAGTCACAGGAGTGAAATTATAAATGTGTGGAGGATTTTTAAACTTTACTGCTTTACATAAATCCAGCTCTCACGGTGAAGCTGTGGGATGTTGCAGTAATTGCTGAAGTTCATATTGTAATTATTCACCGTTGTGGTTACTGAAACAGTGACTGCTCTGCACTGGTCATTATCACTGATAGAAACCATGAAAATAAGATGCACACTGCATGAAAACACAATTCCCTTTAAGATTATTCTGTCTGTAATTAAATGTCTCTGAAGGGTTTTAACCTCGACCAGGACTGAACACAGTTTGACCCCCCCCTCCACACACACACACACACACACACACATACACACACACACACACACACAGCACATCAGCTTCATGTGTTGATGAATATGTCAGAGTTCTGAAAAATATCAATTGAAGCAATCTCCTGCGCTGCTACAGAGAGAAACACACTGTTTTCTATCAAGGTGGGAGATGCTGTCAGAGGAATCAGCGTACGCTGGGAGGAAAAAAAAAGGACCATTATTCACATTTAGCTCTCTAATTGCTGAAGATGTTAGAGCTTTAGAAAAAGATGAGAGCGGAGTGGCGCTGTGACCTCAGCCTTGACCATGAGACTGAAAATACTGCAAGTGTGCAGCAGAGGAACAGCATCACACCTACGACTGACAGAGTGAATGGAAATGATCCGATGTAACCTGCAGACTGAGTGAATGAGACGACACTGCACGCAGAGCAGCTTCACTACACCCGTTAGGTTTCATTTCTTTGCTTGCTCGTCGCTCTGCCTGCTCCTTCCTGCTCAGTCCTGTTCCACAGCGTCAGTACGTCTGTCCACTGCAGGCCGGCAACTAACCAGTAGTTTCATTACTGATTTATCTGCTCGTTATTTTGTTGAATTAATCAACAATAATTTTCATGGTAACGTAGAATTTCCTTCGAAGTTCGTCTTCAGATGTTTCGTCCAGCCGGCGGTCCAAGCACAGAGAGGTTCACGTTAGTATCATATCAAACTTGAGTCACCGCCTTGCAGTTGTACGCCTCTGTGGCCCCGTCAGTTTGCAGTTTACATCCATGTCTGTCCAGACTCATGACAGCTGATGATGCTTCGAATATGGATGTTGCTGCAAAGCAGTTAAAAATTCTAAAACATGGATGCTTCATACACAGAAGATCTTTACAATCAGCACAGCTGCAAGATTAGAGTCAGCAATTCAGTATGTGAGGCCTCATTTACACCGCAAGTGATGCACAAGCGTAGCGGCAGCACACGTGTATTCACACCAAAACCAAACAGACATGTCACGCAGCGGCTGCTGCTGTCGTGTCAAAATACAAACCACACCTGAACAGTTGGTGGCGGTAGCGCACCATGTTTGCAAATCTCCAATAAACCCCAAAGAAGAAGAAGTGAGTTTGGACCCAAAGCCCAGGGTGGACAGGTTCACGTGCCAGTGATTATTCCAACGCTTGGAGAATTAATACTATTTAGCACTACAAATGGGTAAGTAGTCTTTGTCTGCTAATTACTAGCCTTAGTACAAAAAGCCCATTTGTCTCAGTGTTAGCCACATGTGCTTAGCTGTCACAAAACATACACAGCAAAACTGCATTAGCTACTTATGGTTATCAAAGCCAATTGCGGTGGCGACCGCTGCCCATGCCTTCTCCTTCCTTTGACTGTCTTTATACAATGGATGTCGGACATCATGAAGGTCAACATGCTTTTTGACCGCCTCGATCAATCTGTAGTCGTCCATCTCCATAACATGAAACATGTTGCTGTCAGGTCTCATTTGGTCAAGGGGGAGATGTCTGTGGTGGCTGAGAGAGGTCACAACACATGCAAACTCGTGTTTGCGTGTAGTTTGCGTGTGTTGTGACCTCTCTTGGCCACTGTGGATGTCAATTTTTTGTTGACTACAGTGACCATTCGCTCGCGCAAAAAATCGTCATCTCATCTATTTTCGAGCTTGCTGGCGAAAGCAGCACGACTCAAGCAGCGCATAGAACAGATGCGTTGTGAATGCTCTAGCTTGTTAACATGCTTGCCAAAATGAAAACGTGAGCACACAGCAACCGTTTACGAGCGCTACGCGAACACATCACTTGAGATGTAAATGAGGCCTAAGGGTTGAAACAGTTAGATAAAAGTAATAGTGACAGTAAGTAAGTAAATATTGCAATAGCAATAGTTAGCTGAAAGTAAAGGCTAACGGTTGAAACAGTTAGCTAAAAAGATCTGATAAACTGTCAAAATAGCATTAGTTAGCTAAAGGTAAAGTTATTAAACGGTCAAAACAACATTAGTTAGCTATAAATAACTGCTAAACTGTTGAAATAGCATTAGTTAGCTATAAGTGATGGAGCAAAAGATTGAAACATATCGCTAGCTAAAAGTAATTCATAAACAGTTCATATTGGATTAGTTAGCTGATAAGTAGCTAGTTGAAATAGAATTAGTTAGCTAAAAGTAATGGCTATCGGTTGAAACAGTTAACTAGTAACATCTAATAACTTGTCTGCATTGGTTAGCTTAAACAGTTCAAACAGCATTAGCTAGCTAATGGAACAAAAGGTTGAAACAGATAGCTTGAAGAAAGTGTTGCAGGTAGCATTGGTTAGCTAAAGGTAATTGATTAACAGTTGATATAAGGCTAGTTAGCAGCTAAACAGTTGAAATAGCATTAGTTAGCTAATGGATAATAGTTGAAATTGTTAGCTAATAGTTCTGATAAACAGTTGAAAGAGTTAGCTTAAAAAAATAAAGTGTTGAAACATACATATTCCTTTGTGTCTACGTTAATCTAACATAGCCCGAGGAACTTTAAAATGTTTGCATTATTATTATTAGCAAGGATAAATTACATTTATGGGTTTTTTCTGCATGTTGCTTTTTTACTTTAAACAGCTGCAGTTTGCAAAGCATTCTAGGAATTTTCTCTTACCACTCCATTTGGAGGGCCACCCAGAGGGCTGGATGACCACTAGCCGTCAATCCCCAAAAGACACGGGATACACTATCCTACGCAGCAGCACTAAAAATGGAATGGCCAAGGGGGTGACTTGGGATTGAGCCCATTAACACACACTACCCACGTTGTTCTGACGCAGAGCTGGTTGAAAATCAGAGACATATCCCTATAATTAAGTTTTGAGCCTTTCCTCCCTCAGTAACCCTCTTTTGAACTTCCCCTCTCTGTTCTTTAACTCAGAAACTGTCTTCCTGCCTTCATCACTGTATTCAACATATATTCATCCAGAGAAAGCTAACCAATCAGGCGTGTGCTTTTCACCAGCACTGCTGCCTTTTCAAGGGCACCCCAACCGTAGTCACCGAGGGAGGAGGGCGGGGGTGTAACTCACTCACTTCCCCCACTTCAGGCTCCTCTAACCTTTGAAGCCAGTAGTTATCAATCAAACTCGCAATTTTGACCCAAGAGTGTTCTCGATTTCTTTCCAATTAAACCCTCCAGCAGCTGATTTCACTGATTAGTTCCTCCTCTCGCCTGATCATAATCAGCGAAACACGCTGCATCCAGCCTTCGTGCATGTGAATGGAAAACCGGCAGGTCACGCTCACACCTGATTGGCTGCTGGAGGCTGTCTCACCTGCAGAGAGCGTCGGAGCGGCAGATGCGTCGGAGCTCCAGGCAGGTGGGCTTGTGCCTCTCCTGGTGGGAGCAGGAGGGGACGATGGTGCGGCGGCGGCGCTCGGCACACGCCTGGTCCGGGCAGGAGCAGAACAGCAGAGGGTAGCTCAGCTCCCATGAGACCCGCTCGAAGAACTGACGCAGGGCCTGAGAGACACAGAGTGAGGAGTGAATCATCATCTTTGTATCATTTATATTACTAGATAGTTAAATATTCTCTATCCAGGAGCGGAGCAGAGGTCAGATCTTCAACAGCCTTGTATTCCACAGGACGGTTACATAACAGTGAAATTACATTTAGCTGTTAGCAGCTTAACGTTTAGTCAGTAGAAATGAGGAAAGGGAGCAGGAAATGAAATATTAATAACCTTTTAGTCTTAAATAAGCTTTTAGTTTTAACAGATCCAGCAACGTGCAGGATGTTATTTCACCGTGCACAGCTCTGTCTCATGATCTCACCACTGGAGAAAAGGTCAGAAATCAGTTGGTAGAGTAGGTGCTTTTTTTTCTACTCCGATATTTGTGACTTGCAGGAGTGCACTTCAACATCATCAGTGAAGTAAAAGCTAAAAGGTGATACCACCTGCTGCACACTTCACTGATTAACGTATAATGGAGCTGGAGTGATTGACGGTTGTATTTTTGTATTCTTCAGATTCTGAATGGCCGCATTATGGAGAGGTATATTTTACCCTGATGGGGAAATTCAGTAAGTACCACATGACATGTGAAGCCCTGTGTACGTCTGTTTACGTTCTCTCCAACACATTCTTACAGCTCAGCCTTTAGTGACACTAAATATCCACACAGCTTCATTTTATTGTACAACTAGAACAGCCGCTTTGTGGTTGTATGCCTCCGCAAATCAGCCAAGTTTCCCTAAAGCCCAGTTCAGACCAAAACGTTGTAAAATGCTGCCAGTTCACACCAACTAGATGAGACGGCGTATCATCTCTAGTCAACGACTCTCTGTGCTTCTGATCTGTAACGTCGACAGGAAGTGACCACCATGAGACGGCGTATCATCTCTAGTCAACAACTCTCTGTGCTTCTGATCTGTAACGTCGACAGGAAGTGACCGCCATGAGACGGCGTATCATCTCTAGTCAACGACTCTCTGTGCTTCTGATCTGTAACGTCGACAGGAAGTGACCACCATGAGACGGCGTATCATCTCTAGTCAACAACTCTCTGTGCTTCTGATCTGTAACGTCGACAGGAAGTGACCACCATGAGACGGCGTATCATCTCTAGTCAACGGCTCGTGAGGACAGAAACAGAGGGCTCTGTGGGGACGGAACACCTGCTGCAGCAAGCCAACACGCCGTCTGTGGCCATTTTGACTTGACCAGCAGACTTCACTACAAGCTGATTGGCTGTTGAAACAGGTGACGTGCTTTAAAACCAGCCGTCGGCCATTTGACCAGCTGAGTGTCAGGTGACACCATCAGCCGGCTTGAGTCGAGCTCGGACGGCCAGTTCACACCGCTGACACTTTTCTGTCAACGGTTTTGTCTCGTCGAGAATCTTTGGTCTGAACTTGACAGTTTGTATCCGTGTCTGTAAAAACATGGATGTTTTACAACAGAAGATCTTTACAATCATAACTGTTTCAAGATTTCAAGCCTCCGTGATTCACCAGCAAACCACCAGGCCATCCGTCCCAGGAGCCGGGTGGTTTGCTGGTGAATTTACGGAGTCGAGGATGAAGTTGTTGGAAGGTAAAACTACAAATGACGGACATTTGCCAAGGATTAGCAAGCTAAAGACTATCTCCAAAAGTGCAGCTGCAGGGTACCGGTAAGCTTCACTGTGTCATCTTCGAAGTGTTGTTTTATTTATTTCATAGGCAGCGAGTAACAGCCAGTCAGGTCGCGTCATGGCTTCACTATCCTAGGAAACACAGATTAGCTCCCTGGGACTACGAGATGCTGGAAGTTTCAAGCCTTCCTTTTTTTAGCACGACTTGCAGTGACAGCTGATGGCAGTCAACAGTATCACCCACCTGCAGAGCCATAGAGCCACTGTAGACATACACCTGTGCGAGATCGAGAGGGGTTGGTATCGGTCAATCATTTTTTAATGTGACCAATCAGATGCTCACAATCCTATATCAGTCAATCACTTCACAGTAGTGGGAGTAGTCAACATTTCTACTAGCTAGCTATCCTAGTGCTAGCTAGCATCTTCACATCAAATCCACGCTGACACAGGAGAACATGCAAATTCCACACACAAGGGCTCCCCACCCTGGGTTCAAACCAGGAACCCTCTTGCTGTGAGGCAACAATGCTAACCACTGCATCACTGTGCCGCCCATTTCAAAGTATCAACAGACGGAGGTGTTTTTAATCAACATATTAAAGTGAAGTAGAAAACTTTTCAGCGAGCTAACACTGCAGCCAGAAACAAGTATCTATGCTCCATCGTCCGATAATCTAAACAAAGAACACGTCTCCTTGGAGCGATCCTCCTAAAATGAGCGGTGGTGAAAGGTGCTATATTCTCTACTGATCTGGTTTTAACAACAATGATCCAAAATATGTATTTAGCAATCTCGGTCCGTACAACATAAAACGGTCTGGTACTCATTCACATCTAAAACGGCGGCTCTCCGACTCTGCAAGAGTAATATTAGGTGATACTGATGTTCTGTCAGTAAACAGGTGCATTCCTAATTTAACATTAAACCAAACATTGAATTATTAGACAATAATTCTGCCCCCACCTTCTGACATCTTTTCCGGCTGCACGGCTCCTGATTGGCCAGAGAGGGCTGAGGGGGTGTGGCCTTGCTGCAGATGGAGTTATAGGCAGATCGTAGGCGTTTACACGTTTCGTTAAGGTTACAGGCCTTCGCCGCATCCAGACAGGGGTTACAGGGTTTCCCGGCCTCAGAGCAGGGGCTCATCTTGGATAGAGACGAATCTGAACAGAAAGAGAAAATAAAAACACATTTCGAGTCATACACAGAATCCTCTGAGCTGCTTCAACACTGCTGTTTCTACAACTGATGTAAAAGTCATTTTGTGCTGAATAATAAAATCCATCTGTTGAGGGATAATTGAACATTTGCTGTGTGTGGACTCAGTGAGGTGACCCGGTACGCTGTGTTACTGCTGCTACAATCCCTCTGCAGCATACAGCTTCATCACTTTCTGTGGATGTTGTCAGATATTTTTATTTTATTTTAATCGATTTCTCACCAATCCCACACACTGTTTATAGCTCCAAGCCTTCATTAGCTGTGTGATTAACAGTGTGTCTTCTCCTCCCCTGTTTATTGAGAGGGTATCTGCTGATGTGGGTGATAAGCGACTGCACACAGCTGCCCTTGCAGGGACAAATAAAGTTTTGTAAAATTTAATTGAATCTGGAAACTGAATTTGAAAATCAATATGTATGGGAGTCAGGAGGGGAGGCTGCACGCTCTCCCAACATTATACTAAGTGACCTTTAAGACCTGTTTCTGAGATGAAAAATGAAGACTGATTTAAAAAATGGAGAAAAGTTTAAATCTGATATTAACAGTGGTATATGGGACTTTTTTGGCCTGGGTTTTGCCTCCCAGGTTATATACAGAGGTACTGCAGACACCTCTGCGTGTTTTTGGGGAAATTAATTATTCAGTCATCATCATTAATCATGACCTATAACTTTTAGTCACGGTGACCCTGAAACATATCTTTGGTCAGAGTTGCTTATAAGCCTTCATATGATATTAGTATTGTTGTTGTACTTAGAGTCACCAATTAACCTGCATGTCTTTGGACTGTGGGAGGAAACTGGAGCACCTGCAGGAAACTCAACTCAACTCAAACTTTATTTATAAAGCACATTTAAAACAACCAAGGTTGACCAAAGTGCTGAACAGGTCAATAGAAATAAACAAGCAAATACGATGAGGCACCCAATAGTACACCACAATAACAACCATAAGATACATAAAATACAATACAATAAAATAAAATAAAATACAAGGGTTATAAAATAAGATAAAATGTTTGGGTGTCCAGCTCAACCTGAGTTAAAAGCCTGAGAGAAGAGGTGGGTTTTAAGAAAAGACTTAAAAACCTCTAGGGTCTGGGCAGACCTAATGTGCAGGGGCAGGCTATTCCAGAGCCTCGGGGCAGCCGTCCCAAAGGCTCTGTCACCTCTGGTCTTCAGCCTAGTCCTAGGAGCAGCCAGTAATAGCTGACTGGCTGATCTCAAGGCTCTGGAGGGAGCATGACAGTGCAGGAGTTCAGTTAAATAAGGGGGTGCCAGCCCATTTAGGGCTTGAAAAACAATCAATAAAATCTTAAAATCAATTCTAAAACGCACTGGAAGCCAGTGGAGCGAGGCCAAGATTGGTGTGATGTGATCGCGTTTACGCTTTCCAGTGAGGAGGCGGGCTGCTGCATTCTGGACAAGCTGTAGACGGTGTAGCAGTGACTGGTCAATACCGACAAAGCGAGTTACAGTAGTCCAGACATGAGGTTATAAAAGCATAGATTACCCTCTCTAGATTTTGGGGGGAGAGATAGCCCTTTACTTTAGCTAAAAGCCTGAGTTGATAAAAGCTGGTTTGTATTACTGATCTAATTTGTTTATCGAATTTAAAAGCACTGTCAAAGGACACACCGAGATTTTTAACAGAGGAACGGATGTTAGGAGTGAAGGGGCCCAGAAAATCAGGGGTCACATCCAAACATAATGATCTCTGTTTTATCCTCATTGAGATTTAAAAAGTTAGTGTCCATCCAGGATTTGACATCTTTTAAACATTCTAGCAGTGGCTGTACAGAATCCTTGCTAATGGATTTAAGGGGCAGATAGATCTGTACATCATCTGCAAAACAGTGAAAAGGTATGTTGTGTCTCTTAAAAATCAACCCTAATGGCAGCATGTAGAGCAAGAAGAGGATGGGGCCCAAAATGGAGCCTTGGGGGACACCGGAGGTGAGAGGGGCCGTAGCTGAGTTGAATTGAGAAGCTCCGATCAGTGAGGTAGGACTGAAACCACAGAAGGGCAGTACCTGTGATACCTACCCACTGTTCCAAGCGAGACAGGAGGATCCTATCATCTACGGTATCAAAGGCTGCTGACAGGTCAAGCAGCACCAGAACAGCAGAGTTACATGAATCAACAGTTGACAAAAGATTGTTAAAAACCCTCAAAAGTGCTGTTTCAGTGCTGTGATGTGGTTTAAAGCCAGACTGGAACTTTTCATACATGTCATGGGCCACTAGGAATGATTGCAGCTGAGTAAAGACCACTGACACGCTGACACAGGGAGAACATGCAAACTCTGCACAGAAGGGATCAGAATAAAATTCTTTTGATTTTGAAAAAAAAAAGCTTTGAAAGGTTGCCATTGGAAGATATGTGACAGAGCCTGTTGGCGTTCCAAACTGGGCGCACATGTTGTACTCATGATTGGAGGAAAGTACACAGTAAAGTGCGAGACACTTTTATTTTGTAGCCAGCAAGGCAGCGAAACAAGCAGACCCAACAACACGGTGCAAGAAGACAAGAAAATATAGTTTATATTGGAAGAAGTGCGGTTTGTTTGACCACTGAAGTTAGCCTACAGTTAGCAGTGGACTGAAAATATTCTTTTGATTGGTGGATTCGTACAGACTGAAGGAACAGACTTCATGAGCGTTTCAAAGGTTGGCAGCCTCTTGTTTACTAGGCTGATAAATCTGAACTAATTATTTGGTTCTCATGGTTTCCATGAAATGAACTAAGTGACTGAATTGTGAAGAATCTAACTGAGCTAACGATGTGTAGCATGTCAATACTAACTGAGTTTTAAACATAGAATGTTATATTCTGATGATCGGTGCCACTCAGAACCAGCTCAGTGGCAATCCAGTTGGTTATGTCCCCTCTAACTGATTTCTGTTGGAGAGCAGGACTCTGTTTTCCCTGACACATCACCAGAGAACACTGTATCCACGGCTTCTACCCTTCTCCCGTCTAAAAACTTCCCACTTCCCAGAATTCCCACTTTTGTAATCTTGGTATTCCGATCTAACTGGGGAAGGGGGCCAGGAAGCAGTTGACCTTGAACTGCTTCTCCCACGTCTTCAAGTGGACGTTTGTGCCAAATTTGAAAACATTCCCTCAAGGTGTTCTTCAGATATTTTATTCACCAGAACAAGACGGATGAGTCGCAGTGACCTTTGACCTACGACCAAGAGTCCAAGTGGACATTTGTGCCAAATTTGAAAAAAATAAATAAAAAATCCTATCAATGTGTTTTTGAGATATCATGTTAACAAGAATGAGACAAATGATGTCACAGTGACCTTGACCTTTCACCGCTGAAATCGAATTAGTTTATGCTTGAGTCCAAGTGGACGTTTGTGCCAAATTTGAATTAAAAAAAATTAAAATAAATAAAAAATCCTATCAATGTGTTTTTGAGACATCATGTTAACAAGAATGAGACAGATGATGTCACAGTGACCTTGACCTTTGTCCGCCGAAATCGAATTAGTTTATGCTTGAGAACAAGTGTACGTTTGTGCCAAATTTGAAATAAATAAATAAAAAAATCCTATCAATGTGTTTTTGAGATATCATGTTAACAAGAACGAGACAGATGAAGTCGCAGTGACCTTTGACCTACGACCAAGAGTCCAAATAGACATTTGTGCCAAATATGAAAAAATAAATAAATAAAAAATATATAAAAAAATCCTATCAATGTGTTTTTGAGATATCATGTTAATAAGAACGAGACAGATGATGTCACAGTGACCTTGACCTTTCACCGCTGAAATCTAATTAGTTTATGCTTGAGTGGAAGTTCTTAAGATATTGCGTTCTTGAGAATGTTACAACCTGAAAACATAACACCTCTGGCCGCGGCTGTCGCCGGCATGGAGGCATAAAAACACTGCACAAAGTCAGACCGCCTTTTGATCTGTTCAGAGCACATTAACTGTTGATAACTGAATCATGTGTTCACATTAATATCCTTCCCTATTGTCATTCTGTCATCATTAATCAGGAGCATGAGCCTCAGTGTGTGTTTTATCAAATGGACTGTGGTCTGCAGTGCATTAGATTACATGTGGAATTCATTAGCATCTCATTACTTGTGCAGCATAGTCATTATATTTATGTAAAAGCATTCAGCAGGAGCTGTTAAATATAACAGATATGAGCCAAGACAGTAGTGCTGTGAGTCAGCTGATCCTGAGTCAGTGAGGCTGCGGTCATGTGATGGGAGTGTTTACAGGCTGGTGTCACTATGAGACAGTAAATTCTTAACTAGAGCTCAAGTGTGCTGTAATAAAGCAACGTGGGGCAGATGAAAGTGTGTAACAGAGTTCATTTGTTAAATCATCACAACAAGTCTGCTGAAGAGTTCAAGTGAGGGCCTGAGCAGAAGCCCCCTCTCCACCAAACCCTTTCAGTCCAGCACCTTTGGAACCAGCAGTGACCCTTCAGACATGGTCCCTAGACCCTCGGTCTGTTCAGACAGTCCTCTTAAATGTGGGCGGGGGTGGAAGGGGTCTGGTTTGGGAACCTCAGAATTTCATCTCTTTCATTTGCAGATGATGTGTTTCTGTTGGTTTCATCACACGGTGACGAAGCGGTCCGGATGAGACTCAGTACCTCCAAACCTGGGGTCATGGTGGATTGTTCCCTCTGGGTTGGGAGAGAGTTACTGCCTCACCGAGGGAGTTCAAGTATCTCGGGGTCTTGTTCACGAGTGAGGGTAGAATGGAGCCTGAGGTGGATTGGCTGTTTGGCGCAGCATCTGCAGTGATGTGGGCGCTGCGCCAGACCGTTGTGGTTCAGAGGGAGCTGAGCCGGAAGGCAAAGCTTTTGATTTCCTGGTCCATCTCCGTCCCAACCCTCACCTATGGTCATGAGCTCTGGGTAGTGACTGAAAGAATGAGGTCACAGATACAAGCGTCTGAAATGAGTTTCCTCTGTAGGGTGTCTGGGCTCAGCCTTAGAGATAGGGGGAGGAGTCAGACATCTGGAGGGAGCTCGGAGTAGAGCCGCTGCTCCTTCATGTTGAGGTGGTTCAACATCTGATCAGGAGGTGTTCTGGGCACGTCCCACTGGTAGGAGGCCCCGGGGCAGACCCAGAACACACTGGAGGGATTTTGTATCTCATCTGGCCTGGGAACACCTCGGGGTCCTCCAGGAGCTGGAATGGTGGGGAGAGGGACGTCTGGGGTGCTTTGCTCAGATTAGCGGATGAAAATTGATGAATGGAAATTTTGTTCCATTCTCTGAAACAATCAGGCATTACCATATGAACATATTGTCATTCATGTTTCATTTTACTGTCCTGCCACTCCGCCCGACTGTTTGTTTTGCGGCACTGTCCAGACGGTGTTTTCCGTCTGCCTGACTCCATTTCACGTCTCTACTCAGACAACGACATCAGTGATCAGATCTCTTTAAGCCCAGAGCGTGGGGAGAGTGCACGGCCAGTCTGACAGTTTTCTCACAAAACAAAGTGCGTGGCAGCTCCACCATGTGCAAACACAAAATTCATGTGCATTTACAACTTATTTGCTTCAGCAGATAGATTTAGTCAGAGACACACTGCCAGTGGTTTCAACGCAGAGAGCAAACATTTTTATTTAATGTATCTGTAAACTGTTTAATTTGTTTCCCTACAATCTGCTCGTCACATCTAAAGCATGACGTTTTCATTCAAGATCAATTCCTCTTGCCCCGATTTAATTCCTTCAAAATGACCCTTCTGCCAATACTGAGTCCGATCTGGTGCTTATTATGTTTGATTAAATGTTGATTAAATATGTATCTGACAGTGAAACCACAACACTGTTTAGCACGAACTTGGATGGACAAACTGAAGCGTGTCAGTGTTTGAAAGGATCTTGAAGCGACAGCAAATATTAAAATTTCCATTTCACACTTCCAAAACATTCCTACCAATAACTACTTCACCGCAAAGTTTGAGCCGCCAGTAACAGGACGACAGAGCACAGAGTCTTCCTCAGCAGACCTGAGAGGACGTCTGCCATCTTTACAGGAGAGTCCACATCCACAGAGAGGTACAACAATCCTCTGTCTGTGCTGCAGATCTGATCACACGTGTGAAAGTCACATCACAGTGTCAAGTGTGAACACACATGTGTGGACACCATTAAAATCCAATCCAACACATCCAATTACACGAGTCTAATAGAAAAGACAAGCGTGACCTTGACCCAGCAAAGTGTAGCATGATGACATTTCCCTGAGTTGAAGCTGCAGCCTCCTCCAGTGTTATTACATATTTTTATCAGGGAGAAAAGTGTTCGGGAGGAGGGCAAAGAAATGACATGTTTCCTGCACGGTGAACTCTGTTGAAGAGGACCTATCACGCTTTTTTCTATTTTTCTAATGTCACGATGTTGGATAACCACACCAACGTTTCAAACGTTTGTGAAGCACTTTGTGCTGCATTTTTAATGTATGAAAAGTGCTATACAAATAAAGTTTGATTGATTGATTGATTGAAATAATGATGTAAACATGTGAAAGTAAAAACCTCTGAATACTCCAACCAGACAATTTCTTTACAAGGTCGTCTGCTGCAGGCATGTCTCTGTGTTTAAAGTGTTTAAATCATATACGCTGCTACATGTAGCCGCATGCTAACGTCAGGGAAACGTGTCATCTTGGTTGCTGATGTTGATTTTAGATCATAATCCAGCTGGAAGATGTCCAGTTGTGTTTCGAGGCTTTAACTGGTGATTGTTTTCATTAGAAAGTGCCGCTGATCCAGGGCTGCCAACTTTGGTCAGAGGGCCGGAGTGAGATTTTAGCTTGTGACGTAATATCTGCTTGTGCGTGTGTGGTCATGAACATACATGGACACAGTGGCACTTTTTTTTTTTTTTTTACCTTAAAAGAGTTCATATGCACATGTGGCAAACAGAGGAAATGAGTGTACGTTTACATATTCATATCTATAGGCCTAAGCCCCACATACATCCATAGACATATATTTGTTTTACAGTAACAGATCAAGGTTGATTCCATCAGTCTATGGTAGTAAAGTCATTGAAATGATAAATCTTGTAGAGTTTCTTTGGCAAGTGCTTTCACCATAGGCACTGTGTGCTCCGGGGCCATCTACTGCCACCAGGATGTGATGAGAAGTGAAAGAGCACATTGATTTTCTAGCCTTGGTACTCTCTTCCAGCACATGTAGGGTACTACTGAGATTTATTTTAATTTTGGTCATAGCGTAGTGTGTGCGTATGACATTTCACCAATCATAGCTGACCGCCATGGCCAAAAATGCCAGGGCCATTTTTTTGTCCCAGTCCAGCCCTGCTTTATACCTCCAGGGTTTCCGAAAATTATCGCGTGACATTATTATCTCGTAGCCGAATCCTGCATGCGACGGATCCAGTGGACATCCAGTATGGGGCCACACAATGGGCTGGATGTAAAAAAAAAAAAAAAATGGACTTGGAAAAAAAAAAAAGGACCCTGCTGTAGTCAGCTGACTGTGAGACTAGAGCTGCCCAATCAAAGCGCAAATATGGACTGCGCACCAATCAGAGAGTAGTTACCACAGAAACATTTGGCTGCACTCCATTTCACTCAACCGGTACGGTGGTCAGGCGGAGTCTGCCCCTCTCCTCTCCTCTCCTCTCCTCTCTTCTCCTCTCCTCTCCTCTCCTCTCACTGAAGTCCTGTTCACAGTAGTAAGTGCTGCTATATGTCAGATAAACATGTCGTCTTGGTTGCTGACTTTGGATAATACTCTTGCTTGAACATTGAACAGGTTGTGTTTAGTGTTCATAGTGACTGAAGCATTGTGACAACATCGTATCGTGCATCCTCTGTGTAGGTATTACTATCACTGCCATAATTTTAGCTTGTATTGATTTGCATATTGGTTAAATGATCACCATTCACAGTGCTGAGTGACCAATCAGCAGCTCCTGTTTGTTTGTACTGATGGACACACAGCTGTCCCAGGTTTACTGTGACACTGAAGAACTCTCTCTCTGGTGTCTGAGTGGATTTATGGACGTTTATTCTGGATGGACATCAGAGATAATGATAGATCACACTGAATATCAAAATGTGTTTCATGTCTGCGTGTTCACATTTCACCGAGCTATGAGAGAGAAAAGGAGAGTTTTTATTCTGATCTACTTCTCGCACCTCAGCTCACCCCTCATCCCCGCCCTCCCCGTCTGGCCGCCTCTTTACCGTTCAAACTGTGATACGCTATATATTATTACAATAAAGCTCATTGCATTGAACTGAGGGAGAGGGAGAGGTGACGGAGAGGCCACCGCTGTGAGCTGTCATCACCTCCGTCTGTGATGTCAGATATAATTAAATATGAATATGGCCACAATTAACGGTTCTGTGTGTGTGTGTGTGTGTGTGTGTGTGTGTGTGTCTGCAGTATCAGTGTGTTCAGTCAGAGCTTCACACTGTGTTGCTTCCCCTGCAGATAACCTTGGCGCTTGACTGACTGAGCGCACAAACAACACACACACACACACACACACACACACTGAGTCTCTCTGTGTACAGAGTTTACATGATGGGAAGTGCTGTAGTGAGTATTTTATTATCACTGACAAAGTCTGCTTCAATGGAACATGTTGTTCTTCAAAGTCAAACATCTACTGGCAGTTTACCACACACACACACACACACACACACACACACACAGCCCTCAGCTGTATAGATACACAGTGTAGCAGTGTGTTTCCAGGAAAGGCTGGTTTTATATTGAGGAGTTTCTGCTGAATGAAACCGAACACCTCGTCTTCCTCTGGTGACTGAATGTAAAAATGGCCATCGCATTCTGAGTCAGAGCAGTTACTGTAACTGTGAGGTGCTCAACAAAGACAAATTCAGCCCAGGCTCCAAACATGGGTGTTGTGTAGCAACCAGTTACTGTGTTTCCAGCAGCTTTTCAGGCTCCAAACAAGTGTTTTGTAGCAACCTGTCACTGTGTTTCCAGCATTTTTTTTAGGCTACACACATGGGTGTTTTGTAGTGACCTGCCATTATGTGTCCAGTGGCTTTTTTGGCTCCAAACATGGGTGTTGTGTAGCAACCGGTCACTTTGTTTCTTACAGCTTTTTAGGCTCCAAACATGAGTGTTTTATAGCATCCTTTCACTGTGTTTCCAGCAGCTTTTTATGTACCGAACATGTGTTCTCTAATAACTTGTCACTGTGCTTCCAGCTGCTTTTCAGGCTCCAAACGAGTGTTTTGTAGCAACCAGTCGCTGCATTTCTGGCAGGGATTGTGCCATAAAAGCCGGATAATTTTAGCCAAAACACAACCTTTTCCTTACTATATCAAAGTTGTTTTTGTGCCTAAACCTAACTACAGTGATGTTTAAATGTATCTTTCAACCTTTCTGCTACATAATAACATACAAATATAAAATATCCGTAGTTTGCAGAAATGTACAATGTCAACATTCTTTTTTTTGTTCCTGGCATTTGGGTTGAAAATCATTTTTAATCATGACGGTCAGTTCAACAGTGGGAGAGGAAGTAATAAGATCTATTAATGTAAAAGTGCCAGTGCCATGATGTGTAAGTACTTCACTACAAGTAAATGTCATTCATTTAAAATCCTACTCAATCATTAATTAATTATTATAATCAAAATGTAATTAATGTATCAAAAAATCTAATAATATATTCTTATATTCTTCATTATTATCAATACTGATAAATTAGTATGTAAGTAGTTGTCAGTAGCTGGTGTTGTTTCGAGAATTTCTATGAATATTCTGGGCTTCTCTAGTCTTTGATATTTAGTGATTTGATCTTTTGGGGATTTGAAATATTTAAAACAATATGAAAAATAGACAAAAACTAGTTTAATCTTTAATTATTATTGGTTTATAAGATCATTTTTGTAAAACCGTAATATGAAAAGTAGCTAAATGCAGTGCAGTAAAAAGTACAATATTTCCCTCTGGGATGGAGCTGAAGTATAAAGTTGCAGTAAATAGAAATACTTAAAGTACAAGTACCTTAAAATTGTACTTAGGTACAGTACTTGAGTAAAGGGTGTGAGTTACTTTTCATCACTGCAATTCAACTTTTTTTGTAACCTATTTCCTCAGGTTTCTGTCCTTAAATGACAAAGACAGGCTACATGTAACTCTAGTTTCATGTTCTCAGGTTGTATAATCTGGAGTGTTTTGGGGTTTCATGATGGATGAGGTTTGTCTGAAGTGTTTTCTTGTTTTTCTGGTGGAGAGCAGAGTCAGAGTCTGGATGTGCCGTGGCAGGAAAGTGTGGGCCGTGTGTCTGATGTCGAAGTCATCCACTGTCTCTCCAAACTTTTCACTTTATGTAATAGTGCAGAAAACATCTGACAAACAGATGGACGGACTGACAGAGGGGAGGGAGACACAGGAGAGGCAGAAATAAATCATATCTGCAGAGAGGAAATATGAGCTGCTCTGTCTTCAGTCACAAACAGGAAACACAAGTCAAATATTTGGGTGCATTTTGTCTTCGTAAGCACTGTTGATATTTTTGAGTTCCTGAGGTCATTGAGTATGTTGGAGTCACTGTTGGTTGTTAATTAATTAAAGAATAATTCCAGTTAATTGCACAAACTGTGCCATAACATTGCTACCACAAAAACAAGATGATCAGACGAACCAACAGTTCAACCAGATGATCAGAACCACTTTACTTTGAAGTCAAAATGTCAGTAATAATAAAGCAAATGCCAGAAAAATGCTGGCATTGTACGTTTCTGCAAACCACAGATGCATTTTCACGTTATTGTAGTGGCTACGCTGAAACTTTACATCATAGCAATGCTGTGGTAAATGTGTGGTTAGATTTAGGCACAAAAACCCTGTGGTTGTGGTGAGAAAAATATCATAATTCGAGGCACTATCCCCGCTGCAAAAACAGCCACAGATTGCTAAAAGAATACCATATTTGGTGCCTATAAAGTTGCTGGATGTCTTGATGGAAAACAACTGCTTCCTGTGGCACTATCCCCGCTGGGGAAACAGGGATGGGCCACTAAAATACACCCATGTTTGGTGCCTAAAAAGCCGCTGATAAAAATAGCCGTGGATTGCTAATAAACAACCAGTGTGTGTCATATAAAAACTAAAGTGATGGTCAAAGTTGTCACAGTGAAATTTAAGGTGTGCTGATGGATTCACGTCATCAACTCATGCATTGAGTAACATTACAAGTTAACGTTCCACCTTAAAAGTTGCCGGCAGTCGGCCCAGTGAATGAAGTTATTTTTTCTCTTTCATTTTATAGTTGTAGTTTACTGATGTATGAACAGAGGTTACATAAAACCAGAGTGAGCGTCCTCTACTGACCAATCAGACTGCAGGGTTTCTAGCTCCACCTTTTAGTACCAGATCTGTGTGCTAGGTACCCCAACAGAGGGGGGACCAAACATGGGGACGCTAAGGAACGCTTCTGTTGGGACCATCCACAACTTTACACTGTGGAGACAGAAAGTGAACTGAACTGAACTGAACCGTACTGCTCGGTGGAAACGGGGCTTCAGTAAACACTCGTGTTTGGGAGCCAAATATCGACTGGAAACACAGCAAAGTCTCTGTAAAAACTACCCCTTTCTGTGGCATTATCCTCTCTGAAAAAACTGTGATGCATCTCTAAAACAACCATATCTGGTGCCTAAAAAGCTGCTGGAAAGAGAGCAATGTCTCGGCTGAAAAGTCGCTGGAAGCACAGCGTTCAGTGCTAATAAACACTTGTGGTGCTACCTCTGCTGTAAAATCAGTGACAGATGGCTAAAAACAAGCATGTTTGGTACCTTAAAAGCTGATGGAAACACAGCAGTGTCTCAGTAAAAAACAATTGCTTTTTTATGGCACAATCCTGCTGTAAAAACCGTGACAGGTAGCTAAATGAACTGCCATGTTTGTGCCTAATAAGCTGCAGAAAAAAACTCTGTGTGGCATAAACTATGTTGAAAAACATCCACATCTGGGGGCTAAAAAGCAGCAGGAAACACAGCATTGGATCCTTTAAAAAAACAAAACATGTTTGGTGCCTAAAAAGCTGCTGGAAAAACAGCTATGTCTCTCTAAAAAAGAGCCGCATCTTGTGGTGCCATCTTTGATGTAAAAAGTGACAGTTGGTTAAAACAACACAGGTTTGAGGGCTAAAAATCTGCAGGTAACAAAGCAATGTATTGCTAAAAAACAACCATAGATGGTACCTTAAAAGTTGCTGGAAACAAAGTTATGTCTCTGTAAAAAACAATTGCTTTTTGTGGCGCTATCACTCATTTTGGTGCCCTAAAAAACAGCAGGAAACACACACACAGGTTGCTACACAACAACCACTTTTGGAGTGTAGAGAAGCTGCAGAAGTCAGGACAAAATCCTCAAATAGATAAATGATGACCCGTGCTGTTGTGACTCCGTCTGTTGGTTTGAGAGGTTCTGTCATGATTTTTTTCCCCCTCAGCGAAGGATCTCTGCAGCAGAACGACTGCTGTGCTTCATTTAAAGATATGATGTACTGTTTAGAGTCGCTCACATTCAGTCATATTCTGCTGGAATATCTACATCTTCATTCCTGACAGAAGCCAAAGATAAAGTGCACACAGCAGATTGTCAGCGCGCACGTTCAAACAGAGATTGGGAGTCAGGCGGCACAGTGAGAGAACATGCACAAGGATTTAACTGCATATGTCCAGAAAGCTAAATGAAGGCAGCTCAGCACCACTGAGGCTCGTTGGCCACTTGTTATGCACAACATTTGACGATGCATTCAGGGGCGGATGGGAAACATGTGCTTCCAGCCCATAAATAAACTCTCCAGCCACTTGAGTGTTTGCTGCCTTGATGCAGTCAGTTAAATGAGCATGTTTGGTCTCGGAGGAGCAGCACACACCTCCTCACATCCAGGCTTATTGATTGTGTGAAATGAAGCAGGCTTCCACTGCTGGAAGCACACTCGGCTTAATGCTCTGTGCAGCTGTGTGTTACAGTTTGAGGCACGTCTTAATGACTGCAGAATAAAGACTTCACAGCGGCTCTGTGCAGGTTAATGAGAGTTTATCAGGCTCAGATCGCTGCAGCACGAGACCTCACCATGCTTGTGTGGAACTTGAAGGCTGTTTGCACTCTGCCAGATAAGTGTATGTAAATCTGACAGGAAGTGCTGCATTAGCATAAATACATCCAGAGACAGAATTAAATTCAGCACAGTGAGTAAGTTCATTCAGAGAAACATAAAGACAGTCAGAGTCCTCGTATGTGTTTATGTTGGCCACAGAGTTTTAGCCATGACAGAAGACAATGCTTCAGGTACGGCTGCTTCACACACACAGGTGTGTGTTTAAAGATCAGTGTCACTGACTCAGTATCTGATCAAACGTCTCCTTCTGTTCCTGAGATACGGCACAAATTAACTGCCAGAAAATATCATGATGTCACAGTAAAGTCGACCTTCGACCGTTATCACTTCATCATTTTATTCTATCAGACATTTGGGTGAATTTTGGTCACATTCAGGAATGAATTTTCGAGTTAAAAACATGTTTGTGCGGTCGGGTCACCAGAAGGAAATGTTGGCATCGTACGTTTCTGTAAACCACGAATACGTTACATTTGTAAGTTTAACACTTTTCATATCACTGTTTTTAAAGTGACATAGTATCTGAGCTGACTTTGTCAGGAGGTGGAGGGGATGGTGGAGGGGATGGTGGAGGGGATGGTGGATGGTGTGACGCCAAGCTTCAGAATGCTGTTCAACACCAACAAACAACAAAACTGTTTAAAAAACTGCTGTCAAAGACCTTTTTGTCCATGACGTAAACAAGACGATGATGAGCTACAAATTGATGAGACATGATGAAAATATTCGTGGTGGCCTATCGGACGTTGAAAGCCGAGAGCGGCTGTGCTTGTAATGATCTTCAGATGTCTGATGAGCGTCAGGCTGGTAAACTCCAGTAAATAGTCTGCACCAGGATGTTTGGGTTGGTGCGAGTTGTGAGCTGTAACTCAGCAGTAAATAATCAGCCGTGTGTGTCTGACTGTGGATGGTGGAGCTGATGAATGGATTTGTGGAGTTAGTTGCAGCGGTGGCTGTTAGCAGCTAGCTCCGCTTGTTAGCCGCTGAACGGCAGCAGAGCAAGCAGCTGCTGGCTGGTGTTAGTGATTTGCTTTGATTCTTTCAAACCATATGAATGAATACCTGAAGTCATTTGTTTTACTACGACTTTATGTTCCTTATATTACTGAAGTCTGCTGCTGAATCCAGCTTCATCTTTCCCTTGGTAGACGAGCGGCGCATTAGCTTGTAAACATCAGGTTTATTCACTTTACATGGAGCTAGAATTAAAACAGAGTTATGTTAAATGTTTGCCTCGTGTGTTACTGTCTATTTATTATCATAAATCATCTTTGAGGAGTAGATGTTTATTATAAGCTAGCTCAGGCTCTGTTACACTAAGTGAGCAAGGTGAGCTAATCGCTAGCATGCTTAGTTAAAAAGGAAAACAAATGCTTTGAGACGCCTGTCAGAGACGACAGAGGTATCATTATGTCATGTTGTCTGAGGTGTAACAGGTGGAGTGCTCCACGTGTTTTATCTCCAAATCGCTCTAGAAAAGAGGATTAGCATACAGTTAGCATACTGTTAGCATACTGTTAGCCTACCATTACCATAGGAAAACACTGGCTCTGGTTCAGCACCATAAGCTGCACCTATAATTCACGCAAGGTATCATGGGGGATTAAAGTGGAAGCAAAGCTCAGTTTTTCTTAGTAAGACACCATGTTTGTGTTTATGGAGAATTTTTGTTACAATCTGTACTGGATGAAAACACACAGGCTGTGGTACGTTATGGCCACAGTGACGTTAAAAGCTTCCAGAGGACATTCGCTGTCTTCAGTCACCAGGAGTTCAGGATTGAATTTATCCCCCCGCACAAAATGGACTGTCCCAAATAAAGTGTGTAGAAGACAGGTGATAGGTGCGTAGCCAAAACATACCCACTAACATGAACCCACATTGGCCAACGCAGTTGCTACATCAAAAAGGGGCGGGTATGTTGACACCAACCAACATGACATGGAAGCTTCAATGTCCTAAACGTCTTAAGACGTCAGAAATGTTCTTGTTAACAGAACAATTTCTGACGTCTAAATGTGCATTTGAACACAGCGGTTTTTACACCCCTATTACTTTCAATGTACAACCCCACACCGGCGGCGTCAGCACTCTGGACACACCGCCGTGCGGCACTTCACGCCACTGTCCTATTTCCAGCCTCACCCCCCCTGGATTAAATGCACTTTTGCCTCACTCGCTCTCTGCTTGTACAGACCAGCTCCTGTAGCAGCTCCTTTTCTCTGCTCCTGTAGCAGCTCGACTCCTCTCCTCACCATGGATGTATGAAGAGAACTCTGTAGCTGTTGCTGTGTCTCGTGTGTGATGAAGACTGGATGAGGAGAGACTTGTTGTTGAGGTTGAGAAATATCTCGAGCTAAACGACCCACAGTCCCGTCATTATAAACACAATGGCCAGAAAGATACTTCCTGTTGAGTCACAGCTCTGGAGATCAGCTCTACAGGTGAGAAATCAACGCTAATTAGACGCTGTCCACATGATCTGAAGCTCATGCAGAGGTGGAGGATGTACAGATCTTTCAGTAAAAGTAGTGATAACTTTGCGTGGTCATCTGGTGATGAGCTGCAGTGCAACATGTCCGGTGTGTGTGAGGGGCGCCACTTGACGCTGCATCAGTGTGTTTGCAGCTGAAGAATCACACACAGCTGCTTCATTCCAGCAGGTAGACACCCATCAAACTGTTGGGTCCAGGCTCTGTTGGAAGGCTGAGTGTTTCAGCTTCAGTGGGATTTTCTCCCTCTGGAACAAAAACCTGTAACTTCCTGTTTCACCTCAGCTCTCTATAACTTCCATAGATCGGCGCCAGGATCAACACACAGTGTAATAAAGAGACCGTACAGAATGTGACATTTACCAACTCCAAAAAAAGTTACTCTTTAATTTCACTTGAACGACTTGAGCCGTGAACAAACAACAGAAAACAGCCTCATGAATTAAAAATAAGCAGCGCGGAGCAGAGCAGCAGATTTAAACCTCGGCGCCGAGGAGACGCACTAATTGTGTGTTGACACAAGCTGGATACAAAACCGTCTTCAAACAGACACGTTTCCTTTTTTCATCAGTGTGATATTTTCATTAGTGTCAGACTGTTTAACCCTCTCAACCCGAGGCGCCTCCCCGCATCATCACCTCCATCTTTACTGCATCGCCTGGCTACCTCGCAGCACAGAGGAGAAGAAGAAGAAGAGGAAGATAGGAGGGCAGCGTTTGAAAGGGAACAGATATATATAGAGAGAAAGAGAGCAAAGTATCCGGGGCAGGAGAGCGGGCCAATTAGAGAGTTGCCCCAGGTCGTCCTGTTATCTTCCTCACACACAGCTTCAACAGGATCAACACACAAAGCCCTGCCCTGGGGTGTGCACACAACACACACACACACACACACACACACACACACACATATCCAACCACACATAATGTTTTATTAAAACACTGTGTGCTCGGCTGTCCCTTCTCCATCACACACACACACACACACACACACACATATACAGTATACACCACTGAGACACGATCTAACAAGGTCAACAGCAGAACTGGAGGGAGGAAGTGGGCGTCAGCGAGCGGGGGAAGAGAAGGGGAGTAGGAGGGGAAAAGAGGCCGGGCTGTGACTGAGAGAACGGAGGAAGACGTGAAGAAGAACCGAAGGCGCTGAAGGAGTGCCAGACGCTCTCTCCGGTTAGCAGGAAGTCCAGGAGGACTGCTCGCTCAGTTTGAAACAAACAGTAATAACGTTTGTGTCACAGCACCTGGAACAGACCGTACGAGAGGTTCGCCTTTGAAAACAAAACCTTACAGAACGTACGGCTGCAGGTCTGTGGGTTCCTGCAGAGCTCAGGCTGGTCTCACTGATTGTTCATATGTTTTCCTACAAAAACAAATGCACTCAAATCCACATACATATTTTGAAAGGCTGCGATCACGTGACCAATGCGCTGACGGCAGTAAACAAGGAAGCAGTCCTGAGTAAGGAGGCAGGCTGGGGTCGAGGGGTCAAAAAAATTGATTTTTGCCGGGAGTATTGTGAACGTTGAGTCAGTCTCAGGTACGTCCTCACCATGTTTCTTTTCCCAAACCTAACCTCAGTAACTTTAATTATGTAACTGTAACTGTTAAGGATGTAACGTCATTCGTATGGTGCAGATACGTAGAATATTATACGAACCGTTGTATGGGGATACGTTGGTCTGTGACAACCATTTCACCAGCAAAGACCAGGCCAATAAAGATCAAGGTTTAGAAAAGTTTATTGCATATGATGGATTAAAGGTCTGAGGGATAGGATGAAGGGAATAAGGGATGAAGGGATGGGGGGATGAGGAGGGAGGGATCAACGCTCGGTCTCCAAGTCTTCTCAGAAATGTTTTTCGTTTGTTTTTCTATGAAGAGAAATGCACCCAAATACATACATGTCATATGTATCATGTTTTGAAAGCTGCTATCATTCTCTCTAGGTGCATTCAGGTAAAAAAATATTAATGAATCCCAGATTTCTACTCAAGCGTTCGTACACACTGTTTAAGCACAGATTTGTGCGTACGAACTGTTTGTGAATAAACCCCAACACAATAAATGATTACACTACAAAAGTGAGGACACAGCGTATGGATTTAAGTTACTTTGACAAATTAAAAGCAGTAAAAGCTTTAATTAAAACTCAAGATTTTATCTCAGTTTGTTGCCAAGAAATTTTCATTTATTCATTTTCCTTTTACAGAGTGTGTAAACCATATCGGAGTTTTCACTGGACACTCTCCTGCAGCAAGAGAGACAACATAATTATATGAATCTGAAACTGCATTCAAGTAGCAACAGGCTAATCCTTATCCAAATCCTAATCCAGAGCTAATCCTAATCTAGTCCATTAAAATCCAAATCAAATAGTTTTCTCACTAAATCTTGCTTTTCATATACTTTCTATAACTTTGTCCTGTCATCTAAAATCTGACCTCAAAGTGCACAAACGGCAGCTGAGTCAACGTAAAAACGTGACGTCGTTCATCTTTGAAAAGTTGGAGACATTAAATCTTTTTTCAGAGACTCTGCGTGTCACCTGTTTGTCTTCATGTCTATCACCGTCTTTGTCTTCCCACCTCGGCTCAGCCTGACAAAGTGTCTCGTCATAACAGCGAGACCCACAAGCTGCTGCTAAACTCGTCACAGAGGACGAGTCATTACTCTCACTTCAGCCTGTCTTCAGCGGCTGCCAGAAACATTTAGGACTGACTTCAGTTTTTAACTTATCGCTGGTAATCCCCGAAGAGCCTCAAGTGTGTTCTCACACAAAATTAACAAGATTAAAAGTAATGTTTTAATTTGGTTGTGACTTTGAAGCAGGAAGCTGCAGCAAAATGTACTTTGAGATCTTTTCATGAACCCTGAAGCTGAAGAAGTGTGAGGGACCACAAGTCTGGAGAAAAGTACAGAAATAATCAGCAGTTAATATGTTTGAAATAGTGAAAGAATTGAAGTGGCAGTCAAAATACTATGACACACTGAAAGAATGGCAGCTAGAGCAGAAGTGCTGAAAGAGCTGAAGTTCTCTTCACTGTAAAGATGAAGAGCTGAAAGGGTTTGAAGTGTCAGTAACTGGAACAGGAACTGGAATCAGTGTTGTAATAAAATGAAGCAATGTGTCATTCCAGGTGCACAATAATGACTTAATGTGGTGAAAAAATTACTGATGAAAGTGATGACTGTTTCCTGCCCATATAATATGGGTGTTTTGTAGCAACCTGTCACTGTGTGACCTGTGGCATTCTAGGCACCAAACATGGATTTTATGTGGCGATGTGTCACTGTTTCCTGCTGCTTTTTAGGCTCCAAACATGGGTGTTTTGTAGCGACCTGTCACTGTGTTTCCTGCAGCTCTTTAGGCACCAAACATGGGTGTTTTGTAGCGACCTGTCGCTGTGTTTCCTGCAGCTCTTTAGGCACCAAACATGGGTGTTTTTTAGCGACCTGTCGCTGCGTTTCCTGCAGCTCTTTAGGCACCAAACATGGGTGTTTTGTAGCGACCTGTCGCTGCGTTTCCTGCAGCTCTTTAGGCACCAAACATGGGTGTTTTGTAGCGACCTGTCGCTGCGTTTCCTGCAGCTCTTTAGGCAGCAAACATGGGTGTTTTGTAGCGACCTGTCACTGCGTTTTCTGCTGCTTTTTAGGCACCAAACATGGGTGTTTTGCAGCGACCTGTCACTGCGTTTCCTGCAGCTCTTTAGGCACCAAACATAGGTGTTTTGTAGCGACCTGTCACTGCGTTTCCTGCAGCTCTTTAGGCACCAAACATAGGTGTTTTGCAGCGACCTGTCACTGCGTTTTCTGCTGCTTTTTAGGCACCAAACATGGGTGTTTTGCAGCGACCTGTCACTGCGTTTCCTGCAGCTCTTTAGGCACCAAACATAGGTGTTTTGTAGCGACCTGTCACTACGTTTCCTGCAGCTCTTTAAGCAGCAAACATAGGTGTTTTGTAGCAACCTGTCACTGCGTTTCCTGCTGCTCTTTAGGCACCAAACATGGGTGTTTTTTAGCTACCTGTCACTGTGTTTCCTGCAGCATTTTAGGCACCAAACAGGTGTTTTGTAGCGACCTGTCACTGCATTTCCTGCAGCTCTTTAAGCAGCAAACATAGGTGTTTTGTAGCAACCTGTCACTGCGTTTCCTGCTGCTCTTTAGGCACCAAACATAGGTGTTTTGCAGCGACCTGTCACTGCATTTTCTGCTGCTTTTTAGGCACCAAACATAGGTGTTTTGCAGCGACCTGTCACTGCGTTTCCTGCAGCTCTTTAGGCACCAAACATGGGTGTTTTGCAGCGACCTGTCACTGCGTTTCCTGCAGCTCTTTAGGCACCAAACATAGGTGTTTTGTAGCGACCTGTCACTACGTTTCCTGCAGCTCTTTAAGCAGCAAACATAGGTGTTTTGTAGCAACCTGTCACTGTGTTTCCTGCAGCTCTTTAGGCTCCAAACATAGGTGTTTTGTAGCGACCTGTCACTGTGTTTCCTGCTGCTTTTTAGGCACCAAACATGGGTGTTTTGTAGCGACCTGTCACTTTGTTTCCTGCTGCTTTTTAGGCACCAAACATGGGTGTTTTGTTGTGACCTGTCACTGTGTTTCCTGCTGCTTTTTCAGGCTCCAAACATGGGTGTTTTGTAGCGACCTGTCACTGTGTTTCCTGCTGCTTTTTAGGCTCCAAACATGGGTGTTTTGTAGCGACCTGTCACTGTGTTTCCTGCAGCTTTTTAGGCTCCAAACATGGGTGTTTTGTAGTGACCTGTCACTGTGTTTCCTGCAGCTCTTTAGGCACCAAACATAGGTGTTTTGTAGCGACCTGTCACTGTGTTTCCTGCTGCTCTTTAGGCACCAAACATAGGTGTTTTGTAGCGACCTGTCACTGCGTTTCCTGCAGCTCTTTAGGCACCAAACATGGGTGTTTTGTAGCGACCTGTCACTGTGTTTCCTGCAGCTCTTTAGGCACCAAACATGGGTGTTTTGTAGCGACCTGTCACTGTGTTTCCTGCAGCTCTTTAGGCACCAAACATGGGTGTTTTGTAGCGACCTGTCACTGCGTTTCCTGCAGCTCTTTAGGCACCAAACATGGGTGTTTTGTAGCGACCTGTCACTGCGTTTCCTGCAGCTCTTTAGGCACCAAACATGGGTGTTTTGTAGCGACCTGTCACTGTGTTTCCTGCAGCTCTTTAGGCACCAAACATGGGTGTTTTGTAGCGACCTGTCACTGCGTTTCCTGCAGCTCTTTAGGCACCAAACATGGGTGTTTTGTAGTGACCTGTCACTGCGTTTCCTGCAGCTCTTTAGGCACCAAACATGGGTGTTTTGTAGCGACCTGTCACTGCGTTTCCTGCAGCTCTTTAGGCACCAAACATGGGTGTTTTGTAGCGACCTGTCACTGCATTTCCTGCTGCTCTTTAGGCACCAAACATAGGTGTTTTGTAGCGACCTGTCACTGCATTTCCTGCAGCTCTTTAAGCAGCAAACATAGGTGTTTTGTAGCAACCTGTCACTGCGTTTCCTGCTGCTCTTTAGGCACCAAACATAGGTGTTTTGCAGCGACCTGTCACTGCATTTTCTGCTGCTTTTTAGGCACCAAACATGGGTGTTTTGCAGCGACCTGTCACTGCGTTTCCTGCAGCTCTTTAGGCACCAAACATGGGTGTTTTGTAGCGACCTGTCACTACGTTTCCTGCAGCTCTTTAAGCAGCAAACATAGGTGTTTTGTAGCAACCTGTCACTGCGTTTCCTGCTGCTCTTTAGGCACCAAACATGGGTGTTTTTTAGCAACCTGTCACTGTGTTTCCTGCAGCTCTTTAGGCACCAAACATAGGTGTTTTGTAGCGACCTGTCACTACGTTTCCTGCAGCTCTTTAAGCAGCAAACATAGGTGTTTTGTAGCAACCTGTCACTGCGTTTCCTGCTGCTCTTTAGGCACCAAACATGGGTGTTTTTTAGCAACCTGTCACTGTGTTTCCTGCAGCATTTTAGGCACCAAACAGGTGTTTTGTAGCAACCTGTCACTGCGTTTCCTGCTGCTTTTTAGGCACCAAACATGGGTGTTTTGTAGCAACCTGTCATTGCGTTTCCTGCTGCTTTTTAGGCAGCAAACAAGAGTATTTTGTAGCAACCTGTCACTGCGTTTCCTGCAGCATTTTAGGCAGCAAACATGGGTGTTTTGTAGCAACCTGTCACTTTGTTTCCTGCTGCTTTTTAGGCAGCAAACACGGGTGTTTTGTAGCAACCTGTCACTGTGTTTCCTGCTGCTTTTAAGGCACCAAACATGGATGTTTTGTAGCAACCTGTCCCTGTGTTTCCTGCAGCTCTTTAGGCACCAAACATAGGTGTTTTGTAGCGACCTGTCGCTGTGTTTCCTGCTGCTTTTAAGGCACCAAACATGGGTGTTTTGTAGCAACCTCTCACTGTGTTTCCTGCAGCATTTTAGGCACCAAACATAGGTGTTTTGTAACAACCTGTCACTGTGTTTCCTGCAGCTCTTTAGGCACCAAACATAGGTGTTTTGTAGCAACCTGTCACTGTGTTTCCTGCAGCTCTTTAGGCACCAAACATAGGTGTTTTGTAGCAACCTGTCACTGTGTTTCCTGCTGCTTTTAAGGCACCAAACATGGGTGTTTTGTAGCAACCTCTCACTGTGTTTCCTGCAGCATTTTAGGCACCAAACATAGGTGTTTTGTAGCGACCTGTCACTGCGTTTCCTGCTGCTTTGCACAGAGGCAAAATTCAGCAGTGGTATGAGGTGCACCACACAGCAGCAGTTTTTGATGCTGAAGTAAAAAGAGTAAGGAAGTCTGCGTAGGCCGAACTGTCAGGACACGTGTCAGTGGTAACAGTAGGTAAAGTCTCAGTTAAAGGTGAAGTGATGAAAACACTTCAGGTGTTCAGACTGTAAGCAGTTGAAGTGTCCTCTGGTCTGTCAGCTGACTGTACGTTATTTTATTTAGTGCAGCATTCACACACGTTTCATTTCACTGTGACAGCAGAGTGTAGGAATATAAGGAAATACACAAAATGACGCACACACACACACACACACACACACACACACACACACAGATCTTCATGTTGTTTTCTCTGAATCTACAGTACGATACACACACACACACACACACTGATGCAGCTGTGTCAGTAGGAAGCGTCTTACTGTTCTGTCCCCTGTGGATAGATTATCTCCTCTGCTCTGCTTTCTGCTTCTGCAGCCTCTCGTCTCACATTTCCTCTTCACCTTCCTTCTCTTCTTTCCTTCTTCTCTCTCCTTTTTTCTCATCTCCTCTACTATATCTCCTCTAATGTGTCCTTCTCTCCTGTCCTCCCCTCTTATGTCCTTTCGTTGTGTCCTTTTCTATTTTTCTTGTTTCCGCTAATCTTTCCTCCTTTCTCGCATCCTTGTCTCCTCTACTCTTCCTCTCGTTTCCATGTTTCCTTGCTTTCCTTCTTTCCTTTTCTCTTGTCTTGTCTCCTCTCTCTCGCCTCCTTGTCTCCTCTACTCTTCCTCTCTTTTCCATGTTTCCTTGCCTTCCTTCTTTCCTTTTCTCCTTTCTCACCTTGTCTTCTGTTGTCTCCTCCACATTTCCTCTCCTTCTTTCCTTTTGTCTCGTCTTGTCTCCTTTCTCATGTCTTTGTCCTCTCTTGTCTCCCCTCTTTTCCATGTTTCCTCTCCTATTTCGTCTCCTCTTCGTCTTTCCTTTTCTATTGTCTTTCCTCCTCTTTCACCTCCTTGTCTCCTCTACTCTTCCTCTCTTTTCTATCCTTCCCTCTCCTCCTTTATTCATATTTTCCTTGTTTCCTCCCCCCATTTCCTCCTCTCGTATCTGCTGTTGGTTTTTTAAACAAACTCAAACCGCTGATGTCGTGTCATTGTGTTTCCTCGTTTCTTTCCCATGATTCATAGTGACAGTGTAAACATGGATCTCGTGCTGTGGTGTTTATGATGTCTTGTATGTATCTGTGGGTTTTTTTGTATGTGTTGGTTTTTTTTCCACATCTCTTTGTTTTGTCTCTTTATTTCCTCATCCTGTTTCCTTCCACCCTATCCTCTCCTCTTTTCTCCTTTCCTTGTCTCCCTTTCTCTCCAACAGAAACTCATCTGATCATGTTAAAGTAGGATTGTAAAAGCTGAAGCCTCTGTGAACTCGTGACGAGGTTTTCAGTTGTGGACGAGCGAATGAAAGACGACCCACGTGTCGTCTCTGAGGCTGAAGACACATGGAGCTCTTTAATGGATGCAGATTTAAAAAGATGAAAACTGAGATGAGAAATGAGGGAGATGAGTTATTTATTTGGAGCAGAGGAGTGATGAGTCCTGGTCATCAACTGTGAAGTGATTGTGTCTGATTAAGAGAGCATCTGAGAACCACGAGGACACAAACAACATGCTAATGAGTTTAGCTCCTGCTGAGTTCTGACTGAATATTAATGTTCACCTTGGACGCACTGATCTGATGCCGAGTGTATCTGAGCTGATGGTGACCTCATTAAGCTCAGGTACAACCCAAGAACAGGAACAATCCATTAACTGTAAAATAAAACAGAGTGTTTCTGATATTCATTCAGTAATGACGGTTTTATAGGCAGCAGTTGGGTGTTTTGTAGCAACCTGTCACTGTGTTACCTGTGGCTTTTTAGACAAAAAACATGGGTGCTTTGTAGCTACCTGTCACTAAATTTCCTGCAGCATTTTAAGCACCAAATGTGGGTGTTTTATAGCAACCTGTCACTCGGTTTCTAACTGCTTTTTTTGACGTTTTGTAGCAACCTGTCACTGTGTTACCTGTGGCTTTTAAAAAAAAAAACATGGGTGCTTTGTAGCTACCTGTCACTAAATTTCCTGCAGCATTTTAAGCACCAAATGTGGGTGTTTTATAGCAACCTGTCACTCGGTTTCTATATGCTTTTTTGGACGTTTTGTAGCAACCTGTCACTGTGTTTCCTGCAGCTTTTTAAGCACCAAACATGGGTGTTTAGTAGCAACCTATCACCTCATTCCCTGCAGCTTTTTAGGCATCAGATTTGGGTGTTTTATAGCAATCTGTCACTCGGTTTCTAACTGCTTTTTTTGACGTTTTGTAGCAACCTGTCACTGTGCTACCTGTGGCTTTTTAAAAAAAAACATGGGTGCTTTGTAGCTACCTGTCACTGTGTTACCTGTGGCTTTTTAGACAAAAAACATGGGTGCTTTGTAGCTACCTGTCACTAAATTTCCTGCAGAATTTTAAGCACCAAATGCGGGTGTTTCATAGCAACCTGTCACTCAGTTTCTATATGCTTTTTTGGACGTTTTGTAGCGACCTGTCACTGTGTTACCTGTGGCTTTTTAGACAAAAAACATGGGTGCTTTGTAGCAACCTGTCACGAGATTTCCTGAAGCATTTTAGGCATCAAACATGGGTGTTTTATAGCTACCTGTCACTAAATTTTCTGCAGCATTTTAAGCACTAAATGTGGGTGTTTTATAGCAACCTGTCACTCGGTTCCTAACTGCTTTTTGGGACGTTTTGTAGCAACCTGTCACTGTGTTTCCTGCAGTTTTTTAAGCACCAAACATGGGTGTTTAGTAGCAACCTATCACCTCATTCCCTGCAGCTTTTTAGGCATCAGATTTGGGTGTTTTATAGCAACCTGTCACTCGGTTTCTAACTGCTTTTTTGGACGTTTTGTAGCAACCTGTCACTGTGTTACCTGTGGCTTTTTTAAAAAAAAAAACATGGGTGCTTTGTAGCAACCTGTCACTGTGTTACCTGTGGCTTTTTAGACAAAAAACATGGGTGCTTTGTAGCAACCTGTCACTAAACTTCCTGCAGCATTTTAAGCACCAAATGTGGGTGTTTTATAGCAACCTGTCACTCGGTTTCTATATGCTTTTTTGGATGTTTTGTAGCAACCTGTCACTGTGTTACCTGTGGCTTTTTAGACAAAAAACATGGGTGTTTTGTAGCAACCTGTCACTGTGTTACCTGTGGCTTTTTAGACAAAAAACATGGGTGCTTTGTAGCAACCTGTCACGAGATTTCCTTAGACATTTTAGACATCAAACATGGGTGTTTTGTAGCTACCTGTCACTAAATTTTCTGCAGCATTTTAAGCACTAAATGTGGGTGTTTTATAGCAACCTGTCACTCGGTTCCTAACTGCTTTTTGGGACGTTTTGTAGCAACCTGTCACTGTGTTTCCTGCAGCTTTTTAAGCACCAAACATGGGTGTTTAATAGCAACCTATCATCTCATTCCCTGCAGCTTTTTAGGCATCAGATTTGGGTGTTTTGAAGCAACCTGTGTTTACAGCAGCTTTTTAGGGCAACAAATGTGTGCTTTGTGCCAACCTGTCACTGTGCTTGCAGCTATGTTTTAGACTTCAAACATGGGTGTTTTGTAGCAACCTGTCACTGTGTTCCCAAACCAAACCACATGTTGACCACAGCGTTGTTGAAACAAACAAAACCAAAACATATCAACGTGCAAATGTAACATATCCATGGTTTGTAGAAACGTAACGATGTGCCGATTGGTTTGGTTCAGTCTGTTGAGAATACAGCATTTATATTCTTTCAATCATTTATTTTAATATCCTAATAATGTATGACATATTTGATTGATATAAAGATACACAATGCAGGAAAATTAAGAATTAGAATTAGCAGTCATAACTCAGGGACAGAGGGGAGACGGCTAAAACAAGGCAACAAATTGAGGTAAAGAACAGACATGTAGAAAATAGAAGTAACAGATGTATTTATAAATATATATGTGAATATATATTTAAAAAGGCAGCGATGCATTCCTGCACTCAGTGTCGTTTTCTTTCTTTGGTTGAAGAACCTCTGACTCCATGTGCCTAAACATGTTTCCATCTCGTCCTGGCTCTCCATCACGCCATCAGCAGTCCACTGATTGGTCATACTACATTAGAGCTGCTGCACAACACACACACACACACACACACACTCACTCACTCACTCTGCGTCTGTGTCCGCCTCACACACGTTTCTGAGGAGTGTTTAAATGTCAGAAGCCCCGAGCGATACATCGTCATTTACACTTTCTCTGGGTGTGTGTGTGTGTGTGGTCAAACAGCTGTGAAATAGACTCGCAGCTCTGTAAATTGGGTTCTGCTCTCTCAGATTAACACAACACAAGTACAAACATGGTCAAAGCAGGAGAGCTGCAGCCAATGCAACTTCAAAAGCACTTTCTCTCCCCGTATCTTTCCCTCTCAGAGAGCGCAGCCGTGCAGGTGCCGTGTAACATCTCAATTATTTCCAATATCCGACCTATAACAGCGCCAGAAAACACCACATCAGTCCCCACACCGCTGCTCATACATGTGCAGCAGCGGAGGGTGTGTGTTCTGTGTTTGTTATATCTGTTTGCAGTGTGTCCGCCGCTCTCAAATCACCTGTCGACTGGAATCTGAAAGCATGATGTGAAGATTCACAGTGAGGGAGTGTGTGAATGCTCCAAGCAGATAAAGAGGAAACGAGAGGGGAGGGGGAGGGGGAGATAAGAGGATAATACAGAAGTGTGTTAAATAGCAGTGGCAGAAGAAAGAGCACTGGAACATTAAAGTATGTTTCAGACAAGAGTGTTGCAAATTGATTGGAGGGAAAGGCTAGGCGTGACAGAGTATTTGTGAATATGGAGCTGGGTGTGAGTGTTTGTGACAAAGGCAGCTCCCAAAGAAGTTAATTGTTTGTAGACGTGAAAGAAACAGCAGTCAGAAACCGGAGTCAATGCCCGACGGCTGTAGGTTACCGTCTCCATCCATGTCAGTGAAAACATGGATGCTTCACACACAGAAGATCTATACAATCAGCACAGTTTAAAGATTAGAGTCACCAATTCAGTATCTGACCAAATGTCTTTGGTCTTATACATTTGTGTCAAGTTTGGTCAGAATCAGCATATGAATTTTTGAGTTATGGCCAAAATTCTATTTTGTGAGGTTACAGTGACCTTTGAACCCCAAATTCTTCATTGTTGAGTCCAAGTGGACGTTTGTGCCAAATTTGAAGAAATTCCCTGACATAGTTCTTGAGATATCACGTTGACCAGAATGGTCCAATGTTGCATTCACAAGAATAGACAGACAAAGTCACAGTCACCTTGACCTTTGACCACCAAATTCTAATCAGTTCAATGTTGAGTCCACGTGGATGTTTGTGCCAAATTTGAAGAAATTCCCTCAAGGCTTGTTGAGATATTGCTTTTACGAGAAAGAGGCGGCAAGTGACATTGACCTTGGCCTTTACCCACCAAAATGTCCTCAGTTCATTGTTGAGTCCATGTGGACATTTGTGCCAAATTGTAAAACAAAAATTTCACTCAAGGCATTCCTAAGATACCTAAGATAAGCCTCATAAGATAACACTTTCGAAAGAATGAGACAGAGGAGGTCGCAGAGACCTTGACCTTTGGCCTACGCTCAACAAAATCCAGTTAGTTCATTGTTGCATCCAAATGGGCGGAGCACTGTGGGTCGGAATAGCCAGAAACCCATGCTGTCTTGTATACAGCAGAACATCCTGGTATTTTTGGCATACTGCATTTGACAAAATATATACTGGGACATACTAAATATTTTCCTGCCATACTAAATAATGTGGTAGTGTGAGAACACACAGCATGTTTAGGGATAAAACACTCATGTTTGGTGACACAAAAGCTGCTGGAAAAGCAGGGACAAGTCGAAGACATACACCCAGGTTTGGTGGTGGAAATGCTGCAAAAGGGTAACCAACAACAACTGGTTTGGTTGATATTTTGTGATGGTTATTGTGAGGTCAGCCTTAGGCACAAAAAACACTTGGTACAGTAATGTTCATGTTTGGCTTAAAATACCCAGTTTTGGTGGCACAATCCCCGCTGGAAACACAGTGATGACTCACTAAATCACCACCAGTTTTGTTGTTTGTTGGCCTGGAACTGAGGTCTGCAGCTTGGAAGCCGACTCCATTGAGCCACAATCCCAGCAGGAAAAGCAGCGATGTCTCTGTAACTAAAACAGTGACGTGACACTATGAAACACTCACATTTGGGGCCTAAACAGCTGCTAAAAATCCAGCAATGACTTAAACACAAACTAGTTTTGTTGTTTGTTGGTCTTGAGCAGTGGTTATACTTGTATGCTACATCACTTTAGAAACGTTGATACGATACATATGTTATGTATTCATGGTTTGCAGAAACGTGCAATGCCAATATATTGTTCTGGTGATCTGGAACCTTTAATGTCTGACACATTGTCTGATACCGACGTGTATGTGACAATATGGACGATAAAAACATAATGAAAAATGAACACACTGGTTTTCTCTCTGCCCTGAGAATAATGAGAAATGTGCTGCAGTGCATGGGAATTTTGGAAGGAAAACAGGTTTTCATGAAAGGGACGCTTCAGTTGAAGTCTCTCTCTCTCTCACACACACACACACACACACACACACACACACAGTCGTAATTACAAAGACACGCATTCATTCACACACTCACAGATGGGGAGAGCCGTTCAGTTCATCTTAATCAGCGGGAGAGCCACCGAGATTTGTATTCTTCTTGGTAATCCCCCCCAACATCCCAGAGACTATCACTCACTGCTGCTGCAACCTTGATAAGTGTGTGTCAGGCGGCTCAATCTGCTCCAAAACACACACACACACACACACACACACACCGCAGCGGTACCTGAGATGATGGAGGCATGTCGGAATTCCTCTGAGAAATGAATCGGCTCGTAGGGAGATGTCTCGTAAAACTCTTCCCCTAAAAAACAAGAGAAAACAGAAAAGTGTTCAGCTGGAGAACACAGACACATACACACAGACACACACACACACGCAGCAGCCTCGTCTGCGTTGCCAGGTACACACCTGACCATCTGGCTCTACCTGGAAACTACCTTCAAAGTCAAATTGTCCGTGCTGTCGTGTAAAAACGCTCACAGCAGCAATCTTCGATTTTATTTCAGCTCCAAAAATACATCAGGGACTGTAGGAAATTTATTACAGCGGGGGAGGGAGGCTGAATCTGATATTTCATATACAGATGAATTACCACATCATAGTTTTACCAGTCCAGTGTCTCTGACAGTCTCCATCCATGTCAGTGAAAACATGGATGCTTCACACACAGAAGATCTATACAATCAGCACAGTTTCAAGATTAGAGTCACCAATTCAGTATCTGACCAAATGTCTCCCCTTCTGTTCCTGAGATATGACGTTAAAACATGATGATGTCACAGTCAAGCTGACCTTTGACCTTTTGACCTTCATTATTTTATCCTGTTAGACATTTGTGTCAAGTTTGGTCAGAATTAGTGAATGAATTATTCAGTTATGGACAAAAACATATTTTGTGAGGTCAGACTGACCTTTGAACCCCAAATTTTATTGTTGAGTCGTGGACGTTCGTGCCAAAGTTGAAGAAATTCTCCCATGTAGTTTTTGAACTATCACACTCACAAGAATGAGATGGATGCAAGGTCACAGTGACTTTTAACTACGGAAATCTAATCCGTTGATCGTTAAATCCAAGTGGGTGTTTCTGCTAAATTTGAAAACCTATACTCAAAGTGTTCTTGAGATATCACATGCACAAGAATGAACAGACAAGGTCACAGTGACCTTGACCTTTGACCACAAAATTCTAATCAGTTCAGTCCAAGTGGACGTTTCTGCCAAATTTGAGGAAATTGCCTCAAGTTACAAGGTCACAGTGACCTTGACCTTTAGCCTTTGACCACCAACATCTGATCAGTTTATCGATGAGTCCCAGTGGACATTTGTGCAAAATTTAAAAACCTATACTCAAGTCCTTCTTGAGATATTGCATTCACAAAATGAGACGGACACAAGGTCACGGTGACCTTTGATCTAGGACCACCAATTTTTAATAAATTCATCCATGACTCAAAGTGGATGTTTGTGCCAAATTTGAAGAAATTCCCTCAAGTTGTTCTTGAGATATCACGTTCACAAAATAGGATGTATGAAAGGTCACAGTGACCTTTGACCTTTGACCACCAAAATCTAATCAGTTGATTGTTAAATCTAAGTGGACGTTTGTGCCAAACTTGAACAAATTCTCTAAAGGTATACTTGATATATCACATTGACAATGTGAGACAGACGAGGTCACAGTGACCTTAACCTTTGACCTATGACCACTGAGTGCACGTTTGTGCCAAATTTGAAAAAATTCCCTCACACGTTCTTGAAATGTTGAGTTCACGAGAATGGAACCGACGTAGAGACATGGAAAAACAGGAAAAAAGTAATTGAGGAATATATATGGAAAAATAAATATTTTAAAAATAAAAAATGAAATAAAATAAAAATCTATTCACACCTCCCAGTAATACAGATACTGTATGTCCATGATTACAGAGTCCCCAGCAGGTTATTTATTTAACCCTGTAAAACCCACTGTTGCAAATTTACAACGTCACTTTTAACAATTCTAAAAAAAAGGCCTTCAAATGTTTTTTTTTCTCAAGACCACATTTACATAGTTAATGGGTCCTCACAATGCTATTGGATAGAAGAAGTGTTTATAGGTCTGGTCATCTGGCCATGAACTCACTCTACCTGCAAACTTCCCGTTGAGCTCATCTCCTTTTTTTGCATGACTGGATTTGTCAGGATTAAAGTAAGTAGAATTCCTTAAATATTTTTTTTTGTGTTCATTACAATGTCTAGAACATGTACATATTTAGTTATTTTGGAAAACATTCATCAAATTTGATTTATAGCTTGTTATGTCTATGTTGTAATTCTACAACGTTGGGTCAGTGTGGTAGTCAAAATAGCCTGTGCTCCCTTACACATTACATAAGGTCACTGCACTTCTCACATGGTCACAAATTGAAAAAAAATGTAGTAGAAATTTCAAGTATTAGATGATTCATTGTAACGAAGCTCTAAATGTGCTTTTCTGTTAAATTTTTACTTAGTTTAGCTTTACTTAGTTTTATTTGAAACTCCAACATCTATAGCAGTATTTGAAACTCCCTGTATCTTTGTAGTTTGTTTTCTAACTTCTAAATGATCCTGAGCTATTTTTCTCAGTGTTGCCCAAGCAGCAGTTTGTAGCATTAGGAGATAGAAAAACATGTTCTGAATGTTCTGGATTTGTTGGGGGGTGCCTGTTGCATTGTTCAGGGACAGGTGCGAATGGTCTTGAATGTGAACCTGTAAGTGCTCTGGGGGGGATGCACGTGTTCCTTTAGTGATTCAGTAACATCTAAAGAACTGCTTTGCCCATCACTACAGCAAAGTGTAACAACATCAGCTGGTTCAAACTAACTGATGAACAGAGGCTAATACAAAAGTGGCAAAGTGAGCTCAGCAGTGTGACATCATGTGGTATATAATATATATTTAAACAAGAGTTTAAACTGGAGAAGGATCTGTGGAATGAAAACAAAAAAGGCTGTTTGTAACTTTAGAGTAAATAACACCAGAAGTCCTGAAGTCAGTGAAGATGTGACGGGCTGGACAGAAACCAGAGGATCTGTAACCTCTGTGATGGTGATGACGATGATGATGATGGTGTGGAACATGAGTTTCATATTCAGTTTGAATGTCAGAATGAAGCTTAATGACTTCCAGAGAAAGGTATTAGCCAAAGTATTATTTGAACCGTCCATCTAAAGTCATCTGTTAACTGGGTGTTTTGTCTAAAGAACGTTCTTCCTCTGTTTGAGTAACGTTGGTTGTACTTTGGCCACCCCGTGTGCCATCCTTCTGTTATTGTATGTAATGTGATATGGTCTTGAAAATGAAAATAAGAAACTGAATGTATTTGCCATCATCCAAAGGTTTTTATCACCTTAATTGGGATCAGTGGACCAACAGTATCTCTTTATTCCATGAATTTAACGATCCAATGCCTGTTGCATTGTTCAGGGACAGGTGCGAATGGTCTTGAATGTGAACCTGTAAGTGCTCTGGGGGGATGCATGTGTTCCTTTTAGTATGATAAGCAGAGAGCATAATAGGCCAGCCAGACAGTATTGTTTGAATGTAGTAAACCACATTGAAAGTGACGGAGGAAAAAGTTTTGTAAATATATTTTTTTCCAATATTTTTATTTAGAAATGTTTATTCATAAAACTATGATTGTTGTGTGATTATTACTCATGATATATACTGTTATGGGGCTAAGTAAGCAATCAACCCTGCAAATGAATACTTAAATGTTCTGTATATCTGTTCAGACAAAGTGAGTACAAACAGAAGTTCTGCTCCCAACTATGCCCAACGTTGCAAATTTACAACATTTCCCTAAAAACTTACTAAAATGTAAAAAATTTGAAAACTCTTTGATTTCTAAATCAGAGGCCTCCTAAAACAATATCTGAGGTCAAAAAAAAAATTTGCTCACTTTTTTCTATATCTGGGTCTTACAGGGTTAAGTGTAATGGCAAAAAAAAGGTTTATTGAGAACCAACATCACTGATGCTGGACAATCTTTAAATGAATATATTCATACCGAACCTGCATCATCATTTTATCTGCTCATATTGTTTAATTGTGTTAAGACTGTTCCTAGGGGACCAACAGTCCTCATCAGGGTCCATCAGTGGACCGACAGTCCTCATCAGGGTCCATCAGTGGACCAACAGTCCTCATCAGGGTCCATCAGTGGACCAACAGTCCTCATCAGGGTCCATCAGTGGACCAACAGTCCTCATCAGGGTCCATCAGTGGACTAGTCTCCTGCATGTTTCTGATATGAATGTAATGATGAAATGATATATTTTGGTGGTTTGAGTTGAAGGTGTGAGAAAGAATAGTATCAGTAACATTGTTAACACTGTGCTACATTACAGAGAAATACAGCACTCTGAACTCCTTGAGTTAAAAAAACTTGAGCGCCCCACGTTATCTCCACTTTTCCCCATTGTCCAATGGGATGATTTGAGAGGCGGGGCTTCTGTGGTGGTCACGACAACAAGTTTACAGCTGGTAACCAATGGAGGAGAAACTGGTGGTAGTGGTTGCTGGATACCCAGAGCTATACGACTTGATGATAGACAGCAGGTTGTCAAACTGCCCCTGAGTCGTCCTAAAATCTGCCTGTAAACGTCCATGATGGAGGAGAAGCTCCTGGACCAACTGGTGGTACTCCCCATGATCCAGCCTCTTTTTTAGGGTCTCATGTACCCACACAGATCTCTGTTTATCTGCTGACAGCCTCTCACCCTCAACCAGAGCTACAGACAGCACCCTCTGCCTCAACATGGCAGCAACTACACACTGATTACTGCAGGATACACAAACTGTAGACTGATCACACAGGACGGTTAGGGTGAGGAGGTGATGGGCTGGTTGCCTGGCAACAACAAAAATGCGCAGCAAGTGGGTTTTTTGTTTTTCACTTGTGGCATTCAATTAAAATGTTTTGGAACCTGCAAAATTTCTTTCTTGTGATTGATATAAGCCATTTTTTTTTGCTAGCAAAAACTAGCATTAGCACAGTTAACCATAGCTCTGAATGCACAGTGCTAACGTTAGCGTTAGCTCCACCCTCTCGTCCAAATATGGTCACTTCTGGCTCTATGATCAGAGACGGTGACGGCCAAAATGCCAAAGTCAAGGTTTAAAACAGGAGTCCATGGACCAATGGGTGATGTCACGGTGGCTCCGTCCATTATTTCATGAATGACTGATGTCCTCGTCTCTTATTTGCCCCCCTCTGAAGCTTCGATTAACGGTAAATATTTCTCCTTGAAGCTTCGATGCACAGACAGAACATGAATTTATTGTTTTACCAGCAGAAACAGAGACTTATCATGTCTGTGTTTTTCTACCTATTTTGTGCCATTACTGGATCAGAGGAGTCATTTGATGTGACAACATGTTGTGACAACATGTTGTGACAGCTGTAGCTCGCTGTGAAAAAATAAAGAAAGGTGTCACCGTCTGACAGATTTCATCATCTGGAGACTTTCAAAAGATTCCCAGTGCGATCATTCAGAAAGTAATTTGTCTTTTAAACATCGTCCACACCGCGGCTGTCATCGCTCCTCGTGTCTTCACTTCTTCACCCACTAAAAGTTTTGTGTTTGACTGCCGGGAAGCGTCGTGTACTTTCCTCTGTAATGCATCAAGGACGACAAACAGAAGCGTCTGAGTGCTGCGACTGTAAATCACCCAGAGAGACAGTCACAGGAATTAAATGAGCTCAATTTGGCCGATTGTGGGGACATCACACATCACTTAATACAAGTTGTATTATGTCGCTAAACTCTGACTGAACTGTGCTCACATCATGTTTCTCTGAATAAATATGTTGCCATGGAGACATTGCTCAATGTTTTTTTCTGTCAGAGGGTGAAACAGTGAAATCAGTCAAATGAAATTTATGTGAGTGTGAGCTGCAGTCAGAATCAGGTGATGTTTCAGAGGCGTTAATGAGGACATCACCTTTGAACAACACTCTGATTCAAAGAGCTTCGTACAGGTCATAAAACAGATATTCAGACACGATGCAGAGGAAATACAGTGAAGAGACACAAACAGGTCTTTAAAGATGAAAGAGTGAATAAAGGAAGAATTTAGTGAAAACAGAACAGAAAACAGAAAATACTTAACCCAATCACTGGGAGAAGTGTTGGCTATTTACATTGCTGCAAACCACAGAGACGTTACATTTGCATGTTGTTAAGTGGCAGATACATTAAAGCTAAATGTTTCAACAGTCCTGTCGTCACATTTGGTTCCATTTAGGCACCAAAACTACTTCATTATGGTTTCGGCTTGTTCTGGGGGGACTATCCTGGCAGGAAACGCACCGATGTCTTGATTAAAAACAGCCAGTTTTCATGGCATTTTACCAGCAAGAAAAGCCACAATCCCCCTATCCCAAATGGATCTCTTACAGATTTGTTGACTCAATCCGTCAGGTTAACCTGACGGAGAATTGGGACACCACTTCCCCTCAGGTGAATGCACAAAAAACCAAGGGGAAGGGCCAAGCCAAGGGCTAAGGGGAAGAAATGGAATTGGTCCTAGGTCTGTAAGGGCTTAGGGCTTGAGTCAACGAGTCTGTAAGGGATCCATTTGGGATTGGGGGATTATCTCAATAAAGAGCAACCACTGTCTTGTGGCACTATCTCGGCAGGAAATGCACCAATATCTTGGTAAAACACAACCACTTTTTGTGGCAGCATCCTGGCAGGAAACCCGCCGATGTCTTGGTTAAAAACAATCAGTTTTCATGGCATTTACCGGCAAGAAAAGCCACAATCCCCCAATCCCCAAATGGATCTCTTACAGACTCGTTGACTCAAGGCCTAAGCCCTTACAGACGTAGGACCAATTTCATTTCTTCCCTTTAGCCCTTGGCTTGGCCCTTCCCCTTGGTTTTGCACATTCACGTGAGGGGAAGTGGTGTCCCAGTTCTCTGTCAGGTTAACAGCCTACTGACTTGAGTAGGGCTTGAGTCAACGAGTCTGTAAGGGATCCATTTGGGATTGGGGGATTATCTCAATAAAGAGCAACCACTTTTTGTGGCAGCATCCTGGCAGGAAATGCACCAATGTGTTGGTAATAAAAGCAACCAATTTTCAAGCCATAAAAGCTGCTGGAAACACACTTGTGACACACAGTGACACTGAAATCACAGCCATTTCTTTGTATGTTTGTATGTTTGTTTGTTTGTTTGTTTGTTGGTGTTGTTGGCACCATCCACCATCCCCTCCACCTCCTGATGACAGTCAACAAATACAGGACGTCCCTTTAGAAACGTTGATATGTATGAAACAAGCAAATGTAAAGTATTTGTGGTTTGCAGAAACGTAACACTTTCTTCTTGTGACTGGGCTGAAAAAAAATCCAATATCTGAATTATGAAAGAGCATAAATAAATAAATAAATAAATAAGATCACAGACCCTTCGATTCTGCCAGTTAAACATATATTCCTTGCGATCCTCATGTTGTTCCACACACCATCAGATATTCATATCATTGTGTTGACTGCTTGCTGCTGAGCTGCAGTAAGAAGAAAAACAGAAATGGCTAAATGTCACTTCAGGACAATGGAGCAACAGAAGGAGACAGCGGGGAGCTTATCATCAACTTCACTCTCCTCCCACTGAAGCTACGTTCACAACAAACAAGCACAGAGTGATCCAGAAGCTTCTTTCACCTCCACACAGACTTCTTTTTTGATTTCAGGTCGAGGACAAAAGACTATCTCAGTACATCACTTTTATTTTAAATTCTGACTGTTGAGCTTCACATCAGGAAAGCTGTTTGGCCAATGTTAGCTGAGATGAAAGAACAATTTAAACTTGCTTATTTAAAAACAAATTTCTGTTCATTTTTTCTCCTGTAGATTGTTAAATGGCAGAGTCGCCTTGATTTGTTTCCGCTTGCTCTACTTCTTCCCCTCAGTTTGCTGGAGGATCACAGTCACATTTAAAGTGACGCGTACGAGTTTATTAACTTCCGCCCAGCTGATGAAAAGGAGTCTGACGTTTCTTTTCTGCATCATTTCAAAAGCTCACTTAGAATTCGGCTGACAGTTGAATAGAAACATGACCAGCGCGTCTGACTGTCAGCTTAGATTAGCAACAGATTTAGACTAAGCAACAGATTAGGTTAATTTAGCACAAGGTCTGGAAAGGGATGTAAAAAGCTAGCCTGGCACCAGGTATCCGAAATCATTGAAAACCACCGCTCGGTCAGTGACTTCCAGCGTCAGACACCAATGTCCTTTCATGTCAGCATGATATGCAGCCGGTCAACATTAAACACCAACCGGCCATACACTAAAATTCAACCATCTGTATATTTTCATTCGCTTACCAGGGGTGTGGGGGCAGCAGGGTGAGCAAAGTACTCCAAACGTCCCGCTACCCAGCAACACTTCCCAGACCAGATGAGATATATAGTCCCTCCAGTGTGTTCTGGGTCTGCCCCAGGGCCTCCTACCAATTCCATGTGCCCAGAAAACCTCTAACGGGAGGCGCCCAGGAGGATCCTGATCAGATGTTGAACCACCTCAACTGACCCCTTTTGATACGAAAGAGCAGCAGCTCTACTCCGAGCTCCCTCTGAATCCTTAGCTCCTCGACCAACCCAGTCTCACTCCAAAGTCGTCAAATACCAGTGCTTGGGCAGTGACTTCCAGCGCCAGACACCAGTTAAAAAGGCTGTCCTTTTCACGTCAGCATGATACGCGGCTTGTTGCTGTTATTGTTAAACAGAGCTCAACAGCATCAGGGGGAAATGTAGCGGGACAACAACGAAAGTTAAGGAGGCGAAAATCTGAGTAGGGAAGGTGGGAGGCGTGGTGGACGGGTCCAACAACCACCAACTTGTAAGATTGTAAAGCCAAACACTGTTCTTTTGTCCTAAACCCAACGACGTGTGTGTGTGTTGTTGAAGGAAAAAAACATCAGTTGGTGGTGTTGTACCGACATAGTGCTTTTATTTTTAAAGAGACTGTATGCAAACTGTACATTTCCTGTGAAAACAGAAGTGTATTTTGAAAACAGACAATGCATGTAACAGGCTGAAGTTGACACGGCGTCCCAGAACGTCAACAACCAACACACCCAGGGTACCTTGGACGTCATATGTAACGCAGGTTACAAAGTGCTTTACGCTGACATTGGGACACAATGAAAAGAGGAGCCCAAGACCATAAAAGACACATTCAAGAACACATACAGACAACACACCTATACGAGCACAGCGAGCATGCAGTCATCATCCAGAGTATAAACTTGAATTTATCCAATGTTATGAGTAAGCCATTCTAAAAAAGTGAGGTTTTAGGTGTTTTTTGAACCAGTCAACAGACTCAGCTGATCTAATGGAAGTGGGGAAGTTGTTCCAAAGTCTGGGTGCCAAGGTATATATATACCTTGGCACCCAGGGGGCAAGTGGGCCAATAATGAGAATGAGAATCTCAGTTTTGTCAGAATTTAGCAGAAGACAGTTGACAGACATCCAGTCCTTTATCGCAGCTAAACAGTTGTGGAGAGTGTTTAGGTTGCTAAGATCATCTGGCTTTACTGAAAAATATAGCTGAGTGTCATCCGCATAGCAATGACAGGATATACAACCAAAACGACTGATTATCTGGCCCAAGGGAGGCATATACAATGAGAAAAGAATGGGACCAAGGATTGAGCCCTGGGGCACCCCATACAACAGCGGAGTGGACGAAGACACATAGTTACCTATGGAGACAGAAAAACATCTATTTGACAAATATGACATGAACCATTGTGGGGCTTTCCCTGAGATACCAACACATGTATTCAGTTGGCTGATGAGGATGGAGTGATCAATGGTGTCAAAAGCAGTGCTCAAGTCCGTGGACGTGGAAAGTCCATGACCAAATGTGGACATGTGACAAGTTCGCTGTGAGAATGTGATGATACTCCCCCTAATCATTAGAGCGTAAAACAAAAATAAAAGTGCATGTTTGAGCTCACATTATTTGTAAAGGTCAAAATCTAAAGTTCGGTGCTCATGAAAAGTTCTCAGTGGAGCCGTGTGTGAGCAGCGGGGCATTACAGGGGAGCTACGCCCATTTTAAAGAAATCTTACATGTTCTTCCTGCAGTCTGAGACAGTCTGGAAATATCCGTTAACATGAACAACTGTCTCTCAGAACCAAAGTGCTAAAAGTCAAATTTTTGAATTTGTAAATTAAATTTCTTGCCTAAAGTTTGGAGGAACCCCTCCGCACCTCGTCGGTCAGGACCTGCATCTTTTCTTTTCTCTCTGCCATCGTCCTGCCTGCTGCGTTCCTGGCACCAAGGCAACATTTACTTTTTAACATCTGGATAATCAGAGCCAAAGAAGGGTAAATCGCTCTCAGCTGCAGAACTCTGTCGGCGTGTTTGTGCTGTAACATCATTATGGTAACACCTTCAGTAAGAGTTCAAGTGATTCTCATTCATGATGAGGTCACCCATTCTTTGTGAATTCGCCCTTGTATGTCATCAAAGTTTGTATCAGTGTATGAGAGACTTCACCTTTTAAACGTCAAGGAAAGTTTTATAATTTAATCACAGAGCTGAGTTCAGCCGGTCACGTTCCAGAGGAGCCAATAAGCTCATATCACAGCAGCTGCAGGCGGACAGGCTGGACATCATCACGCAATATGTCAAAGGCAACAGACTGTTGTGGTTATCCTCACACACACACACTCACACACACACACACACACACACACACAGCAGAAGGGAACTGTCTGCCTCTGGATGAAACTCAAGTCAGATTCATCTGTTTCATTAATGTGTCTTAAGATGTTGAATTTAAGCTCATTACAACACACACACACACACACACATCCAAACACACATTCAGCCCAGATACATAATACAATATTCAGTATCTATAAACAATCCAATTATCAGAAAACACGTTGGCATTATACATCTGAAATTTTATGTTTCGACAGTGTCGTGATTAACATGTGGTTAGGTTTTTACAGGAAAAACAGCGATGAGTCCGTAAAAAACAACTATGTTTGGGGCTTAACCACCGCATGAAACAGTGACAGGTCTCTAAAAACACCCACATTTAGTGGCTGAAAAACCACTGGATGAAAAAAAGAACAAGAGCTTCCGTATGCAATTTTTATTTTGCGTGACGTTTCGAGCGTGATGCTCTTCCTCAGACTGCTGAAAAGCCACTGGAAACACAGCCACAGGTCCCTAAAAACACCCGTGTTTGGGGGCTTAAAAGCCACAGGAAACATAGTGGCAGGTCTCTAAAAAACACCCATGACTGAAGGCTGACAAGCCGCTTAAAACACAGCAAAGAGTCCCCAAAAACATCCACGTTTAGTGGCTAAAAAGCTGCTAGAAACACAGTAATGGGTCCCTAAATACCATGAATGTTTTGGAGGCTAAAACAACACTGGAAAAACAGCGAGGAGTCCCTTTAAAACACCCACATTTGGGGCTGAAAAGCTGCAGATAACACAGTGACTGGTCCCTAAAAATCCTCATGTTTGGGGCTAAAACACCGCTGGGAAACAGTGAGGAGTCTTTTTAAAACACCCACATCTGAGAGCTGACAAGCTGCTAGAAACACAGCGAAGGGTCCCTAAAAATGCCCTTGTTTGGGGGCTTAAAAGCCACAGGAAACAGTGATGGGTACCTAAAAACCATGCATGTTTGCTGGCTGGGAAGCTGCTGGAAACACAGCAATGGATCCCTAAAAAAATACCCAGATTTGGCAGCTCAACAGCTGTCCATAAAAACACCCATGTTTGGGGGGCTGACAATCTGCTGGAAACTCAGGGACAGGTCTCTAAAAAACACCCATGACTGAAGGCTGACAAGCCACTTGCAACACAGCTAAGAGTCCCTAAAAACATCCGCGTTTAGTGGCTAAAAAGCTGCTAGAAACACAGTAATGGGTCCCTAAATACCATGAATGGTTTGGGGTCTAAAATGTTGCTGGAAGAACAGTGACAGGTCAGTCAAAATAACAATTTTTGGAGGCTAAATCGCCGCTGGAAAAACAGCGAGGAGTCTCTTTAAAACACCCACATTTGAGAGCTGACAAGTTGCTAGAAACACAAAACAGCCAGGTTTGGGGGCTGAAAAGCTGCAGGCTAAACAGTGACAGGTCCCTAAAAAACACCCATCACTGATGGCTGACAAGCTGCTGGAAACACAGTGATGGTCCCTAAAGAACAGGCATGTTTGGGGGCTAAAAAGCCATGAGAAACACAAAAAGTGGTCCATAAAAACACCCATGTTTGGGGGCTTAAATGCCGCTGGAAACAAAGTGACAGGTCCCTAAAAAAACACCCATGTTTGGGGAATGAAAAGCTGCAGGCTAAACAGTGACAGGTCCATAAAAACAGCCATGTTTGGGTCCCTGAACGCCACAGGAAACAGCAATGATTTGCTAAAAACAGCCAGTTTTCTTCTTTGTTGGTCTGCAGGTGGCAGGCATCTCTCCTGGGTGTAACACCATCCACCCTCCCCTCCCCCTCCTGATGACATACGTATGACACGTTCATGTGAATATAACATATCTGTGGTTTGCAGAAACAGAAACACCAACATTTTCTCCTTGTGACTGAGCTGTAATAAAAGGACTTGGGATAATTAAACATAAAGGAATACAAACATCAGTGAACAGCCTGATTTAATGCATTCTTCTTCTTACACGTGTGACAACAGCAACAACAGTAATGAAAACAGATGCTGGTGACATGCTGAGCGCCAAACACACGTTTAAAGACGGAAACAAAGGCGCACACATCATTACATCCCCCCGCTGCCTGTCAGATGATGCATGTGTCATACACAAGTGTATTTTGTGTGGGAGACAGCATGGAGATTTATCTTAGGTGTAAATATAGAAATACTGCAAACACATGCAGAATGTGACGCTAGAGATGCAACATGTGTACGATACAGGAACATGCATCACATGAGAGGTCACTTCACACTCACTTACACTCTTGAGTCGGTTTATTACAGCATCTGTTGATCCTGCTCTTAATGTAGTGTGTTTATTACAAGTGAAGATCCAGTCATGCTCTCCACTTTTTTTAAATTAAAATAAATAAGCTTCTTGTTAAAACTGATGTCCGTGTTGCAAGTAGTTTGTAATTTTGACATTTTTGGGATGTCATTTAAAAAAAAATCCAAATCAGACAAAGTTTCTTCAGATTAATTCTTTAATTTGAACACAACCCAGAACAGCAGGTTGTCAAACTGCCCCTGAGTCGTCCTAAAATCTGCCTGTAAACGTCCATGATGGAGGAGAAGCTCCTGGACCAACTGGTGGTACTCCCCATGATCCAGCCTCTTTTTTAGGGTCTCATGTACCCACACAGATCTCTGTTTATCTGCTGACAGCCTCTCACCCTCAACCAGAGCTACACACAGCACCCTCTGCCTCAACATGGCAGCAGCTACACACTCATTACTGCAGGATACACAAACTGTAGAGTCAGCCAGCCAACCAGTCAGCATTAGCCCCTCATTTAGCTTTCATAGGCAGAAACAAATGTTTATAACAGGTTTATAATGTAGCTGTAGTCAGACACAAGGACATCCGAAGTGTGTGCTAATGTCTGGTGTTTGTTAATGATGCTTATAAATGTTGCATCAGTGCAGTCACAGTGTTGCTGTTGATTCTGATAAAACATGAACCACCTACTTTCCTAATTTTATTCAGCTCAGCTGTAGCACAGAGTAGCAGTCTGAACACGACTCTGCAAAGTGACTCCACAAATACTAAACGTGGCGTTGACGCATGAGCTTAGCATCGCCTCAACAGCAGTTGATCAAAGAGCTTGTTTTCTTTTTACCTTTAACAGGAAATGGACTGAGGATTACGGCAGATTGCACCCAACAGCCAACATTTCCCTTCATCCTTCAGGTAAACACTCAGCAGAGAGTAGCTTATTCACAGTGCACTCAGAGGCAGCATGACATTTCCATTGGCATCTGCGGGAACACTCTGTGCCGTGCCAGGATCTTCAAACTAACAACTTCTGTTCATTTGGTGTTTTGTCTTTAATCTTTGCACCACACATTAGCATGCCAGCCAACTCCGCTGCTGATTTACTACAGTCCTGTTACAACGCTGCCCTAAATTTCTCTGCAATCATCTGCCACCCGTGAGCATTTGTCTGGCATTTAGCAGCGATGCGGCCTCCCACTGCTGCGCTGGCACGGCTCCTGCCTACAGTTACAGAGTGGAGATCATCGCGTCCCGCAGAGCTTCTTACACACTGAAATAATACTTCATGAGAGACAAACAAGGCGGCAACAAACACACACATGCACCAGAGGAAACAGACGAGCACTCCTTTGTCACAGCTGCCGTGTTTTATGATGTCTTCATGTGCTGCAGAGGACACACGTGTTGAAGAGGAGGGAAAATAAAAGACTTGTCTGAAGGAGTTCTCTCTAAATAAACGCTGGAGTGTCTATTTTTGGCAGTCGGGGTAATGTCCATAGATTGGTGCTGAGGGGAGATGAAAGGAAAACCGAAAAAAAAAAAAAAGGCGGAGGTATTGGCAAAAGTGCTGCTCGGTGTCTGCAATTACTGGCAGCAGCAGCAGCGACATTTGGAGGAGCTGCTTTTTGCGTTGTAAACATGAGGAGACTCAGCTCAGGTTCCTGAGAGTTACATCTGTCACGTTTGGACAATTCTGCCATTCATGATTAAGGTTCAGTGATGACGCAGAAAGCAGCGGGGCTGAACCCAACTCAGAATGATGTCAGTCTCACTCCAAGTCGTAAAAATCCAGTGCGTGGGCAGCGTCAGAAACCAACGAAAAAAAGCCGTCTTTTAATATCGGCATGATATGAGCCCAGTTGCCGTTATAGTTCAATGGCGCCCAGCTGCATCAGGGGGTAACGCGACGGGACAAGGACAAAAGTTAAGGCAGCAAAAGTCCAACTGGGGCGGGTGGGAGGGGTAGAGGATGGGTCCAACAACCACCAACTTTCACCTGAGAGAGAGGTGTTCCCATCCTGTAAGACTGCAAAGCCAAACCCTGTTCTTTTTCATAAACACAACCATGTGTGTGTTGTTGAAGGAAAAAAACAATAAATTTGCGGTCTTATACCGACGTAGTGCGTTAAGTTTGTGAGAGAATGTAAACATTAAAGTTCCTGTGAAAACAGAAGTGTATTTTGAAAACAGACAATGCATGTAACAGGCTGAAGTTGACACGGCGTCCCAGAACGTCAACAACCAACACACCCAGGGTACCTTGGACGTCATATGTGGACGTGGAAAGTCCATGACATGTCCATTGATATGTGAAGAGGTCGGGGTGAGGATGTGTTGGACCAGGCAAAAGTTGAGCTGACTCTGTCTTACTCACACTCACCCTGGCTCCGTGTCTGCAGCTACCTGCACCAGACGGCAGCATGAAACAGAGAAGCCGTCACTCTGCAGCTACATGTGAGGTCTGAAATGTCCTCGTCAAATCGCCTTCAGTTGCTAAATCTAGTGAAAAAGTCACGAAATTGGTAACACAGGTCCTCTGCTTCTAATGTTGTGTTCACATCAAATGCTGTGCAAATTTTCCCGTCGTATTACTCACGCTAGTATAAACACTAGAATATTTTGTGTTGTCATTTGAGCATCAAATCACTGAATCAATGAACAAACTTCCGTTGGTGCGTCCTCGGCATCTTACTTACGTGGAGGATCTCAATGCTGATTGACTATCGCAGTGCTAATCAGTCACTGAAGTTAAGATTTTTTTAACTCTCACAAATAAGTGTACGATGCAAAATCGTGCTACTCGCTTATTTTGCATATTTCACATCGTGTCCATCGCGTCACCTGGCAGGAATTCACATCTAATTGCATAATTACATTGACTTTACATGTGATTCACTTGCGCAAATTCTTTTATGCATGCCTGGTGTGAACACAACATTAGTCAGATTCACCCTCTCATCCAAATATGGTCACTTCTGGCTCCAAAAAAACAAGATGGCGACAGCCAACAGCCTAAACTCGAGGCTTCAAAACAGGAGTCCACAAACCAACGATAGCTATGTCAGTTATTTTTACAGTCTATGGTCGGGTCGGGTTGCCGAGCTAATTAGTCATATTTGTGGGTGGCGGAGCTGGTGCAGTACTGCACAGTGTGGTTCCAGTGTGGGGGCGGGGCCTTTGGTTGGTGTGGAGGCAGAAAACGTTGTTTCAGTCAGGAGCACTTTAGTAATAAAAACTTTATTTCCATTTACAGTATTACATTTGGTGGCATGGCTCTGTTCTGGGGCCTCCCTGCCCTTCCATGTGCCTACATGTAAAGCCTAAGGCACAGAGAGCACACCTCTCCACCCTTCCATGCACCTATGTGAGAAGCCTAAGGTGAAGACAGCATACCTCTCCACCCTTCCACACACATATGGGAAAAGCCTGAGGCAAAGAGAACATATGTAGGCGCATGCCCTTCCATGTGCCTACATGTAAAGCCTAAAGCAGGGAGAGCAGCAGCAAAGACCCCTGGGAACAGAACAATAAGTCATACACAGCATGAACAGGAGGAGCTGGGGTGGAGGCAGGTTGCAAAGCAGCTTGCAGAGGAAGCAGCAACAGTAGGCAGGTCAGAGCAGTTTAAATAGGGCGCCCTGAATGAGATTTACCAGTTGGTTGCATAGAAAGGAATTATGTGATCTATCAGCTGACTCCCTTCATCAGTGCTTCAGATCAGCTGATGTAGCTGGGGTGTGAGCTGAGCTGACATCACGTCCTGCCTGAACTGACGCTAGGCTCAGTTTTTGCAGTTTGGGTGAAGGGAGGCTATAAAGATGCATAATAAGTAAAACTCATACATAAATGTAAAAAGCTTAAAGAGTATCGCAGTGACTTTGCAGGACAGAAATGTGCCACCGTCAGGGAGCAGCGACATCATGGTGGAGCATGTATTCATTTAAATGTTCTGCTCAGCCATACGGTTAATGATAACACGCTGACTGTTTCACCTGAAGGTTAATTATCACAGACATGTTCTTGAATTATGAGCCACCTTGAAACCATGAGAGTGTGGAGAGGTGTGTGTGGAGAGGTGTGTGTGTGTGGGTGTGTGTGTGTGTGTGTGTGTGTGTGGGTGTGTGTGCAGGTAATCCAGCCTGAGGGTGGAGGCAGTGGTGGTGGGTGGAGGTGAGGCAGCAGTGATGATAAACAGGGCAGATGTTTATGTATGAAGCTGTAACAGTGATTCCACCTGCAGGCATGGACACACACTCTGCTCTGCTGACTGACGCTCCCACACACACACACACACACACACACACACACACACACACACACGCTGCTCAGGTCTAATGAAAATGTGAGGAACGTTATGAATACCACTTATTGTGTATTTTCTGCTGAAGGCATTTCTTATTGCAGTTATTGACTTGTGTAAGTGTTTTCACTCTCGGCCCCAGATGGAGCCAATAAGTGTGAAGAATGAGCTCCTAGTCACATTACACCCCTCTGATAAAGCTGCGACACACAGCGCTGGAACAAGTATTCAGATCCTGTACTGCAGTAAAAGTACTGATACCACACTGTGAAAATACTCAAGTAGAAGTACTGCATTCAAAACCTTATTAACCCATTGAATCTCCCTGAAATCTGTACAACCTGAGCTACGAGACTAAGGAAGTCAATAAACCATAATAACTGATAAAAGTATTGAAAATTCCATCAAAAAAAATACAAAATGTTGTTTATAGTCATCATATAGTCAACATGCCGGTGAAGATTCTCAGTCGTCCAGGTCATGGTTATCATAAGTGCTGTATCGTAGGCAACTAGACGTGCTTGCATTTCTTGAAGACATTTTGCCTCTCATCCAAGAAGCTTCTCCACATCTAGCTGACTGGTACGAAGTTGCAGTGTGTTGTGCCACAGCACAGGAGAGCCAGCTCCTCAGGTCAAGACTCCGCTGTCCACTTACATCTACAGGAGAAGGGACACTCCTTTGAGGACAGTAATGTGCACATCTTGGCCAGGGAGGAAAGATGGTTTGGAAGAGGAGTAAAAGAAGCCATCTATGTCAAGCTGGAACGACCGTCGTTAAACAGAGGAGGCGGCTCAAGACACCACTTTTCATCCACCTACAGTGCAGTCTTGGGATCCGTCCCCAGACGACTTCACACCCATTCACCCCTGGTCCCACCTAGGGCTGCCACTAACGATTACTTTCACTGTCTTCTAATCTGTCGATTATTTCTTCGATTAGTCGACTAATCATTTAATCAAAAAATGTGTTAAAATGTTGAAAATGTCGGTCTGTCTCGCCCAAACCCCAAAATGATGCCATCTAATGTCTTGTTTCATACTCACGCCGAAGGGTTTTAGTTCACTGTCATGGGAGAGTGTGTAAAGCCGCCAATATCTGAACGTAAGAAGCTGCAATAAGAGTATTTTGGGTACTTTTATAGTACTTTTCTATGAAAAATGACTCAAACCGATTCGTCGACTACTAAAATAGTCACCGATTATTTGAATAGTCGATTAGTCATCGATTAGTCAACTAATCGTGGCAGCCCTGGTCCCACCTGATCCTAATGACTCACACTGTGACCTTAACGACTCTGAAACTGAGGCCCTGTTTAGACGACAACGGTTCTCTAAAAACGGAAAAGTTTGTCCTTTGCGTTTTAAAAAACTTCTGTGTTTATATGACGACATTTTTGAAACGATCTCCGTTCACACGGAGCCGCAAAATCTACTGGAAACGCTGTAGTATGCACGCCAGGCCAATGGGTGGCAGTGTAAATTTGCAAAGCAACACCACGGCATGACGCCATGCACCTGCGCTGAAGCGCCTTCCTCGACAACGCGGTGATTACAAACCAAAACAAAGAAGACACAATGGTGAAAGCACGCACAGATAACTTTGTCTGGATGGACGACGAGGTGGAGTTGCTGCAGTAACAGATCTACACTTCACTTCAAATCAACAGGGTGAGCAGCACAAACAGAGCTCGCCATTGTTGTTGTGACGGTCGACTTTCTCGCACATGCCTAGTGACTGGAACCATAATGCACATGTGCAAAAAGTCTCGTTTTCAGAGGAACTGCATATTGCACGTTCCCATGACAACGGAGACGCTGCTGTTTCTAAAAAGTTGCACTCTGGAACCCGTTTTCAAAATGTTGTGTTTTCAGGCACCCAAAATGCCGCTGTCGTGTAAACGATCAGCCAAAACGCAACTAAAGTTTACTGTTTTCAGTTGAAATCATTGTCATATAAACGGGGCCTAAGAGCTCACGTGACCCCTATGACTCTGCAAGGGTTCCCACCCACACAGTGTTTATAGCCTGCAACTTCATACCAGTCATTCAGAACTGAAGAAGCTTCTTGGATGAGAGGCGAAACATCTTCAAGAAACGCTAACAAGTCCAGTTGCCTACGATACAGCACTTATGATCATATCGTCAAGTTTTTTCATCAGATTTTACAAAATAAAACCACAGAACATATCGATCCGAAAGATTTTCAAATATAGAAACATAAAGAAAATATTTCTTAACACTCTGTAAGTTATTAAAACTCTGTTCATTATTTAGTTTTTGAGATATGATAATGATCTTGATGGATTCATCTTTAATCCCTCTGACACTATGCAACTATGCTGCAATGTCTTGGTGAAAAGCAGCCACTTCTGGTGGCGCTATCCTCTCTGGAAACACAGTGACTGGTTGCTAAAAAACATCGTGTTTGGTGCCTAAAAAGATGGAGAAACAGCGATAACTCACTAAAAAACAAAAGACATTCTTGTTCGTTGGTCGGAACACTGGTCTGCAGCTTGGCAGGCGTAACATGGAAATGGAGTAAATGTACTTGGTTACATTCGTTTGCACACATTCTCAGCTGACATGACTTTGCATAAATGATGTGTGTGAACGTCCTCACAGTGACCCGTCCTCTCTGTGTGAGTGTCTGAAGACAGATTACATGTCTCTGGTGTCCTCACACAGTCTCTCCTCATTGTTCACAACACACGCACATGAACCTGAAGCTGAATCTCTGGCACACACCCCGAACAGCTCGGCAGTGACAGAACAAGTACTCACAAACAGTGTAGAAATACTCTATTACAAGTATTAGCATGATAATATACTTAAAGTGTGCAGGAGTAGCCACTGAAGTACTCAGTACCTTGAGATATGCATCACTGTCTACTGAAAGTAAGATTCATACACAGCTAACACAACTTTAGTCTTTAATCAGCATGTTAAAAATGTTAATATCGACTTGTCACTGCCAACAGGAAATGTTGGCACACTCCGCTCAGATAAAGAAAAAAATCCTCTGAGAACTTTAATGGGAAAAAGAAAGAAAGAACTCATTCATTCTTCCTTCAGTATCTGCAGCTGGTGACTGAAACAAGTTGAACATTTTGATGTTTAGACTCACAGCTCTCAGTTTATCTTCAGATGAGACTCTGGTCTGTGTTAAATATTAAAAAAGTCCAGGCTGTACTAACTTCCTGACATTATTATTATTATTATTATTATTATTATTATTATATAAACAAAACCAGGATCTGTCTGTAATCTTAACAAAATGTCTCCAGAACTACAGGTGCTGTGTTGTGGGAGGCCCTGATGGGCCTGGACCCGCCCACTTGTACAACGGGCCCATCCTAAGTGACTGGGAGAACTCATATTTTCGTAACTTAACTTGTTGATTATTAAAATAACATTTAAATACACAATAAAGACTAAAAAAAAAGTTTTCCTTTCTAAAAGAGATGAAGACGAGACAAAATTTATTACGCTATCGTCATGTGTGAAGTCTGGACCCATCATAAGTGCGTTTGAGGTCAGAGCAGCCACACACTCAGGAACACAACCTCTGATTGGTCAACGACTCAGAAACACAACCTCTGATTGGTCAACAGACTCAAAGCATAGTCAGCTGATAAACAACTAACAAAAACAGTAACTGTTCTCAACATGTAAAATGGATAAACAATAACAGCAGACATTCAGGGTCACATTTATCGTTAGACGCCACTCTTCAAGGATGGATTACAAAACTTTTGAAACACGGATCACACCAGAGTACTGGAACAGCATGACGGCTAACGTTAGCTTCTCCGCAGAAACACAGTCTCACATGCAGCCTTCCAGAGATATCTAAAGTTAGTAACATTATTTTTTATACGTAGAATAAAAATAGTGGACATAGCCTCGGTAACATCACACATTGGCTTGTGGACTCCTGTTTTGAAGCCTGGAGTTTGGTATTTTGGCTGTGGCCATCTGGGTTTTTTGCAGCCAGAAGAGGGAGCGCACATTGCACTGTCTATGCTGTTAAAGCAACACAGAATGACATAAAATTCAGCCAACCAAAACAAAACCAAGTGATGCCTCTTCCAACTGATGCAGGATTTATACTTCTGTGTCGAATTGACACCGTACCTGCGGCATAGGCTCTGTGTCAGTATAGAGCCTTTGCCATACCCTACGCCATAGCCTGACGTGCACCGCCCCAGAGATGTAACTTCATGTTGGGGTGACGCAGACCTCCTGTCTGTTTCTGTCAGCTGAAACCATTTCCCTCAGTGTTTTGTCAGTGAACCTTGTGAGCTGTAATGCAGCCTAACTTTGTTACGTTACCTTTGTTAAATGTTGCTGTTGTCCCTGGCTTCATATGAGCAGAGGAAATCTCTGCTAGCCACTAGGCTAATTAATACAATGTAAAATGCCATAGGCTTGTGCTAATAACGTTAGCATGTTGTATTTGTGGGGAAAATGTGTCCAGATAAAGACAAGTGTTTGTGAATGCTGCGAGTTATAGTGAAGCTGATTTGTGTTTGACACTGTCTCTATTAAGCCATGTTTAATGTGTGTTTAACGTGTGTTTAATGTGTGTTTAATGTGTGTTTTGAATCAACTAAACTTTACAGCACTTCACAGAAACCTCCACCGCCGACTAGTGTTTTGGAGGTGTAACTGCAGAGTGACACAGACACACCACCGCACAAGTATAAATGCTCACAACAGTGTAGGCTACGGCGTAGGGTCTGATACACAAGTATAAATCCTGCTTAAAAGGCAAGCTAAGTGAAGCTCCTGGAACAATGCAGTTACCTTCATAATCCAGCCGGTGTGCTGCAGTCAGCTCCCAGGGAAGGACGCCCTGGAGCCGGGCAGTTTGCTGCTGGATTAACAGAGGTAAGGATGAAGTTGTTGGAGGGTAAAAATACAAACAATGTGCTTTATGACTCCTTGACAGGAGTTAGCAAGCTAACGACTATCAGGACTGTGAGTCTTCCACACCAAAATACAGCTGCAGGCTACCAGCGAGCTACACTGTGTCAGCTTTGACATGTTTTATTGGGGAGAATAACTGCGTCCAAGTCTTATAATCGTTGGGAAATCCCCGCTGTTTATTGTAACATGACGGCTAAACTGTTGGTGACGTGTAGGGCAGTATGGAGGTCAGCAAAAATGATCGTGATGTCCGTATATCATACCATAACTTGATGACAGGCCGACCTGGGACCCGTCAGACTCTGGCCTGGTATCCAGACTTTAATTTTCCACAGTCCATCCTGACTTTAGCGCAGCGGGGCTATCAGACGTCCTGGACTGAATAAACATTACAAATAAACATAATCGAGGCAGCAAACACATTTCCTCCAAAACATATTAGGCAAAACAAATCAGGGCGATGTGGATGTGTTTTGGAGGAGACGGCGTTGTCGGTGCAGACAGCAGATGTTTTCAATCACTTTGAGTGTAATGAAATGCTCAAGTGTGTTTTGAATTATGTTGATTGCATTACATGATTCTGAAGAAAAAGCTGCTTTACGAAACACACCCATTTAATTGCGAGGCCATTACGGCTCCTAACACCTATTCTGTGACGTGGTGAAAGGACAAGGCGGCGGCACGATGAGGCTGTGAGCAGCTGGTTGGAGGGAGCTGTGCTGCACTGCGTCTCCTCTACATTTAAATCTGCACACGTGCATTTTGCCTGCTTGCATGTAGAAAGTGTGTGTATATGTGTCAAGGTGTGTGTAAAAAGCTGAATTTGAGGAATCTCAAAGTGCTTAGTTGCACTCCTCCCTGGTGCTCCTCTCAGCTTTCACTCCCCCTCTTTAATTATTACTGACAGAGGAGAGAGGACACGTCCACCCTCTCAAACAACCGCTGTCTTTAACTCATCTTCTGTTTTCTATCGTGTCGTGACCGAGTGCTGCAACATCAATTCACCACCTCCTCATTCTCTCTCTTCTTTTCTCTGCCTTTGGATTGTTGTTTCATGAAAGCAGCTGTAATCAATATTCTTATATTTAATGTTTTTTAATAACAAACACCAAACGTTAAAATGCTGCTCAGGTACTCTGTCCTCTACCTGCTCAGGTACACTGTCCTCTACCTGCTCAGGTACTCTGTCCTCTACCTGCTCAGGTACTCTGTCCTCTACCTGCTCAGGTACTGTGTCCTCTACCTGCTCAGGTACACTGTCCTCTACCTGCTCAGGTACACTGTCCTCTACCTGCTCAGGTACTCTGTCCTCTACCTGCTCAGGTACTCTGTCCTCTACCTGCTCAGGTACTGTGTCCTCTACCTGCTCAGGTACTCTGTACTCTACCTGCTCAGGTACACTGTCCTCTACCTGCTCAGGTACTGTGTCCTCTACCTGCTCAGGTACTCTGTCCTCTACCTGCTCAGGTACTCTGTCCTCTACCTGCTCAGGTACTCTGTCCTCTACCTGCTCAGGTACTGTGTCCTCTACCTGCTCAGGTACTGTGTACTCTACCTGCTCAGGTACTGTGTACTCTACCTGCTCAGGTACACTGTCCTCTACCTGCTCAGGTACTCTGTCCTCTACCTGCTCAGGTACACTGTCCTCTACCTGCTCAGGTACTGTGTCCTCTACCTGCTCAGGTACTCTGTCCTCTACCTGCTCAGGTACTCTGTACTCTACCTGCTCAGGTACTCTGTCCTCTACCTGCTCAGGTACTCTGTCCTCTACCTGCTCAGGTACTCTGTCCTCTACCTGCTCAGGTACTCTGTCCTCTACCTGCTCAGGTACACTGTCCTCTACCTGCTCAGGTACTCTGTACTCTACCTGCTCAGGTACTCTGTCCTCTACCTGCTCAGGTACTGTGTACTCTACCTGCTCAGGTACTCTGTCCTCTACCTGCTCAGGTACTCTGTCCTCTACCTGCTCAGGTACTGTGTCCTCTACCTGCTCAGGTACACTGTCCTCTACCTGCTCAGGTACTCTGTCCTCTACCTGCTCAGGTACTCTGTCCTCTACCTGCTCAGGTACTCTGTCCTCTACCTGCTCAGGTACTCTGTCCTCTACCTGCTCAGGTACTCTGTACTCTACCTGCTCAGGTACTCTGTCCTCTCCCTGCACAGGTACACTGTACTCTACCTGCTCAGGTACTCTGTCCTCTACCTACTCAGGTACTCTGTCCTCTACCTGCTCAGGTACTCTGTCCTCTACCTGCTCAGGTACACTGTCCTCTACCTGCTCAGGTACACTGTACTCTACCTGCTCAGGTACTCTGTACTCTACCTGCTCAGGTACTCTGTCCTCTACCTGCTCAGGTACTCTGTCCTCTACCTGCTCAGGTACACTGTCCTCTACCTGCTCAGGTACTCTGTCCTCTACCTGCTCAGGTACACTGTCCTCTACCTGCTCAGGTACTCTGTCCTCTACCTGCTCAGGTACACTGTCCTCTACCTGCTCAGGTACTCTGTCCTCTACCTGCTCAGGTACACTGTCCTCTACCTGCTCAGGTACTCTGTCCTCTACCTGCTCAGGTACTCTGTCCTCTACCTGCTCAGGTACTCTGTCCTCTACCTGCTCAGGTACACTGTCCTCTACCTGCTCAGGTACACTGTCCTCTACCTGCTCAGGTACTCTGTCCTCTACCTGCTCAGGTACACTGTCCTCTACCTGCTCAGGTACTCTGTCCTCTACCTGCTCAGGTACTCTGTCCTCTACCTGCTCAGGTACACTGTCCTCTACCTGCTCAGGTACTCTGTCCTCTACCTGCTCAGGTACACTGTCCTCTACCTGCTCAGGTACACTGTCCTCTACCTGCTCAGGTACTCTGTCCTCTACCTGCTCAGGTACTCCAGCAGCAGGGCTGTACTGGTGTCACTGGGAGCTCAGGTACAGACAGACTGCAGTGGGGGCCGTTGGGAATAAATGGGGGCAATGACTTCATAAAGTTTTACATTTAAATCATGATATTGGTCACAGAAGTCCTGATTGGATCCAGGCTTATCCTCCTCTGCTTCCTGCCTATCCCTCTCCTGTCCTCAGCTCCTCGCCGGCCTCTCTCGTCTCAACATGAGCTCATTGTTGATGATAATTGAGCGTTCAGGCCGTTTGATGTAACGTTACGTGAGTCTGCTGCTCCAGATGAAAAGTTTGGAGAGAGCAGCGTATTCGATTCTTGTGAAACCGCAGAGGCTAAACCCGTCATTATGCCTGTCAAGTGTGTGTGTGTGTGTGTGTGTGTGTGTGTGTGAGATAAGGGGTTGGGGGGGGGGGATTTGTTTTCTTTATCCTTAATGAGTACACACATACTCAGCTGAGCACTTCCAAAGAAGAAACTGAGAATAATTTCAGCCCTAATCACTGTAATTAGTGTGTGTGTGTGTGTGTGTGTGTGTGTGTGTGTGTGTGTGTGTGTATGTGTAGCCCTATTTTCCATAAAATACATGCCATATGTGCTAATGTTGTGTACCCAAGAGGGCTAATTACATAAAGGTGCATCTCATCTGCAGAAATCTCTTCATGAAGTTCATCCTCCACTTTGTCTTTGTGGAGACAAATAAAGAATTCGAGTCAAACAGGAAACTGGAAACCTTATGGTGAAATGGAACTGCTGATTTAATGTTGCGATGACTTTGTAGCATCTAAACGTTTGTATTCCACTGCTGGAGAGATGGGTTGTCTCTGCAGTAGGAAGACGAAAAATACATTTGAAATTGGCGCCACACGACCAGAAAAAACAGAGACAAAGGACTGTGACACTTGCTTTTGCTGAAGAGGTAGAAAATCTACAACTACCAGAATGCACTGTGCTGCATCGGGCCAATAAAGGGGGATGGATGTGTCGGCAACCACTGACTTCACCCTGGAGGCCGGTGTTCACTTCCTGTAAGACTGCAAAGCCAAACCCTGTTCTTTGTTCCTCAACCCAAACACGTGAGTTTATTGTTGAGGGAAAAAAAAAGTTCTGGGTTACTGTAGAAACAAGGCGGTGCAACATGGCCATGGACCTGCTCCCTACGATATAAACCAACCTGGTCTCACTCTGAAGTCGTCAAATATACGCACTAGGTCAGTCACAGCTGGCGTCACACACTGACAAAAAGAGTCGTCCTTTCACGTCGGCATGATACGTGGCCGGTGGCCATTATTGTGTAATAGTGCCTGGCGGCGTCAGGACAACAGTAAGTTAATGGGGAAGAAGTCCGAGTAGGAGGGGCGCGACAGGTGGTGGATGGGTCAAACAATCACTGACTTTCACTCCAAAGCCCAGTGGCTACTTCCTGTAAGATTGTAAAGCCAAACCCTGTTCTTTTTTCCTAAACATAACCACGTGCGTTTGTTGTTGAAGGAAAACAACATCAGTTGGTGGTGTTGTACCGACGTATTGCTTTTATTTTGAAAGAGACTGTATGCAAACTGTACATTTCCTGTGAAAACAGAAGTGTATTTTGAAAACAGACAATGCATGTAACAGGCTGAAGTTGACACGGTGTCCCAGAACGTCAACAACCAACACGCCCAGGGTACCTTGGACGTCATATGTGGACGTGGAAAGTCCATGACCAAACGTGGACATGTGACGAGGTCACAGTGAGAGTGTTGTCTCACTGTATCTCTAAGGCTAAGCCCAGCCAGCCTACAGAGGAAACTAATTTCAGAAAGAACAAAAAAAATGTTATGTGACATTACAGTGACCTATGACCTTTGACAACCAAATTCTAATGAGTTCATCACTGAGTCTAAGTGGACATTTGTGCCAAATTTGAAGAAATTCCCTTGAGGAGATTTTGAAATATTGTGTTGTGTTTCCAGCCACAGTTGCTGTTGGCACGGAGGCATAAAGAAAAACCTACTTCGTTTTATGATGATGGACGTGATCCAATCTGCAGAATAAATGTTGACATTGTACATTTCTGCAAACCACAGATACGGTATATTAATATGACTACATTAAAACAACGCTGTGCTCAATGTGTGGTTGGGTTTAGGCATAAAAAACACTTGGTTAAGGTTGGAAAAAGTTCATGTGCTTAGAATATCTTGGGTTACAATCCTGCCCAGAGAGACAACAATGTCTCATTCAAAAACAACCACATTTTTTGGCACTATCGCCACTTGAGAAACAGTGACACGTTGCTAAAAAACAGCAATGTTTGGTGCCTAAACAGCTGCTGGAAACTGGAAACATTTTCTTCTGGCGACTGAGCTGGAAGGACGGGCATTAAACACGTTTGTTGGAGCTCCGGGAAACACACAGTGTGTTTCAGCGAAAGAGACGCTGAAAGTAAACTTAACTTTATTTGCAAGAAAGCTCCGATGTAATAATCATCTACTGAAACACACACCTGCCTGCACCACATTAGGCCGTTCTCTAAACTCGGCATGACTCATAAGGAGCCGTTTGAATCGAACACACACACACAGCAGTTTCCTGAGGGTTGTGTAGTCAGCAGTAAACAAAATGAGCACTTAAGTTTGTCTGCTTCCACATAATCAATATCACTACAGCAGCTTAACAATACGGCTTTATGTGTGTGTGTGTGTGTGTGGTATTAAACACGGGGCATGGAGATGTAATGAAATAACTACAGAGCTATATTAGTCTCATTAAATGTTGGCTGTTACATTTAACAGTCCACCAAACAATATTTTTTATGGAACTCTGAGAGACTTGCAGACGAGTGTTAGTGCCAGTTAGGCACAAAGGAAAAATAGAATTGCCACCCTGTGGTTGTATGACTCCGCCCACCAGTCCACCCTGTGGTTTTATGACTCCGCCCACCAGTCCACCCTGTGGTTGTATGACTCCGCCCACCAGTCCAGTGTCTCTGACAGTCTCCATCCATGTCAGTGAAAACATGGATGCTTCACACACAGAAGATCTATACAATCAGCACAAGGATACCATGAGGGAATTTCTACATATTTCACACAAACATCTGCTAGAATTCAAGGAGGAACTGATTAGATTTTGGTGGTCAAAGGTCAAGTCACTGTGACCTTGTCTGACTCATTCTGGTGAAAGCCATATCTCATGAACAGCTTGAGGATTTTTTTCATATTTGGCACAAATGTCCACTTGACTTGACTCAACAATGAACTGATTAGAATTTGGAGGTCAAAGATCAATGTGACCTCACAAAACATGTTTTTGTCCATAACTGAAGAATTCATACACTAATTATGACAAAACAAACACAAATGTCTAACAGGATAAAATAATGACGGTCAACATTTTCAAAGGTCAACATTTTGGAATTTTGGAGGAAACCGGAGCACCCGGAGGAAACCCATGCTGACACTGGGAGAACATACAAACACCACGCAGAAGGACTACCCCACCTCAAAGTTCAAACCAGGAACTGTCTTGCTGTGAGGTGACGATGCTAACCACTGCACCACCAGCAGATACTCAGCATTAAATGACTGGGATTGGGATTGGGGGAAAAATAACCTCCAGACTCTGATGCTGCTCTGAACGACGACAACGACGACAAAACAGAGTCCTGATTATCAGCCAGGAGAGACTGAGGACGCTTCTTTGAATCCATGGACGAGGAGGAAGCTGCCTCGACGAGCTCATCTTGTAAACCACGACCCCATAAGAGGAAGAGAAAAAGGAATTTAAACAACAGATTCCTTGGTGGAGGGAGCAGATATCCCTGACCCTACTTCACCCTCAGGCCCAAACAAAGTGAGGATGTGGAATGAAGCGACATCTCTACAGTTTGGCAGAGTGAGGACGTTTTGTAAAGTGATAAATATTTTTAGTTTGGAGGATTTGTTGGTTTGAGATGATCTGAACTCTTCCCCGAGTTTACAGTAAACTCACTTCCTCTCGTGTGACAGAGAAGAAATAAGTGAGAGTTTACGAAATGGAAACTTGTCCTTTTCTACGTGTGATTACAGAGAGCCACTTATCCCCGGAGGAGGCAGAGAGGAGGAAGTCTTTCCAGCGTGAAAAACTTCCAATTTGAGGGGAATAAATGGGCCGTGACGGCAGGAGATCTGATTCTGAATTCAGCGTCTCTGGAACTGTCTCCTGCATATTCACACTCATACATTTAAAAACACATGCTGTCCACATTCATATGCATGCTCTGCTGACGCTCGCCACACTGTTTCTGTGTGTGCATCTGTCAGGCAGCTGAGAATGAGATGAGTAAACAGCAAACAGTGGCGTCTCTCTGCGGAGCAATACTAATCAGCCTCCAGCTCACTCATTAGCCCGCATGCTAAATACCCCGCTCATTAGCCCGCATGCTAAACACATCAGTCATTAGTCAGGCTCGTAAATTAGCCATTTATTTGACTGCATGCTTAATACCAATGTCAATGTTAAATGTGTAATTTAGCAGGCTGAACTCTAAGCACCTCTGTGATTAGGCGCTGGCTCGGGCCACTTACTGGACAGAATACTTACAGCCTGAAATATTAGCATGCATGCTAAGTAGCCTCGGTCAATACTAAGTGCCCCGATCTATTAGCTAAAGGATTTGGCAATCTAGTCCGAGCAATTACTTAAACACTGACTGGTCACTGTGAGCCTGAACCGCACTTTATAAATTCTGCACCTTCAGCAGCTCAGAGCGGAGAGAGGTGGAGGAGGGGAGGAGGGGAGGAGGGGAGGAGGTCCAGCGTTGGGCTACGTACTCTAAAAATGTAATATATTACTCATTACTCTTTTCAAAAGTAATAATAATACTTAACGTATTACTCCCTGCCAACAGTAATTCATTCCACTAGTCGTTATATTACTTTGCTGTTACACACCATAAATCTGGTAATTGCGTGTCTCCCCAGAATACACGTGTGTGTCAGGGTGATGTGAGCTGTAGCTACATCTTCAGTCAAACTGTGATTTTCTCAAAGTTCTGTCTGACAGACAGGTAACAACTGGTGGAGCAACATTTCATCCACCACATATCCAACCACCAGCTTCATCACTTCTCTGTGTCTGCAGCTGTCCACCAGTAAAACCTAGTTTGGGTTGTTTAGCCAGCGCAGAGCTACAGCCGACCTCTGCAGCCGAGGAGGCTCACCTTTGTTGGGGTGTAGAGGCTAAGCCAATGCTGTAAGCCACTGAGATGCTGCATCCGAGATGACTTAACTGACATGCTGATTGTTAGCGTGTCTGATGAATTAAAGTCTGAGTCAAACTTGCCAGCTGAGCACTCCGTCTATTTATTGTCCATCACAAACTTGTCAGTGTCCATTAAACTCGAATATGTTTCCAACAATACTCAAAAACATCCACACACTTCTGGGTGGCACACCTGACCAGACAAAGAAAGGTTCCTACTACAGCATATGTAGGGATGACAGCTAATCACCCCGTGAGACCTGATATCCAATACAACACACACATCATACAAAGAAAGATAATTAAATCATATTCTGCTCCAACAGGTGCAGTGTATTTCCTGGAGCTTCATATTGCTGTGCTGTCGGACATAGCAGCCGAGGTGTTTCAGACTGGACGGTTGACGACATGTTTTTCGCAGAGGAAAGAGTTTCAGTACTACTTCCTCTAGCAGAAGTGTTCATGTCACCTTTCCTTGTGACAAAATCAAAGTAATGAGAGTATTTCCAGCTGCTGAGGTAAAAAGGCACTGGATGTATCACACCAGACAAAATGAACGCTTCTTTGCAAATGTGGCACAATAATCTTTTTATCTTGATTATCTTGTTTTCATTATCGTTCGAAGCCAAAATCCTAATTGAAAATAAAATTTGATTAATCGCTGAGCTTTAATCTCATTAACCTCCGCTGTCTCATCAGCTCAGTGGCTTCAAACGTGCCCATGACTTTGTTTTCTCTCAGTACCGTATGAAACATGATCGATCTGGACAATAATAAGTCCACGCGTCTGTGAAGACACAAAGAGACACACACATGTATGGACAGCACGACCCTGCAGGACGTGGAAACGAGGAACTCCCAGGAAATGTTTGGATGTGTACTGAGCTTTAATCCTGGTGATTACAGCACATGTCACATCTCTGTTGTTACTGTCACATTGTTCAGCTGACATGTCATGATGTCATTTACAGTGTTGCATGGACCCCATACTGTGCAGCTTTCTATACAGCTTTAAATCCCTGTTTTACTGAAGTCATGCATTTTGTTTTTGTCAGTACCCCCCGCTGGAAACATGTTCCAGTACGTCTGAGCCGTGTGCATGTTCCTCTGTCAACATGTGAGCGATTATCTGCCTCAGCACATGACGGCGGTGACTGGAAGCTGCCTCCTCAGCACCAAACGTCTCTGGATGATTCTCTGCGTGACGTGTGCTGGCGCACCACATGTGTCTGTTAACTAACGGCAGCTGGAGGCAATCAGGCAGCAGGTGTCTGCAGGGGTGGACACGATGTCAGTGAGCAGAGCTGATGGTGCTGCACCAGGTCTGTGAACGCCACAAGAGCACCTTGAACTCAGCTCAAGTACCTTCACCTGCGAGGAGCTGCGGGCAGCTGCAGGTGTCGAGCTCCGTGTGAAAGCTTCTCTGCCCCCACATCCCCGTCAGATCGGCTCGAGTGGCGCTCCATCCACTCCACCTGTCATGTTCCCATTCTGTTGGTTTCAAGTGACTTTAAAGTGGATGTTAAGTAACACTACAAAAGTGGTTATTGTTACGGCCGAGGTGCAGCTGTGAGCACGAGCAGCACACGTCACTTTTAAATCCTGAGTGTGAAAAACATGAAGAGAATCACTGATTTGATCATTAAAGTGGAAACAACTGTAAAACACAGAAAATTCTGGAATCTGCCTAAAAATAAAAATCAGGTTTGTTACAACAACAAATGTTTTTTCACAGCAGCACTGAATAAGACAGAGGAGACACGCCGCTTCTGTCTGTCACAGAGGAAAATATCTGCATTGTTCGTTTCTGCAAATGACATTTTGTTACATTTAAACCTCATTATTAGTATTATTATTATCATTCATTCTCCGTAACTGCTTCTCCTGTTGGGGGTCGTGGGGGGTGGAGAGAGAGAGAGGCAGGGTTCACCCTGGACAGGTCACCAGACTATCACAGGACTGACACATAGAGACAGATGTTTTGGGGGCACTTTCCCCTCAGGAAACACAGGGATGTCTCCAGAAAAAACAACCGCTTGGTCTAGCTCTACAGTGATATCGCGATAAAAAGCCAAAATTTTTCTCACCAAAATCAGGTATTTTGAGCCAAACCATGATCTTTTCCTGACCATGGATGTGATTTTTGTGCCTAAACTTAACCACACATTAACCACAGTGCTTTTAAAACAACTTCAACATAATCATGACATCAAAACCTGAAACTGCATTTAGTGGCTAAAAACCAGTGACAGGTCACTGAATAATCTCTGCACTGGAGATAGCTGCGGCCGGAGGCATTGTGTTTATAAATGCAATATCTCAGGAAAAAGGAAATTCCTTCACATTTGGCACAAACATCACTTTGACATAAGAATAAACTGATAAGGTTTTGGTAGTCAAAGGTCAAATGTCACTGTGACCATATGTACATTTCATTTTAATACACGTGAAATCTCAAGAATGCCTTAAGGGTATTTCCTTAAATTTGGCACAAACATCCACTTGGACTCAATGATGAACTAGATAGATTTTGGTGTTCAAAGTTCAAGGTCACTGTGACCTCACAAAACATGTCTTTGTCCATAACTGAAGAATTCATTCACTAATTCTGACCAAACTTGACACAAATGTCTAACAGGATAAAATAATGAAGGTCAAAGGTCAAAGGTCATCTTGACTGTGACATCATCATGTTTTAACGTCATATCTCAGGAACAGAAGGGGAGACATTTGGTCAGATACTGAATTGGTGACTCTAATCTTGACACTGTGCTGATTGTATAGATCGTCTGTGCTGCTGGGTTTTGTAGCTTCTTTGCAGTAACGTCCATATTTGAATCTTTGTCTCCTGTCGTGGCTCCACATGAGTCTGAAGAGACAAACATGTAAACTGTTGCTGCAACTTGACTGGTTGGCGGAGGCGTACAACCGAGAGGTGGTGATTCTGATTATGTATTTAGACATTTGCACACAGACAGCTGTCTAATGGACCTGAACTGCTGAACGTGTCCTCTGGGAAATCTTCAGCCCGTTCTGTAACGACTCAGACGATGCTCATTTTTGTTGAGTTTCGGACCTCAGAACTAGTTTACATCAAAATGTAATTATGAGTCATTAAGACGGTAACGTGGGAAAGTCAGAGCTCAAGTAAACACTGTGCGGATTATGTTAATGTGATCGACCTGTTAATCAGAGAAACTCTGTGTCATGTTTGAAGTTCAGTGGAATTCTTCAAGTTTGGCACAAATGTCCACTTTGGCTCAAGGATGAACTGATTGGATTTTGGTGGTCAGAGATCAAAGGTCAAGGTTACTATGACAAAGTCTGTCTCTTTCTTGTGAATGTGATATCTCACAAACACCTTGAGAGAATTTCCCCAAATTTGGCACAAATGTCCACCTGGACTTAGACTCACAAGTCAGTCTTTGGACACTTTGCTTAACTAAAGACTGATGACTTTCTCCCTGATTTTGTGTTTAGATGGGCGGATACAATTTCAGAGTTTAAAAAACTCCCTACGTTGCAGAACCAATAGTAAATCTGCAGGGCGGTCCTTCGGTGGCTCGCTGAACTCTTGTGCTCGTAAACATGGTCTGACTAGAAACACGTGTAGCGGTACAAAATGGCTCAGCCGTGCTCGCAGAAAACGCCGTCAAAGTTAGTGGATGTTTGTCACGTTTGCGGCGACACATTCTCGCCAACTAAAAGAAACAAACATAATCTTTTACAAGGCCATGACTCATCCGTCCGGCCGGACTATAGAGGCAATCGCCTTGTAAACAACAAGGCGATTCCCTCTATAGTCCGGGTAGAAAACCAGCAGAGCTTTTAGCTATATATATATAGATATATATATATATAGCCTATATATCACATTTTTCACATCACTGTATCACCGTTTGGACTAATCCGATGTTTGTAAAGTCTATAAACACAATGATTGAACAAACATTACTATTTCTGTGTGCACGTTTAGCTGGGCTAACCGTTAGCCGTTAGCCCTGTTAGCTGTTAGCGGTGTCTATAATAGGTAATAACTCATTAAACAGTCCATGAAAAAAATATTTTTTCCAGCGGATATCTTAGTTACAACATGATTGAGCTAGCAAAGCAGTTTTGTGTTGCTATGTGTGGTATTTATTCAGTTTTGGGAAATCACGATGTCTAGAAAGCATCAGTGGCTGCAGCTGACAGGGACAGCTAACAGCAGCAGCAAAGCTAACATCTGGACGTCATCTGTTAAAAGCCTCCCGTTGTCGGATACGACATGAAACTACTCCAGTTAGCTCAATAATGTTGTAACTAAGACATCCGCTAGAAAAAATATTTTCTTCACGGATGAGCACACATTTGATAAAACGGAGTTTAATCTCTCGGCATCCATTTTCAAGCTCTCTGTGTGTTTGTTTCCTTGCGGACGAGAAAAGGGGGAGCGCACATTTCCAAGAAGGCGTGTCCTTTTCAAAAATGCAAGAGGCGTTGCTTTGTTGCCGGCCGTTTTCTCCGGTGTGTTAAACACACTTTAGAAAGGAGTGTCCCCAGACTATCAGAAGGTGGAGATCTCTGACTGTCTGGTGGCGAGACTAACCTGGACTCAGTGATGAACTGATTAGAATTTGGTGGTCAAAGGTCACTGTGACCTCACAAAACATATTTTGGCCATAACTCAAGAATTCATACGCATAATAATGATGATAGTATTATATATATATATTATATTATATTATCATCTACAATTATGTCAAAACTTCACACCAGTGTCTAAAATAAATGAAAATAATGAAGTGATGACTGTCAGATTATTATCGGATTAATATTCTATGCAGATCAGCTAATCGACAGATTGAAACATTTCCCATCACGTTGACAGAAAACAACTTCTGCAGACTTGTTGTTCTCAGATGTTTTTTTAAGACACAGTTTTTATTATCTGTCCAGGTGGGGATTAACAGGAAGGACCAAACACAAAGACAGAGGAAGTGATGATGTGAGCTGTGCGTTGACCCTGACTGTTGAATAAAACATCATTTTGAAGATGCACAGCTGGAAATCATCGTATGAGATAAAGGAGGTGCATTTTTTTACATTCTGAATTTCATTCCAAGCAGACGATAAGAATAAAGTGTATTCATCTTCTTACTCCTCGTCCTCCCAAAAGTAATGATATTCAGGATTACAATGCAGCTCTGCGCTGGAATAGATTAAAACTTATATCAGGGTTGTGAGTGCAGGACATCCAGAGCACCGACTCTTAACTGGGGGGGTTCCTCTGTGGTATCCACACAGCATGTATGCAGCAACACACACAATCAATTAAACAATATGTAAATGATGATCACATTACAAAAACTATATTCACATATTTGTGTTTAGGGGGACAAAAAGAATTGACAAATGACCCAGTCACCAGAAAAATGTTCGTATTGTACATTTCTACAAACACAGATACGTTATATTTACAGGTTCTGATGTCGTGGATACGTTGAATCTTTATGTCACCAGTTCAGTATCTGACCAAATGTCTCCCCTTCTGTTCCTGAGATATGACGTTAAAACATGATGATGTCATTGTCAAGCTGACCTTTGACCTTTTGACCTATAAGTTTTGTTATAATTAATATATGAATTCTTGAGTTATGGCCAAAAGCATGTTTTGTGAGGTCACACTGACCTTTGACGACCAAAATCTAATCAGATCATTTTTCAGTCCAAGTTGGACGTTTGTGCCAAATTTGTACAATTTCTACCAAGGCCTTCTTAAGATACTGCTTTCACAAAAAGAGATAGACATCAGGTCACACTGACCTTGGATGACCTGGATGTTTGTGCCAAATCAGAAAAAGGTCAAGGTCATCAACGTCAATTTTGGCCAAAAATATGTTTTGAGAGTTCACACTGACCTTGATGTTTGACCACCAAAATCTATTCAGTTCATTGCAGAGTCCAAGTTGATGTTTGTGCCAAATTTAAGAAAATATCCTAAAGGCATTCTTGAGATTTCACGTGCATGAAAATTAAACTGACACAAGGTCACAGTGACCTTTGACCACCAAAATCTTATCAGTTAATTCTTAAGTCCAAATGATGTTTGTGCCAAATCTGAAGAAATTCCCTCAAAGCGTTCCTGAGATATTGCATTCATAAGAGTGGGATAGACGGACTACCCAAAAACATAATGCCTCTGGCCGTGGCTGTCACCGGTGCCGAGGTAATTCAGTGACCTGTCGCTGGTTTTCCAGCAGCTTTTTAGCCACTAAATGCAGGTGCAGGTTATGATGTCGTATATGCTGAAACTTTATGTTTTGACAACACTGTGGTTAATGTGTGGGTTATTTTAGGCACAAATGTCACTTGTCTATGGTCAGGAAAAGATCATGGTTTGGCCTAAAATACCTGATTTTGGTGCCACAATCCTGACAGGTAAAGCAGCGATGTGTCAAAAACAAACAGAGGCACAAACAGAGACTCTGTGCTCTTTCCATCCAAGATAGTGTCACACCCTCAACTCAAACCACCAAACTGTCACAATCTGAGAACTCGTCTTCTGCTGCTGGAACGCTCTCAGTCCTTCACTTCCTCTGACCCTCCAGAGGCGGAGTCACCCGTCAGCCCTCTGCTCTCTCTGTGCGGTGAGCACTGCACTTTTAAGTATCCATGGCGGCAGCAGTCACAGCGGGCATCAGAGCCATTTCACCGGCTGGGTTGTCTCGGCGTTGCTTTGGTCCCACCAGGAGCTCAGAGCAGAGGTGAAGAAATCAGCTCGCCGTGCAGAGAGCTGCCCGTGACTAATGCTGCAGCCTGCAGCCTGCCCTCTTGTACACGACTCCCTCCAGGGACAGCTTAGACCAATCCCTGCGCAGATTACTCAAAGCCTGAGCTCTCCATCCTCCCTGCAGCCCCAGCCAGACTCCTCATTCAGATAAAACAATAATTATACAGTTTGTGTTGCCTTACAGCCACACAAAGGCTTTATTTTCTGAGTCTGATCATCTGTCATGCTTTGATGTGGCAAACTGTTTCAATTGGACTGTTTTTGTCCCAGCTGTTCATAAATCTGGATCTCAGAGGGATTAAAAATCAATGAAAAGTGTTTTTTTTTTTTTCAAAGCTTTTCATGAGTGTATCAAATCGATTTACGAAGAAATTAATTATCTTCTTCTGGCCGTCGTTCACCTGAATCTCTCTCCAGGAGTTCTCCATTTCACCTCCCGTCTGAAGTGCTGAAACTTTAAAGAGCTCTACGTGAGCATGTTAGCCGAGGGGTGACTGCATTGTTTCATGTCATCAGTCCGTCTTGAGTGCCCATATTCTGTTCTTGGAAATCGACTTTTTCTCTCCGTCTGACTTGTCTCTTTCTATTTCTGTCATTTCCTGCAGATATTTTCTACAGAAGCGACTGTTCATGCAGGAGAAGGTTTTCGCCCTCAACATCTCTAAAGAATGGTGACTCATGAAAGAAGCCATTTATCTTAAATGTCTCCTCGTTTTCCTCCCACATAACTGAGTGACAACAGTGCAGTGTTTAAAAAACACAGCACGGCTAGTCACCAGGAAACCAAACCGACCAGTTCGCCACCAAACTACCACGTCTGATTCACAGCCCTGTGTGTTCCTGAACGTTACTGTATTTCAAATACACTGATGGTATTTTCTGAATAAAGTCTAAAGACACAGACTCAGTCCAGTGGGGGAGAACAGGGGAGACTGTCACACTTTTTTCTTTGATTTGAATCCCTTAAAAACTGTAACTATAGATTCACTTCAATGTGTGACGGAGACCTGAAGTGTCAAACAGGACGGGAGTGACTTTACTCTCTTTAACGGTCCAGTCTGGAGGATTCAGGGAGCATATTGGCCGAAATATTCAGTCTGTTTTCTTTAGTGCATAATCAGCTGAAAATAGGAATCGCTGTGTTTTCGTCACCTTAGAATGAGACGTTTATACATCATCATCCTCACTGTGACCTCGTCACATGTCCACGTTTGGTCATGGACTTTCCACGTCCACATATGACGTCCAAGGTACCCTGGGTGTGTTGGTTGTTGACGTTCTGGGACGCCGTGTCAACTTCAGCCTGTTACATGCATTGTCTGTTTTCAAAATACACTTCTGTTTTCACAGGAAATGTATAGTTTGCATACAGTCTCTTTCAAAATAAAAGCACTACGTCAGTACAACATAGCTTTTCCAAACAGGGTTATGCCCCCAAAACCAGATATTCTAAACTAATTCAACTTTTCCCAAACATAACCGAGTGGTTCTTGTGCCTCAACCTAACCACACATTAACCTCAGTGTTGTTTCAACACAGCCGTATACATGTAACGTACCTGTGGTTTGCAGAAACGTACAATGCCAGCATTTATTCTGCTGACTGGAGCACGTCCATCATCATAAAACGAAGTAGGTATTTTTATGCCTCCGTGCCAGCAACAGCCGTGGCCAGAAACACGACACCATATTTCAAGAAACAAACGAGTTTGGTGGGACGAGACAAGATCTCCATGACACACGGACATGATGACGACAGAGAGAGATGATGCACCTCAAAGAGAATATTATTTTCATTATTATTATTATTATTATTATTATTATCATTATCTTACTATATAATGATGAAAACTCTGTGTGTGTGTTCCATGTTTTTCTCCTCACTGACTTGGTCAATCCATGTGAAATTTGGCACAGTGGTAGAGGGTCATGGGAGGATGCCAATGAAGCAATATTACATCAATTGGCCAAAGGGGGGCGCTATAGCAACCCATTGAAATGTCAAACTTTGAATGGGCATATCTCATGCCCCGTATGTTGTAGAGACATGAAACTTTGCACAGAGATGCCTCTCCTCATGAGGAACACATTTGCCTCAAGAACCCATAACTTCCGCTTATATAGATTTTCCGCCATTTTGAATTTTTTGAAAAACACTTCAAATGTATCTCTTCCTAGGAAGTTTGAGCGATCTGCATGAAACTGGGTGAACATAATCTAGGGACCAATATCTAAAGTCTTAAGGTCACATCACACAGTGGTTCCCTACAATTAATCTGTCTGTGCAAAATATTTGGTTCTAGAAGTTTGGGAGAGTCACAGCGAGTCACTTCATGTGTTGGTGCATCAGATATCTGATCTGTGAAAGTGTAAATGCATCTGGGAAATATTCAGATGGATCAAAACTGTACGTTCAAAATGTGTAAATACATCTGTCTCTTTAAGACACATACTGTACATAATCTTTCCTCCTCCCACAGTGGAACTACGTCAGTTAACAGAGAGGAAACATCCACTCAGTGTCTGATGGTCTTAAAACATCCGTAGTCTGTCTCCTCTGTGATAACAGCAGCTACTGTAGAACTGCAATCAGCCGTTTGTTCTCATTAAAGCAACAAGGAAACGAAATTAGTACCTCGTGGTGAACGCCTCCGCCGAACAGTCAGGTTCCAGTTTACATCCATGTGTGTCCAGATTCATATGTGGAGTAAAGACTGAAGGAATTCATTATCACTGTGTTGAGCTGCATGATTCCAGTGAGAAACATGCTGTCTTCACTTAAAGACCTTCCTACAGAGGACTGACCGGATGCCTCGATACATGGCGCAACGATTATCACCTGAAAATCGACATCAGGAGACCCAACGAGCAGGTGGTGGAACACCAGAGGAACAGGAGCCATGACGCAACACACACAGAAGATCTATACAATCAGCACAGTTTCAAGATTAGAGTCACCAATTCAGTATCTGACCAAATGTCTCCCCTTCTGTTCCTGAGATATGACGTTAAAACATGATGATGTCACAGTCAAGCTGACCTTTGACCTTTTGACCTTCATTATTTTATCCTGTTAGACATTTGTGTCAAGTTTGGTCAGAATTAGTGAATGAGTTCTTTATTTATGAGCAAAACATGTTTTGTGACCACCAAAATGTAGTCAGTCCATCCTTGAGTTCGAGTACACGTTTGTGCCAAATCTGGAGAACATCCTTTAAGGCATTCTTAAGATACTGCATTCACAAGAATGAGACAGACAAGGTCACAGTGACCTTGACCTTTGACCATCAAAATCCAATCAGTTCATTGTTGAGTCTGAGTGAACATTTGTGCCATACTTGAAGAAAGTTCCTCAAGGTGTTCTTGAGATTTGACAAGAATGACACAGACGCAAGGTCACAGTGACTTTGACCTCCAAAATCTAATTAGTTTGTAGTTAACTGCATTTGTGCAAAATTTAAGGGGTATCGTTTCAGGTGCTCTTGAGATATCACGTTCATATGAATGACACAAACACAGGGTCACAATGACCTTTGACCTTTAGACAATTGAAATCTTGCAAGTTTAAGGTTGAATCCAAGTGGACGTTTGTGCAAAATTTGAAGAAAATCTTTTGAAGTGTTCTTGAGATATTGTGATCATGAGAATGACACAAATGTAAGGTCACACTGACCTTGACCATTGACCACCAAATTTTAATCATTACATCACTCAGTCCATGTGGACGTTTGTGCCAAATTTGAGGAAATCCCCTCAAGGTGCTCTTGAGGTATCACATTCACAAGAATGAGGCAGACACAACGTCACAGTGACCTTGACCTTAAACACCAAAATCAAATCAGTTCATTTTTGATTCAAGTGGATGTTTGCGCTAAATTTGAAGACATTTCCTCAAGGTGTTCTTTAGATTTCACAAGAATGACATGGACACAAGGTTACACTGACCATGACCACTGACCACCAAAACTGAATCAGTTCATTGATGAGTCCAAGTGACTGTTTGTGCCAAATTTGAGGAAATCCCCTTGAGGTATCACACTCACAAAAATGAGACAGACACAAAGTGACAGTGACTTTGACCTTTGACATTCAAAATCTAATACATTTATAGTTAAGTCCAAGTGGACGTTTGTGCCATACTTTAAGAAATCCTTCAAGGTGTTCTTGGGATATTTTGTTCACAATAATGAGACAGACGGACCAACACCCAGAAAACATAATGCCTCCAGTTTTCACTGGCACAGAGGTAGAAAACTTTAGTTGATATCATTTTAAAGTTAAATTCAGCAGCGTGTGAACACAGATAAGTATAATGTGAGTGCCGCGTCCTTCAGCCTGAGAGGTCAAACACTCGTCACCTGTGAAGTTACATCAGCTCTGTTTCCTGCAGAGCACGGACATCAATAAATATTCTGACGAAACATTAATGATTTATAAAGTGTGACCTCCTCTGTGTTCCGTGGATCTGTCTGGGTTGATTCTGTTCTTTATTTCTATCATGTCTCTGAGTCACACACACACGCGCACACACACACACACACACACACACACACACACACACACACACACACACACACTCCACCACTTAACAGGGTAATGATCGCCATTGTCGAGCGTGGTTTAATGGAGCGGCAAACAACAAACATCACGCCATACACCCGGCAGACGTCACACATCAGTGGCGAAGTGATGGATCATTGTGGGACAATCAAAAATCAGATCTCCATAAATCTCCTCTGATGTGCTGAGCGCTGCCGCCGTAAAAACTTTACAATCAGAAGTTTACACCTGCGACTCGACGGCAAACAGTCTCCAAATGGGCGCATTAAACAGGAGGTCAGCGGTTTAACCTCCGCCACAGACGCCGCCCTGCGTCCTGTAATAAACAGGAAGTGTGTCAGAAAACAGATAAATGGAGGTTTGATCCTGCGTCTGATCTCATCTCTCTGGAATCACCCCGCTCTACTCCATTCCCTCCTTTTTCTGTTCCTCGCCCTCAAATTGCCTCTTCCTCCGTCAGCTGTGCCATCATACGTTCATCTCATTCCCTGGATATCACTCTGTTATCTGCTGCACTCCTCCTCCTCCTCCTCCTCCTCCTCCTCCTCCGTCCCTCCGTTCAGACACACAGCGTCTGGTTCCCACCACACAGCCGACAGACTGCAAACAGCTCAGCTGATTAATCTGTTGTCTAAAAACATTAGCAGCACATTATTCTCTCCACCCGCCCACTGAGCATTCAGAGTTAGTACATTAGAGATCAATTAAAGGTTTCAAATGCAGTCGACATGAAAGTTACAACTCTGACTCATATGAAGCTTCAGTATCAGCAACACAGTATCTTATGACATCATTAATTAGTATTAATTACTGCATGTACTCGTGGAATCAGTGCACAGGAAGAGAGAATATTTACACATTCATGAAGCAGGTTGGCTGAGTTGCAGTTGCCACAACAAATGTTGGCATTGCCAGATTTTCATGGTTCTATTCCGGCAGAAATGTCTTGGGAGAAAACAACTGCTTTTTGTAGCACTAACCCGGCAGGAAATGCTCCGATGTCTTTGTAAGAAACGTGCACTTTTTGTGGCACTATGCTGACGGGAAACACACTGATGTCTTGGTAGAAAGAAAACGTTTTTCATGGCACTATCACAGCAGGAAACGCACCGATACCTTGGTTAAAGAGAACGGCAGAATAGAATAGAATAGAATAGAATAGAAGACTTTATTGTCATTGTACATTGCACAACGAAATTACGTGTAGTACCCTAAGATAACAACACAATAAAAAGGACAGACAGTATATAAATATAAATATAAAAAGACGTCAGTAAGGTATAAAAACAATAAAGTGCGTGAGAGATATAGCAGCAGTATAAAAACAGCAGCAAGGTGAGGTAAAGTGCAACGGTGCAGTTCAAAGTGCAAAGATCAGTTCCTCAGTTTGGGGAAAAGGCCACCCCACAGCCCTGGGGAAAGCTGTTCCTCAGTCTATTTGTCCTTGCTTTGAGGGCCCTGTACCTCCGTCCTGAGGGCAGGGGAGAGAACAGTCCGTGACCCAGGTGGGTGGGATCTGTGGCGATGCTGCTGGCCTTCCTCTGGAGGCGGCCAGCGTACACCGAGTCCAGGTCTGGGAGAGGACTTCCCACAATCCACCAATGTCTCGGAAAAAACGCACCAATATCTCGGAAAAAAAAACAACCGGCTTTTGTGGCATTATTTCGGCAGGAAACGCACCGATGTCTCAGAAAAAACGCACCAATGTTTCGGTAAAAAAACAACCGCTATTTGTGGCATTATTTCGGCAGGAAAGGATGCTTAGCGTCTCTTTGTAGTGGATCTACGTCTCATTTTAGTCATTAACTTTTGTCTCTTTGTAGTTGTTTTGTGTCTCTTTGTAGTTGTTTTGTGTCTATTTGTGGTTGTTTTGTGTCTCTGTGGTTGTTTTGTGTCTCTGTGGTTGTTTCGCTTCTCTTTGTGGTTGTTTTGTGTCTCTTTGTGGTTGTTTTGTGTCTCTGTGGTTGTTTTGTGTCTCTGTGGTTGTTTCGCTTCTCTTTGTAGTTGTTTTGTGTCTCTTTGTGGTTGTTTTGTGTCTCTGTGGTTGTTTTGCTTCTCTTTGTGGTTGTTTTGTGTCTCTTTGTGGTTGTTTTGCATCTCTTTGTGGTTGTTTCGCGTCTCTTTGTAGTTGTTTTGTGTCTCTTTGTGGTTGTTTTGTGTCTCTGTGGTTGTTTCGCTTCTCTTTGTGGTTGTTTTGTGTCTCTTTGTGGTTGTTTTGCGTCTCTTTGTGGTTGTTTTGTGTCTCTTTGTAGTTGTTTTGTGTCTGTTTGTGGTTGTTTTGCATCTCTTAGTGGTTGTTTTGTGTCTCTTTGTGGTTGTTTTGCGTCTCTTTGTAGTTGTTTCACGCCTCTTTGTAGTTGTTTTGTTTCTCTTTGTAGTTGTTTTGCATCTCTTTGTAGTTGTTTGGCGTCTCTTTGTAGTTGTTTTGTGTCTGTTTGTGGTTGTTTTGCATCTCTTTGTGGTTGTTTTGTGTCTCTTTGTAGTTGTTTTGTGTCTGTTTGTGGTAGTTTGGTGTCTCTTTGTGGTTGTTTTGTGTCTCTTTGTGGTTGTTTTGCATCTCTTTGTGGTTTTGTGTCTCTTTGTAGTTGTTTTGTGTCTGTTTGTGGTTATTTGGCGTCTCTTTGTGGTTGTTTTGTGTCTCTTTGTGGTTGTTTTGCATCTCTTTGTGGTTGTTTTGCATCTCTTTGTGGTTTTGTGTCTCTTTGTAGTTGTTTTGTGTCTGTTTGTGGTTGTTTGGCGTCTCTTTGTAGTTGTTTTGTGTCTGTTTGTGGTTGTTTTGCATCTCTTTGTGGTTGTTTTGTGTCTCTTTGTAGTTGTTTTGTGTCTGTTTGTGGTAGTTTGGTGTCTCTTTGTGGTTGTTTTGTGTCTCTTTGTGGTTGTTTTGCATCTCTTTGTGGTTTTGTGTCTCTTTGTAGTTGTTTTGTGTCTGTTTGTGGTTATTTGGCGTCTCTTTGTGGTTGTTTTGTGTCTCTTTGTGGTTGTTTTGCATCTCTTTGTGGTTGTTTTGCATCTCTTTGTGGTTTTGTGTCTCTTTGTAGTTGTTTTGTGTCTGTTTGTGGTTGTTTGGCGTCTCTTTGTAGTTGTTTTGTGTCTGTTTGTGGTTGTTTTGCATCTCTTTGTGGTTGTTTTGTGTCTCTTTGTAGTTGTTTTGTGTCTGTTTGTGGTAGTTTGGTGTCTCTTTGTGGTTGTTTTGTGTCTCTTTGTGGTTGTTTTGCATCTCTTTGTGGTTTTGTGTCTCTTTGTAGTTGTTTTGTGTCTGTTTGTGGTTATTTGGCGTCTCTTTGTAGTTGTTTTGTGTCTGTTTGTGGTTGTTTTGCATCTCTTAGTGGTTGTTTTGTGTCTCTTTGTGGTTGTTTTGCGTCTCTTTGTAGTTGTTTCACGCCTCTTTGTAGTTGTTTTGTTTCTCTTTGTAGTTGTTTTGCATCTCTTTGTAGTTGTTTGGCGTCTCTTTGTAGTTGTTTTGTGTCTGTTTGTGGTTGTTTTGCATCTCTTTGTGGTTGTTTTGTGTCTCTTTGTAGTTGTTTTGTGTCTGTTTGTGGTAGTTTGGTGTCTCTTTGTAGTTGTTTTGTGTCTCTTTGTGGTTGTTTTGCATCTCTTTGTGGTTTTGTGTCTCTTTGTAGTTGTTTTGTGTCTGTTTGTGGTTATTTGGCGTCTCTTTGTGGTTGTTTTGTGTCTCTTTGTGGTTGTTTTGCATCTCTTTGTGGTTGTTTTGCATCTCTTTGTGGTTTTGTGTCTCTTTGTAGTTGTTTTGTGTCTGTTTGTGGTTGTTTGGCGTCTCTTTGTAGTTGTTTTGGGTCTGTTTGTGGTTGTTTTGCATCTCTTTGTAGTTGTTTTGCGTCTCTTTGTCATCAATCAACATCTCTTTTCAGTCATTAACTTTTCTTTAAAGTCATTTTGCACATTTCTTTGTTGTTTTTTGTCTCCTTGTTGTCATTTTGCATCTCTTTGGGGCATTTTGTGTGTCTGTGGAGATAATACAGTAATAAGGTATCCCACGGTATCTAAAAATAGCAACGGTATCAGTTTCATTACCGTCATTAGAACAATCTGCCGTGCATATAGGCCTATAGAGGCCTATAATGAGTGTTTGTCCAGCACCTGTGTATGTGTGGTTGAGTTTTCAATGTATTACTAATTACAATTTAAAACCAATAGTAGGCTATAATGTTTCTCTTCTAACTGTCCTTAACTGTCGGGACATTTGATAAAGTTTTTGGATGTGACGTTGTCACGTGACAACTCAGACGTGAGAAAGAGAAGAAAAGATGTCAAGCCACACATCAAGCGAGCTGGTCCCAAACAAAAACACAATTTCTGCAAGCAGCAGCAGCAGCAGCAGCAGGTCCAGTGGGCATCAGAGTGGAGGAGGGAGAAGCGCAACCCCAACAAATGAAAAACAGATGACCGTGGGCCGCCTCCTTCAAAGAAGAGCCGATGCGGTGGCAGGTCCGGTCGGCACCATACAGGAGCGAGCAGGAGCAGAGATAACGGCCTGTTGTCGCCAGCCTGTTATTCAGGGAGACAGAGACCTCCTTCTCTGGTGGAAATGTGATGGAGCCAGGCGGTTTCCTCTGATGTTGAGGGCTGCCCAAAAGTACCTGTGCGTTTGTGCCACGAGCTCTCCATCAGAGCGGGCGTTCAGCACCGCGGCCAAAGTTGTCAATCCACTACGTGCCCTGGCCTTCAAAGTGATTTATAATTAGTCACGGTAACACCGTATACCCCGGGAAAATGTGGGGAAGGTTTAACGGTTACAAAATTTGGATACCACCCAACTCTACCTGTGGTCATGCTGCATCTCTTTTTCCTGTCATTTTACGTGTCTTTGTAGTCACTTTGTATCTTCTTGTAGTTATCCTGAATCATTCTGTGTCTTTATCTGGTCGTTTTACATCATGTTGTCGTCCGTCTGCATCTCTTACTGACCATTCTGCCTCTCTGTTGTTGTTCTGTGTCTCTTTGTAGTCATTTTGTGACTCTTTGTAGTCGCTCTGTGTCTGTCTCTGGTTGTTGTGTCTCTTTGTAGTCGCTCTGCATGTCTTGTAGTTGTTTTGCATTTCAGTTATTGATCTGTTGACAAGTATAAACAGCTGTTATATGACGTTATAATAATCTGTATTTGCTGATAATGAAGGGTAGTTAATGTTTTATACGTCTGCTGTGATAGCTCCTCTGTCTGCTGCCTGTGAGCTTTGTTCTCTTTCTGTGTTATATATGACACGTACAGTAGATGGAATATATTTGCAGTTGCTCTGCTGCTTCCTGTTTTCGTTGCTGCTCCTGAGACTCGGCTCGCAGCTCTGGGCAATCTGTATTTGCCGTTAGTGCCGAAATGATAAATAACACGCCGTCAATGAGCTGTGTGGAATATTGCTTTCCTGTTGTGTGTTTTCTCTCCGTGGTCGAGGTTATTGCTCCGACACTCACCTGCAGGCTGCTGAATCGTGTCTGGAGTCACCGTGATGGAGACTGCAAACAGGACAGAGAGCAGGACGGATGATGAGCTGTGGAGCATTCAGGGCACAAAGCTGGATGAGACAAGACTCAGATTTAAAAACAGACTGAAGTATAAAGTAGGGCAGCAGAGAAGAGAGCCGAGCGCCTCACGCCTCCTAATTGAGATGTCATAGATCCACCCTGTTTACCCAAATGAAAGTCTGCTGCTGAGGATGAACTGCAGCGGGGTGGAAAATCTCTTTGGCACACAGGAGGTGATGAATCCTGAATTAGGAGCAAAATGAAAATCTGTCTCATGAACAGCGATGAGGTCGCTCTCAACAATGGCCGACCCTCCTCGACACCTTCACCCACCACGTGTGTCACTAACACTGTCGGGTTCATTCAGTGTGATGAATAAACAACTCTGAATAATCTCATGTGAAAAACATCATTGAACAGCTTCGAACTCTGACTCCAAACGTCTGTGGCTGAGTTGTGTCTCTTCACAGTTGTTCTGCGCCTCTTTGTAGTCATTTTGTGTCTCCTCCTGGTTGTGTTGCATCTCTTGATAGTTACTGTGCACTTCACTGGGACATGATGCGTCTCTGTGGACATTTTGCATCTCTATGTCTTTGTTTTGTGTCTCTTTGTAGCATGTTGCCTGTCTTTGTTCTCATGTTGTTTCTTTTAAATTGTTGTGCATCTCTCTGTAGTCGTTCATCTCTTTGTGTTGTAGTTGTTTTCCTTTCAGTCATGTTGCGTCTCTTTGTTGTCATTTCAATCTCTTTTCAGTTATTTTGTGTCTCATAGCATTTGCATCTTTTTGTAGTCATTGTGCACTTCATTGAGGCATTATGCATCTCTTTGTTGTCACTCTGTGTCTTTTTGTAGTTTTGTGACTCTTTGCCTTCATTTTGTCCTCTAACTAGTTGTTTTGTGTCTGTTGGCATTTTGTGTTTTTGTCTCTTTGTGTCTCTATTAAAGGGATAGTGCACCCAAAAATGAAAATTCACCGCGCTCACGTGTGTGCGCTTGCACGAGACTGTGAGACATGGGCACCGTGTTCATGTGTGTTCACGTGCTTTCGCTGGTCTCGCGCAAGCACACACACGTGAGTGCGGTGCCCAGAGAGGCAGTCAGAGCTACAGGCTACAATGAGGCTAAAAACAGAGTTCAAATGAGGTTTTTCCAAACAACTTTTTATGTCGGGGCTTCAGGACACTTGGATCACTACGGACGAGCAGTATGGAGATATTTTGTGGTTTCAATGATGTGTTTTTGGACGTTTGAATCTGGGGCGCCGTCAGCCTCCATTAGGTGGAGTTGTGTTGCTACCTCCTCTCCCCTTGGATCTCTGCAAGTGTTGTGAGGACTCTAAAACTTCACCTGAGCCTCCCTCGGCATATGGGTGAGTAGATAATGGCTGAAGTTTCATTTTTGGGTGCACTATCCCTTTAAGGCGTTTACATGTCTTAGTTGTTGGTTTGTGTCTCCTTGTAGTTGCTTTCTAACTCATTTCGCGCCTCTTTGTCTTCATTTTATCCTGTTTTTATTTGTTTTGTGTCTTTTGGCATTTTGCATCTTTTTGTTTGCACTCTGCACGTCTTTGAGTGGTTTTTGTTTCCTCCTGCTTGTTATGCATCTCTTGGTGGCCATTTTACATCTCTGTCATTACTTTGTTTCTTTGTTGTCGCTTGTTGTCTCTATCTGGTAGTTTTGCATCTCCGTTTAGTTGTTCGTAGCTCTTTTGGGGCGCTTTCCATGTCTTTGTAGTTTTGCATCTCTTTGTAGCTGTTTTAAATCTCTTTAAAGTGATTTTATGTCTCTTGCTGGTTGTTTTGCATCTCATTGTGGCTATTCTGTCTCTTTGTGGTCACTTTGAGCCTCTTATCTGTGATTATCTGGTTGTTTTGCATCTTTTTGCAGCCACTGCACATCTCTGTTATGTTTTGGGTGTCTTTGTAGTAATTTTGCTTTTCTTTGTGGGTTTTTTTTTTTTTCAGTTTTTCTATGGTCGCTTTGAGCCTCTTTGTAGTTGTAGGCATCTCAGTGTCTCCTTCAACTGCCTCAGTGTCTTGTAAGCCCTCTTGCGTGTCTTTGTAGTTGTTTTACGTCTCTTTAAAGTAATTTTGTGTCTCTTTCTGGTGATTTTGGATCCCTTCTGTGCTCATCTTGCATCCATTGTGCTTGTTTTGTGTCTCCTTCAAGTTGTTTTCTGTCTCGCTCTGGTTGTGTTGCTTCTCTTTTCAATCTATTTGCATTTCTCTGCAGTCGCTTTGTGCCTCTCTGTAGCTGTTCTGCATCTCCTGTCGTCATTTTATGTCTCTCTGTGGTTGTTTTATATGCCTTTATGGTTCCTCTACTTTAATAACTAGACTGGTTTCCTCTGACCACACAGACCAAGTTTTAATTCGCTGCTTATTTGTTTCCTTTCATCACCTTTTTAAACAACTGTTTCCATGACCCGTGTGTGTGTGTGTGTGTGTGTGTGTGTGTGTGTGTGCACACTCATTCCTCTCAATAAACCAGCTGTTCCAGCGCAGTCGACTGTAAGCACGAGTGTTTCCTCTGCTGTGTGTCAGGCTGAGAGTGACGGCCTTCAAAGAATGAAGATAAAGAAAGAAGAAAGGTTGCAAATACGACTCCAGTTCTGTGTCTCCGGGCTCTGCTCTCTCCACCCACAACCAATTTCCTGTCCCTCAGCTCATTAGTCATCTCCACCCTCCCCTTCAACACCTTCTCCGCTGCTCTCTGAGGATCTGCTGGCTAATCACAGATTCAGTGAAGGCTCCTCAGTGTGAGACCTGGATGCTGCTGTCAATCATGACTCCTTTAATTAACCAGAAGTCTGCCGATTTGTTGACGTGGGATGTGACATCACACACAACGTGACTGAAACCAACCGAGGTGAGCTCCTTTTATACCGAACTGTCCTCCTCGGACCAAAACATCGTCAGTGTCAGTGTAAATCTGCAGAGACACACAGCTGCAGGATTCCTCTGTTTAAACTCTGAAGTTTATACCAATATTTTCAAATCTCTTAAATCTTAATGTCATCTCAGTTAATTACTTCAGAATAATGAGTGTGACAAAGTCTTTTAATGAATTGTCACTGTTCAGTGTTTTTAGTGTCCTTATTTATTGCACTGTATTTCTGCGACTTTCATTTGAAGACACATTTCAGGCTAATGAGTCATAATGAGCCGTGAATTGTTTCCTTCTCCAGCACAAAGTTTTTAATTATTTCTGTGTTTCATTACTTCATCTGTGTGGTCTCTGAGGCTTACACATGACACAAGTGCCTTCTCAAAAACCCTGGGCTCTGTCCGTTCAAAATGAAATAACAGAATATAATTTTTTTTTTTTGTGAATTAGAAGGTCATTAGAGGTCAGGGTTTAACAAACATCAAAGTACAAAAAAATGTTCCCCTCCTGCCGCTATCTCCTTGTTACCGTTGTCAAAATCCACTTTGCTAAGGGAAAACAACAAGCTAACAACCTACACGCTGAAAATGTGAAGATAAGTTTTGCCAAAGACTTGGATCGTGAAATGTCTGCTTTGCTCTTTTCCACTTTAAGCATCAACTTCACGACTTCCTATTTCTTGTAGGATTTATTGATCACTTCTGTGGCTCCAGATTACATTTCAAAGTTCTTGGGATCTAACCTGTTGATATGAATAACAATTACACTTTCTACATTTACTTTACATTTACATCTTTTTTACATTTACAATATAAATAACATTGAATTTCTCCTCAGGGGGATTAATAAAGTAAATAAACTTAAACTTAAACTTAAACTTAATTACTGCTTGCCACTATCTCCGCTGGCAGTGCAGCAATATTTTGGTAAAACACAGCTGCTTTTCTTGCAACTATTCACGCTGGAAATGCAGCAATGTCTCATTAAAACACACAACCACTTTTCTTGCAACAATCCCTGCTGGAAATGCAGCAATGTCTCGGTAAAACGCAACTGCTTTTCATGAAAGTATTCCCACTAGAAAAACAGTGATGTCTCAATAAAACACAACAGCTTTTCTTGCAACTATTCACGCTGGAAATGCAGCGATGCCTCAGTAAAACACAACAGCTTTTTGTGCAACTATTCCCGCTGGAAATACAGTGATGTCTCAGTAAAACACAACAGCTTTTTGTGCAACTATTCCCGCTGGAAATACAGTGATGTCTCAGTAAAACACAACAGCTTTTTGTGCAACTATTCCCGCTGGAAATACAGTGATGTCTCAGTAAAACACAACAGCTTTTTGTGCAACTATTCCCGCTGGAAATACAGTGATGTCTCAGTAAAACACAACATCTTTTCTTGCAACTATTCACGCTGGAAATGCAGCGATGCCTCAGTAAAACACAACAGCTTTTTGTGCAACTATTCACGCTGGAAATACAGTGATGTCTCAGTAAAACACAACATCTTTTCTTGCAACTATCCCCGCTGGAAATGCAGCGATGCCTCAGTAAAACACAACAGCTTTTTGTGCAACTATTCACGCTGGAAATACAGCGATGTCTCAGTAAAACACAACAGCTTTTTGTGCAACTATTCACGCTGGAAATACAGTGATGTCTCAGTAAAACACAACAGCTTTTTGTGCAACTATCCCCGCTGGAAATGCAGCGATGTCTCAGTAAAACACAACAGCTTTTTGTGCAACTATTCACGCTGGAAATACAGCGATGTCCCGGTAAAACGCAACTGCTTTTCATGAAAGTATCCCCGCTAGAAATACAGTGATATCTCAATAAAACACAACAGCTTTTATTTCAAGTATTTACGCTGGAAATACAGTGATGTCTCAGTAAAACACAACAGCTTTTTGTGCAACTATCCCCGCTAGAAATACAGTGATATCTCAATAAAACACAACAGCTTTTCTTTAAACTATTAAGGCTGGAAATGTAGTGATGTCTCATTAAAACACAACTGCTTTTCGTGCAACTATTCACGCTGGAAATACAGTGATGTCTCAGTAAAACACAACTGCTTTTTGTGCAACTATCTCCACTGGAAATGCAGCGATGTCTCAGTAAAACACAACAGCTTTTTGTGCAACTATTCACGCTGGAAATACAGTGATGTCTCAGTAAAACACAACATCTTTTCTTGCAACTATCCCCGCTGGAAATGCAGCGATGCCTCAGTAAAACACAACAGCTTTTTGTGCAACTATTCACGCTGGAAATACAGCGATGTCTCAGTAAAACACAACAGCTTTTTGTGCAACTATTCACGCTGGAAATACAGTGATGTCTCAGTAAAACACAACAGCTTTTTGTGCAACTATCCCCGCTGGAAATGCAGCGATGTCTCAGTAAAACACAACAGCTTTTTGTGCAACTATTCACGCTGGAAATACAGCGATGTCCCGGTAAAACGCAACTGCTTTTCATGAAAGTATCCCCGCTAGAAATACAGTGATATCTCAATAAAACACAACAGCTTTTATTTCAAGTATTTACGCTGGAAATACAGTGATGTCTCAGTAAAACACAACAGCTTTTTGTGCAACTATCCCCGCTAGAAATACAGTGATATCTCAATAAAACACAACAGCTTTTCTTTAAACTATTAAGGCTGGAAATGTAGTGATGTCTCATTAAAACACAACTGCTTTTCGTGCAACTATTCCCGCTGGAAATACAGTGATGTCTCAGTAAAACACAACTGCTTTTTGTGCAACTATCTCCACTGGAAATGCAGCGATGTCTCAGTAAAACACAACAGCTTTTTGTGCAACTATTCACGCTGGAAATACAGTGATGTCTCAGTAAAACACAACATCTTTTCTTGCAACTATCCCCGCTGGAAATGCAGCGATGCCTCAGTAAAACACAACAGCTTTTTGTGCAACTATTCACGCTGGAAATACAGCGATGTCTCAGTAAAACACAACAGCTTTTTGTGCAACTATTCACGCTGGAAATACAGTGATGTCTCAGTAAAACACAACAGCTTTTTGTGCAACTATCCCCGCTGGAAATGCAGCGATGTCTCAGTAAAACACAACAGCTTTTTGTGCAACTATTCACGCTGGAAATACAGCGATGTCCCGGTAAAACGCAACTGCTTTTCATGAAAGTATCCCCGCTAGAAATACAGTGATATCTCAATAAAACACAACAGCTTTTATTTCAAGTATTTACGCTGGAAATACAGTGATGTCTCAGTAAAACACAACAGCTTTTTGTGCAACTATCCCCGCTAGAAATACAGTGATATCTCAATAAAACACAACAGCTTTTCTTTAAACTATTAAGGCTGGAAATGTAGTGATGTCTCATTAAAACACAACTGCTTTTCGTGCAACTATTCACGCTGGAAATACAGTGATGTCTCAGTAAAACACAACTGCTTTTTGTGCAACTATCTCCACTGGAAATGCAGCGATGTCTCAGTAAAACACAACTGCTTTTTGTGCAACTATTCACGCTGGAAATGCAGCAATGTCCTGGTAAAACGCAACTGCTTTTCATGAAAGTATCCCCGCTAGAAATACAGTGATATCTCAATAAAACACAACAGCTTTTATTTCAACTATTTACGCTGGAAATACAGTGATGTCTCAGTAAAACACAACAGCTTTTTGTGCAACTATCCCCGCTAGAAATACAGTGATATCTCAATAAAACACAACAGCTTTTCTTTAAACTATTAAGGCTGGAAATGTAGTGATGTCTCATTAAAACACAACTGCTTTTCGTGCAACTATTCACGCTGGAAATACAGTGATGTCTCAGTAAAACACAACTGCTTTTCGTGCAACTATTCACGCTGGAAATACAGCGATGCCTCATTAACACACAATAACTTTTTTTGCAACTATGCCTGCTGACAATGCAGCAATGTCCCGGTAAAATGCAACTGCTTTTCATGAAAGTATTCCCGCTAGAAATACAGTGATATCTCAATAAAAAACAACAGCTTTTCTTGCGACTATCCCTCCTATCCCTCCTCAGACAAGAACCAACTCATGAGGAGGTCAGGCTCACCAAATTATCTTATTTCAAATTACCTCTTAAAACTACTTTGTCTTATCTGCTTAACGTGACGTCTGCACACATCAGATTTTCACTGGTTTCAGTCTCACTCATTTTCTTTCTTTATCTTTGTTTTGTGTGAAGCACTTTGTGACGTTAGTTTTAAGTAAACTGTTCCGTTATTACTGTGTAAAAGTGTCTATACTTAACAGTAGTTATAGTTAATCTTCTTTCTAATGCTGGCCAAACTTTGTCCTTCTTGAATTTTTAATCCCTCTTCTAAATCCATGCTGTTTGTCTTGTCTCCTCTGCTCGAACAGATCCCTAACCTTGGACGCAGAGAAACTTGTGAATTATTTCGGTCTCACCTGTTCTTCCTCTCCCAATTCTATTATAAGTTTTAAGCTGAAAAGCCAACAAATCCTCTTCTGCCTTGTTAAATATTCATGCATGAATGAGAGACAGAAGAAAAGCAGTGCAGGAAAAACTCATTGTCACATGAAAGAAAAAATACAGCTAGAAATTAAAACTGCAAGAGCACAGTTTATATCAGACGTATATAAACTAATCTGCAATGCAATTAACCATGCAGCAGATGAACCCTCCTCCAAGAAATACAGATATTTCTAAGCTTCTTTGTAATCAAGCTGCCGGTGTTAGAGAGCGCATATCTGCACACAGATTGCTGCTGTGTTTGAATCATTTGTTTGATGTGTTCAGACTCATGACTGAAGGCCGTATCCAACTTAAACCCATTTACCTGTGCCCTTGAAATCCTGCCAACTGAAGTGCTCAGAAAAAGTGTTTGAAATATATTTTATTTTTTCTTGCTGTTCATTAATTCAGCCTGCTGCTGGTATTGTCCACATCTATCCATCTGAAGCATCATGTAGATTTCACTGGTCTCTAAATTATCCTCCTGCTCACAGTGTATCCAGTCAGACGGCTTTATGATGCGTATGTACTGTGTCTGAGAGTCTGAAGGTTCTTCTTCACTGTCTCAGTCTGACCTGATTAATTACACTGTCTCCAAGATGAGAAAGGGCATTGCTATTTCAGGGATATATTCTGCATATGTTCCACCTTCTGTAAAGATTGATGCTGTTAGGCCACCTGTTGTCATACCTTAAGTACTGCACAGTCATCTGGTCAAGTGCCGCTGACAAACATCTTTAAAAAGAACTCCAGAGTGCAGAGAACAGAGCAGACAGATTACTGCTGCATCTTTCTTTCTTTACAATTGCAACTCAGTCAGAAGAATAAACACATTTCTGCAAAACATGTTTTTATGCAGCAGACATGCTGAAATGTCACATTTCATGTGGTTTGGTTTAGGCACAAAAACCACTTGGTTATGGTTAGCAAAAGATCATGTTTTAGCTTAAAATACCTGCTTTCAGGGGCACAAAGCAGCAATGACTTCGGCAAAAAAACAACAACCCTTGTTGTCGCTCTATCCCCGAAGGAAATGCAGGAATGCATTTGTAAAAAAAAACAATCCCTTTTGATGCCCAGTATCCTAGCTGGAAATGCAGCAATGGCTCAGTGAATCACAGCTGCTTTTCGTGCAACTGTCCCCACTGGAAATACAGTGATATCTTACTAAAACACAACCACTTTTGATGCCCACTAGCCCCATTGAAAATGCAGCCATGTCACTTTTGATGCCTACTTTCCCAGCAGGAAGTGCAGTGAAGTGCAGTCTGGTTAAAAAAAACAACTGTTTTTGGCACCACTATCCCTGCTGGAAATACAGCAATGTCTTTGTAAGAAAAAACAACTTCTTTTGATGCAAGCAATGTCCCCTGGACATGCAGTGATGTCAAGGTAAAATACAACTGCTTTTTGCACCACTATCCCTGCTGGAAAAGCAACGATGTCTCTCAAGAAAACAACCGCTTTTAGTGCCTTTAACTCACCCGGTTATGAAGCATTGTCTCAGTAAAAAACAATCGCATTGCCACATGTCCTGCTAGAAATGCAGCGATGTCCTGGTAAAAAAAAATACCTCTGTTGATGCTTCTATCCTCGCAATGTCTCAGTAAAAACTATCATTTTTCAGGCCACTATCCCTGCTGGAAAAGCAATGATGTCTCTGTAAAAAACAACTACTTTTGATGCCTACTATTCCAGCAGGGAATGCAGCAATGTCTTGGTGACAAACAACCACTATTAGTACCACTATCCCAGCTGGAAATGCAGTGATGTCTGGGTATAAAACAACCACTTTTGATTCCCAATTTCCTCACTGTAAATGCAGTGATGTCTCGGTTCAAAAAAGACCCAACTGCTTTTGATGCTGACAATCTCGACTGGAAATGCAGGGATATCTTGGTAAAAAACAACTACTTTTGTGCCACTCTCTCCACTGGAAAAACAACAATGTCTCCATAGAAAACAACTGCTTTTGATGCCCACTATCCCCGCTGGAAAAGCAGCAACATCTTAGTTAAAAAACAACTACTTTTTATAGCTCCATCCCAGCTGGAAACGCAACAGTGTCGTAGTAAAAATCAACCAATTTTGGCGCCACTGCCCCCGCTGGAAATGCAGCAATAGCTCCATAAAAAACAACTGCTTTGGATGCCTACTACTGCTGCAGGAAATGCAGCAATGTCTAAGTGAAATTGTCACTTGTGATGCCCACCCACTCAGCAGGAAGCACAGTGATGTCTCTAAAGAAACAAATGCTTTTCATTCCACTATATTCACTGGAAATGCAGCGATGCATGTGATAAACAATACTGTTGATTCATGCATACTGTCGTCTGGAAAAACATTCCACACTTACTGGTTTTTGGTCACCTGGTACCAGTTAAGCTAACATCTGGAATATTCTCCCTGATCAACTTAGACTAAACAAAAAGTGACTAAAACAAAAACTGGTAAATCTGACATAGGTTTCATTGTGTCTTTGAACATTCTTGTTTTTATTTATTCATCTAGTGTTGTTTGTTTGTGGCCATTTTGTTGTTTCCATTATTGTTTAATGGGCGAAGTCATTTATTTCATATTGCATTTTATTGTCTTGACACTGTGTGATTTCAATACTGTGATATTTTAATTGTTCAGGGTGACACAAAGGAAGGAGAAATAAAAAATAAAAAAATACAACACTGCGTCAAATATTACGGAGTAACATTAATTACATTGGTATTAAAAAGTCATTAAGTACCAGAAGCTTCCTGTCCTGTGTGTAATTAATATGACAGCAGAAAACTAACGTTATAACAGCGTGAGCTCACATCAGGAGGTCGTGTTGTGTTCAGGGGTACTGAGCCAAAAACAGTCAGAGGGGATACTTTAAATGTTTTATATCCTCCAAGACACCTTCAACAGTCAGCTGTGTGTGACCGCTCTGTACGGACACTCAAACGCACCACAGACACTCAAACGCACCACGCTGTCTGTCCTTGAACACAACGTGAAGTCGTGCTGCTGATCACGCTGAGTGTTACAGACGTCTGACACAATGTCTTTGTGTAGTCGCACACTTGGTCCAGCTTAAATGTATGTTCTGTGTGTCGCCACCACGCATGTGTGTGTGTGTGTGTGTGTGTGTGTGTGTGTGTGTGTGTGTGTGAAATGCAGGGGCTTTGCAAGCATTGCTGGCACCACAGAGGCATCCTTAGTGGAATGGAGAACAAAGAGAGAGGCTCTTAATGAGCTCTGCCACTGCTGAGACCCAAACTAGGCCAGCCAACCGGCCGTAAGTGTGTGTGTGTGTGTGTGTGTGTGTGTGTGTGGTGCTGACACACACAGAACACAGTGCAGGGCCAGCAGTGGGACCTGAACCAACCAAAGACGTTGGCCAGGTGACTCCAAACACAGCAGCTCTGCAGTCAAAGAATGTTTCATCTGATGTGCCTGTTTGTTCTATTAAAATTCCCACAGCACATTACAATGACAACGACAACAACAACAACAACAACACGAGTCATTGTTAGAAGAGATTTATCACTGCACTCTTAGAACACTGTTGGACCGGTTTAAAAACAAAGGATCAGGATCGATGCAGCAGAACCACAAACACTGAAACATTCTTCTTCTCTGCCACAACATGGTGCTCACAGATTTGTAGTCTTCAAAGCCACAGTGCACTGAATTTTACCAGGGGCCTGTATCACGAAGCAGGATTAATGTCTTAGCGAGGTAACTTCAGGGTTAACCCTGGGTTTTCGGTCTCACGAAGCCGGTTCAGTTCTTATCGGGGTAGATCACCATGGTAACTTACTCTGAACGGCTATCCTGCTCCGGAGCAGGGTAAGTTCAGGGTTGAATCTGATCCTATAAAAAGCACCACCCACTGGCCAATCAGCTGTTGATGGCTGACAGAAATGCAGCCCAGTCATGACGGGAAGTTTAATTCATTTGATTGATTTTGATTTGAAAGTTTATTTTGAACATTAAAAAAGAAAAGAAAGCAACAACAACAGACAATGAAAAGATTGTTCAAAAAGGAGTGGAAAGAAGTGGAACTTTCATCCCACCCCTTCATAAGAAAGAAACTGATCATTTGCAGACACTTAATAGCACCATTAATTAGTGCCAACATTTTGTTTTGTTGGAGGAAATGATCCCTGTTAAAGATAATGGGCCTAATTGACAGCTTTGCTGCTGGAAATGTGGAAAGTAGCCTATCATGTCTACACTTCATGGTGTTTGAGGGATTTTCCTTTTTGTTTTTTAAAGAGGGACACTAGGTATATTTTTGCACAGCTGTTAATTTCTAACACAGCTCAATATCAGGATGATTTTATTCAGACTATCAATTTGGTGTTGGTATGATTTAATTGTGGCGTCAGCTTTAAGCTTTATTGTAGCATATATAACGTTATGACAAAGAAGACCAATTTATCAGACGCAATGATGTTAGACGATAATTGTAATACACGCAATTCATCTGCGCAGCATTGATTTCATGGGATTCAAGGGTGTGATCAGTGTCAGATGTACAGGTACAGGTACTGTAGCTACTTGAACCAGTGATGAGTCATTTAACCTACCTTTGTCTTGATTTTTCCCTCTCTCCTCCTCTATTTCTTCTTTCCTCACCCGTTTTTTTTTTCTTCTTTATCATGTGCTTCTAACCTCTCCGGCACTTTTCTTTTTTAATCTTGTAAATGTTATACTGTCTGTTTTCAACATTATGTGCAAATAAACTAATCTGAACTGAAACTAAACATTATTCATCCCGTTATGTGTTGCCACGCATGTTTCCTCCTCCTGCAGCTGCCACGGTGTTGGCCTTTTCTCTAATGTTGCTTTTCTCCTTCTCATATTTTAGTAGAATTAATCTCTGATCCTCACGAGAAATACTTTTTTCCCCTCACATACGGCGCTCTGTGAGGATGCTCAGTGACGCTGTGCTTCTCTCATGATTGTGATTGGTCCGCTGCGTGCGCGTTCACGGCTATTGATAAAGCAACTCTGGGTTGAGTTACCGAGTTGATATCCAGCGTCATGATACTGATTATCCTGATTGCCATTGTTAGGGTTAGTCAACCCAGGATAGGTCTGGGTAACCCAGGAAAGGTTGATCTTGCTTCATGATACAGGCCCCAGATGTCACACTTGACTCAGCAGACGCTCCTGAGCTAAACGTAATAGCCCTTTTCACTCAGAGGTGGCGCCACAGAGCCGCTACAAAGTCTCGTCTTTACACAGAACCAAACGGCGGCGGCATCATGATGCTCCAGTGTGTGATTTTACACAGCATGATGACATCACAGAAGTAAAAGAGGCGTGATGGCGTGACACGTGTCAGCAGCTCTTTGTAAACAACAACAATGACATCACATGTCAATAACAATCATATAGCGTCCCTGTTATATGGCGGTTGATCTTGTCCTCTGCTCGGAGGGTAAGGAGCTCCTGGACCTCGTTGTTTTTATCATCTATGGACATTTTCGGACGCTGTTTGCCTTTTTTGAGTTAGCCACTAACTGCTAACAGCTACTTTTTAAATTTCCCACAGTGGAACACACACATAACACATTTTAGGCATTGTTACTTCCTCCCACGTCGACTTAAAAACAAAACAACTCCCCCATCCTGCGGTCGTACATGGGGAGAACATGTCAGAGCACCTGGAGGAAACCCACACTGACACAGGGAGAACATGCAAACTCCACACTGAAGGGCTCCCCGACATACATTGTATGTCGTAGCTTGTGAGTCAGTGGGCGATGTCATTGTACAGTCTGCATACATCAAACTTGATGTCGTACCCATGTCTCCTCTCGTCACCCCAAAAAACACATGAAGTTTAGTAAACAAAAACAGCGTGAGCAGCTCTGCCCTTCTCTACTGGAATATGATCTCCTTCATGTTGACGGACTCGGTCACAGCCTGTCAGACACTCGTGGCTCCCTTAGTTTGTTTATAAACATAATGCTATACTAGTCTCATAGTCATATTACTTATTACTAATTTAGTATGAGTTGGATTCAGAGTTGTGACGCTGTCAGCACAGGTTGATGATGTAGGCTTCTTTTTAATTTGCATAAAACAAAAACCGGTTTAAACTCGTACACCAGACCGAAAAACCGGAAACCAACCTAACTGTGTTGAGCACCTGGAAACACTGAGGAGTGAAACGGGTGCAGATCCTCTTTAAATGAAAGTAAAGCCAACAACACGCTGGTTGTTTTCTCCACTTGTTCGTCCCTGTTGGCACTTGAGGCAACATTCAAACACAAACCCACACAACAATCGATGCCGAGCGTCTTTGACCTCCTGCATGTGTGAAGTTCTCACAATAACACCAGAAGTTGTTGCGTCTCATCTGGCAGCTCTCAACACTGAGGGGAAATCAACAGGCAGCAGGAGGCTTAATTAACTCTCCACACGGCTCCGTGTCGGAGGCTTACCCTCAGTCAGACCCATGTGGATGCTCCAGTAGTTCTGCAGGCACTGCAGCTCCTTCTTCATGCCTCTCTTGCAGCGGCAGTCATACAGCGGCGAGTCCTGCAGCACCTCCAGCGCCCCCTGGCACTCCTTGGAGGCCAGCATGGTGCTGCGCTCTTTGTCCCCGCCGGACAGGCACTGGCGCATGATCCGGTAACGTGAGCTGCACTGGCTGTTCTGGTTGCACAGTTCAGAGGCTCGGACGCAGTCCAGAGGTTCCCTCCACCCGGGGGAGCCCAGCTCCGAGTCACACACACACACATCTGGAGGGGAGACAGAGCAGAGCAGGAATCAGAGATTATATCGTTAATAAGGTTTGATGTGTGTCTGCGGCCAAGTTCTGCTCCGACGGGATTTTAGGATTCCTTCGGCTCAATATGCAAAACATCAAATCAGCTGATACATAAAGCATCAGATCATCAGAGCATCACAACACAGGAGATGTTTATCCGTTTATTTTAATCATCGTTGCAGAAAAGAAAACGGCTGTTATTATTCTGCTGGAGTTCAGTTATAAACAGGGAGATTTAATTGGTGTAAAAATCTCTGTGGATTCAACAGACACTGGTTTTTAAATTCAATCTCCTGTTTTAATTCTGACTCAGCTCTCAGCTACATGTGACGTTAAGACTCCAGTTTCTCTCAGGTTTAAGTTAAAGATCTGTGAGTGTTTATGAACCTTAAAGATAAATACGTCTCTCGAATTTTGGTTCTTCAAATCCATGTCAGTGAGCTCTTCTCCTTCTCAGAATGATCCATCCATCCGACAGGTGTGGCTGATTAAACAGCATCATCACTCCACAGGTGTGTCCAGGGTTGCAACGAGATTTTCACAATATGATTACTGCGGTTTCACAGTGTTACAGTTAATATTATCATCAGTCAGAATGAGCCTCAAAGCAGTGAAAACAGAAGAGTTATTGCTGGGTTAACAAATGTTTTATTTCTATAGTGATGCTTGAAACCATTTTGTTAACGGAAGTTTGTGTAAAAAAAAAAAAAAAAAAACTCCTCACAATATTTTTCAGAAAGTTATTTAAACTTCTTTTTGGGACATTTTCTTAATATTTTCAGACATTTCAATAACATTTGTTTGGACATTTTAAAAATATTTTTCAGACATTTTTATAATATTTTTCGGACATTTTTAAAAAGTCTTTTTCAGACATTTCATTGATATTTTCTGGACATTTTAATCAGATTTTTTTAAAAACATTTATCAACATTTTCTTGGACAATTTATTATCTTTTTTTAGACATTTTTACTAATTTTACTAATGATAATAATAACTGTATTAATTTTAATCATGTAACCCTTTATGTTGTGCTTCACAGTTGGAGAAATAATAACCTGCGCAGCATCCAGCTTTGTTACAAACTCTTGACATACAATCCTTTGTTTTGCTAACTGAAGCTGATGTAATATTTATGTTAACACCTTCTTGGAGCAAAACAGTTCCTTTGATGCCTTTCAGTCTGGATTTCGAGCACATCACAGCACTGAGACTGCACTTGTAAAAGTTTTAAAGGACATTCATCTGAGCAGTGATGCATCAAAGATTTCGGTTCTGATATTACTGGACCTCAGTGCTGCATTCGACACAGTTGACCATAACATACTGCTCGACAGACTAGAAAAGTTTGTGGGACTTTCTGGCACTGTGCTAAATTGGTTTAAATCTTATTTACAAGACAGGGATTTCTTTGTGTCACCTGGCAATTATGAATCTGTGCGAACAAAGATTACATGTGGAGTTCCTCAAGGGTCCATTCTTGGGCCTCTTCTGTTCAACATCTATATGCTCCCTCTTGCTCAGATTATGGAATATCATAACATCTCCTACCATACTTATGCAGATGACACACAACTTTACATAACAGTGTCACCAGATGACTACAGTCCCCTACATCTGCTAAATAAGTGCATTGACGAAATCAATACATGGATGTGCCAGAATTTTCTACAACTAAACACAGACAAAACTGAGATAGTTGTTTTGGGTCCCAAAGAACAAAGATCAATAGTCAGTGCTCACCTTGACGCCATGACACTAAAACCTACAAATCAAGCCAGAAATCTTGGTGTAGTTCTGGACTCAGACCTAAATTTCAATAGTCACATTAAGACAATGACTAAATCAGCCTACTACCACCTTAAAAACATAGCAAGAATAAAAGAATTTCTGTCTAAACAAGATACAGAAAAACTTGTTCATGCTTTCATTTTCAGCAGGCTGGACTATTGTAACGGTGTCTTCACAGGCCTGAGTAAAAAATCAATCAGACAACTGCAGCTCGTCCAGAACGCTGCTGCCAGAGTCCTCACCAACACCAAGAGAGTGGAGCACATCACACCAGTGCTTAAATCACTGCACTGGCTTCCTGTGTGTCAAAGAATAGACTTTAAAATCTTGTTACTTGTCTATAAAGCACTAAATGGTCTCGGGCCTAAATACATCTCTGATATACTTGTACGTTATGAAGCATCCAGACCCCTCAGATCATCTGGAACAGGTTTACTCAGTGTTCCCAGGATCAAAACCAAACAAGGTGAAGCAGCCTTTAGTTTCTATGCTCCCCGCCTGTGGAACAAACTTCCAGAATATCTGAGGTCGGCTGAAACTGTCAACTCATTTAAATCAGGGCTTAAAACATTAGTATTTACTGCAGCTTACCAGTGAACTAGATATGTAACTTATTGTTAGGATAATCTGTAGCTATTGTTTTTATATTTGTCTGCTGTTGCTTTATGTTTGCTTTTTAAATGCATTTTCTGCACTGTTTTTAACTATTTATTGTCTTGCTTTTAGCTTTTGTTTTCAATGATCTATTGTTTTTAATGTATTTCTCTTGTAAAGCACATTGAATTGCCTTGTGTATGAATGGTGCTATATAAATAAAATTGCCTTGCCTATGATAAAACCCAGTACTCCCAGTTTACGTTGGGCTCCGTCACCCCACGCAGGCTGCTGAACTCTGGGAGTTTCCCGCCAGCAGCTCCTTCTTTTATTTGGCTTCAGATAAACTCTACAGCAGAGACCGTCACCACCGCACTGCCTTCAGCCAAACCCAGTTTAATGGACACGTATCAGAGCTCTGCTGACAACAGTGAGGCTGCAGCACCGTCTGAACACAACCTGCGCAGAGCCATCAGTCAGGAAACTTCCGGGTTGTTTCAACCTGCCGTCTCTGCCATAAATCTGTCCACTCGGACCGAGCTGAATCTGCACTCACTATCTGTGTTGTAGAGTCTGTGAGACAGTGTTTAAAGGCACGAGCTGATCTGTGTCCAGAAAACAAAACCCTCAGGGATCCATTTTAAACATGTCGTCATGTAACAAAGACTCACTGTGTTTCAGACACTTGACCTTTAGATGTAAATGATCTAAATAAACACCTACTGGTCACAAATTCAGAAATCTGATACACAGCTGTCATCATTTGAAAGTCCTTTTTTATCTTTTGACCATCCAAAGAACATCTTCATCAACATGGCGGGTCGGGAGGCTCCAGGGAGGGGAGAGCCTGTGTCGTCCAAACACTATTTCAAGATGATTTTAATCACAATAGTTTTACACAATCTTGGTACATCTTGGTACATGGGACACTGCTCTACCAGGTGAGCTACTGGTCGTCCCCACCCCATGGTTGTATGACCCTGCCCACCAGTCCACCCTGTGGTTGTATGACTCCGCCCACCAGTCCACCGAGACAGACAAGGTCACCGTGACCTTGACCTTTGACCCCTGACCAAAATCTAATCAGCTCATTGTGAGTCCTAGTGGATGTTTGTGCCAAATTAGAAGAAATTCCCTTCTATCGTTCATGAGATACCTTGTTCATGAGAATAAGACAGACAGAAGGTCACAGTGACCTCTGACCATCAAATTGTAATCCGTGAACGTTTGTGCCCAATTTAAAGAAATTCCCTCGAGGCATTCTTGAGATATCACATTTAAGAGAACTGGACTGACAGACGAACAACCTAAAAACATGACACCTTGAGGTATAAAGACTTAAGTGTATTTTAGGTCTCACCTTTAAAAAGTTATTCCACCTTAAATTAAAAACTTAACAAGTTTAGACGTAACGTTACTGTGCAGATTTAATGTTTAAAATAAATAAACTGTTTTCAGTGACATTTAATAAGAAATATAATACTTTCAGAGCATTAGAAACGCCTGCTGTCCAGGATTAATCCAAAAGATGCTAATCACACGCTTCGTCAGACCGTCCATCAGGGACGAGGTGAACAATTAAGCTAATGTGTGCACGTATTAAAGCAGCAAAGTGAGTCCACGCACCTGACAAGCAGCTACAGACACACAGGAGGTCACTGACGCTGTCATTAACAACTGACCACAGCTGCAGACTGGATCCAGTCTGACAGAGCTTCAGCTGAACATCTCCACCTCACACACAAATAAACAAACTTCTGATTTGTTCAGCCGAGGCTCCGTCTTTACTCTGCAGACACTTCTGTTCAGTTTGTATTTTTCTCTCAGAACTTTAAGTTCAGTTTGTTTCTGATGTGACCTGTGGCTCTCTTTGTTTCCTACTCACCACACTCTGCATGCTCTCCTAAGGGGGCGGCAACCAAACACTTCCTGCTTTTATACTTTTGCTGACATCATCTCTGACATCATGGGTTCAACCAAACATAGGTGCAGGGGTGGCTTTGTGCCCAGGAAGGTTCCTCACTGAGTGAAATGACCCCGAAGTATCTGAATGTCTGTCATGATGACAGCTGTTTGAGCTCTCTTCATATGAAGGAAAGGTGCGTCAGTGCTTCCTTTATTAGCTCCTTCAGCCGAGGGCACACTGGAGCATCCTTCACCAAAGGAAAGGACGTGAAGTCCAGTGTCTCTGACAGTCTCCATCCATGTCAGTGAAAACATGGATGCTTCACACACAGAAGATCTATACAATCAGCACAGTTTCAAGATTAGAGTCACCAATTCAGTATCTGACCAAATGTCTCCTCTTCTGTTCCTGAGATATGACGTTAAAACATGATGATGTCACAGTCAAGCTGACCTTTGACCTTTTGACCTTCATTATTTTATCCTGTTAGACATTTGTGTCAAGTTTGGTCAGAATTAGTGAATGAATTCTTCAGTTATGGACAAAAACATGTTTTGTGAGGTCACAGTGACCTTTGACCTGCAGCCACCAAATCCTTATCAATTCATTCTTGAGATAAAGTGGATGTTTGTGTCAAACTTGAGTAAATTCCCTCACGGCCTTCTTGAGATATTGCCTTCACAAGAATGGGATGGATGTAAGGTCACAGTGACCTTTGACCACAAAATTCTGATCTGTTCATCGTTAAGTCCAAATGGACGTTTGTGCCAAATCTGAATTACTCTATGAAGGTGTTCTTGAAATATTGCCTTCACGAAACATTAAACAGACAGGTCACAGTGACCTTTAACCTTTAACTACTAAATTCTAATGAAGTTATCCTTCACCCAAAGTGGATGTTTGTGCCAAATTGGAAGAATTTCCCTCAAATTGTTCTTGTTATTGAAAATGAGACAGTCACAAGGTCACAGTGACCTTTAACCTTTGACCACCAAATTCTATTCAGTTCAATCTTGACTCAAAGTGGATGCTGTGTGCCTAATGTGAGGAAATTCCCTTAAGGGGTTCTTGAGAGACCATATTCATGAGAGGGAGGGGGCGGGGACAAAGTCACAGCGACTCTGACCTATGACCTTTGACCACCTTAATGGTTCATCCTTGACTCAAAGTAGATGTTTGTGCCAGAGTGCGGAGGCATTAAAGTCCCACCTAAAACAATCAGTATCAGTTCATCAAGTGTACGCTATATTACACACAGTCATTTACATCTGTAAAATAAAGGCATTACGTCGCTCTCTTCAACACCAGACTCCATTGAGAAAACCAGTAATTTAACGTTGCTGATCACAGGAGCTGCTGGTCGACTGCTGCCTCCATCAGTGAGTCAGTTTGTGTTACTGTGTGACTTTAGGTTAGTTTGGATTCACCAAAGTCACAATATAACACAAACTAACTAGCTGATGGAGGCAGCAGTCGACCAGCAGCTCCTGTGTTCAGTGAGCTAAAATTACTGTTTTTGTCAGTGGAGTCTGGCATGGACGAGAGCACAGATGTGAAACTGAAGCCGTTAATGGTTTCCCTGTTGGAACAGGCTGTCAGGCTGACAGAAAGGTAAAGAGGTGAAAATACTCCCAGTATAGCGTACACTTAATACGATATTGATTTTTTTATGGGTGGCTAAAAAAAGTTTTGTTGCCGACCCCTCCACAGCAGCACATTGCTTAGCTTCCCTGTTGGACGCCTGCCTGCTTCCTCAAACTGAAGGCATGCCAAATGACACTGATTATGGATTATGGATCATACCTCACACAGACCTGCTTTAAAAAATCCAAACTACCCCTTTAAGTTTTGGTATTTATGAGTTCAGACAGAAGACTGATGAGGGTGACGAGGGACAGAAACAAATGTCGTGTCAGACGCTCCTGAATCAGCTGTGGTCTCTGCAAGCGAGGGCGGCTTTCGCCAGGCGGTTCAACAGCTTCCATTACTGCAGCGACAATAGCTCGCAGGTGGAGTCCAATTAACTGAGAGTCACAGGGACAAGATAAGAATGCTTTGGCTGGTCTGATATGAATGTTTACCTGTCTGCAGCTGTGTGTTGACAGCTGTGTGACGAGGTGAGACAGGACCACAGCTGAGCTCACGTCCTCTGTGTGTCTGCAGGAGGGTTTGTGCTCCACACTCAGACTGAATCACAAATGTCAGCAGTGAATCATTCATCGGTTCACTGCTGAGAATATTTCTGAGCGGTGACACGTGTCGGTCAGTGTGTCAGTGCTCCGCAGATAAGTCGTATTACACAACAAATAGTTCCCACCAAGCGATCTGATTGGTCGACAAGAAATTTAGAATGTGCTCAGATCAGCAGAACAGCACACCTGGCTCATCACTGGAAATATTACTCCGTCATTTCCATGGCAACGCTGTAACCACCAGAGCAGGACCACAAATCTACATAACTGTCACAAAATGGATGGTTGTGTTGTTAGTGTTGATCCATACGATGCACTGAGTTCATTTATGTTTGGAGGAAGGCGAGGCCGCTGCTTTGGTTCACAGTGGACACACACATGCTGCATATGTGTTCATGTATGTGGGCTGACACCTGTATGTTTAAACATCATCACATTGGAAGTCAACATTTATTAAACTAATATATCTGAAACAGTTTTGCTCTTTTTTTCATATGACCTGAAAAGCTGACATGTAATTAATTTTCTAATTGTTTCAGCTGCACTTTTATATCTTTATATTGTTTGTGTGCTAAAATCTTAATTTGAAAACAGACCAAGAATATTGATTTTTCTTTTGCCCTGACGTTTAATAACAGAATCATTATGATTAAAACATAATGATCTAAATTTAATGTTACGATGTTCATGCATTCTTTAATGTTCATAAATTATTCTTCTCCTAAAATTGGACAAACAATTAGTGACTGTGAGAAGTGTATGGATATGTTTATCGGCGAGCTCTCGACCACCTGTGAGAGGAGCAACAGAAAAGAAAACACTGGTGAATCCCAGAATCAGTGAGCGCTGACAGAAGAAGAACAAACTGCTGACTTCCTGTATGAGGCTCATCCTGCTGGACACACTGAGGAACAAAGCAAGCGCTCCCTCAGAGGACGGCTGGTGTCAGGACCGAGGATGCTGACTGTGAGCATCCACCCACAAACAACTAACACTGTGCAGGAATATAACTGAGTACATCTACTCAAGTACTGTGTTTACTGACGTATTGTGTAACAGCACACTGCGCACTGTGACTCCACCTCACAGACTCAGGCTTTAAAATAAAACCAAACGCAGAGCCGCAGGCTGAGCTTCACCTCGACCAGCAGCACTTCAGCCTGACAGCCGAGATCAGCTGATCTGAGATCTGCCAGTGTCAGCTGATAAAGGACAAGAAAATAAAGTACAGGAAGCACAGGTGGGCGACTGATACTAACGTATGGAGGGTACAGATACTGCACCTTCATGGTGAAGAGCATCAACAGGATTCATCAGTCTCACTTTCTCTCGTCTTCATCAAACCTTTCAAGAGTAAAACTGTGCAAACAACGTTCTGTTGTCGTGAACACATCGAGTGCACGTGGCTGCATTTCAGGGCTGTGAAAGCTGTTTATATGGAGCGTAAGGGCCCGAACACATGTACACATGGACACATGGACACATGGACACATGCCATGCCCTCAAATTAAATATTTCCAGTGTAGACAGGCGCACTCAAACGCGGCACACACACATTCTGGAGCACCTATTTTTCAGGGCAGCACACATGTCATGTCACGTGACGAGGACCAACCAATCACAGCCCACAGATATCTTTCCTTCTTCAGTAAAGCTCATGCTGCGTTCCACAACTCGTACTCGTACCAGATCGATGTACTCCCAGTTACGGTTTCTGACGTCACACAGCCCTCTAAACTAATGACCTTACTCCTCTAAACAACAATGGCAGCCCTATGGATGCGGTGTTGATGCAGGTGATACATGGTGAGAAATAGACATAAAATAACCCTAATGTTAACGCACTATTGGCAGCCGCTCTAACAGCTGGTTTCCAGTGCACGAATAATCAATACAAAATACGTTTCCAAACACACAGATAACGTAAAAAATAGCCTATAATAGCATCTGTGACCCTATCCTCCTCCGTTTCACTCAAATGAGCAAGGAGCAGGCACCTTTGGCGATAGCAATAATGGGGAAGCACAAACAAACGGTTCGCCATGTTCAACGTTAAACAGGAAGTAACTGGCAGTTTGCTGTAACTTTCCTGGAACGCTACAAAGTCGTAACTCGTGACTTGAAGTCGTGACTGAGTTCAAAAGCCTGCCTGGAACGCACCATACATGTGTGATAAATATGGAGAAGAAGTTGATCATGTTACTGCAGACTGTCAGAGCGTCACATCTGTCCCCCAGACGACACATTTGGCCCAATACACACTAACAAAACACCTGGAAGAAGATCAGCTCTGCACTCAGGGTTTCAGGTAAACAGGCTGTGATACGGTGCGGGTTATGGTTGCTTAGCAACCTCAGACACAAACTGCCTCCACGCCACTAACATCAGCCTGCAGGCAGAAGTCAACATAGTTTCACCAGCTGACACAGAACTGCCTGCGTGGAGAATGACATCATCACTTCTCTATCTTCTCAATCTTGTGTCCGTATGGGTCGTGTGGTCGTGGTGACGTAAATGCTTCTCTCGCCCATGTGCACGCAGGAACATATTTTCACTGAAGGTTGCTGCACAGTATAAATGTGCGCACATGACTGTGCGTGTGTAGACGTGTTTAGGCGAGACTGTCGTCAGCTAGCGAAACATCGGACGCATTTCCAACGACGATCGTGCCACCAAAAGCAAATATTTAAATCCGAAACATGATCTTTTCCTCACCAGTGGTTTCTGTGCCTAAACATAACAACATGTTAACCACAGCGCTGTTGAAACACGTAACATGTAAGTAACATGTCTGCTACATAACTAGGTAAAAAATTTTTATATTTTGCGGAAATATAAAGTTTGATCATTTCATCACAGCGTGGCTCTGCATTCAAACAGGAAGTGAACAGCAGGCTCTGGGTGAAAGTCCAGGGTGTGTTGGACCCACACCACCTGCCCTATGAAGACTGTCTTGCTGCTAACATTACAGCGTTTCAACCAGACGCCATCCAGCAGCGTGTCATACTGCTGTGACATCATACTGTCACTCACAGGTAAAACGACACACTGCTTTACTCCACACTAGAGTACATCAGCTGCTTTGAATAATAAAAAGTGTCGTATCAGTATGAAAACAGGCGACTGTGGGTGGAGCAATTGTTGGGTCTGGACGTCCGAGGCTTGTTTCATAAATCTGGATCATATTTCTAAAAAATATAAGAATAGGCCTAATAATAATTTGTTAGGGATGCACAATAATTTCAGCACGTCATCAGAATCAGACAACATGCTTAAAGGGATAGTGCACCCAAAAATGAAAATTCAGCCATGATCTACTCACCCATATGCCGAGGGAGGCTCAGGTGAAGTTTTAGAGTCCTCACATCACTTGCAGAGATCCAAGGGGAGAGGAGGTAGCAACACAACTCCACCTAATGGAGGCTGACGGCGCCCCAGATTCAAACGTCCAAAAACACATAACTGAAACCACAAAATATCTCCATACTGCTCGTCCGTAGTGCTAACTGCCTCTTTGTGCACCCGCACTTGAGCGAGACTGTGAGACATGGGCACCGCCTTCATGTGTGTTCACGTGCTTTCGCTGGTCTCACATGCACACGTGAGCGCGGTGCCCAGAGAGGCAGTCAGAGCTACAGGCTACAATGAGGCTAAAAACAGAGTTCAAATGAGGTTTTTCCAAACAACTTTTTATGTCGGGGCTTCAGGACACTTGGATCACTACGGACGAGCAGTATGGAGATATTTTGTGGTTTCAATGATGTGTTTTTGGACGTTTGAATCTGGGGCGCCGTCAGCCTCCATTAGGTGGAGTTGTGTTGCTACCTCCTCTCCCCTTGGATCTCTGCAAGTGATGTGAGGACTCTAAAACTTCACCTGAGCCTCCCTCGCCATATGGGTGAGTAGATAATGGCTGAATTTACATTTTTGGGTGCACTATCCCTTTAATAAATATTACACACACCATTAAGTGTTATATCTCATGTCTCCATCTGCTGGTCACCATGAGAGCATGTATGTATCATCTGATGCTAATTCACTACAGAAGAGACGTGACGATCAATAAAATTAGGTGGGAAAAAGTGGATATATTGATATCAGTTATCGGCCAGATGAGTTGTTATCAGGATATGAATATATCAATGAATACAGACAGTGCAGGCAGTGTCGATGTGATGATGGGGCCTGTACAGAGAGTGATTCAACCGGCCACCTCACAAATACACCTGCTGTGTTCAAAGAATACAAACGCTGTCATGCCACACCTCATATATTCATCTACCAGCACGCTGCTGTTCTGATCGTTCCATATTTGCACCATTGGAACTGAAAAAAATCAGAGTGAAATGTTTACATGACTGTGGAGCTGACGATAAAACCTCGTGAATCTTAAATCTTGAATCTACATTCTCTACATTTTAATGTCAGCAGTTGCAAAGCAGCAACATAACCACCGGTTTTCAGGTATATTAAATTTGACGGTTATCACACCATGTACATTTGCTTATCTAGGATTTTGAAGAAAATAAAAATACAACTACGTGTTGAATCTCAGCTTTATTTTAGTTTCAATTATAGTAATAAAACATTTGTTGAACCAAAAACGATCTTTCTGTTTCCACTCCTTTAAGGCTCAGTCTGACTGATGATAATAATAATAATTGTTTAATACCGTGATATTTCCTAAGATGGTTATTGTACCATGAAAGCACAGTTTCTACTCAGCACTGACCACTAATATATTTAACATCTCAGTTCATCAATAATCTTTTCAAATATTGTTTACTTCCAGTTTTATTGTTACCTGTCTCATATTTAAAAAAGTAGTCTACAATTTTTAATTTTCAAGTTTGGAAAGTATGGCTTGTTTCTTTTGCTTTTTAAGCTTAAATGCCAAAATCTTAAATGCTTTTGATCATGACCATGACGTTTATTATGTTGTAACTCTCTTCTAATGTTTCCATCTCCTGCACTCTGTCATTGTTCCAGCTCTTTGTATTTGTTGCATTTATTTCCTTCTGTCTAGTGATATTTCTCCAGGTTGCAGATGCAACACACATCTCTTCTCTCTTTCACTGTTATACTGTGAGTGTACTGGTTGTTTTTATCAATCATATTTTTCCCCTTTAACACTGACCGATTTCTTTCTTTGGGTACGTTTAGCCAACACACACACACACATGGTTACGTTTAGCCAACACACACACACACGGTTACGTTTAGCCAACACACACACACGTGGTTACGTTTAGCCAACACACACACGTGGTTACGTTTAGCCAAGACACACACACGTGGTTACGTTTAGCCAACACACACACGTGGTTACGTTTAGCCAACACACACACGTGGTTACGTTTAGCCAACACACACACGTGGTTACGTTTAGCCGACACACACACGTGGTTATGTTTAGCTGACACACACACGTGGTTACGTTTAGCCAACACACACACATGGTTACATTTAGCCAACACACACACATGGTTATGTTTAGCCAACACACACACGTGGTTACGTTTTGCCAACACACACACGTGGTTACGTTTAGCCAACACACACACGTGGTTACGTTTAGCCAACACACACACGTGGTTATGTTTAGCCAACACACACACGGTTACATTTAGCCAACAAACACACGTGGTTACATTTAGCCAACACACACACATGGTTACATTTAGCCAACACACACACGTGGTTACATTTAGCCAACACACACACATGGTTATGTTTAGCCAACACACACATGGTTACATTTAGCCAACACACACATGTGGTTACGTTTAGCCAACACACACACGTGGTTACATTTAGCCAACACACACACGTGGTTATGTTTAGCCAACACACACACGTGGTTATGTTTAGACGACACACACACGGTTACATTTAGCCAACACACACACGTGGTTACATTTAGCCAACACACACACATGGTTATGTTTAGACGACACACACACATGGTTACATTTAGCCAACACACACACGTGGTTACATTTAGCCAACACACACACATGGTTATATTTAGCCAACACACACATGTGGTTACGTTTAGCCAACACACACACGTGGTTACATTTAGCCAACACACACACGTGGTTACGTTTAGCCGACACACACACATGGTTACATTTAGCCAACACACACACGTGGTTACGTTTAGCCAACAAACACATGTGGTTACATTTAGCCGACACACAGGTGGTTACATTTAGCCAACACACACATGGTTGCGTTTAGCCAACACACACACGTGGTTACGTTTAGCCGACACACACACACACACGTGGTTATGTTTAGCCGACACACACACACGTGGTTACGTTTAGCCAACACACACACATGGTTACATTTAGCCAACACACACACGTGGTTACGTTTAGCCAACACACACACACGTGGTTACATTTAGCCGACACACAGGTGGTTACGTTTAGCCAACACACACACGTGGTTACGTTTAGCAGACACACACACGTGGTTACATTTAGCCAACACACACACATGGTTACGTTTAGCCGACACACACACACGTGGTTACGTTTAGCCGACACAAACACGTGGTTACGTTTAGCCGACACACACACGTGGTTACGTTTAGCCAACACACACACGTGGTTACGTTTAGCCAACACACACACACACACACACACACACACACACACACACACACGCGGTTACGTTTAGCCGACACACACACGTGGTTACGTTTAGCCAACACACACACACGTGGTTACGTTTAGCCAATACACACACACACACACACACACACGTGGTTATGTTTAGCCAACACACACACGTGGTTACGTTTAGCCAACACACACACACACACACACACACACACGTGGTTACGTTTAGCCGTTACACACACGTGGTTACGTTTAGCCGTTACACACACGTGGTTACGTTTAGCCAACACACACACACACACACACACACACACGTGGTTATGTTTAGCCAACACACACATGTGGTTACGTTTAGCCAACACACACACACACACACACACACACACACGTGGTTACGTTTAGCCGTTACACACACGTGGTTACGTTTAGCCGTTACACACACGTGGTTACGTTTAGCCAACACACACACACACACACACACACACACGTGGTTACGTTTAGCTGACACACACATGTGGTTACGTTTAGCCAACACACACACACACACACACACACACACACACAGAGGAAGTGAACACTGGCCTCCTGGGTGAAAGTTGGTGGTTGTTGGACCCGTCCACCGCCCCTCCTACCCACCCTACTTGGACTTCCACCCTATAGTAACTTACGTTTTTGTCCTGCCATGTTTCCCCCTGACGCTGCCAGGCGCCATTAAACTATAACAGCCACCAGCTGTGCATCATACCGACATGAAAGGACAGCTTTTTCGTTGATGCCAGAAGTCACTGACCAAGCAGCAGTATTCAACGACTTCAAAATGAGACGAGGTTGCTGTTACCCAGGTGTGCTCAATGATTACAGGTAACGCCCCCTAAACACTGAAAAAGGGCAGGTGTTGTGCAGATGCCCAAGAATCAGAGAGATGCCACCAAAAGAGCTGTTAGAGGAAGATCTGCTGCAGTGAAACTGATGTACTGTTGAATAAATTAGACAGTAAACATGTCAGTACTGCTGCTACAGGATAATAAACATTCTGACCCCTCCACCCACCCTAATCGGACTTTCACCACCTTAACTTTCATTCTTGTGCTGCCGTGGTTCCCTCTGACGCTGACAGCACATCAGACGGCTTTTTACGTTGGTGTCTGACGCCACCAGTCACTGCCCATCACCTGATTTCGATGACTTCGGAGTGAGACTGGGTTGGATTTGAAATGTTTCCTCATTTTGTCCACTAGAGAGCAGTGATGAGTTCATGTCTTCACTCTAACTGTCCTGTACGAACATTTTCCACAGATATTCCACGCGCTGGCTTGGTTGGTTAGGTTGGGGTTCAAACGCAGTGCTCCGAGGAGCACGAGCTTCCCGGGGAGCGGTCGAACAGGATCGACTTCAAAATGTGCTTTTATGAGTCCTGACAGGAGCTGGAGGAGAAACTCGTCAGCTCGTACCTGCGGCCGCCGTTGGTTTGGTTCATTGTTGAGGCAAAAGCAGTGGGACTGGTCAGGGTGAGGGTGCAGGGTGAGCCAATCAGAGGCAGAGTAAGGCGGGACAGTCCTTCACTGTCCCAGGATTCGTAAATTCACATCCTGTGCATGAATTTTCAATTTTCCTGGGATGGCGAAGGCTCGCTCCGCCCTCCTCTGCCTCTGATTGGCTCATCTTTGCTGCTTGGTTGGTGGGTGAGGTTCAGGCATGAGGTTAGAGTCAGGATGAGACTCAGAGACAACATAACCCTCATGGCCTGGTTGAGTTATGTAAATAATAATAATATAAATATCAATATTAGTGTCACTAGATGATGATGTGTGTTTGTCTTCAGACACTTTCAGGAGGTTTGACTGATACTGAAGTCATTTCACTTCTTCCACCTCTGCTGTGCAGCCTCTGCACCCACAGGCAGATACACATATGTATTTATATATGTAAACACAGTATATGTAGATACTCAGCAGGTGCAGCCGGAATGTAACGGGATTACTCGAGGGTTTAGGGGGTTTTTTTTGTAGTGAGAGGAACTCCGAGGTGCAAATCCAGCATCTGACTGTGTCTGAATCTGAGTCGTGCACCTTCACCATGTGTGTGTGTGTGTGTGTGTGTGTGTGAGAAAGAGAGAGAGCTCCACACGGATGGACCCTTTGCCCTCACCTGTGAGTGTGTATGCGCGCGCGCGCCGGTGTGCGGGTGTGCGGGTGCACAGACACTCCGGTACTCACCCAACACAAACACCAAAGTGATGACAGTAATCAGGATCATGTCGCGTGCAGCTGTAAATCCACAAGTCATGAAGGCGGATCAAAGGCTCGGTCTCCCGCGCCGCCCGGTCCGGTCCGGTCCGGTCCGGTTCACGCCGTGTATCTCTCTCTGCCTCCCGGTGTGTCTCACTGTCGCTCCCGCTCTGCGCTGGAAACCGGTGAAACTGCCGCCGACATGGTGGAGTGAGCAGATGGCCCTGGAGACGGTGTGGACCGGGAGGGAGCCCGGACTCCGCTCGGTGGACTCAAACCCGCACACAGGGACAAGTGTTGGCAGAGTCCGTTAAGGACCGCATATTCCGGTGCAGCAGCGCGTGTGTGAGTATCCACGGTTCATCCGGAGGAGTCGGTCCACGCGCGGAGAAACAACCAACACTTTCCTCGGTGTTAGACGTTAAACATCCACGCGCTCCTTCCCGCACCGTCCGCCCGCGTTACTCCAACTTTCCCCGGTGCTCGGTGTGTGTGACGGTGCCCGTAGCGCCGCTCCCGCTCCTCCTCTGCTCCCCCTGCTCCTCCTCTACATTAACACGAGTGAGAACAGAAATAACAATCAGCCCGCGCGCTGGTTGAACCGATGCTCTCCACACCGGAGCAGCCTGATGCGTAATGGCACGCGCGTCTCCCTCGCTCTTAATCCACTCCAGCTGCCTCGTGCGTCCGCTCGTGTCTCCTTCAGCAAACTCAGTGCGTGCGACCACTGAGGAAAACCTAGAAACAGCCCCCTCCCTCCTCCCCCAACACACACACACACACACACACACACACACACACACAGATACACACTGAAGGCGCGTGTCAGCCCCGGAGGAGGTCCCGTTTTCACACAAACTCTGTCTCTCACCAGCACCACGCACGCGCACTGACTCCGCAGGATGACCCGGGGTGATGCAGCGAAGGCATCAAAGCAACGACCCCAAATACCTAAATGCGCGCGCGCTCCCACGATATTAAAACTGTTATTACAGCCACAGGTGCAAATATCAAACTATCATCATATACATGTACACACACACACACACACACACACACACACACACATAAATGTATTTTATTTCATTTATTTTTTTTGCATTTTTGAGGGTTATTTAACACACACAGCAGCCACTTTATTAGGTACACCTTGCTGGTACCAGGTTGGACCCCCTTTTTAATTCTTGGTGTCACAGACTCAACAAGGTGCTGGAAACATTCCTCAGAGATGTTGGTCCATATTGACATGATGACATCACACAGTTGATCCATGATGAGAATCTGCCGTTCCAGCACATCCCAAAGGTGCTCTATTGGACTGAGATCTGGTGACTGTGGAGGCCATTGGAGTACAGTGAACTCATTGTCATGTTTGAGATGATGTGAGCTTTGTGACATGGTGCGTTATCCTGCTGGAAGTAGCCATCAGAAGATGGGTACACTGTGGTCATAAAGGGATGGACACGCTCAGCAACAATACTCAGGTAGGCTGTGGTGTTTAAACCATGCTCAGTTGGTACTAAGAAAATCTCCCCCACACCATTACACCACCAGCAGCAGCCTGAAGCGTTGATACAAGGCAGGATGGATCCATGCTTCCATCTGAATGTGGTTTTTCCAATCTTCTATTGTCCAGTTTTGGTGAATTGTAGCCTCAGTTTCCTGTTGTTAGCTGACAGGAGTGGCACCTGGTGTGGTCTTCTGCTGCTGTAGCCCATCTGCTTCAAGGTTGGACAAGGTGTTGTTGCTTCAGAGATGCTCTTCTGCACACCTTGGTTGGAACCAGTGCTTATTTGACTTCCTGTTGCCTTTCTATCATGTTGAACCAGTCTGGCCATTCTCCTCTGACCTCTGGCATCAACAAGGCATTTTGGCTCACTGGATATTTGCTCTTTTTGGGACCATCCTCTGTAAACCCTAGAGATGGTTGTGCTGAAAATCCCAGTAAATACTCAGACCAGCACTTTTCACTCTTTTCACTGCTGTTTGCTGTGATTGCTTCATATTGTATATTATATATCTTCTGGCCCACTGAGTGTGAATGTAAAGAGCTTGAGGAGTAATCAGTGGTTTGATGGTGATTTATCAGGATTATCTTGTGCATCTACAGCTAGCTCACAGCAAACCAGCGAGCTAGCTGACGTTACTGGACGTCATGTTGTTTACAGCTCTACAGGTGAGAGCCTCTGTCCTTCTAAACTGGGCGCTGTGAAATTATCCGTCTTGACTGTGCTCGAGTGCACGTCAAAGAGTCAGATGGAAAAAAGTCTTGGCGGTGTCAGCTCTCGGGGGCGGGATGGAAACATAGCGAGGTAAAAGGTGCAGCTGATGGAGTGTCACACAGAGAGGATACTTAAGGAGTGTATAGGTGACAGCTTTGACTGAAGAGGTCTGACAAAGTACTTAATGAAAAGTTAAGTATTATGCTTCACTTTGATTTGGAGTGCTCACAGCAGGATGGAGCGTTCCTGTGGCCAATGCATCGCGTGTACATACTGTAGTATGAGTATATTTTGGCCCGTGTGGTTAATGTGGGAGGAATAGATGTGAATGAGGCCGAGAGAAAGAACCAGAGTGTTTTCTCTGCAAAGGTCACCATGCAGCAGGTGAGGCCAAGTGTCCAAAGAGAGTACGGGAGACAGAAATACTCAGAGCTCGATCTAAGAAAAGACACGAGGACGCAGGTAAGACAGGAAGTTAAGGAGGACAGGTCAGTCAGGAGGCTCGTGTAAGGATATGGGGAAGTTATTGGCCTTTGTGGTGATTACGTGTGCAGCCGGAGCAGAAAGGACGTCTGAGGAAACCGACGTAATTATAGATGCAGCAGAGATTTCTGTGTGTTGTGGGAGTTTCTGGAGAAGGTTTCTCTCAGGCTCTCAAAGACCTGGAAACAGGAGAGTTTATAGCAGAGTTGCTGGGAAAAGGTTAGTAGTATTTTATTTTATTTAGTAAATGAAGATTGTTGTTTAAGTCCAGTAGTTTTCCAGCCGCCAATAAAAAAAAACAAAGAAAAGGAAGACATCAGAATGTAGCTCGCCTGTTCTTGAGCACTGGGACAAATCATGTCGTACCAAAGAACCCTTAAATTAACTTATCACTTAACTTATCAACACACTAATTCTGTTTCTGAGGTGAAATGAAATGAAAATGATTTATAACATATTTAACTTGCCCTGTGCCAGAACACAGCTCGTCCCACGCAGTAAAGCACATTTACCAAAATCCTTCATCACTAAATGGAGCACAGTCTTTGACAAGCAGTTTAAACAAATTTGTAGGAAATAAACAAAATTCGAAGTAAATTTATTCATCACAAAAAAATCAAGCAAAAATTATGAATCAAGCAAAATCTTGTGGAAGAAAGGCAAAAGTCTACAAAGTTAAGCAAAATTCAAATGAAATGTGCATAATTTGTGTGAAATGAGCAAAAGCTTTGATCACAAAACTGAATAAATTCCATCTTGATAGAGTTGTGCAAAAAATTCATAAAATAGGCAAAATTCATATGAATAAAGCAAAATTACCCAAATCCTTTATCACAAAATTGAGTTAATTCCATTGCAACTAAATTAAGCAAAATTCATATGAAATAAGCAACTTTTGTTTTTTAAATAAGCATATTCCACATCACTGCATTGAGTTAATTCCTTCATTATAATATCAGGCAAACTTTGTACAAAATAAGCAACATTTTTATGAAATAAGCAAAATCCTTCTTCACAAAATTAAATCAATTCTGTTATCACAAAATGAAGCAAATTATGTGTGAAATAAGCAATATTCATCCGAAAAAAGCAAACTCCTTCCATCTTGATAGAGTTGTGCAAAAAATAAAATAGGCAAAATTCAAATGAATAAAGCAAAATTAGAAATCACAAAGCTGTGTAAAGTGTGATCACCCAATTAAGGGAATTCATTCAATATAAAATCAAGCAAAACTTATGAATTAAGCAAAATCTTGTGAAAAAAGGCAAAAGTCTACAAAGTTAAACAAAATTCATATGAAATTTGCATAATTTGTGTGAAATGAGCAAAAGCTTTGATCACAAAACTGAATAAATTCCTTCATTATAATATCAGGCAAACATTGCACGAAATAAGCAACATTTTTATGAAATAAGCAAAATCCTTCTTCACTAAATTGAGTAAAACATGTCACTGCAAAATAAAGCAGAATTGGTGTGAAATAAGTAAAAATCTGTTTTAAATAATCACAAAATTAGGCAAAATTCATAGGAAGTAAGCAAAATTAAAAATCACAAAATTGGGTATATTCTTTCATCACCAAATTAAGTAAACTCCTTGACCACCAAATTTAAACAAATTTATAGGAAATAAACAAAGATCTTCATCACAAAATTGAATAAATGTATTAATCATAAAATTAAGCAGGATTTTTATGAAATAGGCAAAACATTTACAAAACAAGCAAAATCAAGTCACTGCAAAATAAAGCAGACTTTGTGTGAAATAAGTAAAAATCTATTGAAACAATCAACACAGAATCAAATAATAATCAGATCCTTCAGCAACAAAATGAGTGAATTCCTTCTTCTTAAAGCAAAATTCATATGAAATAAGCAACGTTTCTATGAAACCAGCAAAATCCTTGATTAAAAAAATGCGTAAATCCGATAAATTTAGAAAAATCCTTAATCACAAAATAAGGTGTTCAAACTCTTTATTTTTGCTCTTATTTAATTTACATATTTATTTTTGTTTTGTAGCTAAATGTAGTCCTGCTGCAAAAATCTGCAACGTATAATCATTTATCATTTAATCCATCCATTATTTTCCTCATTGATCATTTTATTTGATTTATATATTTGATTATTTTACTTTAATATACAGCAGTATTCGGCCAACACATCCCTTTGCCTGGGCTGGTGTATCTTTGGTTGGGAACTGTGCCACAACAGCTGCTTTCAAGTGAGCGTTTCAAATTAAACTTTATATTTGTGTCTTTTGTTAATTTGCGTCTTCAGTAGGAACCGATGGGCTCGGAGAGAGTGTCAGACAGGAAGTCAGACAGTATGAAGAGACAAATTGTTGATTTGTTTTTTTCATGTTGAGAGAAAGAAAAGTAGAGTAAATATTGTCAGTTGACGTGCTACTCTTCCTCTTCAGTCGGCCCTCCTTCAGCTGCAGCAACACCCAGGTTATAATAATCCAGCTCAATGTTCTCCTGTCTGGCCACCTTCTGCCCCCTGCTGGCCTGGAGACACATGACAGCACACACATGTGACTTCCTGCATCACTCCTCTCTTCACTTCAATAAACACAGACTGAGTGCTTCATGTCAGTCACAGGTCTAAACAACAGACACGTGTCAGTACCTTACAGTAGAAGTAAAGGACCATATTCTCCAACAGCAGAATCAGCGGCAGCACAACGGTTCTGATGATGAAAGGTGTTGGATCTGGTGCTGAAACACATGGACATTACATCCCATCATATCACACAACAACATCACATTTACTTCACATTAATCAGTCCTTTCATATTATGAATAACCTGTTTATGATCAGGTTTTTAGAGCATCCCGATCATGTGTGTGAGCATGTAAACACCACATTCCTCTGATGAGAAACCTGAATGTTCCAGCAGGAACACTTTATTAATCCCCGGGGGGAAATTGTTTTTGTTCCAATGCTCCGTGCAAAGTAGAAATAGAAATACAGCATGAATGGAAACAAGAGATAAAGCTGAAGATATAAATAAAATACTAAAATAGACAATGAAATAAATAAAATAAAATATTAAAGTAGACATTAAAATAAAATAAAATAAAATATTAAAGTAGACATTAAAATAAAATAAAATAAAATATTAAAGTAGACATTAAAATAAAATAAAATAAAATATTAAAGTAGACAATAAAATAAATAATAAAATAGTAAAGTAGGCAATCTGAAATATATACAATATACAATGAAATGGTTGTAGCGTTATAAATGAAATAAGAATGAGTAATTATATTGTGTGTTTTGTTTTATAAATAGCCAAATGAGTCTGATCATCAGAGGGAGGAGTTGTACAAACCCTAACCCTCTGACAGAAACCAGGATGTTAACTTATGTATATCCTCAATATGATCATGAGTTTGTGTCCATGTAACCGCCCTCACTGTGTTACTGCATATAGTTATTCTCCTCTGGTGATCCTCCTCATGTTTCTCCTTCATCCTGTTAGAGGGCTTTAGTGGACTTTATCTGAATCAAGGCTCAGAGGACAGAGAGTGTCCTTTGTTGTATTGTAAAGTCCTCTGAGAATAATCTGTAGCAATAAACCCGAGTTGACCTTAGTCAGGCGTAATTTTGGATGTGCGCTGACATGTGGGTGTTTCCCTGCCAGACAGTGGGACTATGCACCAAAGCTACAGGCTGGTTCTGTGACATCAAACAGTCAGTGCTCAGATGGAAGCTAGAACAAAGCAGAATGGTGGGGAAACATCTACAGTTCTACATCAGGCAGCTGCTTTGCTTGAGGTTCTTAAAGACTTTTCATGTCTCATCCAGGGGCGAGAGTAAGCCGGTACGGTCCGGTACTGCGTACCGCTAAAAGATTCAGTGACGGTACGCAGTACGAGGAAGAGGAGAGAGCGGCTGCCTGCTAAAGCCCACATCCAGAACCAGTCATGGCTGCACTTCCAGAGAATAGATCTGCTAGCAGTATATGCAGTTTTAAACACCACTTTGTCTGTTTATAAATTGCTTTTAACTTGTTCTGAATTGCTTCTGAACCGTCCGAGCTGTGTTTTGGTCCATGCTGAACGGAGCCTTGCTGCCCGGACATTTCCCTCTCTCCCCCTGCCGCCCCCCTGGGAGAGAGTCCAGCGGTCTCCTATGAGCCCAGCCTTCGAGACGTGCAACACTCGTTAAATGTCATTCAGCTCATCAATTAAAATCAGTAGCATAATGAGCAGATACGTTCCATGTTATTTTGTTTAATTTCAACAACAGAAAGAACAGTTTGAACAGTGCGTGTGAGCTAACCATCAGGGAGTGATGCACATGCTGGATCTTTACTACCTAGATGTTGTATCATTGAGGACGTGCTGTTGTGGTATGCTAAGTCTGTTTTACAATACGCACTGAACTGTTTTTGTTTTAACCTGTAATGATCCCACACTCTGTCACACTCTGTCGTTTTCTTTGTTGTGTCTCCTCTTTTTGCCTCTCAATTTTTTCTTGTTTTCCTCCATCGTTTTGCACACACGTTTTTCACATCCACGTTACAGCTGTGCAGGCTATCAACAGCAAAAGTAACATAATAAGTAACATATTTAAGATTTAGTTTGAAGCTGTCTGCTGAATCAGAGTCTGTTTCAGAGACGAGGGCCAACAACACTGAACGCAGCATCACCGTACCTTTTAATTCTACTCTGGGGGACATTTAATAGAGCAGAGGTGGAGGATCTTAAGGATCTAGAGGGAATGTATCTGTCCATTTATATTAATAGTCTTGGTCAAAACATGGTTGGTGCCAATTTTCATGTTTATGCCGATGACACAGTGATATATTGTGCCGGCTCATCCATTACAGAGGCCGTGGTGTACCCCAGGGTTCTGTGTTAGGTCCACTGTTATTTTTTATTTACACTAGTAGTCAGTGTTGTCTCTTATTTCCTGTAAATGTGTTAACATCAGCAGACAGTCATTCAGAGGAGTCTGAATTACAGCTGCAACTAACACAATACATGACATTAGTTATTGGTGAATCTATTGGTTATCTACGATCCTCCAACTGTTAGTAAGTGATAAAAGTGGTAAACAACATCACTGGCACCTATCAGTATGGCAGTATGGTACGCTACTGGACGTGATCAGGTTGAAATACTGCTGGTAACAACGTAATATGATATTAATTCTACTCTGGGGGACATTTAATAGAGCAGAGGTGGAGGATCTTAAGGATCTAGAGGGAATGTATCTGACCAACATGTCAGATAAAAAGTCAGGAGCCAGTCCATGAAGAGATTTAAAAACTAAAAGCAACATTTTAAAATGAATTGTAAAATGAACAGGAAGCCAATGAAGAGCCTCTAAAACCGGAGTAATGTGTTCTCCATGTTTAGTCTGAGTCGATGTGCTGCTGCATTTTGGATCATCTGCAGTTTGTTTAAAAGTTTCTTTGAGAGATCTGAGAACAAGGCATTAAAGTGGTCCAGTCTCTGTGAGATAAAAGCATGAACTAGTTTTTCTGTCTCTTCTTTAGATAAAAGAGGTCACACACAGGCAATATTTCTAAGATGGAAAAATGCATTTTTGGTGATGTTTCTCACTTGGGGTTCAAAACACAGGTCACAGTCAAAGATCACACCGGGGTTCTTTACTTCATGCTCGTTCCCTTCCCAAATGCCAAACCAAGATGTTTTTTCCAAACCTAACCACGTGCTTTTGTTGTCGTCCCAGTGTTGATAGCGCGTCCTGGAACATCAACAGCAGACGCAGGAGGACCCAGTGATACCCAGTGAACATAAAAGGCCACTGGCAAATCAGTGAGATGTGTATGTATCAGGGATTTTGATATGTAACGTGGTCACTCTTGGATGTCTCTAGTGGCGATGCTGGGGACTGCAGGTGACAGAGTTTTACATGTTTTAATAGCTGATCTGGGACGCTTAGAAACTTTGACGACCGCACAGGAGATTATGTTAATTTGGTCAATATACGGTCGTCACAATTATGACCGACCATAAAACACTTTTCCATAAAAACTTTTAAAAAATAATCATTGATGATTTGATAGTTTTGTTTCTGGGAAAAATCTGGGAATAAACGGGTTAAGGTTCGTCCTCACCGAGTTTCTTTTCCTAAATCGAACCACAGTAACGTTCTGTGACGGACGGGACGTCATTAGAGCTAATTTACAGGATATCATACAAACCGTTCTATGAGAATACGCTGTGTTAGTGGCAGCCGCACTTATTTTAAGCCAAACCATGATGAAGTCACAGGGTTCATGAAATCATGTTAGTCAGATAAAAGACAGCACATTGATTACAGGGTGAAGCTCGGAGCTGGAAGGTTAAACACACGTCAGTATCTGCTGCGTGGAAATGTGTAAGCATTCAGCAGTATGGAGCACGAGCTCGTGAACCAGCAGACTCTTCCTCCTCCGAATAAACCAAATGATACGTTCAATTTGAGCCGTGTTCATCCAACCGGCAGATCTCAACAAAGGGCTCCACGCAGCCCCCTCATTATGTCACATTTGCCAACAAAGATCAAAGGAGTCGGAGCAGGTCGGAGCAGAGAGCGCCGTGCGTCAGCTGCGGTAAAAATACAACTCAGTTAGGTGGAGGGAGACCAAAACTCTGTCTCACAGTCTGTGAGACAACTCTCTGACTGTCCATCTTTCCATCTATCTGTGTGTCTTCATCTATCTGTCTGTCTGTCTGTCTGTCTGTCTGTCTGTCTCATGTCTCCATCCACACATTATTCAGTAACATCAGTAGTTTCAGAGTGGATTTGTCAGAGTAGATTTTAGAAACAGCTGTCCTGGTTTTAATGAAACTCAGGTGACGTGCATCTAACCATGACGAGTCTGCGTTTATAATGATAGTCTTTAGCCTGTGGGAAGGATTATAGCAATTATCTGACTTCCTGTAACACAAACATTCCCTTCCTGTCACAAAATATGAATCTCATCACAGGGAAGTGATTTGTCACACAACCACATAAACTCAGCCCCCAGTAGACTTTGCTGAAAGTGATTCACTCGTATGAAGGGAAGTGATTGGTCCCCGAGGTGGCCCTGCGTGACGGGAGGAGAACCTGCTGGTTTAAAGTGGAAGTTTAAACTGGGATTAAAGAGACAAGGAACAAGAAATGGGATGGATTCATACTGGTTCAATAAGAAGTTATGGCAACACAATGTATCCTCTTAGAATGCTTCATCTGATACATCCTTAAACGTACAGTTACGTAATTAACGTAAACCTACAGAGGTTAGGTTTAGGAAGAGAAACATGGTGAGGACGTACCTTAAAATGACTCAAAGTTCACATGGATCTGAACATGTGACTCCAGGGGAAAGACTCGGGCGAAAGTCTGCTATTTAATGGTCCGTCCACCGCCCCAACCTGCCTCCTCACAAGCACTCAGGAATGCTTACTTGTTTACTGCGGTCAGCACATTGGTCACGTGATCGCAGCCTTTCAAAATATGTGGGATATGTATTAATTTGGGGGGTTACTTAATGTAGAACAACATAAACACAAGAGTCTAATCCGTGACTTGGAGACCCAGCGTTTATCCCTCTCTCCCCATCCCTTCATTCTTTCCCTCAGACCTTTAATCCATCATACCCAATAAACTTTTCTAAACCTTGATCTTTATTGGCCTGGTCTTTGTTGGTGAAATGGTTGTCGTACAGTGTTTCTGGAGCTGTTAGCGGGGACTTAGCTGGTTTATAAAAGGTAAGAGTCTCACTCTTACCTCTATTTTTGTCTGAGATACACCGTCTAGAAAGTGGGATCATAACTTTCACGTTTCATATGGCTTTATTTGGTGATATTTTATGGTGTTTCTGTGTCATAAACAACATCAGCTATCATAATCACACCTGATTTCAATAAGGTACAATGTTTGAAGCTGGCTGAGTGTTGTTTGATCACTGATAGTACTGTTTTGAAGCTGAGTGAGCGCTCTTGTCATTTGGAGCTCCGCCTGGACCTTTTCATGGTAAAAACACTGTAGAATGGTCATACTTTGAGCAGTCTTCTTCAAATTTGAAACAAGTGTTCATTGATAGTGTGCCTACAGCCCCACAGTGTCATTTACCTGCTCAGATGAAGCCACAGACAGTTATTCATCCTGAAACACATTTTTTATTTTATTTTAGACAAAATCTTCAACTTTTTACTGATTCAGAGGCCCATTACTCTGTCTCTGTATCACCTAGAGTGTTTCTGACACTTTCACAAGAAACTTCAGGGAGTTTTCTTTCTGGCAAGACCTCATGCATGCATGTAGTCAGAGCAGTTCAGAAGCTACAGTCATTTTAATTTGGGTATGTCATTTTAGGCGTTTTCGCTACAAAATGGGGGTGGAGTGCAAGAGGTTAAAGGAAGAACAGGTCGACAGAAGATGCCATAGCTATTGTACCACACACTCTGTTGGAATATCTAGAGCACAGGAACAAAGCTACTTTTTGTCGACTTCAGTTCGGTTTTTAATACAATCCTGCCAAACAAACTCCGAACCAAACTGCACAATCTCGGTCGTAACACGACATTATGCAACTGGACTTTTTAACAAACCGATCACAGTAAGTTAGAGTTGACAGGCACATTTCATCCACTAGAGGGGACAGCTCAGCCACTCTCCACTCTTCACTGGAAACAAGGAGGTGGAGAGGGTCTCAAGTCTCAAGTTCCTGGGTCTGACTGTGACTGAGGATCTGTCCTGGGGCAAAAACATCGCCTCAGCCAAAGGAAAGGCCCAGCAACGCCTCTTCTACTTAAGGAAGCTCAAAAGAGCTAAACTTCCCCAGAGACTCACGCTGAACTTCTGTCATTGCGCAGTAGATAGTGTGCTGACATATGGACTATTAGTGTGGTTCTCCAGCTGCACTAAGGCGGACCAGCAGGCTCTCCAGAGAGTGGTGACATCACTGGGACTAGCCTCCCAGAGATTGCCACTGTCTTCACCTCCCGCTGCCTGCGCCAAGTGCACAACATCCTCCAGGACCAGTCACGTCCAGCACACCACTTATTCCAACTACTGTCCTCTGGGAGAAGATTCAGATCTATCCGCGCCAGAACCACCAGACTGGCCCACAGCTTCTAGCAGTCAGGCTGCTGAGCGGACAATCCAACCCCTCTGTCCCCCTGAACTCATAACACTCTGTTTACCACACTCCAACAACAACAACTGAGAACTGGACTTTGCATTGTTGCAGCACCCACTACATCACAGCCCTCTCTACCCCTGCTTTCTGCTGAGCCAGAAAGCAAAGCTTTTGATTTCCTGGTCCATCTCTGTCCCAACCCTCACCTATGGTCATGAGCTCTGGGTAGTGACTGAAAGAATGAGATCGTGGATACAAGCGTCTGAAATGAGTTTCCTCTGTAGGGTGTCTGGGCTCAGCCTTAGAGATAGGGGGAGGAGTCAGACATCTGGAGGGAGCTCGGAGTAGAGCCGCTGCTCCTTCATGTTGAGGTGGTTCAACATCTGATCAGGATCCTCCTGGGCGCCTCCTGTTAGAGGTGTTCTGGGCACGTCCCACTGGTAGGAGGCCCCGGGGCAGACCCAGAACACACTGGAGGGATTATATATCTCATCTGGCCTGGGAACGCCTCGGGGTCCTCCAGGAGGAGCTGGAAAGTGTTGCCAGGGAGAGGGATGTCTGGAGTGTTTTGCTTATCCCCGGATAAGCGGATGAAAATGGATGGATGTATATCATCTGTGTGTGCCGCTATATTGAGGACAATTAGACTATGTTGTGCCTTTAATACAAATGTCACTAAGCACTATTTATTTGGTATTTATTTTTATTGGTTGCACATGTCTGCGATGACTCTATCATTATCTCGTTGTTTTTCTGAGCAATGACAATAAACTATTGAACTGAATTGTTTTTGTCGCTGCCCTGTCCACAGCAACGTTGTACAGCTTCCTGTCTGCTTCTCCAAACCGATGGCGTGCCGACTGACACCTGCTGTTTGTAATACACTGACCATGGCTAATTATCCCATACCAGCCCAGTATCACTCTAAAATTGCTGAAAACCTTTAAAAAGCCTTTAGTGACTTCTGGCGTCAGACACTGATGAAAAAAGCCGCCTTTCATGTCGGCATTATACGCAGCTGGTGGCCGTTATTGTTTAATGGTGCCCAGCAATGTCTGGAAATGCTGTTGGACAACAATGAAAGATAAGGTGGCGGAAGTCTGACTTTCACCCGGGAGGCCGGTGTTCACTTCCTGTAAGCTTGTAAAGCCAAACCCTGTTCTTTTTTCCTAAACCTAACTTTGTGCTTTTGTTGGTGGTGTTGTACCGACGTAGTGCTTTTATTTTGAAAGAGACTGTATGCAAACTGTACATTTCCTGTGAAAACAAAAGTGTATTTTGAAAACAGACAATGCATGTAACAGGCTGAAGTTGACACGGCGTCCCAGAACATCAACAACCAACACACCCAGGGTACCTTGGACGTCATATGTGGACGTGGAAAGTCCATGACCAAACGTGGACATGTGACGAGGTCACAGTGAGGATGATGATGGTCACACAACCCTGCTACAAAAAACCTGGACTATCCCTTCAAGTATTTCAGGATGCAAACACCAAAAATAATCAAACAAAAATTGGACCCAGAGAAATTTTCATGACACTTTTTCTCTCCTTTTTAACACTGATCCAAAATGTCCTCCATGTGTCACATGACCAAAATATGAGGTTTGTGCAGATTCTCTCCAGCATGAAAACAGAAAAACCGTGTGTATGAGATGTGTGTGTGCCGGCGTGCTCTGTGCATGTGTGTCAGGCAGCTGCTGTTTGTGTCCTGTGTTGTGATCAGTATCAATCAGACGCGTTCGGCTCGTTCTCCCGTTCACTTTGTTGGCTGAACACTCACATTCACACTTTGCAACACGTGTTGTTGGCTTAATAACCAGCTGCACCTAAAGCACCAACTGGCACACTCACCCGGCTTCATTATGATTCAGCGTGCTTTATGGAAGCGTTCTGCACATACTGCCTGGATCTGCTTGAAATCGTAGCCCCCAGCAGAGCGTCAGTTGTTGCCAGATTGTAAACGCAGACTCTGGGAGAGTTTATTTTGGTTGGTTTGGATGTAAAACAATCGTCCACACATCACAAGACACGAGAGGCATTTGAGATAAGAGCTCCTACGAAGACGCCTCTTTGCGTCTTTGAAAAAAAAACAAACAGAATATTTTTTACAATATGTGAATAGGAGCTGATGTGTAGTCAAGAGGCAAATGTGCGGATGAAATTCACAAAGAGGGATATTTTGTTTGGCTAAAAAGAAAATGTTCCTGTGTGAAAATTAAGAAGAGAAAGTGTGACAACCCGAACCAGATGCAGTCTGCTGGGAAATCACTTTTACAACACAATGAACAGCGAACTCTCCGACAGCTCCAGGATTAGTCTGTCATGATTTTCCCTCTCATCATCCTCCCTGTTAAACGCCCTCTACACGTCCACTCTTTCATTCCCATTTCTCATTTAAACTTCATCTCTCTCTGATTGCTCGTCTCTTTCTCTCTCGTAGCGGCGGCGGCGGCACAAACCTGAACTTCCTGCAACACTGACCTCTTTTACCTTGGTCTCTTGGCACTAATTCAATTACAGCAACCACTAGAAAAGGCAATTATAATTAACACTGATTAATGAGGTGAAGTCAGAGGATACATCAGTGATAGAGTGATTGGACAACATTAGGAGGGGACAATTACGGCGCCATGGAGTGAAATGAATCACCGCCACAGTAGTTAGAGGAGGACTCAACGCTCGTTGTGGGGAAAGTTAGGCCAGAGGTTAACTCTCTGCTAAACAGCACTCAGAATCACGTCCAAATCATTCTGTTCGTTATCAGAACGAGCAGGTGGACGACTGTGAATAATGTGTGCAACTCAGAGCTGCACGATTTCGACACAGGAGAAGTCAACGTGCTTCTCTGTGTGGAACATACACACATCATGATGAGGTGTATGACAACATAAAGTCATTATTTTCTAAGAAGCTCAATATTCAAACTTTTTTTTTAATGCAAACAACTTTTTTCAACTTAAATTCTGTGAAGAAACGCATCACTTCCTGTTTCAAGCCACAAAGTTTTTAAAAACGTTTTAATATATTGAAACATTTTGACCGCACACCAACTGTATCACCACGGACACAGCTCAGTCACCAGAGGAAAATGTTTGTGGGATCTTGTGGCGTTTCCATCAGTGTTGGTGCAGTGTTTGCATCACCGAGCCTGGATCTCTTTAGCCACACGCTGCAGCATTTCCCAGTGGCGTTTGTTTAGTGATAGGGTGGCGTGTTTTTTAGCAGCACATTGTGGCATTTCCCAGCAGTATTTGTGGCTCTGAACATGGATGTTTGTGCCACAGAAACTGGTTGATTTTGGCGTCACACTGCAGCATTTGTGGCATCAAAGCTGGCTGTTTCTTGCAGCACTGCATTTGTCACTGCAGCCATGAACCAGGGAGTATTGTACTGACACATGGCCGTGTTTCCCAGTGGCGGTTATGCCACCAAATCTTGGTGTTTTTACAGAGACACTGTGGCATTTCCCAGAGGCATCTGTGGCACTGAGCCTGGGAGTTTTAAAGGGAAATTTCGGTTTATTTCAACCTGTCTCCTCTCGTCCTCTACCTGTTGCGCCTCTCTCTCTCTCTTCTCCTCCTCCGTTCTTCAATTTCACGAAGCTCTTCTGTTTACCATCTAGCTCTGCTTTCCAAAGCGCAAGAACAAGCAGCGATCTCATAGCGTGCCTGAACAAGCAGCAACATCTGGAAGGCAGAACCGGACAGTAGCCTGAAAAGTTCATTCATTTATTTTATGAAAGATTTATAGAATAATGGCTGACTTTTTGCCAGACTTTGACTTTGTGGAGGAGGAATTTGATTTTGCAGAGTTTGATGGCCGCCCTTATTTATTTGAGCCAGAATACACTGACGAAGAGCTTCGTGAAATTGAAGAACGGAGGAGGAGAGAGAGAGAGGCGCAACAGGTAGAGGACGAGAGAGGAGGAATGGCTGCTGCAAGGCTGCGTAGCTCTGGAGATTGGTGGTGTACCTGTGAATGCTGTGCCCCAGTGCCCACAGAAGAGGAATGCCTCTGTTGCAAGGAATGGGACCGGTTGCAGCCTTATTTTCAAGGTCTGGATGTGACCGAGGACGAGACACCTCCACCTGGAGTAGTATCCAGCTGGGCTTTATCTAGAGCTCGCCAGATATATTTCGGCCGCGCTTTGGAAAGCAGAGCTAGATGGTAAACAAACATGGCAGCACACCGGTAAGGTAAGACAACATGTTTACATGTCGTTTTCTATATGTTCTCTGACATTTATCCTAACGATATGAGGCGGTCTTTGTGGAAAAAAAGCTTGTTTAGTGGACTAACTTTGCACTTGAAGGTTGCCCGTTCACTTACGTTTTAACAGGTCTGACGCTACTATGCGCCCCGGCTGTATCTAGACTAACGGCTAACATGCTAACTATTATTTTTATGTCACTAATCACTTGAAACAAATTTAGGACGATAGGAGACAGGTTGAAATAAACCGAAATTTCCCTTTAAGTCATACATGGCGGTGTTTCCCCAGCAGCATTTAAGCCACCAAGCCAGAATGTTTTAGGGGCACATCACAACATTTAGCAGCTGCGTTTGTGGCACCATAGCTGGATTTTTATTATTGGCACATCACAGTCTTCCAGCAGCATTTGAGCCACTGAACCTGTGTGTTTTTGGCGACACACCGCAGCGCCTGTAGCACCAAACCTGGCTGTTTTTACTGACATCACAGCATTTCTCACCGTTGCTTGTGGCATAGAATGTGGGTGTTTTTTACTGACACATCACTGTGTTTCCCACTGGCTTTTATGGCACAGAACTTAGATGTTTGTGGCACACAGCCTGGTTGATTTTGGCAGCATTCAGCAGCACCTGTGGCACTAAACCTGGGTGTTTTTACTGACACATCACAGCATTTCTTAGAGGCATCCGTGGCAGTGAACCTGGGTGTTTTTAGCGACACATTTCCGCATTTGTGGCACCAAATCCTGGTGTTTTTAGGGGCGTATTGCGGCGTATCCCAGCGGCATTTAAGCCACGGAATCTGGTTGTTTTAAGTGCCACATTGCAGCATTTCTCAGCAGCATTCGTGGCACTGAACCAGGGTTGTTTTTTGTACCACCCACCAGTACTTATGGCACCAAATCTGGATGTTTGTGGCTCCGAACACGAATGTTTTTGGTGACACGTTATGGCATTTCTCAGCTGCATTCGTGGCACCAGAGCCTGGATGTTTTTAGCAGCACACAGGGCATTACCCAGCAGCATTTAAGCCACCAAGCCAGGGTGTACGTGGCACACAGGGCATTACCCAGTGGCCTTTGAGCTATTGAATCTGGGTGTTTGAAGCCAAAACATGATCTGTTTCTGACCATAGCCAAGTGTGTTTTTAACCCAATCATACTTCAAATAAACACAAGAAGTTTGTGCTCTAATAAAAAAAAAAAAAAAAAAAGGGATCAGCACTCAGTGAATAATCCTCCTAAGCCCTACGATAAGCTAATATGGCAAGGCTTAACTATACAGACCCGTGAGCAGTGATAACTAACATGTCTTTGGGGTCATCGGGTGGGAACCTCCTTTCACCGGTGTTTGGTCTAGTTAGTCCCACGACACCTCCAGGAGGCTAGACAGTGATCTCTGGTGTCCCAGAGACACTCCCCTAATGCCAGGTCTCACTGCTCCCCACACTAACCGAACAACCTCCTTTACCTTACCTATACTACCACAGAGGAGGTAGACCCAGGGAAGGAAGCCTTGTTAGGCTATCACACTCCCCCGCCGGGTTAGGCTGTACAGTCTACCTCCCCAGGACGAGCCCTCACAACAATGACACCTCCAGGAGGCTGGACAGTGATCTCAGCCCACACAGCACTGCCAACTTCAACCAAGCCCAGGCTCCGTTTATGCGAGCTCCAGGCAGAAGCAATGCTGATACTACCTTTACTAGCACATTCACCATACTCTATTTCACACGCTACATAGCATAACTACAATGTAAGCTAAAGTTAAAGGAGATAAATGAACTCACAGGATCAGCAAACACACTCACTTTGCAGCATGGTCTCAAACAAAATGGATTCAAATAGGCCACTCCCACACTTAAATAATCTTCCTCTTCCTGGATTTCCTTCTTACTTACACATGGCTTTCTCAGCCCAAACAGCACTGCCATCTTCAACCAAACCCAGGCTCCATACATGCGAGCTCCAGGCAGAAGCAATGCTGATACTAGCTTTCCTGTCACATTCACCATACTCTATTTCACACACTACATAGCATAACTACAATATAAGCTAAAGTTAAAGGAGCTAACTGGACTTACAGGATCAGCAAGCACACTCACCTTGCCGCATGGCCTCAAACAAAATGGATTCCAATAGGCCACTCCCACACTTAAATAACCTTCCTCTTCCTGGATTTCTCCTGACAGGAAGTGGATCTCTCCACCTGATCTTAAGGAGTTATGTGCCCTGCTTAGTAGTTCCCCCTGCTGGCCCCCAGCTGACATTATTTCTTCTGTAATAGATAAACTGGCTGCATCTAACTGCTTCATCTGACATTTCCCTCACTGTCTTCCTCAAACTCTGTCCCCGCACTCCGAGTTCCCCCAGGAGTGAGACAGTTGATCTTGCTATGAATCCCCTACACCCCACTTCCACTGGACAAATCCTAGTCTTCCATCCTCACTGCTCAGCTTCTGCTCCTAAGTCTGCATATCTAAGCTTTTTTCTTTCATAGGCTTCTTCCACTGAGTCTTCCCAAGGAACTGTCAGCTCAATGAAATAAACTATCTGTTGACTCACTGACCACAACACTAAGTCAGGCCTCTGCCTGGTACAGACTATTTCCTGAGGAACAATAAGCTTTCCCCCTAAATCTACTTGCATTTCCCAATCACAAGCACCTTCTAGGCGGCCACACCCTTGCCTCCTCACTAACTTATCTCTTCTGTGTTTCTCTCCCTCACGGACAAACTGAATTACTAAGCCCCTATCCTTAACACCTTCTGAATTTACCTGTCTTCGTTTCCCTTCGATGCCTGCAGCTAAACATTTCAACACCTGATTATGTCGCCATGTATATCGGCCTTGTGACAAGCCAACTTTACAGCCTGACAAAATATGCTTTAAAGTTGCGGTACGTGAACACAATGGGCATGATGGGTCCTCATTTACCCACAGTTTTAGGTTCTGGGGGGTTGGTAACACATCGTATGTAGCCCCTACCAGGAATCTAATACGATTCTCCTCCATACTCCACAGGTCCCTCCAACTAAGCTTCCTCTTCTCTACACTTTCCCAATTCAATCACTGTCCCTGTTTAGCCTGGGCCACTACCTTTGCACCCCTTACTATCTCTTCCTGTCTGCGTATCTGTTCTACAACCAGCTTTCTTTTATCTTTGAGGCCTGCTGTATTCCATACCGGTTTACCTGAGCCAAGCCCCAGGCCTCCCCGGCCAAACTGAACATTACCTACAATCTCTGCATGTCTAAGAGCTGCCTCTGCCTCCTGAACTGCCGATCTTGGGTTCCACTTCCTCCCCTTGGTTGGATTTGGAACCACACTCCTAACTACCACGTCCTTACTCCCAGATAACAAGAGCTCTGTCCTGACCTTGGTACATTTAAATTCCTCTGTTAAACTAGATACTGGCAGCTGAAGTATCCCTTTTCCATACAATGCAACACTACTTAGGCACCTAGGAGCGCCCAACCACTTCCTAATGTAGGAGCTAACCGACCTTTCCATTCTCTCCACAACAGATATTGGAATTTCATAAACTGACAATGGCCACATTAACCTAGGATATAGCCCAAATTGCAAACACCACAACTTCAACTTTCCTGGAAGTTCTGATTTATCTATTCTATCCAATCCTTCTGCCACATCTTTCCTAAATTTCACCACCTGTTCCTTATCATTCAACTCTACATTGTACCACCTACCTAAGCTCTTTACTGACTTTTCCCTAATTGTTGGGATGTCCTCATCATCTATGACAAACTTCCTATCACTTAACTTCCCTCTACATATCGAGATGCTTCTAGATTTACTAGGCTTGATTTTCATGCTGGCCCTACTTTAAACCACAGCTACACTGTCAACATATCTGCTACAAAGTGATGTACTAATGTAATGTATGTGTGGCAGAAACATTCAAAGTTTGCATCTGTTCATGGACGAGAGGCTCGTGCTCATGATGGCGTGAGATGTGAACATTAATAGCCTCTTATGTGGTTATATTATTATATTTGTGCGTCACTGCTCTGAACATCCCGGACATAAAAATGTGTCTGAGTGGAGGAGCCTGTCGGAGCTCTGCTGAGAACGACAGTCTAAAAGGCATGAAGTGAATAAGGTGTTACATTACCTGCTGAATTCTCTGATTCATAACCGACGTCACAGTTAAGAGTTAAAAAGCTTTTCTAATTCTCTCAGTACAGCTCAGAGAAACATGATCAGACTGTGAACAGAAAATCTTTCAGATGGTGAGATGTGATGATTATAAATAATACAAATCTTCCCCGGCTCACCTTTATATTTATTTCAATATATTTATTCATCAGCGCTCTGAAATGGAGCTGCTGGTAAATCGTCCACACTCAGGCAGAAATGATTTAAACATAATCAGACTTTTATTCAGGCTTTAGTTTCTTATTGTGTCAGAGACAGAAAGCTGCTTCAATCCTCTGTAATACTTTTATTTACTCAGTTTATTCATCTTCACACACGCGAGCAGAAATGTTTCAAATGTCAACACTTTATAATAATAGACCTATATGGTACATAACTCGTCCTCTCACTGACAGCGGGCTAATTATTATTATTACTGCAGAGTTTATTTATTTATGTTAAATGTGCTGCTCCTGATCAGTGGACGTTGTTGATGATGTTGACAGTCATTATAAAACTCTGTCCTATTAAAAAAAGAAAAAAAAAAGAAATGGATCAGTGGGAACGTTTCCTCAAACAAAGGTTTGTGTGATATCCTACAGATCAGTGCCCCACTAAGGCGGAATTTATCCTTCTGCCTGGTGTCGACGGCGTACCTACACCATAGGCTCTGCATCAACGTAGAGCCTTGACTGTATCTACGCCGTAGCCTGACGTGCACCTCCCCAGAAATGTAAACTGAAACCATTTCCCTCAGTGGAAACAAAGTACATCCTGGGACTGATGACTGGAGGTGCAGCTGCTGGTGTACAGGGAGGAGAGCAGAGGAGAAAGAACACAGCCTTGTGCTGATAGTGCGGGTGTCAGAAACACGTCTCTCCTGCCTCCTGTCAGACAGGAAGTCAGTGATCCACCTGCAGGTGGAGTCGGGCACACTCAGCTGGGAGAGCTTGTCCTGTAGCCGGGATGATTGTACTGAAGGCAGAGCTGAAGTCCACAAACAGGATCCTGGCGTAGGGTCCTGGGGAGTCCAGGAACTGGAGGGTGAAGTGGAGGGCCATGTTGACAGCGTCGTCTACAGACCTGTTGACTCTGTAGGTGAGCTGCAGGGGGTCCAGGAGAGGGTCGGTGATGGCCTTGAGGTGTGACAGCACAAGACATTCAAAGGACTTCATTACCACAGAGGTCAGGGCAATGGGTCTGTAGTCATTAAGTCCCGTGGTCCTTGGCTTTTTGGGGACGGGAATGATGGTGGAGGACAGAAGCAGAGTCGTTGGCTGAGAACTGGTGTTGTAGTTTCTCAGCATACAGCCGTTAGCTTCCCTCACCGCCTTGCTAAACCTGTACTTTAAACCTCTCCTTGTCCCCACTCCTGAACGCATCTTCCTTCAGCCGCCTCAGCTGTCTCAGTTTAGGACTAAACCAGGGTCTGTCATTGTTATACCTCACCGTGATGCGTGATATACAGCAGTCCTCACAGAAGCTGATGCATGATGTCACAGCCTCTGTCTCAGCCTAGTCATCCAGACTTTTGGTGGCGGTCTTGTAGTGTCCAAACACGCCTGGAGATCCTCCACAGCATCACTGCTCCACTTCCTAGATGACCTCACGACAGGTTTACAGAGCTTTAACTTCTGCCTGTCTGAGGGAATCAGGCGGACGGTGGCGTGGTCAGAGTGGCCCAGTGCAGTGCGGCGTGATAGGCCTTGTTGACAGTTGTGTAACAGTGATCCAGGATATTCTTCTCTCTGGTCGGACATTTTAGAAACTGTTTGTATTTGGGGAGTTCATGGGTGAGGTCACTTTTGTTAAAGTCGCCAATGACAATAACTAAGGAGTCTGGGTAAGTCCGCTCAGCACACAGTAGAGTTTTAGTCCGACTTCCTGCAGCAGCAGAGTTGCTGCCATGTTTCCTCCCGACAAAATAAAAGTAATGGGAATATTTCCAGTCGCTAAGGGAAACGTTTCCATCTTCCAAACTAAGTTGCTGCTTTGTGACGAGCCTGCGCAGTGCACTGATGTGACTGTTGTATTTCATGTCCATGTGATTTGATAACAAAATTAAAGTTGTAACAAGTTGTTTGGTTTTGGAGTAACTGTGATATTATTACTGGTATTTTATCAGTAATCAGTTACATGACTTGTTACTAGAGGTGGGGAGAAAAAAAATCAATGCAGCTTAGTATCACGATTTATGTATCGTCACAGTGCCAAGTATTGATTTTTTTATTATATAGATTATTAATTATTTTCTATGATTTTTATTTATTTCAGTTTCAGTTGAGTTTATTTAAGAAGGAACAGAGAAAATTAATAAGAACACACGGTATAAAACTTTCAACAAACGGTTGCATATTTACGTAACATTTTCATGCAGTTTTACTTGTAACAGAGTATTTGTACAGTGTGGTATTAGTACTTATATGTAAGTAAAGGATCTGAATACTTCTTCCACCAAGATTTTGTCATTCATCATCATCATCATCATCATTACTTTAGCTAATTTGATTTAACAGTACGTCACTACAGCTGGTGTTCTCCTTCCTCTTGGAGCCGTCTTTGGTGACATCTCTCTGATTCCTGTTCATGTGTCAGAGTCTTTACACCACTCCTGCCTTACATCGTGTTCAGGGGGCGTTACCTGTGCTGACAGGTGACTGATGATCACTGAGCACACCTGGTTAAGGTCATTTGATGCATCTGAGCTGACTTCTTATTTTGTCTCTTAACAGAAAATTAAGACATGTGAGGGAAATTAAAGAGAATGTTGTTGCATGAGGCCCAGCGTCTGTTACAGACCATAATATGCTGTGATGGTGGCTACATGCTGTCCTGAACGATGAGCTAAAGAACAGAGGAGTTAACTCTGAAAAAGGAAAGACCTGAGTCCGCAGTGCGTCTCCATCTTTTATCAAACACGTTGCAGCGTTTACGACCACTTTCATGTTCAGAGGTTTATTCTGCAGCAGCAGCAGCAGCAGCAGCAGCAGCAGCATGTGTTGGTGAACAAGACTTAATTAAACTTAAGCATTATTTGAGTACATGATGTTTCCAGCTGGAATCAGGCTGTTGCATTTCCTTTAACCAGCTGGAGGCACTTTACTCTCACAGACACACACTCTGATTACAGTCAGCACACTCCACAAAGCCTTTGTCTCATCGACTTCATTAATTCACACACCGCTGGATCACAGCCACGTGTCAGGGACTTGAAAGAAACCAGGGGACTATAGATGTGACCAGCCGCAGAGGTATCGCCCACGTCAGTACGCGTCGCTCTCAGTTACACGCTGCTTTGTTCATTAAATAAAGACTTGATTATATGTGAAGATTCAGGCGTCGACAGGGGAGCTCTCTGCAGGTCTGATATCCACTCAGGTCCCTTCACCAACGCTTAATCGAATCTCGCTTGAATTAAAACTAAAATGTAATCTCACATTGAGTTGAATTAAATCGGAATTTATGTCAAACATATGAAGAGGAGTTTGGAAGTTTTATTCTGCTGATTGATCGTTGTCTTCAGCTGCTGATGCAGGATTCTCAGGTGCAGTAGTTGTTTTGTTTCAGTGCAGGTGGCTGAGAATCATCGAGCCGAGAGCACCAGACGATCTGGCAGTGGTTTATAGGCTCATCAGGGAAATGAACCGCAGGAGGGGTTACTGCAAGTCAGGAGGGAGCGACAGCAGTGACCCTCTACACCTGGGCTGTTCCATTACAGATTCAACTGGGCCAGATTTTTAAAACCAGAAAATGTCGATGGGCAGACGTTTTGAGCAGCGAGCAGCCTACTTTTAGCTTCTGGTGACAAATCTTAAACAAATGCAGATTATGTATTAATGTTGCACCATGAGACAGATGCTACATGAGTATTGTATGTGTCATGTATGAAACCTTATTTTAAATTAGGATAGTTAGTCTTGTCTCTGTAAACATCCCATGACCTCTATCTGTATTTTTTTTTCTTTACACTGTTTTTCTTTTTTCTTTTCCTTTTTAAAAAGTATAAAAAAAATGAATGTAGCACATATAACAATCAATAAATTATTTTATTCATATATCTGAGGAGCATCACTTAATGCAGAAACAGAATAAAAAGATAGCAATCAATGCACAGAAGCATAATAAGTGGCATTTACGGCATCTAATAACACACTGTTTCTCAAAGTCAAGGACGGATCCTTAAATGGCTGAATCTCAAGGATGCTACGTCATCAAATCCTCCCTACGGACTGTTCAGTGGGCTCCTTTGAGATGAACTGCACCTCGCCTGGTAAGAAGACAAGATCAGATGGCTGCAGCAGGGGGCGGTGACAACAAGCTGTGGGCAGTTTCATGACAGTTTCCAGCAGCATTCAGTTCGTACAGGAAGTCGCATAAACACCCACATCCTGTCAGATATGATGTTGATTATTGAAATGATATCAGACTCATATTTCAGTTTGTTTTCAGTCTCCAGATATTTTAATTATGATAGATTAATTTATTAAAATGCTTTACAGGTGACACAGAAGTTTAAGTCTAAAAAGCCAAAGGGAAAACACAGACAGGACGCTACAAAACACGCAAATTTGGAGCCAAAAAAGCAGATAGAAACACACAGATGGGACACTACAAAAGGCAAGGGTTTGAAGCCTGAAAAGCCGATGGAAAAACACAAACAGGTAGCTACCAAACACGCACATTTGGAGCTTAAAGGGCCAATGGAAGAACACAGACAGGCAGCTACAAAACACCTACAGCGGAAGCCTAAAAAGCTGATGGAAAAACCCCACCAAGAAACACAAAAAACACACATTTGAAGCCTTATGTGTCAGTGGTAAAACTCAGACAGGACACTACAAAACACGTATGTTTGGAGCCTAAAAAACTGTGGGTTAAACACAGACAAGTAGCTACAAAACACCCACATTTGGAGCCTAAAAAGCCAAAGGGAAACCACGGACGGGATGCTACAAAACAGGCACATTTAGAAGCGAAAAAGCAGATAGAAACACACAGACAGGACACTACAAAACATGCAAGTTTGGAGGCAAAAAAGCAGATGGAAACACACAGACAGGTAGCTACAAAACACTCATGACTGGAGCCTAAAATGCTGATGGAAAAACACAGATGGGACACTACAAAAGGCAAGGGTTTGAAGCCTGAAAAACCGATGATAAAACACAAACAGGTTGCTACAAAACATGCATATTTGGAGCTTAAAGGATTGATTAAAACACACAGACAGGTCGCTACAAAACACACGTTTTTGGAGCCTGAAAAGCCAATGAAAAACACAGACGGAATGCTACAAAACAGGCACATTTAGAACCGAAAAAGCAGAAACACACAGACAGGTCGCTACAAAACAAACACATTTGGAGCTTAAAGGGCCAATGGAAAAACAGACAGGTAGCTACAAAACACCTACAGCGGAAGCCTAAAAAGCTGATAGAAAAACCCCACCAAGAAACACAAAAAACACACACATTTGAAGCCTTATGTGTCAGTGGTAAAACTCAGACAGGACACTACAAAACATGCACGTTTGGCGCCTAAAAAGCAGATGGTTAAACACAGACAGGTAGCTACAAAACACCCACAATTAGAGCCTAACAAGCTGTTGGAAAATCACAGACAGTAACATATAACTAAGGGAGGATTCCTGACTGTAAGTGAATCATTTTTTCTCACCCCTACAGTTAATCAACTGCAGGTTCACACGCAGAAAGATTATGTCTAGAAAAATAATACTAATAAAAATAAAAATAAACAGGTTTTAGTAGAATCGAGTGGAGGCCATAATTATATCTGCAGACTGTAATGACTGATTACTGATTCCAGTTACTACTGAGAAACTATGATTGCTTTCACTAACATTATCACATCCATCCTAAACATTTTCAGGCTGCTGTGACCTCTGTGGGTGGTGGTGGGGGGGGGTCAGTGTGTGGGTTACTCAGGGGTTATTAAGGGTCATCCAAACTGATCGATGCCTTCAGGTGGTTGGGACTCGTGGCAATCACTGCCACAGATGAGAATTGATTGGCTCATCATAACCTCCACCGGTGGCAAGAAACTCGCAACGTGAGGAGCTATTTTCCACACAATATGTACTTGTACACACACACACACACACACACTCACACTCACACTCACAACATGACATGTTGTTACAGTTACACAAGCGCAGTCCTTTTCCATAATTATGTGCGAGCATTGACAATTTCTCCGCACAGAAAATACATTTTCCCGGCTTTT